>NC_061802.1:41678551-42878551 GCF_021462225.1 Girardinichthys multiradiatus | reverse complement strand
TGCTCAGTATGAGGGATTGCTGCAAAGTCAACCTCAGTGACTGTCCACTGTCTCTACATGCTCATCCAGGAGGAGTGAATGTTGCAAGTCACTGATTTCATGTAATCGGCTGGGTTTCCTGAGAAAGAAAAACGTTTTAAGAAATTTGAATAAATAACTGAATCCGACTGAACTGTGTGATATTTAGGATTAATTTGAAATGTATGTACCTGACTTGAAATCTGTATGATTCAAATGAATTGACTTTGTAATGTGCCTTGAGATGACATGTGTTTTGAATTGGCGCTATATAAATAAACTGAATTGACCTAAATAAAGAAGGCTTACAATATAGTTATAGAATGGCAGTCTTAAAGCACCAACCTAAACCATGTTTAAAATTTGTGTTGGTCCCACAGATCATATCACACAATAATCATTATAGTTAAACACCACCTAATGTTAGGTTTAATCCAATGCTGGAATGCAGACAAGTGGGCAGCATGACGCATGTTAAAATCTGTCAAAAATAATATTAATAATAATAAACCAAAAACATCCACAAATCCCCCTTCAGGGCGGATACCAGACGCCCACAAGAGTCCAGACAAAAAACATGCCGAACAGGTCAGGTAGAGGGGGGCCACGGCAGGAGGGTCAGAAACAAAAACACAAAGTTCAGGCGGGAAACCAGGAGGTCGTCCAGAGCAGGCACAAAGTTCAGGCGGGCGACCAGGAGGCCGTCCTGAGCAGGCAGAAAGTTCAGGCGGTTGCCAGGATCTGCAACACAGAGTCCTGGGCGGTTGGCGGCGAAGGCGTGGAGGCCGACAGAGGCGTAGAGATCATGGCGGCCGGCGACGAAGACGGAGACTTGGAGGCCGACAGAGACATAGAAACCGTAGTGTCCGGCAACGGCAGAGGGAACCTGCAGGTTGATCAGGAGGCCGGCCGAGCAGAGTCAAGGACCCTCAGTCAGGAGGTCGGATGCGCCGAGTAGAGGACCCTCGGTCAGGAGGTCAGTTGCGCCGAGTAGAGGACCCTCGGTCAGGAGGTCAGCTGCGCCAAGTTGAGGACCCTCGGTCAGGAGATCGGCCGAGTAGAGTAGAGGACCCTCGGGGCTTAGAGTCAGGCCTAGAGTCAGGCTTAGAGTCAGGCACCTCGTAGTCTGGCGTGGAGTCTGGCGCCTTAGGCAAAATGTCAGTCAGGCCTGCAACAAAATCAATTTGGCCTGGATCACAGTCACTGGGCCCTGGAGCTATGGTCATAGGCAGTCCACCCACGGACCCCTTTGGCACAGGCAGTAGAGGTGGTTCGTCCACGAAACCCTCTGGAATAGGAAGTAAAGGCGGTCCGTCCTCGAACCCCTCTCGAAAATCTGGAACATGGATTAGAGGCGGTTCATCCTTGAACCCCTCTCTGAACTCAGGAACTTGGATGGGAAGCAGTTCATCCCTGAACCCCTCTCTGAACTCTGGAACTTGGATGGGAGGCGGTTCATCCTTGAACCCCTCACGGAACTCTGGAGGCTTGCGGCGAGACCCTCAGCGGCGTGCGGAGAAGCTGAGGCGTCGCCGAGACCTTAAGCTGTGTGCGCAGAAGCTTAGGCATCACTGAGGCCCTCAGTGGTGTGCGCAGAAGCCGAGGGGTCGCCGGGACCCCCGATGACTTTAGCCGAGGCGTCGCCGGGACCCCAGATAACTTTAATGGAGGCGTCCCTCTTCCAACGTCCTCTGCGGCGTGTGGAGGAGGTTGAGGCAGACTTGGGCAGCACAATGGCGGCGCTCTGGAAACATGACATGGACTGAGCTGCTGCTGCAGCGCTTTGAAGACCTGATGTGGGCTGGACTGCAGCAGCGCTCTGAAGACTTGACGTGGGCTGGACTGCAGCAGCACTCTGAAGACCTAATGAGGGCTGCTCAGTACCAGCTCCCTGGAGACCTGACGTGGACTGAGCTGCAGCACCACTTTGGAGACCTGACTTAGTCTGCTCATCTGCAGCGCTCTGGCGTGGGTGAAGGTGGACAGCAGTAAAACTGCCTTACTGCCGTCTCATAATCCTCCTCCATCTGTCTTATTCAAGAGAGGAATACAGGAGACAGGTCCTTCTGAAGGTTTTAAACTGGCGTACACAAAACCTTAAACGCTCCTCCAGCTCCTCTGGTGTAGCCTCAGAACACCTGGCTGAAGTCGGCATGGGCAGAGCTGTAGGAAACCTGGGAGACAGTGCTGTGGCGAAGATGCGGGCTTACTTGCTGCAGCCCTTATGTCAGCTGGCAGGGAAACCATCGTTCCAGACGTCATAGCAGCGGCATGGGATACTCCTCACTGGCTGAAACACAGGAAGGCGCTCCGCGCCAGCGTTTCTTGCGGCGGGAGGAGGATGTCTGCTTTGCTGCCGGATCTTGGTGTGCAACCAGGGAAGCAGGCAGAGAACGGAGCTGAACCACCTCACGCTCCATCTGCTCCAGCAGCAGTGGAGAGCAGAACCTCCAGATCGGACGGAAGAACCCAGCAATACTTGGTGCTCTCCTGCCTACCGTCTGCGAGGTCCATTTTTGGCGGAAACATTCTGTTAGGTTTAATACAACGGAGGACCCCGCAATGCAGACAAGCAGGCAGCATGACGGTGGGTGAAAAATTTAATTTTGGAAAAACAAAAACTCACTCACTAGAGGAGGCAGGAACAAAACAGTGAACAGGCAGGCAAGACAGGCATGGCATGATCTTAAAGACAAGGTGGCATGATCTGAAATGTTTCTGCGATGAGTAACTGAACAGGTGTGACTTTTTGGATCCAAAAAACCTAACTTGACAAAACATGAACAAAAAGACAAAAACTAAACCATGGCCAGAAGCATGATACAAAATCTGTCAATAATAATAATAGTAACAATAATAAACCAAAAACACCCACAAATCATGACACCTAAACTTTTCTGGTGCAAAACTGGCAGAAAACAGGCCTTGAACGTTGGCCTTGAACACTGAGGAAGATACAGCCTGTTCCTCACTAGCATTAATGCACGGCCCAAGCTGATGTTTCTGGTTGTAATGGATGCATATGATCGCTGGCCTGGAATTTTTCATTTGCAGCCTACCACAACAAACAAAACAATAGAAGTGTTGATAAATCTGTTTGCTTTCTATGGGTTGCCCAAGGAGGTGGTGACAGCCAATGGAGCTCAATTCACTTCAAGTGAGTTTGAGTCATTCTTGAAACTAAATGCAGTTAAAGTTCCAGCATATCACCCAGCTTCAAACGGTCTGGCTGAAAGGCTTGTCCATAACTTAACAAAGTCTTTGGCAAAGAATAAAGCAGTTGGTAGCATGCTGCTGACTCACTGCATTGCTCATTTTATGATAGTTGCAGGAATTTGCCACACATGACTACTAAAAAAACACCAGCAGAACTGTTTTTGAACAGGCAGGTCCATAAAGCATCTTCCCCTGTTAAATCCAGTTGTGTCACAGTCTTTCCAACCAGGTCAGTTTCTGGAACCCTCCGCCGTCAACAGGCTCAGAATGTTCTCTGTGGGACAGAAGGACATCACAGTAAAATACTGACAGGTGAGTGTCTACTTTAATATTAAATAGATGAAGTAGAAAAACTACCAACATGGTGAGTAAACATAATAAGCAAATCAAAATAATGATGAGCATGTAAACAAGGTTCAAACATTTTAAAGTGTGTAACAATTGATTTAATTTAGCTAAGTTTTATCATCATGAGTTACAAATTTCTTAATCCAGTTGAAATTCTATGATCAGTTAATTTCTCTCCACCGATCACTAGGAGCACAGTTATTTTTTGTTTTATTTATGTTTTCGTCTTTTGTTACAACCAATCACTGCTCTTCGAAGTCAGCCTCACACTTAGCAGCGGAGTCAACCACACCTCCACACACTTACGGCATTAGTTTATTTTTCGTTTAAACCTGTATTTAAGTAATGTAATTCTTTAATTTATTTTCTTAAACCGAATAATGATATTATGAAACACGCACATAATAGAACTGTGTGGTTTTTAAAATGTATTCTATTAAGTATGTCTTTCTTTTTGAGTTACCTGGTTTGGGGAATTGGCTGCTTCCTGTCTGGGCAGGAGGCGAGGCCAATGGCTGAGGACTCCTGTCCCAATACCCACACTACACCCTACGCCCCTCTATGAAGCGTGTAAAAGCACTCATAGGGGTTGAAGTGCGTAGGTTACAAGCGTGCAAATTTGGAGAATTGTGACAATAGGGGTTACGTCATCGACTTACACCTCTGAACCATAATTGCGACATCAAAAATGGCTGGACCCATCGCTGTTTTTGCAGTCTTGCGGCCAAATATTTATTTTAAAACTGCAACAAACAATTGTTTTGAGGAGAAGAAAGTGCAGGAACCGAAGGAGACTTATACATCAGACTCTCGCCGCGGCGCCAGTGTTTGTTCAAAAGATAATTTCAACGTTATGGGCTACTGACTGCCCAGAATCATCCTGAACCAGTGGCATCTTACAATTCTGAGCCTGGAAAACCAGTAAAAATATATATGGTTGATTACATTGATGGTTGTGATTGGTTTTTGCTCAAATTATTACCTGCAGCGGTGAATTGTGGGTGGCACACTTCGGCCAAGTCTGCTGAGATGCGCGCTTAGCTGAAGTGTGGATCAAGGGCACAAAGGGGGCGGGGTGAAAGATCACTCTGGAGAATTGGGACACACTACTCGCTCGAACCCATCAATGGGAACATGCAATTGAAGGACACAAGGTTGGTAGTGCGAGTATTGGGACAGGGGCTTTGAAAGCACAAGGCCAGCTCTGCAGGACCAACCTTGTGCTTGTCAGCAGGGCGGATGTTTTAGATTTAGTTAGATCATTGGGTCCTTAGTTAGTATGGCTGTTTAGTTCTGTTTCCCACATTGTGTGTACATGGTCGGACCAAATAACTATATAAGTTACTGTTTTGTATCCCTGAATTAGGTCAGTTTTGAGAAGTAAGGTGTGTATACTTTGTTTGATCAGTTCATATTCCTTAAATCACTTTTTGAGTTGAGTTATATTTAGTTGACCTATTTTATCTGCCCATTAATTATATTTTGAACTTTGTCATTTATTTGAATTTTTTTTTTGGAGGTGGTAAAATAAAGCATCACTTGACATTTTTGCCGTGCCCTCTACGCCTTCACTGCTTGGTACCTCACACTGTATATCTGCATAAAATCATTTACACCTTGATGTTGGCTAATTCAAATTTTGTGCTTTCAGTTCCTGATGGAATCCATCTAAGTTGAACTCAGTTTGTCATTTCTGAAACTGTAAACTTGGGTCATAATGAGAAACACAGTGATAAATTATTCCTTTTCATGTCAGTGACAGTCAGGAGTCTGAGAGGAAATAATTGACAGTTCTCAGTGATTTTACAGTTCAACCATCAGACACAGTGTTATCTGTGAAAGATAGCCATAGCGTGTCGACCAGATTCTGATTCAGCTGAAATAGAATGATAGAGATCTTGCGCTTCTGTTTGTAGGAGACATGCATGAATTTTATGGAACAAAGCTCCAAAATGTACGCGTAACAGCTTCATTCCTGATAGATTCAGGGGAGTGCAGTTTAACACTGACTGTTGTTTATCATGTACCGCATCTGCTAATCGGCACTACAAGTGGAGGCGCCAACAACCTCAAGCATCACACTCATTTTCTTAGCTAAAAACCAATTTCATAATTAATGTAAAGGGAAGTGTCTGTGATTACAGAGCACAGATGCAACTTTTAGCAGCAGCTGGAGTTGCCGCTTTCAGTTGTCTGAAGGTGTCTTATGTGATAATGAATAATTCCCCTCCCCACAACTCCCAACCCAATATCACTTTGTCATGTTTGCTATGTACAGCAAATTTGCTGCAATTCTTTCAAGTGAAATGTGTATATTTCAGCATCCCTTCTGACAGCATCCCTTCTGACCCATTCTACCTTTCTGAAAGTAACTTAAAGGTTACATGATGATACAGACTATAGTTGCCTCCCCCCCAAAAAAAGCCATGGTATTTGATATATTTAATGCTTGATAGCCACTTCTGGGTTTCCTACTTACCAGTGGCAAAGGGGGCTAACCCTGCAGTTTATCTTGGGCAGTATTTAAAGCAGCGATCAAAGCTGTACAAACCAATTGTCATCATGTTTCTCCAGAGGGAATTTCCAAGTACATTAATGCTCCTTCTTTGGGAAATAATTGTGCCTCTCTGTGACTTCATTAGGTCTCCTGGCTGTTTCAAAAGATGTTCTCTCAGGAGGTTGAAAGCCACATCGCTGGCAGACAGCATCCCATGGGGCTGAATGAATAAAAAAGGGGAGAGATTATAATGAGATTGAGTTAGCCATGAACAGGATAGGCTTTTCATTATTCCACTGGCTGGAGAGAGGAAGGGAGGGAGGAGAGAGAGAGAGAGAGAGAGAGAGAGAGAGAGAGAGAAGGGAACAAGGCTGACAGAAAGATATGTGTTTTTGAAGGACCTACACTCACCATCTGCCATGGCTCGTCCAATAGTAGCCAACCAGTGCATGCTTATCATCGCCATGGGTATCAAAGAGGCCTCCTCTCTGGAGACTTCTCCATTAAAACAGTGAGCACTAACCCCTGTGCACACATAGGCAAAGAGGAAAACGTGCATTTAATTCAGGGCTAACCACTTCTGCCAATTAGAGGGACAGCATTCCATATACAGTGCCTTACAAAATTATGTGAACCCCTTGGATTTTTTTTCACATTTTGTTACATTACAAACACAGGACATAATGTGTATTATTGATATTTTATGTGACTGAGCAAAAACCAGGTAACACAAGATTGTGAAGCCGTATTTTTTATAACTCAGATTGAATTAGATAGAACTGGAGAGTGTCTTTGAACATTATTTTTAAAATCTTGCCTAGTTTACAAATTAGATTTAACTCTGGACTTTTACTAGGCCATTCTATCACATGAATATATTTTGATTTAAAACATTACATTAAAACTCTAGCTGTATGTTTTGGCTAGTTTCTAACAGGTTTTGTTCCAGTAGTGTCCTTTATTTAACTCCATCCATCTTCCCACTTTAGCTCTGACTAACATCTGTGTCTCTGCTGAAGAAAAACTTCCCCACAACATGATGCTGCCACTGCCTTGTTTCACAATAGATGGTACACCACACATAGTGGATTGAATGTAAGCTGAAAAGTTCAGTTTTGGTCTACTATGACCAGAGCGCTTTCCTCCACATTTGCTCTGTCCATACACGGCTTGTAGCAAAAAGGACCCCTTTAGTTTTGTTTTTTTTCTTTCAACAATCACTTTCTTCTTGCTGCTCCACCATAATGACTTGTTCATCACCAAATGTCTAGGTACTTCACAGAACTGCTGTATTTATACTGAAGTTAAATGACCCAATGGTGGATTCTATTTACCAAATAGGTCAATTCTAAAGGCTTTTAATTGCCCTTTTGCAATTTATTTAGGGGTCTCAAAGTAAAATGGGTGTATAAAAATGCATACCACACATTATTAGATTTCTTTTGTTAAAAAAATTGAAATTGAAATTGTTATTTTCTTTTCTATTCTTTTCACATGACAATTATTATTATTTCTTTATGAGATTGGTCTTTCACATAAAACCCTAATGAAACACATTAAAGTTTGTGGTTCTGACGTGACAAAAATGAAGGGATTCAAGGAGTGTGAATACTTTTCCAAAGCACTGTAATTACCTTGACATATGATGCTGAATTCTGAGACACTGTGAGTTTGTCAGAAGGATCTTTTTGTCAGCCAGCCTTGTCCTTTATCTTTCCCAGTTCAGTTTGTGGAGTAGCAGCGCTTCAAACGTCGGGGCCATTGATCATGACCTGTTCTTTAGCCAGTTATTCAAAAGTGTCACACATTGTTTCAGTGAAAAGGGGGAAAAAGTAGAAAAAAAATCAATAGGGTTCCATTATCCGGTTGGGCAGTGTCACTGGCCTGTCAATGATCCTGTTACAGCAGCAGTGCAAGGGTGACACGGGCCCACACTCAATCGCTGCTGACAAGAAGAAAACATGCTGACAGGCACCGGGAACAAGTTGGAACACAGATTTGCACTTCAAGCAGCTGTCCAAGGAGGTATCTTGCAAGGCCACCGTGCATGGGGGTGTGTAGGGTTGGGGCAGGGTGGATGGGCTGGGAGGTGGCGCTGGTGGTGGTGGGGGGTTACGCAGCCACCCTCCCACTACTGTCTGACTGTCTAGCTCTCAACCACAAATGCTTTTATCCTCCCATAAATTATTCACCTCTGGATACACCAAAGGAAACTGGCTCGCACTGATTGTGGCTGTGGGCAGATTCATAAACCTCCGGCCCAGTCACCAGCGGCCACTGCACACTAACACACTTCAAGTGGAATATGCAATATACTGTAAACTGAATACTTGTGTATGCTAGCATGTTTATTTTTATTATAGCCAAATTTAAGCAGATTCCACACCAAATCTCAGTGTTTTCAAAGTATAAATCATTTGCAAAGTTATTATTGACTTCCTGACAGATTATATCTTCAGAACAAAGAAAACTGCTTACCTCAGTCAGTCCAGATGGCCAGTCAAAAATTAAAGAAGACATCAAGTGTATCTTGAAAGAACATAAATCAATATATTTTGACAAGGATCAAATGTGCTTCAGATGAACCTTTTGGCCCTTCCAAAACAGTCGTTCTCCCCTTGTCAAACCTTTTTATTTCTGTTTGTCCGCCTGTAATGATCTGAAGCCCTCTCAATCTTTTAGATGCAGTTTTGATCTACCATGGGAATATTTTCTATTTTTATCAAATGTTTGCACACTAATAAAGATAACTGTTAGAATTTAATCAATAAAACAGCTGGTAAGCATTTTATTTGGATAGATGTTAATCAATATTTCTCTGTAGGTTGCTGGCTTATGTAGGCCTAACAGCTAAAAGACAAAGAACAAATATAAGACAACCAATTTTAACTTTTTGAACATACTCACCACAATCTGTTAAATTCTAAACAATTCCAAGATCATTACAGTCAAATTAATTGATTTATATACTAGAAACAAATTACCTAGGTTCTACCTATTCTGTTTTATAGTGACGTAAACTTTGGACAAAACCGGTAATACTGAATTGAACCAATCTATCTTAACTGGCCTGCTGGAGTGGGTCCTCCTTGGCTGTAGAAGCAGAGCAGTGGAGACACTAAGGGAGGGTCAGAAAATATAAGTTTGAATGATTTCTAACATTTTTTATTATGCAAAGGTAATTGTATTGTTGTTGGTCATTACTTTTCAATGCCTATCACCCAACCCTCTACAAACAGCAAAAGCAAAATTAGATTGAAAAATTTTTATTATGACTTTCATTTTTTTGTGCACCACTCCAAAATGATCAGTGACCCCCATCTCTTCAGCCTGAAGAAAACGTTTTGGAGACAGCCCTGATCATGACTAATGTTTTCACTGTTTCTTTCATGATGTCTTCTGGTTCATCTTCCAAAAAAAAAATAAATAATAAGAACTGGTTTGTGATTAAGGCATAATGTTGCCTAACTAGTAACTTACATCTTACATCTGTTCTAACAAGTTGGCATGTAAAGCTTTTCCCTGGCAACAACAGCTAAGATGTGCGGTTCATTGGCAACGACTGCCAGAGGGTGAAGAAGCTAATCTTCCTAGCTAGTCTGGCCTTAGCATTAGCGGTACTGCTAAACTTGTTAAAGCTGGAAACAATTTTAAATTCTTCAGCAATGGAATTTTTAAGCCGATATGCTTTATAGGAAAAATCTAACCATTGTTAAATGTTAAATTTACAAACTAATATGGTTAATTACTTAAAAATATATATATTTTTAAGGCTGGAATGAAATGCCCTAAAGAACACATTTGCATAGTGTGGTAGAACTTAAACATCGCTGAACATTACTATCACCCCTCCCACCACCCCACACACACACACCCTTCCCTTATATTTTTTTATATTATAAAATATAAGTAATTTTATACTTTGGTGGAATAAAACCAATGGTGACTTGAACAATGCACTCATAAAAAAGATGCTTGCTTATAATTTTAACTATTTTCATGGCAAAAGCGTAACACCCTCAGAATTCCTTTTTATAGTGTTGTACTAATCCATTAACTATTACATTTCCCAGCTATTTATTTATTTAACACACAAAGTATTATCATCTGTGGGTCATACAGTAAAGAAGAACAAAATAACAATAATTTTTATTAAAGCGTTTATTATCTAAACCAGGCCTTGGGACATGTTACATCACCCTCCCGCGCAGCAGCCTATATTTATATCTATATTTTCAATTAGACTTACATCTGTGCGCACTTTTCCCCTCTTATGCGGGCAATTCATTCCACGATGACTAGGGAATTCAGGTTAATATGTTGACAAGGTTTAACAACAGCGGGTCATGTTGCACAACACGCATGGCTGCCTCCGTTCACCGCAGCAGCTGACAGGTCCTAATCATGCGCTGCCCTAAAGGCACTGGGGCAGGAGAGGCTTTTAATCACTGAATCATACACACCAGCAGCGAGACTTCAAATTGAGATGTAATTCAAGTCAAAGTTGCAATAATTGTTTCGGCTAATTGGGCAGACAAGTGCGTTATGGCGCGTTTCACATCGTCTGCTCTGACTCTGACTGGGAGGATGTTCTCTGAAAGAAAACACTGCAGATGAAACCGTGGAAATGATTATTTTATTAATTTATTTATGATGTTATGGGTCCCTGTTGAAATAGTAATAAAAAATCTACTTTTCAGGATTTTCGCAGTTTAGCTTTGCTTCATCCAACTCATGCATTCAAATAAGCAGCGTGTCGTTTACAATAAGGAGCTGAATGAAGCGGCCAACGCGTCGTCCTTGATGGTGACGCCGCACCTCTCGGCGGCATCATTATTTCCTATTAATTACTCCGCCAACTAAATGCCTGCCGGAACCGAGCTACAGTAGGTGTGACTGGTCTGGGAGCAGCTGCCCTGCAACCCGCCGGGCTCAGACTGACCCCCTTTTTTCCCCCTCCTGTATCTTCCTGTTCTGTTTGCATCACTAAGCTAGAGGGTTGACAAGCTGCAGATAATTCCGATTCTGATTTGGATTAAGAGGAGAATTTTAGAATATGAGCTTGAAATGACGAGTTACCCAAGAGAAATACAAAAAATTAGTTATCCGTTCAGAGCCGATTTCTGCCTATCAACTATATCTTCTTATGTTACCGGAAAATCACCAAATCAGGTGCGCTTTAAATTCACCCAAGAAGAGCACAGGCTGGTGAATATTTCTCAGTAATCACGCAGGAGGGTATGCAACGTCCCTGTGGATTTTTCTTCAAACTGTTTACTAACCACTTGCCCCACGACCCCTTTCTATGCTGAACCCATTCTGCAGTTTAACTCGTGAACGGCAGGGGGCGGTGCTTGTTCTAAAAGCGAGCTGCAGACGAGCAGAAAGTGGTTACATTGAAATTGATAACAAGAGTGATCAGTGGGATAACATCAGATAATTGCAGGAACTCGAGGAGGAATTTAACAAAATAAAAGTCAAGCTTTAAAACACTTTAATATGATAAATGTTATTTAATATTTTAAAAAATGATTTCATTGATTAGCTCAAAGCTATTCAAATCATATGTTTATATTTTATTGCCTTTATTATTTTATTTTATATTATCCGTTTATTTCATTCTTGTGTGCAATTCACCTTTTCTATAATCAACGAAATTCTTAACTGCGGCTACTGAAATCTCAAGTGCCCGCATTTCCTCCTGGAGCCGCACGGATAATCAGTAGCCTATTCTCACGCGTCTCAGAGCAGAATCATGAGAATAATGATAAAAAATAAAAATAAAAAACTGGGAAAAAAATCCCTTTGCCCTTTTGTTGCATTTGAGAGGGGAAATCTAATTGCAACCCAGCCAGGCACAAGGAACGGGGGAAAATACATACATATATATATATATATATATATATATATATATATATATATATATAAATATATACCAGGCGACAAATGAATATACAGAACAAATGACAAAACATGAGGGGTAATAAGTGACAGATGAAAAGACGGAGGATGTGCAGCTAACAGGCAAAACGCAGCGGTACAAAGGCGCGCACACCTTTGAGAGCAGGAGTTTGTTTTATTGCTCTTCTCCTGGGCTGCATCTGCTGTCGATCTGCAGAGAAAGAAGGGGGGATCAGCGAACATGCCCTGTTTAAGAAACAAACATGCAGATTAGATGGAATCCTGACAACACACACGGCTCCGACTCCATGTCCCAAAGCTCAACTCAACAATGAAGAAAAAAAATCATATAAAAACACACATTTCAGCGCGCGGTTGACAACATTTACCGTCATTCTACAAATAGTAAATGTAAATAATGAGGTGGCATCTGCAAATAAAAAGTGGAAGTCAAAACAGTCCGCTCAGGACCCAACGGGCTGCACTGAAAACATAACAAATGATATGATAAACGTGGATTGACGGTTTTCATGCGCTGTTCATGCAAAATAGTTTAATAATAAAACCGACGCCAAATGCGTTTGGTTTTACAGAAAGCAGGATTTTTACTGAGAAAAAGGGAAAATAGGCCTCACATGTGATGAGCACCTCTTGTCGCCTGTTGGGGCCGGGCCGCATGTCAGCATCAGCGGAACACAGTCACATTCCAGGATGCTGCTGCAGGCCAGCGGCCACCATCCTCACCTGCTTATTGAAATTCCAAACCGCGGCAGGTTAGGGCGCCTGTCAACACAGAAAATCAGCACACAGTCCGGCAAGCACTCTAAAGTACATCAAATCTAGAACACAATCAGAACTATAGCTTACTTTCTGAACATAAAGTGCATTTTACATTTGAGCGGCTATTACAAACTGTTCCTTTATTTAACCAATTCGGCAAGCACACATTAAATGTTTCAACCATAAGCCATAAAAAAAGGCTACCTAGATGATTAAATAAAATGGATGACATTCTAATTCTTATGTGGTTTTTACATAGTAATAAATTTAATAAAGTATGTTTGGCTAATGTGGGTATTTATAAGTACAGAAGAAAATATCAGCGTGGCATTTTTAATTATTTACATTTAAATAAATAGATATTGAAATATACTTTTAAATTTATCTTCAGAAGGGATCCAAGTAATACACAGCACGTACAAATGTCACTGCTCTCTTAAGTGTTTGTTTCATCCAGATTGCAAAAATAATTATTGCTGTATTCTTGTACTTTGCATTGTATGGGACTTGAATCAATTTTAGATGTTTCCATACATGACTTGCTGAAGATAAAGTTTGCAGATCACAGTGTAGAGGGAAATAATAATAAAAAAAAGGTTTTAGAATAAGCCTATATTTGTCCTTCTGAGGTAAAAGCTCGCATTTCTATAACTCTAACATATAATTATGTTTAGTTCTATGCAAAATCTTCTTTACATTAAAGCTCAGTATAAACCAAGCCAACAAAATAAAAAAACTTCATTAAAATAAATTTTTATTGGAAATTATGTTGATGACGGGTTCATTTTTTGAGTGACAACATGTTTTTATGGGATTTAGAAAGTCATCTAGTCTGAACCAACTGGAGCCTGGTTAGAAAAAACATTATTTTGTAGAGAAAACGTCTCACAGAAAAAGAGCAGACCTTTAAAGCATGATTATTATTAATTGTTCCCAGCCCCAATCTGATCAGAAATGGAAATTAGCACCCTGGTCGAAAGCAAACAAATTTATAAGAGAAAATCAGATCAACCCACAAGCTGCAGTTTGGCATTTTACCCAAAGAACATCATCCAGTTTCTACAGCTGAACTGATGAGGCAGCAAAGAATCAGAGCTGATAATGTCATTATCAGTAGACCCAAATGGCAGCTGCAACCCATCACTGTCAGACTTGTTAGCTGCCAAACAAGGTTGTCTCAACCCTGTATTGGCAGACTTATGTGAGGGTTAGATAGTCCCCTGATTTTTGGCACATTGATAACCTTGTTGCACAAGGTCATGGCCCAATAGATGGTGGTAATACATGCACATGCATTTCCACCATCTATGGAGATACAAAGGATGCCGTGAGTAATGTACGTATTCAAGGTTACGTTTAAAGAAGAGAGTTTTATTTTGAAACTTTCCAGAGGCAGCTGTATGTAAATGGTGAAACAAAATGTTTCCCTATCACGGTAGCACTTCCAGCCTACAGTTGATGAAAAAAGAAGTTGTGAGCACGGACACCAGAGCTGTGTCCAAATTCAGGGGCTGTATCCTTTGAAGGGCGTGTTTGTAGGCTGATTATGTTACAGCGAGGCGACAAAGGCTGTCTAAATTCAAAGGCTTTTCCAGATGTGGCTGACAAATCCATCTTTTTTCCCCAGATTTGAAGGTTGGCCCACCTTACCCTATAATTCATTGTGGGTCGAAGTGGTGCCACAAAATGAGCTTTTACGGTATTTTTAGGCAAGAATGTGGTTGTGTAAACCTAAAATCAAAGCTTGGTTTTATTAAGATATCGCTTAATTGCTAAATTGCTCCATCGTTTTTTAGAGATGTCTGTACCTGCGCGAACAGCCAACTTGCCCTGCCATCTGTCAGCTGACCAGGCAATCAAAGCTCTCTATATCCTGGGAGAACGCTTGATTCCCGGCACATCATTTTCAAAATTTGGACACAGCTCAGGGCTAACATTAACTAAGACAGTACAGGCAAACTGTGTAGCCAGACAAGGTTTAGAGCCTAAATAAGGAAGTCTACACCCAATCTTACTCAATAACCTTTTTTTATAAAAGGTTTTCATCATAAATCTGTAAAGAGGAACTGCCTCATTTAGCTCTGGCCATTCAGAAATCCTATGGCTAGCTAGTCGCACCAACGAAACATCATCAATACCTGCGAAACCGTCTTGCCCAGATACAAGTTAGCCAATGCAGGCCTGTGACTCCCTCGTTTGGTAAGTCTGTGTGCAACAGAGGCGGGCTGATGTCAACCCCCCTCACCCCATTAGTCGTTTCACAAAACACAGGGAGACGACAGAAAGGTGCCTTAATGTAACCTTGAAGTGTTTTGTAATGGAGCTTTTTATTGAACCGTTAATTAAAATATATTTGAAAACGTTGCTTATGTTGTCAGATATTGGCATGGAAAAAATGTGATTAATTAAGACTAATTAATTACAAAGTTTCTACATAATAATTTTAACCATGCCCCATAAGAAGAAAAATGTACTAAATGCAATGATTAAGTACATGGTTTCAAACTGACTTTTATTTAGTAGGTCGATTTAAATTTGGTCCATTGGCAGTAAGCATATATTTACAATTAGGATAAATGTGGTATATTGTTAAACATGTTTACAATACCATTTTATTTCCTAAAATAAGTAAAAGATAAACATGACATTTTAAAATAATTTAAAAGCGAGTTTGAAACCTAAAATGGCTGGTTCAAGATTTCAAGAAACAAAGAAAAAGTTCCATCTTTTTAGAGCAAATTGACATTTTGAATGGATAACCAAATCAATTCTGAAATAATAGTTTTTTTTACACCTGCCACTAAATACTACTATTTGAAATTATTTCCCCATAAATTGTTGACCAGTGTGACACCTTCTTTCTAGTATACTTTAAATGCTGACATTATTTTTAGACCAATTTCCCCCTCTGTACTGTAACAGGTCTGAGCCTGATGGGCTGCTGTTCATCACATCTCCCCTGCAGCCTCATTATTCCACACTTCTCCTCTATCCAAGGTTGATCTAATCACCAGATCAACAACGGGAAGAGTGGTAAGAACAAATAAAGGAGGCAAAATGAACAAAATGATTAGTATGCTGTGAAAAGTACAATACGTTACTTATTTAGCATTTAGATAACTATCTGTCCTGAGGAGCAAGCTTCAAAGTTGAACTCAGTTTAGGCGAGGGGGATTAATTCTCTCCGCTGCATGCTTCATTGAATCTCTCATTACCAAACTTTGTCTGTATTGATGTTAGATTTGATTGAAGATTAGAGCATTTAGCAAATCTTGCTTTTCCGCATGTCTCAGGCTTTTCTCAAGCGCGCCACTACGCCCGCTGGTCAATACCCTCACTTTTATCCAGTGTCTGCTTCATTTAAACTTAATCAACTCCATCAATGAACTGGAACAGCCAAACGTCCCGTAGAACAATAGCTTTTGTCGGATAATGCTTTGGTCTTATTCCCAACCGGTTGGCGATAAACCTGAAATTACACTATGATGAACTATTTCAATCAATATGATAATGGAAATTGGCTTGGCTGACTCTTTGCAGAGCTTAAGGAAGCAGGCTAAAGCCTATGTGACATTAATACATGCTTTCTCCCTGCTGTTGCAACCCCCCTGCCTCACTTTATTGTTCCTTCTTTTCAGTGACATTGACTACACCATATTGCAGCGCCTGGTAGTTTAATGATCTACCTGCACCAGGGAATGCTTGTGCTGAAATGGGTGCACATCCAGGCTTTCTCGCGCATTGTTTTTCAGCTAAATTATAGGCGTTATACTTTGTTCCATATAGAGGCTCTGCAGGATGTAGATCAATCACTGATGGCACAATAGTAAAGCAGCTACAAATATGGCTTTTGCTGTTCATCTGGACATTTTGTCCTTGTGTGCCATGCCGTGCCTCTTATGGGCTACAGTCCATCATATTTATACTGCCGCCAAAAGACCAATTTCACAAGCCTTAGCAAGGCAAACGAGTGCGTCCCATCTGTTGCATGCTAATAAATATGCCACTTTCTGGGAAAATGTGGAAGGGATCATGATGATCAACTGCCAAGAGACATGGCTTACTATAAACATTTATTCAGAAACTTTCTACTTCAGCAGTAATTGACTAATTTATTTCCCTATCAATTATTTTTTGAAAAATGTCTTTAAAACACATGCTATAGTATTTTTTTTTTATCATCATACCTGTGTATGTTATGAAATTAATGTCTTTGTTGTACAGCTGTTCAGACTCAGAGGGGCCATTTAGCAGGCTAGGTGTACTCTGCTGTAAAAATATAAACACCGCTCCAATTTAGAAGAAAAAGAAAGAATTGTACAAAATCTTAAGCGCTCACATGCATTGAGGCTGCTTGGTAGCATAGTGATCAACAAGGTTGTTGGTCAAAAATCTTAAAATGTTTTTCAAGCAATCCAGACTGTCAATGGTGGTTTATTTAAACTGTTGGAATGGTTCACCGGACTTTGACTAAAATAAAAGAAATACTATATTTAGGCATCTTTACTGTTATGACATGGCATTAATCTAACAAACCAATACTAATGTTATTGCTCAAGTCAACAAAACAAAGAGTTCCCTGTTGTAGTGTGTTTAAGCTATGCACTCAGCTCTGCTTTTACAAGGAACATTTTCTTGTTCTTCACCTCCCACAGGGTAGCAGTATTTACCTATTTAGATCAAACGTACACACTGCACCAACTTTTGAAAGCTTTCCACCTTGTTGCCACTCCAACAAAGGTGCTGGGAAAGAAAATGGATCACAAGTCCCCAAAAGTAGGGGATCAAAGGGAGTTGCTCATCTCCCTGATTTCTCAGGGAGATTGTTGGGAGATTTAAACAAGGTGAAGATTTGATGCAATTTGCAGTTTTTTCTTAGATAGACTTTTCTTAACCATTTGGCATGGATGATCTAATCAGTATCACAATTTGGTATTAGGATTGGATTCAATTGGACTTCTGTCAGACTGTATTGACTGAATTGAGCTGGAATGAACTGAACTAGGGCTGCACGGTGGCCCAGTTGGTAGTGCTGTTGTCTTGCAGCAAGGAGGACCATATGTTCAACTTCCAGCCAGGGGTCTTTCTGAACCAAGTTCTCCAAGTGCATGCGTGGGTTCTCTTCAGGTATTCTTGCTTCCTCCCACAGTCCAAAAACATGACTGTTAGGTTAATTGGTCTCTCTCATTCCCTTATCGATAAATGGGTGTGTGCATGTTTGTTTGTCCTGTGTGCCTCTGTGTTGCCCTGGGATGGAATAGTGACCTGTCCAGGGTGTACCCTGCCTCTTGCCCATAGACTGCTGTAGATAGGCATCAGCACCCCCCCAATTAACTTCACAAATAGATCCAGATCATTTCCAGGTATAAAGAATCCAGTTTGGCCAAAATTCAGGTTAAATCACTTCAATTTATTCCTATACATTTGGGTAATATAGCCAGATTCAGATCCAATACAGTCAAAAATAATCTTCGTGCTTCCTAAATTGTAAATTTGAAATCTGAAACTACATATTTAGCCTGGATAACATTATGTGTGCTTGATTGATAATTTATGATGCATTATGCTCTTACCTCTGCCTCGAACCTCTCACCCTTTGAAGCAGCAATTGTCAATTAGCCTGTCCTATAACTTTAACTGAGCAAAGCTACTTTATATGCCACTGTCATCTAACAAACTGACACCTCTGAATATGTTGCTTGCCTTTGTTTCCATGTTTTACTCTCAGTGCAAGAGATGATTTGAGAGGACAGACGTGCACAACAGACGCAGTACCTTGAACATCAAAGCGCCGATGCTACAGTATTGTAACAGTGTGTCTGTGTTTCTGCTGGAAGCCTGAATACGCTCACACACAACGTGCACAGAACATGTGAACGTGCACGCACGTCAGCATGCCTGCCAACAGAAAGCATCCGAGACAGCCGGGAATCTAAAACTTTACTGGCCGCCTTTTTCCTGCTTTGTCTGTCTTTGTTTCATTCTCTTAGGTGAACAGGGGCCTGAGTGATAGACTCCCAACCTTTCATCTCAACCAGCGAGTGTAAATAGCTGTCATGTTTGATTGGCGGTCTGACGTGCACATGTGATTCCCTGGAACAGAGAAATAAAACTCAGCAAGGACCCAATACATGCTGGTTCAGCTGTCTTCAAACCAAAGAGGTAATGAATGAGTAATTACATTCATTATTATTATTATTATTATTATTATTATTATTACTTTGAGTGAAGAATGAGTGAAGAATGATCCAATGACTGCTGGAGAAAGGCACCACGCCCCCTGCAACCCTGCAATAATAAGTTGGTTTACACTAGCCATCCATCCATCCATCCATCCATTCATCCATCCATCCATCCATCCATCCATCCATCCATCCATCCATCCATCCATCCATGATTAGGACGTGGAAGTAACAGGCTCAGAAGGGAAAACTAGTCATCTAGTTTCCAGCTCATTCTTGGAGATCCCAATGTATTCCCAGTTGACAGGGGTATAGGCATATAGTCCCTCTAGTGAGTACTGGGTCTTCCTTGGGGTATTCACCTGATAAGATGCATATGAAAAACCTCCAAAGGGAGGTATCCCAGAGATGCCCAAATTACCTCAGCTGACTTGATGCGGCAGAGCAGGGACTCCTTCCCCAACTTCCCCCAAATGATGGACTTCCTTAGCTTAAGGAGTCCAGCCACCCTTAGGAGGAAGTTAATTTCAGCTATTTCTATCTAGGATCTAATTTTTTCAAATTTTTCCATATCTCATGACCACAGACGGGGGGCAGAACTTGTATGGGCCAGTAAATTAATAACTGCAAAGAAGGGTGTAATCTGTTCATCCATCTCCTGCTCCGTCCTGCCATCACTCACAAGACAAGATACCAAGATACTTAAACTGACTTAAACTGATACTTAAAAAGACTGACTCCACCCCTGCTCTCTTAGAGCAGGATAATGATCAGGCTATAGTCACAAAAGGCAATTTTCTATTGCAGGGACTTTCATTTATTACCTGCGACTTTGAAAGCCCTCTGTGCGTTTCAACACAATTTTATCAGAGTAATTTCAATTTCCCTGGTCCATATTTTCCAAGATAAAAGGTCCTGGTCTTGGGGTATGACTTTCAGATTAACCTGGGATTGCTGATGGGCGGGGCAATGTGCTGAGCAATCGCTGATTGGTGAACACTTTCTTGCAGTGTTTCCGCTCACCAACCATATTTAAGACTTGCGTGTTGTTTTATACTTTATATGAAATTCATATTTATGTGTACTTTTTATGATCGAGAATGGACCAAAAGAAGAAGACATACGGTGGGTGGACAGGCGATGAGGTCCATGCTCTTTTGAGAGTTTTCATTGATAAAGACATTTAGCGGGACTTTGAGTGGGCAACACGGAATAATAGGGTGTACGCCAAAACTGCCCCCAAAAAAAAAATCTTATTACTGTCACTCGATGGACTGGAGGTGTAGTGTAGTTTTATTCACAACTTCCCCATAGATCATTATGTCAGAAAAGTGCATTGAACTTATTGTTGGTGTTTTACGGTGTGTCTCCAAATATATACATGTACATGACCTAATATACACAGTGCTGACCACATTTATGGGTGCCCCTGGTAAAGATTTGTCAAATTCTTTAAAATACATTATATTGCCAAAAGTATTTGTCTGTATACTTTTACATGTACATGATATTTGATGACATCCTATTCTTAATCCATAAGGTCCAATTTGTTGATGGACCCTTTAACTATTCTGTAAACATTTTCCTCAAGGTTTAGGAGTGTGCTCATAGTTAGATGAGAAAACCAGAATTGCAGCCTCCGCCCTAATTAATCTTGAAGTTGTTCAAGAAGGTTGAGATCAGTACTTTTTGCAGGCCATTCAAGTTTCTCCACACCAACCTTCATATACCTGCTGCCATGGAAGTGATTATGTGTTCATCTGAAGGACTTTGAAGGAGCAGTAGTGAGGCATGGTAAGGCGTATTTGTCACTTCCTGTTTTCACTTGGTGGATTGTTTGGTGTGCGAAGGCTCTCTCGATTGATCTGATTTCTCTTTACTGTGATATCTCTGACTTGTTCTAATACATAAGCATGTTAAAACACATATTTTCTGTTGCTGCATTTAATATTTGGGGACCCTCCGTGTCTTACATGGTTTTTCTTGTAGTGGTAAGGGGGCTCTAACTTAGCGTTAGCTCCTGATCTGATCAGTGACGACGTGTTCAGCCGCATGCTGTCATCCAACTGCTGGCTGTCTAGGTGGTGTCCAGAAAACGAGGCGGGCTACATTGATAATTGGCGAACATTTTGGGGAAAACCTTGTCTGATCCAGAGAGAAGGCATCCGTCCCACTTTGGATGGAGCAGCTCTTCTTTGTAGGAATCTGGCCGAATTTATTAGTTCTACAAAACTCTGACAACCCAGGGTTCAGACCAGGAAGCAGGATCGTAGTTTAACACTCCTCTCTGTAGCTTCTGTACTGCTACCCACACATTACCCTATTACTGAATAGATAATAAATAATCTAAAAGGAGGAAATCATAAAAAAATCTCATAAAAATAACGGACACTGAAAAGAAAAATAAAACAATTAAATGTGGCTTACTGGACATAAGATCTCTCTCTTCAAAGACTTTGCAAGTTAATGACTTAAATTGTTATAATCAGATTGATTTATTTTGTCTCACAGCAACCTGGCTGCAGCAAGAGGATTATGTTACTATAAATGAGGTGTCTCCTAGTATTTGATAAAATTTACAAAGACCTCGAAATGCTGGGCAAGGAGGAGGGGTGGCAACCATCTTTCAGTCTGATTGATTAGTCCCAGACCAATTAATAGCTACAACTCTTTTGAATATTTAATCCTTAGTTTTCCTCATCCAAATTGCAAAGCACTAAAACCACTTCTGTTCGTTGTTTTGTACCATCCACCAGGCCCTTACTCACAATTTCTAGATCAGTTTTCAGACTTTTTATCTGATTTAGTGTTTAGAGTACAGATAAGGTTATTATAATGGGGGATTTTAACATTCATGTTGACGCTGAAAGTGATAGCCTAAATATAGCCTCAATGCTATCTTAGACTTAAATGGCTTTGCTCAAAACAATAGCAAACCTTCCCACCTTTGTCTTCATTCTCTGGACCTAGTGCTGAAATATGGCTTTGAGTGTAGTTAAATAACAATACTTCCTCATAACCCTGTCCTGTGTGACCATTTTTTTAGAACTCTTGAGTTTAATTTAACCGAGTACTCCACACCTGAAAGAAAATTTCATTATAGTAGATTATTATCCCACAATACTGTAACAACCTTTAAAGAACCAGTTCCGCTTTTAATTTCCTCATTATTAATAGAAGAGAACAAGAATAATCATAGGTTTCTCTTTAGTACAGTTGCTAAACTTACACAGAGTCATAGCTCTGTTGAGCCATCCATTCCCTTAGCTCTCAGCAGTCATGATGTTATGGGATTCTTCTTAAATAAAATTGATTCTTTTAAAAATAAAATCTTTGACATACTCCCCAAGATGCTTACTTCATCCTCAGCAAGTGAGACAACATTGGAAATAACTGCAGAAACTGATTTGTGTTTGGACTGTTTTGATCCTGTGGAGCTTCCCGAGTTATCAGAAATATTTGCTTCATCTAAACCTTCAACTTGTATGTTAGACCCAATCCCAACCAAATTATTTAAGGAAGTGTTCCCATTTTAGGTATGATTAAACTATTCTTAGTAAATGGATATGTACCACAGGCTTTTAAGGTAGCTGTAATTAAATCTTTACTTAAGAAACCTTCGCTTGATTCTAGACCAGAGTTTGTGAGACTGAAGGGTTATGAGTCTAACCAGGTAGTCAGCAGCACAGGAGCACCACAGGGGACTGTACTCTTACCATTCCTTTTCACTCTGTACACCTCAGACTGCCAGTACAAGACAGACTCCTGTCATCTGCAGAAATACTCGGATGATTCTGCAGTCGTGGGGTGGATCAGAGATGGACAAGAAGCTGAGTACAGGAAGGTGGTGGACCGCTTTGTGGCATGGTGTGGAAACGATCATCTCATTTTGAACGTGACTAAAACAAAGGAGATGATTGTAGATTTTAAGAGAAACAGGAATAAGTCAAAAACTATTTCCATCATGGGAGAAGAGGTGGAGGTGGTGGAGGAGTATAAATACCTCAGTGTTCACCTGGACAACAGACTAGAGTGGAGATGCAACTGTGAAGCCATCTACAAGAAGGGACAGAGCAGACTGTACTTCTTGAGGAAGCTTAGGTCCTTTGGTGTTTGCAGCAAGATGCTGCAAGTAGTAACGGAGGAACCAGCGAGGAACAAACAAAACCAGAGAGCTTATGAACAGACGGAAGTGAGGTATGAACCAATGAACCTAGAAAGAAGATTAACTAAAGTAAACAGAAAAACTAGAGGGAACAAAAGAACACCATAACCAGAGATCTGACTAAAGAAACCAAAAGTGTGTACAAAAGTAAACAAAACAATAAACTAACAAGAATGCAAAGGAACAAATACTAAAACATAAATAAACACAAGGATACTAAAAGAGAAATTAAACTAGAGAATCCAAGGAAGACAAAGAACTATAATTACAATAATAATAATAATAATAATAAACCATGGAAAATAATAAGAAAACAACCATAAAGGAACTTAAGAAGGAAAACAATAGGAGGCGGTAGAGGGAGAAAAAGATCTAACAAACATGATACAAAAACCAAAGTAAAAACATTTAAGCAAAAGGTAAACAGATATAAAGCCACAAAGTCCAAAAAATGTCACACCCTGACACAACCAACATGTAACTGTGAGAGTATGTCAGTTATGCTGAATTCATACAGTCATGATATGCACCTGTTAGTGTTTCTGTTGATTGCAGCCACCTTTCCATGTTGTTCCTCTTACCTCAGTGGTAAGTTCCTGTTTTCCATCTCTTCAATGTCAGGTCGTCTGTTGTATCCCCGCTATAGTCCCTGCTGTCGTCTCCCACATTCCAGCGTTTCCTCAGTGTCAGTAAGTTAAAATTAAATTATATCCATCCACCAAGCGCCTGCCAATGTCCTGTTACACTTTGGTCCTCCTAATGCCATTTTACATGGTTTCTTTAATTTCTAGGGTTGTCTAAGGCAGACTTCTTTACTCAGAGATCCTAAATTTGATTCTTTCACCATATCCACAGTGCTGTGTACAGGATGGTTTGTGTATGTTTCTCCTACCCTTCTTTCACTGTAGAGTCTGATTGGCAGTGTGCTCTAGCCTCATCAGGGAGGGCATAAAAAGGAGCAGGCTCCCTAGGCAGATGCCAGATTGTTTTGATCACATCCATGGTAATTAAGCCTACCTTCATTATATCATTGATATCCTCCTGGTTCTGGGACTGACCTTTGATGTTTGTCCTTGTAGGAACCAGTTCCCTCATTCATGCTTAGTTGATGGTTGCCTGTGCTCTGTTTCCTAGTTCCTTGTGTTTATTGGATAAATCCTCTCAAGACTGACCCTCCCTGAAACTTCACCACTGCTGCCAACAGTAAGAACGTCACTATACACTATAACACCACTATACAACATTATTCGTCATTTCCTGTCTCAGACAATAACCACTTACCTATCCTCCTCAGTGCCGATCTGGACGTTTACCATAAACCAGGAAGAATCCTCCTACTGCACAATAGTTTCAATAACCCTTTCAAACCTTTCTTGTGTGTCCCTGATTGTGTCCAGCGGTAGAGTCAAACATTTAACAAATATGACAATCCCTTCAGCCTCCCAATGTTCGCTGTCTTCCCCTGAACAAATGCAGATATTCATTCTGATTTCTAAAATTATCACTAAAGGGGTACTGCAGACTTGAGATGACTAATCTTCAGAATAAGATGCTTAATTCATATCAATTTATCTTTTTCAGGTCTGTGTTACAGTCAGGTTTGTTGAGGTTTGGAAACCAGATATACGTATCACTCCTTAGCTTTATTAGTGCCTTTTCTGTGTAAAAGGCTCACACATTCGGCTAATTTATTGCACAAAAGCAGTAGATCACCCTACCAGCATGAGAGAACTTTACATGGTAGAAGAGTTACAAATCTTGTTTGCTAGATACATGGTTACAGCTAATTTCTTGTCAAGCAACCATAGCCAGCACTGTTTATTCTATAGATCCCCCTTAGATTTAGATGAGTTACTGTACTTTGAACATTAATCATTAACTGTGTACAGTGATGGCTTGTTGCCTTGACACATTTCTTTATTTGGCCTCAGAATCGTAGTGCTGATGCATTTTACAATGACTTTTTGCTTTGATTTTAATACACAAAAGCACATCACTCTCATCTGCACTCCAATGGGTTGGAATTGGCTAGAAGTAAAAACGATATAACCAAAGAGAATATATGCATCAAATGAAAAGCAGATGAAAAAATATACTATTATGTTCCTGATTGCCTCGGTTATTTCTCTGCCAGTGCTTGCCAGCTACCAGTAGAACCTGTCCCAAATGGGTTGCTTCCAGGACCGGGCGGAGACCCAGAAAACATCACATCCTAACGGTGCCATCTCATGCTACATTTGTTTCCTCAGATCTAGGGCCAGTGTGCTCCCCTTGTTCCCTTCTCCTCTTTGCTACGCTCACGCCTTCTCAGTGTCCTAGATAATGGAGCTTCTGTCTGCCAAAGGGTCTGCGGGTGCCCGGGAGTAATGACCTGAGGGGGTACTTTGTGACAACCAGGGTATAATAATGCCTCCAGCCACAGACAAAGCAGACCCCAGGGGTCAATTTTTAAATACGTTTATGTTTTTCACTGAGGGCAAGAGTCATTTATTTTTATTGTAGGCTGCACGAGACGTATACACACCAGGAACAATAGGGTTTTTGTTAAGTAATGGGTTGTGCTGTATGCCTAATGTTTAGTTAAACAATATGCACCAGCATAGTGCTTTCCCTGTCTGATAAAATGTCTTCCATTTTTCCACAGAGCTTATCCACACATGTCTGTAGGCCTCTGTTCCTTCAATCAAAATGGTATTATTGAGGTTTGCAAGGGAGTACAGAATCACCTGTGAATGAAAGGCCTCTCCTATTGGGTTAATTGTACCAGAGTACCAGAAGCAGAGGGGCTTGAACAGTGAAGGATTGTAGAACACATGCTGGTGGAAATGATGTCAAGCTATGTGTTTCCTGCGTTGCCTCCTCCTATTTTTCCTCTAATCCTCAACAATCAATTTACCTCCTCGGGTCCATGAACTCAAAGATTTGACCTTGCAGACTTAAGCTTTGCTTCCCCCTCATCTTTCACAGCTCAAAGTGTTTGCATTAGAGCAAAGATAGTTAGACGATTTGTTCCAGGGTACTGTTACTAACTACCTCAATTGACAAAAACATAACCCTGGAATAACGGCCTCAGTTTATTTGGGAAAACTCTAGTTGGTGACACAGCTCTTGTTCTGTAGGTGTAGTTCATCCACAGAAATTACTCAGACCCTAAAACACTGAAATAGGACTGTAACCACTATGAGCTTAATATTTATAAATAGTATCTTCTGCATCAACTTTCTGCTCCATCTCAGTGTCCTTTTCACAAAACAAAAAGCGCTAATAATATGATCGCACAAAAAAGCCACCATATTCAGCAGGTGTTAGCTTTTCTTTCAGGTCTTACTGGTCCTTGCTTCACCATCTAAATATGACCACCAACCATAAACAAGGAGAAAAGTGAGATAGAAAAATGTTTCTTGCAATCACACCCATGGTAATGATGGGTGAAATACAGGGTAAATCTGACTGTATACAGAGAAAACAAGCTTGGGATGGCAATCATAAATCAATAATTGAAATGAATCTTTCTAATGCCCAGCCACAGGAAGAAGACTCATTCAACACGCTGTGGTTAAAGTGAAAGTGTATTAAATCAAACTCTTATTATTATTAGAACTGCCCCACTCAGAATGTTTTTTGTTCCCGACACCGATCGGGCTGATTTAACATTATTCCCAATCAGGAACTTTACAGTTTTTATTCTAAAGGCTGCAGGCTCTTCTATCTTTGTTTTTTTATCAGTGACAGGTATCTTGTCCAAACTGGTCTTTCTGTAGGTCAGCCTCAATATGCTGCTCCAACATGGGTTAACTAGGTAAAGAAAGCAAGTTCAATGTTCTGACAATGGGTTACCTGGAATGCACATAGCTTTATTATTTGTTTCTAAAGTTATATCTGACTTGACACCGACTCGACACAGTCTTCAATTAACTTAGTTTGTTCCTGCTGACAAGGTTTTCATGCAGTTTGCTAAAGTGCTAGGTTAACATTAGCATTTTTGCTCTGTTTGATATGACTCATTGATCATTTGTTGTGTTCAGTCATTGCAGTTTCATTTTTATAATTAGCAAACAAACCTCACAAAAAAAAGATGTTCTCTGGTTTTATAAACTCAAACCCGCAGAACAAGTGCTTTGTTTTGAACGTTTCAAAGTTGTGTTTCAGCTGACCTCTGTGCAGCTCTCCTGGAACAGATGAAGAAACAGTATATCAGGACAGATAGGGTAGACTACTCAACTCTGTTTCACAGTAAAGCTCATTTATGATTGTGAAAAAAACTTAAGATTGTAAAGAGAAAACTCATACTTGTCAGATCAACAAAACAATGTGGTAATACAACCTTGAAAGCTTGGGACACAAAAATCCACAGTAATTGTTAAAAACAGCTCCTACCCATGACACACAGTAAACCGCTAAAGGGTACCGGAATTTGAGTTTTATCGGGCAGCAATGTAGCAACTTGCCTGTTTTTCCTGTTTGTCTTTGAAATGTGAATGTATAGATAATCCTAGAAAATCAGAAGTTTCACACCACCCCAGCCTCAAAATTCAATATGGCTGCCACATGTTTAGTAATAGCTGTTGAAATAAACGGTTTATTTGCATCCCTTAGTGTATGTATCTTGTAAATTTTTTCACACACATTAGGCTACTGTGCAGCTATTAGTGAATTGTTTCATTTATTTTTTTAATTCATAATATGGAAAGACAAATACACTTATAGCCTTTTATTGCTAATAGTAGTAAGGCTGTGAGTAAGCACACTGATTTTCTGACTTACAGCAGCAAAATGGCTAAGTTGGGGTTGATGTCATTCCCAGGTCCTCGCTGCCACTTCAGAAGTGAATGAAATGCAACTTCTTGGCCCCCTGACATTTGTGTGGGGATATCCCCAAATATTCCCCACTGCACTTCTGTTTTGGCTTCTCTCTGTTTCAGTGGGGCTGAAAAAATGTGGACAGTTTCTGCTTATTAGTTCTACATCGGTTAACCACTGTTTTATTTGCCTTGTAAATGGTTAAAAGCAGCATTTCTTCTGAGTACCACTAACTCTTACCCAAGTACCACCAGTGGTTCCCCAGTCTGAGATTGTTGGGTTTTGAGTAACACTAAAACATACTCTAAATTACTGCTAAAAGCTACAGTAGTGCAATTTAGTTCAATAACTATAGTTGAACTACATGTGGCTCCTACTGTGATAATTAGGCAATAATTGCTTTACCTTCTGTAAGAGTGCATTGATTATTCCAGTCTTCCCTCTCTGTTTTTTTTTACATTTCAGTGCTAAATATAATTTAAATTTTGTGATCTTTCCTTCTTTTCCCATATATGCTTTTAGTTAGCAAACATGTGGTCATCAGAGGCTATAACGATTATTTCTGATTATTTTTTACAGTCATTACATGTACATTGGTATCTATCTATTTCCAGATAATTACACAGACAATGTGAAACATAGTGATTTGATAAGAATTTAGGTCCGGTTGTTTGTCTTATAAAGCTTTATGTGATGAACTTACTTTTTATAAGGAATAAGTAACCAATTTTACAAAGAAATTAGGTTCCTTTTGCCTTTCTTGGCTTGTGTTTTACTGCTCAGTTAACCACTAAAACTGTGTGTAGTTTGTGCTGGTAGAGTTTTCTTTAGCTGAGGGGAAGACAGAGTGGTTGAGGGTGTATACATGTGGGGGAAGAGCAGCAGTAATAGAACTCAGCTGGAGTAGGTTACTTCAGGGAATGCTTCAGGAGCAGGAACGCTGCCAAAAGAGCGAGGAAACATACTTCACTTTATTGATTTTGTCGATTGTCTTAAATGAGGGGCACTCCAGGCCAAGGGCTCACCTCTGCATTGTCTTTTTTGTGCTCGTGGTACACAGTGGACAACATGCAGCACTCATAGACACTGAGTCAAAGACGAGGAGTTTAATGTTTTTTGGTTTATGAACATTTCCAGTCAGTGGTTTACGTAAATCATCGGAATGAATTTCATATAAATTCTGGGCTGCTAAGGATACACTTGAACTGTTTGTCTGTCAGAATGGACTGATATTAAAACAAACAATTTCAGTGGTTTTTAAAAACAAAAGTTGGGGACACAAGTTTGAATGGTTGGTAAAAATTGTACTTACAGGTTCAGGCAGAGACTGTCATTAATATTTAGTTATATTTATTCACCAAATTTCAGAGAATGGACTCATCTTATGAGCATAGTACATAAAGGTTTAGGTCAGGGACATTACCAAATCCTAAGGTTAGCCTGCTTTATCCATCCTAAAATGGGTTTTGATTTGATTTTGGTTCGTGCTTAAACACCCAACTGTATCCAAGTTTTAACCATTTATCTTTTGATTTGAGGTAAGGTTAAAGGTCTCCTCCCTCATCGTTGTGATCTGTATACCAGGCCTGGCAGATGTCATGGTATGACATCCTTGGACTTGGTTTGTGTTTTTGTATTAACCGTTCTTAGGTCTATGGTTTCCTTTATTGTTAATTAGTTCCACCTGTCCCTTATGCCTCCATGTCTCCTTGCCACACCTGTTCTTAGTTCCTGTGATTACCTGCCTTTGTTTTCTCCCTGTATATTAGTTGGTCTGTGTTCTTTGTTCCCCGCTGGTTCCTCCGTAACTATTCCTCGTTCACTACCTTTTTTTATGCTCAGTTTTGCTACGTTACAGAACTATGTACACATGTAAGTTTTTGGCTCGACTCATGTTTGTACTTGTTGGATTATGTTACGTTTTGGAGACCTTTAATTAAAGAAAAGTCTTCCTCTCATCATGCGGCTGCCAAGCTCTTATCTGCACTTTGGTCCGATCCAAACCAAGAACGTGATATTAGGAACCAGCCATAAACAGGACCAAGCAGACAGAGCTAAAGAGCTTAAGATGTGGATAAAGCAGCAAGAGGAGACGCTACAAGCTATGTATGGAGAGGTGGTTGAGATTTTACTTCGCCTTTGTTGCTGGAGGAGATGGAGTATCTCGGTGTATCTGACTGGGTCCCCATGGATGTATTACCGGATCGGAATCATACCTCTCCAACTTGTTCCTCCTCCAGGCGACGTCGCCCTCGCCGCAAGCGCTCCACCCCAGCTGCAGCAGCTCCGGCTGAGCTCAACCTGCTCACAGCTGCTTTGCCGGAGCCATCCACGTCAGCAGCGGCTCCTACGGAGCCATCCTCGTCTGCAGCGGCACCTGTTGCAGCCAAATTCCCCGCTGGTTTCGGCTCCCGCCCTGGACGACGTCATCGCCGCGGAACAGTCGCCATTGGGGAGGTTCGGATGGGCGCCTCCAACCCTTCTACGGAGGGTCCATCCGCCATGGCCTCCTCGCAGCTGCTTTCCCCGGAGTTGGTGGGTGGTCACCCAGCGCCCTCTGCAGGTCACCAGTCGCCGGTGCAGCCTCCAGCCCTGAATTGGGTTCAAGCCAGGCTGGAGAAAATGAAAGAAGATTTCATGAAGGGACATTGCTGTGATTTTGTGCTTTATCTAATGGATCATCCAGAGGATCTGAATCTGGTGCACTCTGTTCTACAGGCCGAATTCATTGCAGAGGGATGGCTCGACACTCCAGCTCCTCTTTCTGCTGGAGGTCCTTTCGACCCTCTTCTTGTGGCCGTTAGAGCAGCACAGAGCTCCAAGGATTATGAGACACAGCCGTCCGCCGTCAAGCTTCATGAGCCCCAGCCTGCAGCCAAGCCTCTGGACTCACAGCCTGCTGCCAGGCCTCTGGACTCACAGCCTGCTGCCAGGCCTGTGGACTCACAGCCTGCTGCCAGGCCTCTGGACTCACAGCGTGCTGCCAGGCTACAGGACCCAGAGTCCAGAGAGGGGTTCAATGGAGAGCCGCCTCTCATCCTAGTTCCTGAGTTTCCTGAGGGGTCCGAGGACGGACCGCCTCTCATCCTAGTTCCTGAGTTTCCTGAGGGGTCCGAGGACGGACCGCCTCTCATCCTAGTTCCTGAGTTTCCTGAGGGGTCCGAGGACGGACCGCCTCTCATCCTAGTTCCTGAGTTTCCTGAGGGGTCCGAAGACGGACCGCCTCTCATCCTAGTTCCTGAGTTTCCTGAGGGGTCCGAAGACGGACCGCCTCTCATCCTAGTTCCTGAGTTTCCTGAGGGGTCTGAGGACGAACCGCCTCAGATATTGGCTCTAGGACCCACTGACTGCTCCTGGGCAGTCTGACACCACAACTGACTCAGGGCCAGACACACCACAGCCTGACCCAGGGTCAGACACGCCACAGCCTGACCTACATTGACTGTGCTCCCGACCTGACCTACTGTGCTCCTGGCCAGACTGACGCCAGGCCCAGGCCTCTGCAAGCCCTGCCTGGGCCCAAGTCTTTGCTGCGGTTCTGGCTTTGCCGCAGACCTCCGAGGCACCTGCTTCCACGTCGCTGACCGCCTGATTCCTCGCTTTGTGGGCCTCCTAGACGCCTGCATCTCTGTCGCCGCCGGCCTCCTAGACGCCTGCAACTCTGTCGCCGTAGTTCCTGTGATTACCTGCCTTGGTTTTCTCCTTGTATATTAGTTGGTCTGTGTTCTTTGTTCCCCGCTGGTTCCTCCGTCACTATCCCTGGTTCTGTTTTCTCTACATTTTCCTACAGATAAATCTCATGTAAGTTTTTTCTGGATTCTTGTAGTACCTGCAGTTACTCGCTACGTGTTTGTAAATACCTCTGGAAATAAATTCTGAAGACTCTTACAAACATGCTGCTCCCAAGCTCTTGTCTGCGCTTCGGTCCAATCCGAACACAGAACGTGACATTGGCATTCTTTTTGGTGGGAACCTTCTTAGTTTATGTTGATGTAAATGTGACTTCACTGTGAACAGTTCCTCTGGTGCTCCTATCTTTCAGTTTGTAACTGTTTTAATGTTTGGTGGTTCCTCGGTTGTCTTAGATTATCCTGACTAGTTTCCTTTTGTCGTATCTGAGGTTATGTATAATTTTAAGAGTTGTATAATCATTCCACCTCAGAAAAGGAATGTTTTAAATAAATCTTTTAGAAGCCCAAAAGGAGTATGACATTCATTCGAATGATGAGTGTATGTAAAGTTCAGACCGGCATGGTGTGTTTATGTGAGCTCCAACTACAATCTATGCTCTCAGGATGAGCATGGGATGTGCTGCCTCTGTTTCTGTGCTGCAAATGAGGTCATTGTTTCCATAACATATATCATCCTGAGATTCCTAAAATGAGCAGCCATCTTTACTGAAGACCCCCTTCACACACACCACCCCCATCCCAAATAATGACCTATACACCAGAGATACAGCGTTTATTGTGACTTATTCATCAACTGTGACTTTGTTATAAATGGCTTTCTAAGGCAAATATTGATTAAGTCAAGTGCAACATCACCCAGCTTAAAGCAAATGTCCATAAGCAATTACAGCTCATGGACTCTTTTCCATTTTTGCTTTGGCTGACATACTCATTTGTTTCATATTCCCATACGTCTTGTCAGATGGGAATGTTTTCATTTACACTATGGTCAATATCAATAGTTGTTCAATAACCTGTAGGCGTCTGTGAATTTTACCTCTGACCCTAAATATGTTGTAGTCTTATACACTTAAAATGGTATTTTAAAAATGTTCAGCTGATGACAGCATTAAAAAGAGTTTTTGTTGTTTTCTTTAAATTGTGACTGTTGTGTAAAAACATTTTTATTTTAATGAAGTTTGATTGGAACTATTGGTGACCTTTTACTGCTCTTGAATGGAACAGATGTGAAACTGAGAAAGCAACTAAATCATGATAGATTTGTTTTGTCAAATCTCATACCAGCTGTGTCTTATATAAATTTAGGCACATGGAAAATGTAAAATTAAACCTGAACAATTGTGTCTAATTTTCGTAGAATAAATGGAGTTGCAGAAAGTTATACAACTTTAAAGCTAAGATAAGATTCCCTTTACAGATGCTAAGACTTTTAGTGGAAGTGAATTAATTGTTAATGAAACCAATTCCTTTATCTAAATAGCCACGTGGGGTTTTTAGCAACTGATTGGTTGACATTTCATGTAACGTCCCTGCAAAAGCCAGGTATCTTTTTCACATTTTTTCTCATAACAACAACAAACTACTAGGTATGTATGGAGATTTTATGTGGTAGACCAACACAATGTATTGCATAAAATGGAAGGAAAAGAATACATGGTTTTTCAAAAGATTTACAAAAAAACCCAGATATTAATGGCTGTGTATATGTATTGGACTTACTGTTTCCTGATTCCTCAAAATAAAATGCAAAGAAAGCAGTTGCATTCAGAAGTCACCTAATTTGTATACAGTACAGCTGTGTGTAATTTAATCCTAGTATAAATGCAGATGTTGTACAGTGCATTGTTTCCTCATTTTGTCATCTTTTAAGCACAAACTTTAATGTGTTTGTCTTATTTATGTAATGGAACAAAACAGCATATGAAGAAAAATGATACATCAGTTTAGAAATCCAAAAGCTTTGAGCAGGTTCTCTAACAAACCTTTATGGCCTCTAAGACCAGCTGTATTTATAATAGGTTAAATTACACACAGGTGGATTCTGTTTTCTAACTGGTGACTTTAGTAGACAACGGGTCTTACGTGTCAAAGTAATTGTACAAAGGAATACAAATGCATGCTATAGATTTTTCAGCTGCATGCTCTTAATTTTTTTTGATTTTTGTTTCTAAAAGCCATTAAAATTCTGTATCATTTTCATCCACTTCACAAATGTCCCTGGTTTCTGTTGGTCTATCACATGAAATCCCATCAAAATACATTTATGTTTCTGGCGCTAACAAAAGAAAATGTGAAAAATCTCAAGTGGCATGAACAGTTTTGCAAGGCACTGTGGATAATTAAGTGTTTATGTACCTTTCAACATCTTGCCCGTTTACATTTGTTTGTGTGTTTTTTACATAACAATATTACACGCAAATGTGTCTTTCTTCCAGATTCTGCTGGTTAAAATGAGATATTTTAGGTATCCCTCCTTTGCAAATGCACTTTGCGTTCAATATTTTCACAAACTTTTTATTGACATTGACATAGGTGATGAGGAGATCTTCTCTCCAACACCAGGACTGGCCTGACCACAGCATCTGTCTGTAATGCAGATCTTAGTTTTAAAGCTCTTTGTTACCCTGTATGGTTATCTTCTCTGCTACAAAAACAACTTAGCTCCACTGAGGGGATTATGATTTTACACAATGCATTTCCTTCTTCTCGTTGTGCAAATCATCCTCATCTGTGTCTTTGTTAGTAACTGCAGAGTAATTCTTATATTTTGTCCTTCTCATTTTTATTACCCTAAATCCCAGAGAAACCACTGGGCAGGATGAGTAAGTCCCAGCCAGCTCGGTGCTTCCTTATCCTTTAATAAAGTGTAATCAAACATGGGTTTAAGTGGAAAATAAATATCCAGCCTTAATAAGCTGCTCAGCCGGATCATGTAAATGCAAATTTTCAAGCTGGTTCCCATCCTTCCCACCGAGGGGAGAACAAGCCGCCGCAATCGCCTCCTCCACCCTGCGATTGTAAATCAAGGAAAATAATGGCGGGATAATGACCAGTTTGTGGTCCCAAGCAGATTGAATGATAACAAACCATGCATGTTCCACGCGGCTTTTCATTTAACATCCTATCATGGTGAAAGCCGGCGAACAGCTTGGTGTGCCTCATTAAAGGGGCTGTCGATGCCTTGTAAATTTGGCAGAGCAAGGGGTGGAAATTTTACGGGACAAACTTCCTGATAGGAGAGGATGGGGTTTATTCCCCATCCGCAAAGGCCTCCTGCACCTATCGCCTGTCGCAGGGAGGCGGAAGATCTGAGGACGAGCAGTGAGCCGCCGACTGCATTGCAGTTGTCTGCTTTCTAATGTGAGGGAGTTAGAGCGTGAATGAGAAGACAAAGGTGCCCACTTAGACAAGCGCTAAATAATAGAGATATAAATTGCGTGGTTTTCTTGTTTGGGGAGATGCTGATTTAGCTGCTAATTGGTGACAGAAACTGTCAAACGGGTGGCAGACAGTGATTGTGGTGGCTTCCGTCAGGATTAGGTGAGAGGGAGAAAAAAGTGAGCTTTCTTCTGATGACGGCAAAGACACCATGACGGCGGTCCCCTCCCTTCTCTTGTCTGATATTTACCCAAAACACATTAAACAGATAAAGGGAGAGACACAAAACCATAAGCTCGGGATTATTGGCCCTGTCTCATGTTGTCCCTTTTTTCTTTCTCTAAGCTGTCTCTGTGATTGATTAACGTGTTTGTTTGAAGAAAACTTGGAATGTTTGCTTGCTTGGTGAAACGTGCATTGGCAAAAAAAAAAAAAAAAACATGCATGCAGACGTTTGCGCTCACGTGCACAAGGACAATGAAGTGGCTGCAGGAGGAGAGAGATGGCAAAGGAGACGGGCAAAGACTGACTGACTGATCTCTCGAGGGCATCTTCCTCTAACCCTGCCTTGACTCTCCTCCGTTTTCTCTAGAGCATTAAGATGAACAGTAATTAGGCTTTGATACTCTGGCAAATGAACAGTAATTAGAGAGCGCTACTGTGGATACTCTGCCTGAGCTGCTCATTGAATATTCACACCATTATTGAACATTAAGATTGGCTTGCCGCTGTCGTGCACAAACAGCGTGGCATAGGCAATGGCCCTCTGCAGATGGTGTTAGGGGGATGGTGGAAGCTCTGTGCAGGAGTGTGTGTGTGTGGAGACAGGTCGTCCAAGCCTGGCGGACCCTCAGAGGGGATTTTCTGGTTATTAGATCCTTGCCAGATCATGGGCCAATTATAAAGAAAACTGTCAGTCAAGGCAAAGTGGCTATGTGATTACCGGAAAAGACAAAATCAGGTGAGGAGTGTGAATCTTTCTGGAGGCAGCTTTGATTTGCTAATAAGAAGGAAAGGGATAGGACCGGGGCAGGGTCCCCAGCTGTAGTCCTGCTTTGCTCTCTTCGTTTTTACCGTGACCTTCTTAGCACTGCTGGTCTAATCTGTGCTGCAGAGGAGGCATTAAGAATGGCTCTCGAGGTTTTTTTTTCTTGGTTCAGGCTGTGAATGAGGCACAAGGGGGTTAGCCACCAAAAACGAGAGCAGGTCCCCCTATTCTCAAACAGAGGGACACGGGTAATCAAATAGTTCCTGGAGCATGACAGGGGCCAAATGCTACCTAATTGCTATAACTGTTTTTAAAGACCTTTTACTCTTAAAAACTTTTAAAAAAGAAGATGGAGAAGGTGCTTACCGTTATGTCACACAGAGAGGGAGGAGTGAAAGGATAAGAGAAAGGAGGGAGGGAGCATCGTCAGCAGCCTGACTCTGTACGCTTTTCTACCTAATTTTCTAAAGAACGACAGTGTAGCCCAATTTAGAGGCTGGTGACCAGGGCTGACATTGAGGGGCGTGGTGGGGGTCCACCCCCCCAGCCTTGGTTTCTGGCTAGGGAGCAGCAAGCGCAGAGGGGAGACAAGTAGCACAGTGCCAGTGCTATAATGAAGCACGGTAGACAGCAGGCCTGACAGCTCTGGCAGGTGATGCATGAGGCCCATGCTAATTCTTTAGCAAGCCAGTGATGGATCCTGAAATCTTGACCACACATCCCATTAGCCCCTGTCTGTGACAGGAGAATAAAGATATATAAAAAAAAAAAAAAAGAATCCCAAAGAAGCTGAGATGGCGGTGAAGGCGGAGTGGAGACGTGCAACGGGGCGCAGACAGCCTTACGCAAACCTGCAAGTCCTCTGCAATATTTTCAGCTCCAAAGTTATTGATGACTTAACCTCTGGGGTGCAGGTTATGGGTGATGGATACTGTGCATCTCCAGCATGGAACAGCAGAGGATAACAAGGTAGACAGTGAATCACCTGCCCACAGCTGATAAAAATAGAATATGACATCTTGTACAGCATACATGCTGCATTATCCCTCTGCAAATTCTAAGGAGAGGCGTGAACTGGGCTCTCCTGTAAATAGATTAGCTCTTTGAATGGGTTTTCTATAGTCTCAGCTGTTCTGCACTTCCCCACTGTCCTGGCTTTTGCATCTCAGCACTATGAATGCTAGGACTGTTTATTAGGCTGTCCCTGCCAAGCCCTCTGCAGCAGCCCCTCCTCTCCAGAATAAAAAATTCCAGGGAAACAAAAAAGCGGAGGAGGTCGTAGAACTCCTCAGCTATCAAGCACTCAGGTGTGTTTACCATATATCTTTTATCTTCTTGTGCAGGATAGCGCTAATATTTTTGACAAGTTTTCTGTGAAATATAAATGACCCAGCCTTAAAACAAATAGGAAAACCAGTTGCGAGGCGAGCAGAATCGCAGCCAGGGCCCTGCGAATCTTTACCATTTCTCGGGGTTGACAAATAGCATGAAAGAAGTTCCAGGGGAAACTGAGAGGTTACTGTGACAGACAAGGAGCACAATTATCACACCATGATGAAAGAGCCATGGTGAGCATGTGTCGCGCCGTTAATTACCGTCCTTTTTCCACCAGTCTCTAATGTGAGGAAAAACACGCGATGACAAGTGTGTAAAAGAGCAAGCACTAAATTACTGTCAGGAAAAATAAACGGAGGATAGCACAGCCTGCACAGTGATTTACGGGGGCAATTAGTCACCGCCCCATGGAGATGCTGAGGACAGCAGTGCGGCAGGAGTGTGTCAGGGAGAGAGAGAGTGTGAGACATGCTGCTGCATTTCAGCTATACGTTCCCAAAGAAACAAGATGAGAAGCAGGAGAATGATCTCTTTGCTCTTGGCTTAGTGACCTTTGCCTTTCAGAGGGCCTTCATCTAACATTTTGCTGGTTTCAATACAGGAAAGAAATACACAAATCAGGCATAAATATATGACCTACCTCATGTAGTATTGGTCCCTCTTTTTCTGCCAAAACAGCACTAACTGTCAAAGCATTAACTCCACTAGATCCTTCAAGTGATCTTGTGAAGATGTTAGCACCAGGTTCTTTTAGTCCTGTGGTTGTGAGGCGGGACCTCAATGAAAATTAGGCCAGCAATATCCAACACACACAAGATCTTTCAAAAATCACACGAGTCTGTTGGAACCAAAGGTGGTGTGGAATGGATCTCTGCAGGGTCAATATAGAGTTACACATCTCCTAGTCGAAGGCAATTAACACATCAACGATGTCTGACACCTCATCACTTTCGTTCAATTTTCATTGAAAGAATAGTATTGAAGAAACTACCGATGGCTGAAATAAAGGGATCTATTATGTCTCAGTACACTTCACTGAGACCTTTTCATCAGTTACACAGATCATCTGTAATCACTGTACAGCCAGCTAACAGCTATTTCAGCTAGCTAATACAAAGCTTCCTGTACCTCTCCTGGCATCTCACAGGCGTAACTGTGGATGGTTTGATTTAACCCTCCCATCCCATCAGAAAGGTCATAGACAGAGCAAAAATGAATTGAAATCCCAGTTTTGAGAAAGATGCCACAGATGTTCCATTTTATTTGAGGTTTGACACCACAAACTAGTTCATGTGCTCCCTAAACTATTCCTGAATCTTTATTGTTTTGTCGCAAGGCACATTCTCTTGCTGAAAAAGGCCACAGCCATCAGGGTTAACTGTTAACATGAAAAGTTGTGCCTGGTCTGATTCAGCGCTTAGGTAGATGGTATGTTTCAAAGAAACATCTACATGGATGGCAGGACCCAATCTATAGCAGAAAATTTACCAAATTATTACACGGCATCCACCGGCTTACCCTCCTCCCACAAGCTATCCTGGTGTCATGTTCCCCCCAGGCAGAAGACACACACCCACCCAACTTTCCACCTGATTTAAGAAAACACACGATTCATTCACCTTCTTTCATTAGTCTGTGGTTCAGTTCTGGTGCTGACATGCACATTGGTGGTGCTTCCAGTAGCGGGCACGGATCAGCACAGTCACCCTGACTGGTTGTTGCTTATGCAGCTTCATACACAACAAATTATGAAACACTCTTTCACACTGCTATTAGCTTCTTCAGCAATTTAAGCTACACTAAGTCATCTGTTGAATTGGACAGACCTGCTCTGGCTCCCCACGCTGCTTGATCCCATTGCTGTTACTTCCTTGGTCTACTTTTGATAGCTAATAAGGCCACAAGGCTTAGTTGATATAGTTAACAGCATCGGCTTGAAAACCTTATTAGTACAAAATGCATGTGTTATTGTGTTATATACAACCATTTATTTATTTATTTATTTCTATGACTGCAATTCCCTAAAGGAAGTTGTCCATTGCCAAGCTGAATGCAAACTATACAAAGCAGACCTCTTCGTTAAGAGTAAGTTTTCCTCCAGAATCAGTGACACTTGGAGATAGAAATAAGAAAGAGAAAGATCGCTGGAAACCCTGTCATGGAATGGTTATAGTCGGTCATAAATTAATAGAGCTGCAGTTATTGGAACATTACATACCAAAAAATTAGATTTTTTTAATTATATGTCAGGGAGTTAAGATTTTTATTGTTGTTTATTGTCAACATTTAAACAGTAATATTTGAACAACAAAATGAATACCACTTAAATTTTATTTGCTAACAAGTAAGGAATGGTAGTAAAAGAGTAAATAACGTGACATTAAATTTGCTATTCCACTCAGCTTGTTGAAAAAAGGCTATTTCACAGTTTTTAGCAAATCTCGACTACGTTTGTTCAACTTTAATTCAAAATCTAAAACATAGACACCAGTCAAGCCGGGTCTAAACTGTTCTATGTGAAACAGAAATATCTTAAAACCCAGCCTGTGATTTGACTAACTTTTGATTGTTTTTGTGAAAACATAGACTGTATTTTCAGCTTAGAATGATCTGGTTTTTATTTTTGTCGATTCCATACTACTATTTCTCATGTAGTTTACATGATAAATCAGGCACCAAAATAAGCTTTTTCACAAATCATGAATTAATCCACTGTGGGCATTTTTAGGATATTCTAGAAGCTTGCACATATGTATTAATTGAGATTCCTCAAGTACCAAACTACTCATTAGCTGCAGTCCTAACACTGACCCCTGTGGACCAGGAACACAAGAGCTGGAGTTATGGGGAGGCTCTGACCCCCTCATCAAGCCATCACAGTTTGTTCCTTGTCAAATTCGTCCAAAACCTCATGCTTTCCCATATTTTATGTGTCCAACAAATTATTTAGGACAATATGATTTATTTGCTGCCTAACATGTCTCACCTACTAACAGATACCATGATAAAAAAATTATTAGTGTTATTCGCTTCACTTGTCAGTGGTCATAATGTTATGCCTGACTGGCAAACGTGATCAAGCAAATAACTGCATGACAGACATTTGACTTCAAACTTGTGCCATATTGTCACGTGTATGTGTAACATAATAGAATGAAAGGAGGAACATCAATCGACAGTATGGACCTGATTTAGGTCACCGTTACACGTTTTATACCGAAGCCGGTTGATTACGACACAAGTGTAAGACAAACTAAAGGAATGTGTGTCATTACACTATTTGTGGAAACAGCCTTTTTTTCTCAAGTGAAATATGTCAGCGTACTTGAAATGTTAAACGTCTAAAATGAGCACCCTTCTTTCCCATCAAACATCAAACAGGCTCTAATTGTTTCTAAACGTGACACAAGTTAGGATACTTCGGTTTAAAGCCCGCATCGTCACTTCTAGAAAGTGATGCTTGATTCCTTGTCTCGTCTTGTCTCGGTGAGCTGCTTCTGACATGGGAGGCCGCATTGGAATCGTCACATGTCCCTCATGTTTCATGTTTCATCACGTATTAAAATACCTGCTGTACTCTTAGAACTAAAACCGCAGGGAATTTGACTACGCAACTGGAGAGCCCATTGATTTGTAATGGCTTATGACAGACAGTGTCACATCATCTTTGTTAATTTCAGTCATTTAGGAGTGTTGATCGGGTAAGATGAAGCAGATTTGTTTTATTTTTTGTCGCCTTCTTTGAGAGAAATGTCATAAATGATCGGTGACTGCAGGAGAGATCTGAAATCTAGAAGCTGTTTTAATGTGTGATATCCTAAAGTAAAGATAGAGAGGTGAAGGAGATGTACCTAGATATCCGTCACAATCCACCAAAGACAATTACAGCTGAGGATTTTAAAGAAGATACAAACTATAGAGTTGCTAAGTTTCTAAAGCTTTCACCCCAGCTCCCACTAATGCTTGATGCTACCATGACAAAATGTGTTGCAGGATATTAGTGTTTTAATCTGCCTTGTCATGCTTGTATACATATTTAGTATTTAGACTGCGTTGGACATGTATTGGAGGACAATAATAACACTGCAAGGAAGCTGAGCATGATATGGAGTGTGTTCATGAGTAAGGGATGGATGGGGGCGGGGGGGGAGTTGTTACATTCTCCTGGCTGTACAAATCCAGTAGGGGTTAGTGAGGGGGCTTGCTAGGTTGAGCCACGTTTCTAGGTCAGTGGCCTTGAGCATGCTTGGTTTCATCTGCCTTGCCCATTCTTATTGGCAAAGGTGCCATAAGACAAGGTTGCAAGGGCCCATAAGTGGTGAGGAGAAAGCAGTGGAGAAGCTAACCAGGAGATGACCATATGCACGTCCAGGGGAGCACTTCCCCCAGGCTGTCTTTCCCTCTCCCTTCACATTCCTCCCTTCACTGCATCATGCACTTCTGTGCCAGGGCTATTTAGGTGCCAGGACATCAGACTTCCTCAAGCTGTCAGCCTTGACCCCCCCCCTACACACACACACATACACACACACACCAATGAATGATGGAACTAAAGGGGGATGAAGAAGAAAACTCCTGATGATCAGAATGGGGATGAAGTTTCTGAACAGATTTAGACTTGAAAGCTGCCACTGCATTGTAATGGCTTTTCACACTGACCACGAATGCTGCATTGATTTCATGCGCATCTTTACCTTTTTCTGCAGCACACTATTTGAGCTCAATCTATTTTAGTTTACTTCTTTTGATTAAAAAAAAGAGAGAAAAAAATAAACATCCAATTTTTGTCATTGAACTGTTGTTCCATGTTTTATTCATGTATTAATGTCTGTCTTCACTTTGCCATGATATACAGGGGTTGGACAATGAAACTGAAACACCTGTCATTTTAGTGTGGGAGGTTTCATGGCTAAATTGGACCAGCCTGGTAGCCAGTCTTCATTGATTGCACATTGCAGAGTGTGAAGGTTCAATTAGCAGGGTAAGAGCACAGTTTTGCTCAAAATATTGAAATGCACACAACATTATGGGTGACATACCAGAGTTCAATCGAGGACAAATTGTTGGTGCACGTCTTGCTGGCGCATCTGTGACCAAGACAGCAAGTCTTTGTGATGTATCAAGAGCCACGGTATCCAGGGTAATGTCAACATACCACCAAGAAGGACGAACCACATCCAACAGGATTAACTGTGGACGCAAGAGGAAGCTGTCTGAAAGGGATGTTCGGGTGCTAACCCGGATTGTATCCAAAAAACATAAAACCATGGCTGCCCAAATCACGGCAGAATTAAATGTGCACCTCAACTCTCCTGTTTCCACCAGAACTGTCCGTCGGGAGCTCCACAGGGTCAATATACACGGCCGGGCTGCTATAGCCAAACCGCTGGTCACTCATGCCAATGCCAAACGTCGGTTTCAACGGTGCAAGGAGCGCAAATCTTGGGCTGTGGACAATGTGAAACATGTATTGTTCTCTGATGAGTCCACCTTTACTGTTTTCCCCACATCCGGGAGAGTTACGGTGTGGAGAAGCCCCAAAGAAGCGTACCACCCAGACTGTTGCATGCCCAGAGTGAAGCATGGGGGTGGATCAGTGATGGTTTGGGCTGCCATATCATGGCATTCCCCTGGCCCAATACTTGTGCTAGATGGGTGCGTCACTGCCAAGGACTACCGAACCATTCTTGAGGACCATGTGCATCCAATGGTTCAAACATTGTATCCTGAAGGCGGTGCCGTGTATCAGGATGACAATGCACCAATACACACAGCAAGACTGGTGAAAGATTGGTTTGATGAACATGAAAGTGAAGTTGAACATCTCCCATGGCCTGCACAGTCACCAGATCTAAATGTTATTGAGCCACTTTGGGGTGTTTTGGAGGAGCGAGTCAGGAAACGTTTTCCTCCACCAGTATCACGTAGTAACCTGGCCACTATCCTGCAAGAAGAATGGCTTAAAATCCCTCTGACCACTGTGCAGGACTTGTATATGTCATTCCCAAGATGAATTGACGCTGTATTGGCCGCAAAAGGAGGCCCTACACCATACTAATAAATTATTGTGGTCTAAAACAAGGTGTTTCAGTTTCAATGTCCAACCCCGGTATATCAATCACTGTGAATTTTTCCTTTGTTAGTGAGATCCTTTGTTAGTAATATACTTTTGATTCTTTGTAACCTCTGTAAACTTTAGCTTTGTCTAAAGGAAGAAAATGAGCAAATAAGAAGTCATTATATTTAATTGTAGTTGTGAAGTCAGTAATACTGAATGTTGAACCAAAACGTTATCCAACATGGATGTGCGCACATACACAACTAGATTACCATCAGTGTCAAATCTCAACTTTATTTATATGTAAAACCAAGAAAAGTTGACTCTAAAACAGAATACAGAAAAAAATATTATAAAATAGATGGAAAATATTAAGAGTTAGGACTAGTGGCAAATGTTTTATGCTCTACTAATTAGAATGTTGTGGAAAACAGAAGAGTTTAAAACAACATGTAGAGGTATGGTTATCCACAATCATGGGGTGGCCAGAGCAAGTGATCAATTTTGGAACATCAAGGAGAAACTCACTGGTTGAGTGGAATTCATTAAACTCTTATAGGCGTGTGGATGTTGAGGAGATCATATAGATAGGAAGGAGCTAGTCTGAGGTGCTAGACCAGGGATATCAAACTCCAGTCCTGAAGGACTGGTGTCCTGCAACTTTTAGATGTGTTCCTAGTCCAACACACCTAAATTAAATGGCTGACTTGCCTGTTCAGCATGCAGTCTGGTTCTACAGAGTCCTTCTAATGATCTAGCGGTTGGATTGAGGTGTGTTGAAGCAAAGACACATCTAAAAGTTGCAGGCCCTTAAGGACTGGAGTTTGACAACCCTGGGCTAAACCATTTAAACTTTGGAGTCAGCAATAACATTTTGGAATCAATATGATGACAGGAAGCCAATAAAGAGATGCTACAAGCAGAGTTATGTTGTGTTAGATTGTTGCCTAATTTGAAATATAATTTCCCTCTAATAGCTTTGATTGTTTTTCAGTTGAATTGTGGAGAAAATATTACACATTAGAAGCAGGACAATAAATCTATCTTTAAATCACAAAACCCTGAATTGTAAATTTAAATTTAGATTCACTGTATATTAACAGTAAATGTTTGAAAATTCTTTATTATTTAGTAATCTGTTCCAAGCAAGTAGCCAGAAACTATGCATAAAACCTGAGGCACAGCCACCCACGCTACTTGTAAAGCTTCATGACCATCTGTACAACGCCTGTTTTCAGAAAATCCAAGTCTAAAATGTTAAACTTAAGACTTGATGTGGATGAAGCAAAATGTGAAAACAAAGTGACACCATGTCAAGTACTCTGGTTATTTTATACATGTAGTTTTAGAAAATCTAAGTTCCTCTTTTAGGACCTGAAATATAGAAGAGGCTGGAAACAAAATAAAAGCTCTTCCATACTTTCATTTTCCTTTTTTTCCATAATTTTCCATGCTGTCCAAGATTGGATTAAATGCACACATTCTTTCATATTCTTTATGTGACTGTCAAACAATGGTTGTTATATTAAAAAATTAAAAAGGTAACACTATTAATCAAGTAGCATATTAGTAGTGTCAATTTGCAGAATTTGAAAAACATGGTCTCACCCAGTTTATTTACAATGATTTGATTCTTTCTTGATCTCCAGGAGGTACGTTGCTTCTATACCTGCTTTTTTATGCAACCCTGCAAGAAAACGCAGGTATAGAAGATGGACGGATGAATTCTTCTTTCTTATTCTTTGTGTTCTTATATACTGCATTTAAAAAGGGCCTATTTTACAATAAATCATTCTTGGATTCTGTCCCTGAGGGTACTCTTTTCTGTACAATGAAGCTAAAGTTCATCCTAAACTTCTTTCAGTTTGCAGTAGCTGTTCACCTTCATTTAATGACACGATCATTTAATAGGTTCTAGGTTCTCAAAGTTGTAACGGCACTCACCAATGCACTATTTTAACATTGCTAATCCACAACACTCTCCATTAAGATCAGGGCAACTACTATGCCTTCCCATGAGAGGTTATTCTAGAGACAATATGATGAGTATGATGTCAAATTAAACTAAAAACTTAGCTTGCTGTTGCTGCTGTTGCATACATTAACAACAGAAGCTACATTTCTACCAGTTCCATCTGCAGGTCTGCACCTTAAACTTATTCCACCAATGTACACTTGTGTGTGTAGTGTGAGTGGTACTTTTGAAAAATGGATGAGCTTAAAGCCACAAGACTGTAATCAGATCTGTCTACATACATCTGAATGATACACCAGTACAGAACTTAGGGTTTCCCAGGAGGTGGAACACAGAGGAAAGCTGCTGAATTTGGAACAGATGAGACATTCAGCAGTAAACTCAAGAGAATATTTTTGTTTTTACTTCCTGTACTTTTGCTATTCCAACAGCATGAAATAGACAGCATTTTTTTAGTATTGGAACCAATTGTTTTAAAAAGACTGCTGTGAGTCACCAAACTAAAACCTAGGAATAAAAGTTTACAACGACAAACAATGTATCCACCATTGCCGTAGCTTTAAATGGGACAAAGCTCAGGGGAGAAGTGGTTTTCAGTTAACCATTATATCCTGACCCTTTTATCCTCATTATTTTTTCAGTCAAAGTTTGACTTTTTTGCCTAGTTTTGCAAAGGTTAGTAAACCTGGCAAATACTTTGGGAATCATTAAACACAAGTAAAACACGATTATCAGTCTTGAATGCTGAGTTTATCTTCAAGGTATCTTTAATGTAAAATGGATTCCTATTTTGTACCTTAAAAGTTAATTAACAAAGCTTTTTTAATATCCAAAAACATACTGTAGGGATTTAAATGTGTTATTTTATTAATGTAGTGTTAGTTATCATCTAATTAATTTTCCCTCATATTTTGTCTTTTTTCATTTTTAGCGTTTTTCTTGTTTATCACAGGAAGCTATTTAAAAATGTATTGGGGCTTATCTTTAAAAAGGAGATATTAGTGTGAGAATATGCTCTTCCACATTGTCCTATTCTTTCTTTTTTTAAATAGCTTCTAGTGTTTTTTTAAAACGGTCTTTGAAATTAACTCACTAACTGGCTATGGAATAACAGACAACCAGTAAGAAAAGAACTTTAAAAAACAGAACCTATGAATCAATATGGGCAATGGGGGAAGGCCAAATGTAATAAATAATACAGTAACAAGCCTAACTAATGAGCTGCTGCGACGGTGCAGTTCACAGAGGAGTCCCTTTGTAAGAATCCCTGCTAATAATCCTGGGGAGCCGGCGGATGATGAAGTGTTGCCATAAGGCAACACCTGTGCAATTAAAGCAGCGGATTCTTTTGCACGAAACATTAATTTCAACCCCTTATAAAGGCCCGATGAGCACACTAATAATCTAGTCTACTTGACTTCGTGTCTAGCTGAAACAGAGCATCTAATTAGGTAAAGGTAATTAATTAGAGATAAACGAAGCTAATCAGGACCCGTTAGCACTCCCACTTTCTTGGCATTAAGACACAGAGCCTCCTGCACTGCACTCTTCTTGGCCGCCCTGTCATGTGCTTGGTGAACATGAAATAGATCTGTTTTTAATAGAAGCTCTGTGATCTCACAGTGAATTGGCCTGCTCCCTTAAGATCAAGGATCATTGATATTAGGTCTCTAATTTTCCAATTAGCCTGTAAATTTGTTTGGTCATTTTTATGAGGGTAAGCATCTAACTGGGGTTTAAGTTATGTTAATCAGTGTAAATTAATAATTTACGAAGAATTAGAAAATAAAAAGGAAATTTAGGTAAAAAAGTCAGACTTTTATATAAAATATTTCTTTAACCTCTGGAGTATCGTCAGATTGTTGATTGTAGGGGCAATGAGATCTCGTAACACCAGATATTAAAATTCCACAATATTTCTAATTAAAGTAAACTCCTCATGGAAATGTTAGTTGACTAGACATAGAAAAGGCGATGTTGCCATCAACTAATGATAAGAAACTTTAGTTGAAAACTAAACTGAAAGGTGTAAAGACATTCACAAAAAGGCATCTGTAGATGGTTAAATGTGGTGGAAAGGGCAATCAAATGGGTTAACAAGTGCTTACTTACAATACCGTTGTTTAGGCTAAATTTGGAAAGCGCATCTGCTAAAAGGTCCAACTGTCAACACATATTTCTTGGCTACATAAAACAAGGACTAGCTAATCTTCAAAATCCATGATAAGAAGATGTCCATGGACGTCTGGGGTTTGGAGACAGGATTTTCAAAGCAAAGTGTTATTCAGCTGCTGTCTGCATGTGACTTTGTCTGGTGAAATAAGTCTAAGCTATTGCCCCAATGTGAAGGTCTGTATTTTTACCTTTACAACTCTATATATTTATGTTTGAAACTCTCATTTGGGAGTATAAAAGGAAGTAGTTATGTTGTGTTGACAGAATTGGCTAATAAAGATGTTGGGAATATGGCTGAAAAAAGTAATCTGAAAACGTTTTGAAAATGCCGTCATCATTTATAAATGATTTGTGTTGCAGAGAAGGGTGTAGTGGTATTTGTAGTGGAAAAATCTGGTACAGCCCTGTCGGTTTGGTACTCATATGTACCAAACGAAGACAGTGTTGTTTTATACCTAAACTAAGTATGCAGGGGCTGCACGGTGGTGCAGTTGGTAGCACTGTTGCCTTGCAGCAAGAAGGTCCTGGGTTCAATTCCCAGCCTGGGATCTTTCTGCATGGAGTTTGCATGTTCTCCCCGTGCATGCGTGGGTTCTCACCGGGTACTCTGGCTTCCTCCCACAGTCCAAAGACATTGCCTGTTAGGTTAATTGGTCACTCTAAATTGCCCCTTAGGTGTATTAATGAGTGTGTGCGTGGTTGTTTGTGTGTTGCCCTGCAATGGACTGGCGACCTGTCCAGGGTGTACCCCGCCTCTCGCCCATAGACTGCTGGAGATAGGCACCAGCTCCCCTGTGACCCACTATGGAATAAGCAGTAGAAAATGACTGACTGACTGACTAAGTATGCGATGCAACATCTTGTAGCACAACTTCAAAAAGTGGCACCAAAACACAACAGGTCTCCCAGCTATATAAACCCTGCTATTTGGCAACAGTAAGGTTTCTCATGCAGCTACAGTGGAGAAAGAGGGGTGGCCTGAACCAGGACTTTATGTCAGCTTAAGCATTTTTCAACAGCAATAATGTACATAGTTCGCTCATCTCCACTTAACTGAGTTACTAACCTGAAACAACATCCAGCTGGTACTGGAGAAAAATCAGCATATGTTCAAATGACCTCCAGTAGCATCCAATTAGTTCGGACACCGAGAGGGGAATTTCCCAACATCAATGCATCCTGCATTCAGGTAAACTGGTGACACTAGGTTGTTGAAATATCAAAATAACTCCAAAGTGTTTCAACCATTTTTTAGTGTCAAATATTGGCACAGTCTTATTTAAAAATTTCTAAACATAAACACTGACGATTTTCAGGTGATTATGTTGTATAATCTATCTATCCAGGCACTGGCTATGCCTGTTTATACAAATTTGTAAAAAAAGCCAACCATATCTCAAGTCAGTTCTATAATGTCCACAAAAGATTTATTTACTGCTGACCAAAGTACAAAAATATCATATGTTTTTATTTCTTTTTCTTGATCAAAGCCTCCCAAAAACATACTGAACTGACCCAATTTTTGTGTACCGTACCACCCGTAGTTACAGATGTTTTGGTACTCTGGAGAAAAAAAGGGTGACATAGTGAGAGGCAATATTTAAACAATTTTAATGCCCTGTGACTGGTTAACCGTTAGCTGCTACCAAAGCTAACACTGGAATCTGCTTTGAAGGTTCTTATTTGTGCTAAACTAAAGGGACAGTTCACAGTTTTACAGACCCAGGACTGCATTTGACCACCTCTAGTTCCAAATAATGTAAAATACCTAGATTTATTCAACTTGAACTCGGCTTTTTTATGGTAAACAGAGATTGTTTTAAACACAGTTAGAGATCTATGAAATCTTTTCTTGTGAAAACACAAAAAGGCTACATTTTTATTGTTTTCCAGACATTAAGACCACTAGTTAGATATGCATAAAAACTGAATTGAAAAAGTCAAACCGGGGTTAAATGATTGATAAAGGATAATATTAAGAACAGTTTGTGAAACACTTACTCTGTAGAAACAAAAGTTATGGAGATTTTAAGTTTCCCAAAAAATTTTCCTAGTCTCTGGTCTTATTTTGCCTGGTTTTTATGAACCCATCATGTATTGTCTCATGAGCTGGATTTACCATTCAACCTCTAGCTGACAGATACAGCAAAGAGGTGAAAATGTACAATTATTTAAAAACAAATCTGTTGCTTAATTTTTTAGATTGTTGTCAGTTAACTTCCAAAATAAACTTGTAAATAATCATAAGCGCAAACCATAAATTCTAAAATAAAATCCTTTAGCAAACACATGAAGAGACCTTTTTTGAAAGCATACATATCCAAAATTAGCTGCCAGCATTTTCCAAACTGAAAGGTGCAAACATGAGGTGGCTGCGATTACAATCTCTAACAAGAAATCACATTAGGGATACATGAAGGTGATTTTGCGTTCTTTCCTCCCAATATTTCCTGAGCCCCAGACAGCAAACATCCAACTTCCTAACATCTTTGTTCTAATTTTCATATGAAAGGTGAGGGGAGGAGGGGGACTCGGAAAGAACTGTTCCCTTCGTACAACAGCACCACGAAGAGCCCCTGTTTCCACTCATGTACCTATCATGTCCAATTTTTTTCCAATAGATTTTCCAGTCTGCGACTGTGTGCAAATGTTGTTTGAAAATGGAAATTTAATGGTTATTGTAATGAATGTTGACTTAGCAGATCAGAAAAGCAGGAGGGAAGGAGACGTGAGACAGCCGGAGAAGAGGTTTGTTTAGATGCTCCGGTGTCGTTGGGTTTCACGAGGAGGAATGATTTGGGGGAAACATGATTATTTTTTTCTCTTCTGCTTTCTCTTGTACACAGGGGAGTCGTCTGCTACAACAAGGCAGGGCGCTCCCCTGACTCGCATCATTAGAAGGTTTTTTACAAGCGACAAGCAGGCTATTTGGCTGTCATTGGGATTGTTTGAAGAGAATATGTTTCTGCTCCATACTCCAGGGAGTCCCGGATCAGGAAAAAGGAAACAGAAAAGATCACCCTTGAGCACTTGACATTGCTGTTATGCATTTGTCAATATTAAGGCTAAGAGGTTGGGCCACTGTGTGTAAATTAAGTTTGGTGCATTCGCCAGCCTCAAATGTAAGTTGACCTTTGACCTGGAATGCCACTCAGTCCCTTAGCTTGTTTCTGCTAATTGCTACACACAAACTCACCACAACTGCTCAATTATTTAGAAGTAACAGAAGAAAAAAACATATTCTAAATAGATGTCTTTGCTCCCATTGGCTTTCACTGCTTAGCCTTTGCTCTGATCTCTAAATTTCTGTCGATTAGAGGGAAACAAAATCTATTAATCACTCATTTAGTGAATTTCTAATATTCTAGTAACTGCATTAAGGCCAGATTGAAAAAAACTGCATTAAAGCAAATTTCTCAGCAGTGGAAATTGAGACAGCGTGTTATATGGACCTGATGGACAGTTCATGACAGATAATTCTACCTTAACTGGTCAAAAGCACCAGCTGGGTAAAGCATTTGCAGTTGCAATGAGGCAAAGAGACACAGAGGTCCTCATTATATAATTTCCCTAAGGGCTGGGACCAGTGATTCAGTTGAGATGAAGGGTGACAGGCGCATCATTGCCACTATTAAAAGACAGAAACGGTAACAGTTTGGTTTCAACAACAGCCTCCTGAATGACTTTTCAGAAACAAGCCAAGAACCACGTGGCAGTGGGGAGAAATTTGTGTCGGTATGTGCAAGTCTGGCTCATTACTTCTCTGCTGTTCACTATGGACAAGACAGGCAGACATGGCACATGGGTCACATCTGATTCCCCACTGGAGACAAGATGGCGAGAGGATGGCAGCAGTGCGAGGCGGCGTTGCAGCACGCTGCTGTGTCCAAAAGTATCTGCATCAGTGGTGCTGATTGCAAGGCACCCGCTGGCACTGTTTAGATAGTTTGACTACATCAAGCTCCCTCCCAGACGGATCTTACTGGTGCGATTAAAGGAGGGTGAAGATGAAAGGTGCTCGGTGTATTTTTAAAGTTGTTGGTTTTTTTCATGTAACGATAGCTTGTGCAATTAAGCACTTGCTGCAGGCTCTTCATGTCCTTGTGAAAAAGAAATCTCAATTATTTTGTGTGTGTGAGAGAGTAAGTAGGAATGGCTTTATTTGTGTGTCCACCTCTGCCTGTACCAACATTAATATTATAATGCTACTTTTTGGGACTAGGTAGAGTTTTATCGCTGTAACTAGATACACTCACCGGCCACTTTATTAGGTCCAACTGCTCATTAACGCAAATTTCTAATCAGCCAATCACATGGCAGCAACTCAAGGCATTTAGGCATGTAGATATGGTCAAGACGATCTGCTGCAGTTCAAACCGAGCATCAGAATGGGGAAGAAAGGTGATTTATGTGACTTTGAACATGGCATGGTTGTTGGTGCCAGATGGGCTGGTCTGAGTATTTTAGAAACTGCTGATGTACTGGGATTTTCACACACTACCATCTCTAGGGTTTACAGAGAATGGTCCGCAAAAGAGAAACTATCCAGTAAGCGGCAGTTCTGTGGGCACAAATGCCTTGTTGATGCCAGAGGTTAGAGGAGAATGGCCAGACTGGTTCGAGCTGATAGAAAGGCAACAGTTACTCAAATAACCACTCGTTACAACCAAGGCATGTAGAAGAGCATCTCTGAATGCACAACACAGCAGAAGACCACACCGGGTGCCACTCCTGTCAGCTAAGAACAGGAAACTGAGGTTACAATTCGCACAGGCTCACTAAAATTGGACAATAGAAGATGGGAAAAACGTTGCCTGGTCTGATGACTCGATTTGTGCTGCGACATTCAGATGGTAGAGTCAGAATTTGGCATCAACAAGATGAAAGCATGGATCCATCCTGCCTTGTATCTGCGGTTCAAGTTGGTGGAGGTGATGTAATGGTGTGGAGGATATTTTCTTGGCAAACTTTGGGCCCCCCCTCCTTGAACCGCCACCTTAACGTGGTGGAGGGGTTTGAGTGCTCGAATGATCCTAGAGGCTATGTTGTCTGGGGCTTAAATGCCCCTGGTAGGGTCTCCCATGGCTTGTCTGGGGCTTAAATGCCCCTGGTAGGGTCTCCCATGGCAAACAGGCTCTAGGTGACGGGTCAGACAAAGAGCGGTTCAAGAACCCCTCATGACATCTATGAAATCGAGGCATGTGACGTTGCCTGGTACGGCGGAGCCGGGGTCCCACCCTGGAGCCAGGCCTGGGGTTGGGTCTCATCGGAGAGCGCCTGGTGGCTGGGTTGCTCCTCGCGGGACCCGGCCGGGCCAAGCCCGAACGGGAGATGCGAGACAATCCCCCAGTGGGCCCACCACCTGCAGGGGGAACCGTGAGGGACCGGTGCAAAGAAGATTGGGAGGCAGACGAAGGTGGAAACCTGTGGTTGGCTTGTGGGACTTCTAAGGCGGCTGACGGGTACCGTGGGGCCAAGCGTGCCATGGCCCAGGCGGTGGCAGATGCAAAAACTCGGACCTGGGAGGAGTTCGGTCTCTTCTTTTTGCAGATGACGTGGTCCTGCTGGCCCCCTCTAGCCAAGACCTACAGCACACACTGGGGCAGTTCGCAGTTGAGTGTGAAGCGGCAGGGATGAAAATCAGCTCCTCCAAGTCCAAGGCCATGGTTCCCGACCGTAAAAGGGTGGCTTGTCCTCATCAGGTCGGAGGGGAGTTCCTGCCTCAAGTGGAGGAGTTTAAGTATCTCGGGGTCTTGTTCACGAGTGAGGGAAGAATGGAGCGGGAGATTGACAGACAGATCGGTGCGCCTGCCACAGTAATGGGGGCGCTGTGCCGGTCCGTTGTGGTGAAGAGAGAGCTGAGCCGAAAAGTGAAGCTGTCGATTTACCGGTCGGTCTACGTTCCTACCCTCACCTATGGTCATGACCGAAAGAACGAGATCCCGGATACAAGCGGCTGAAATGAGCTTCCTCCGTAGGGTGGCCAGGCACTCCCTTAGAGATAGGGTGAGGAGCTCGGCCATCTGGGAGGGGCTCGGAGTAGAGCCGCTTCTCCTCCACATCGAGAGGAGCCAGTTGAGGTGGCTCGGGCATCTATACCGGATGCCTCCTGGACGCCTTCCTTGGGAGGTGTTCCAGGCACGTCCCACCGGGAGGAGGCCCAGGGGACAGCCCCGGACACGCTGGAGGGACTCTGTCTCTCGGCTGGCCTGGGAACGCCTTGGGCTCCCCCTGGAGGAGCTGGAGGAGGTGTCTGGGGAGAGGGACGTCTGGGCGTCTCTACTGAGTCTGCTGCCCCCGCGACCCGGTCCCGGATAAAAGGGAAGACGACGAGTACGAGTACTTTGGGCCCCTTAGTACCAATTGAGCATCGTGTCAACACCACAGCCTACCTGAGTACTGTTGCTGACAATGTCCTTCCCTTCATGACCACAGTGTACCCATCTTCTGATGCTTATTTCCAGCAGGATAACGTGCCATGTCATAAAGCATGAATTATCTCAGACTGGTTTCTTGAACATGACAGTGAGTTCACTGCACTCAAATGGCCTCCACAGTCACCAAATCTCAATCCAATAGAGCACCTTTGGGATGTGGTGGAAAGGGAGATTTGCATCATGGATGTGCACCCGACAAATCTGCACCATCTGTGTGATGCTATCATGTCAATATGGACCAAACTCTCTGAGGAATGTTTCCAGTACCTTGTTGTATATATGCCACGAAAGATTAAGGCAGTTCTGAAAGCAAAAATTAGATGTAGCTGTAGATGTAGATGTATGGAAAAAAAAAACAAAGAGAGAACATAAAGTTGAAAGTTGAAATAACAGCTAATAATGTAAAATTGGAGAGTAGTAGGAGAACGTAGCAGAGTAGCAGAGTGAGTCTACAGCAGCATAACCGAAGCCACTTTAACTATATGCTTTATCAAAATGGAAGCCTAGTTGTTAGAGTTAAAAAGCTGATAATTACAGACAAGTGTAAAATAAGACACAAGGTGAACCAAGTAAGTTTGACTTGCAAGGGAGAGACAGTCCTCTCCAGAACGACTTCTATCTCACAAAGGAAGAAGTCCTTGCACCAGCCTTTTATTTACAACTCACATTCTTACAAGTAAAAAGCGGGAATATGTTCAGCCAATTCTTACAGAGATTTCAAGTTAGAAGAGTGGTCATTCCCATATATGGTATAAGCATGTCATGTCCAGGGATTGATCCACTCCAGACCGCATTCCTTAAACTTCCACTCCCTTTTACACACTAAAACCAATCACAGGAATCATTTTAACTTTAGTAGAAAGTCAAACATAAACCTTGTTTAAACTAAACAATGATAATTTTTATACATTTTTCCAACAATTCCCTCCTGTTTATTATTGCTTAGTTTACTAACACATTCATGTATACACTTCCAAAAGCTTTATGCATACACCTCATTAAACATTAAACTATTGTTAAGTTTAGTGATTTCTCCTCCAAAGTGTCATCATAGTTCTGGTCCTCGTGAAGAAGTTGGAAATCCTGGGACAACATTGTATCACAAATTCCTCCAACCATCCTTAATATCATTGCTCTGATACAGGGAATAACACACAGAGTAAAAAAAACAACAATAACATAGTGATGACAGGGGTCGTGATTTTCAAAAGCAGTTGCCACCACGGTCCAGAGGTAAGCCACAAAAAAAAAACTTCCCCTGCCGGGATATACATCCTGCTGCATAGCCCTTTTAATTTAATTTAATTGGCATATAGCATCGCTCACTGTGTGTCCATCTTCGCCGTTGGTTTCATCAGGGATGTAGGTGCAGTAGGTCTCGTTTAGGAGAGCACAAACTCCCCCAAATGAGGCCGTTAGCAGGTCCAACACCATCCTGTTCTGCAACAACACCACAGTTTGAAGAGCTGTGACTTCTGTGAACAGTCCTGTAAGAGCTTTTGTGGTTGCATTAACAAACAGTCCCAGTCGATAATCTATACTTTCTAATCTAAGCATGTTCTCTCCTACTCCCAACCATGGGAATAAACTTAGTAAAATCTTATTCCCTATTGATCTATGCTTGAATTTGTCAGGAACATCTGATCCCCACACACCGTCATGTGGCTTCACATGGATGAGTTCCCTGTTACTCCTATTTAGGGAAGGTTGAATTGAAATGACACAAGTGTGATCATTGACATATACAGGTGCACATACACCACTCCAACTTAGAGGCAACTGCAAATAAATGGCAGTTCCACACATCCAGTGAAATCCATCTATTGCATAGGTGCCCTTTAGATCATGGACCTTTCCCCCTGGTCCAGCTTGGTGTAAAGAATAATAGTAAGTCGTTTTACACATGCGCATTGGAATAGTCCCCACTGGGATGGAACCAGTGCCCTCAACACAATGAGAAAAATAGGAACCTGCAAGAAGCTCCACATAATTGGTTACAGTGGTTGTAACATTAAACTGTTTACACTTTGTAACATGTCGTGGTGCGACATTTTGGACTTTGCTTTCGTGTTTTGTGTTTTTGTTTACCTTTTAGCTAGATGTTTCTTAATTGTGTTTTGTATTCATGTTAGTTGTGGTTTTCTGTTTTGGGTTATATTCTGCCCCCCAGTGTGCTCTCCTAGTTCCCTTGGCGTTGCTTTCCTGTTTATTTTCTTAGAATGGTTTCCTTATGATTATTATTATTATTTCTCATAGTTCTCTGGTTCCCTTGCACTCTCATTTATTTGTTTATTTTCTGTTACTCCTCTTGTCATTTGTTTTCCCCTTTTAGTTATTAATCGGTTTAAGTTCCCTTTATTCTCCAGTTCTTCTTAGCTTTGTTCCTCTAGTTAATCTTTGTTTTCCACCCTCTCCTTTATAGATTAGCTTTAGTTATTGTTTACTTAGGTTTCTTTACTTTTGTAGTCAGGGTTTCCTTATGGTTTCTGTTTTGCTAAGTGCTTAGGTTGTTGTGTTTCCTCCAGTTTTTCAATTTCCTTCAGTTCATGTTTATCCTTAATTCTTATGCTTTATTTTTATTTTGGTTTATAGTTTCATTTTAGGTCTGCTTACTGTCTTGTCTTTAGTCCCTTTCCTCATGCTTTGGTTTTATTAGGTTCACCTGCTCCCTCTGCCTCCCAGCCTCCTTGTCTCACCTGTTCTTAGTTCCTTCGCTCACACTTTCTACCCTCGTTCATGCCATGTTCCTGCAGTGTCGCAGCTTCGGAAGTTTTTGGATTCCGGTTCTATGTTGTACCTGCAGTGATTTTGTTACGTTTTTGATCCTTCAAAATAAAATAAGGATTACAAGTCCTTCTCAAAATATTAGCATATTGTGATAAAGTTAATTATTTTCCATAATTTCATGATGAAAATTTAACATTCATATATTTTAGATTCATTGCACACTAACTGAAATATTTCAGGTCTTTTATTGTCTTAATACGGATGATTTTGGCATACAGCTCATGAAAACCCAAAATTCCTATCTCACAAAATTAGCATATTTCATCCGACCAATAAAAGAAAAGTGTTTTTAATACAAAAAACGTCAATCTTCAAATAATCATGTACAGTTATGCACTCAATACTTGGTCGGGAATCCTTTTGCAGAAATGACTGCTTCAATGCGGCGTGGCATGGAGGCAATCAGCCTGTGGCACTGCTGAGGTCTTATGGAGGCCCAGGATGCTTCGATAGCGGCCTTTAGCTCATCCAGAGTGTTGGGTCTTGAGTCTCTCAACGTTCTCTTCACAATATCCCACAGATTCTCTATGGGGTTCAGGTCAGGAGAGTTGGCAGGCCAATTGAGCACAGTGATACTATGGTCAGTAAACCATTTACCAGTGGTTTTGGCACTGTGAGCAGGTGCCAGGTCGTGCTGAAAAATGAAATCTTCATCTCCATAAAGCTTTTCAGCAGATGGAAGCATGAAGTGCTCCAAAATCTCCTGATAGCTAGCTGCATTGACCCTGCCCTTGATAAAACACAGTGGACCAACACCAGCAGCTGACACGGCACCCCAGACCATCACTGACTGTGGGTACTTGACACTGGACTTCTGGCATTTTGGCATTTCCTTCTCCCCAGTCTTCCTCCAGACTCTGGCACCTTGATTTCCAAATGACATGCAGAATTTGCTTTCATCCGAAAAAAGTACTTTGGACCACTGAGCAACAGTCCAGTGCTGCTTCTCTGTAGCCCAGGTCAGGCGCTTCTGCCACTGTTTCTGGTTCAAAAGTGGCTTGACCTGGGGAATGCGGCACCTGTAGCCCATTTCCCTTACCCTCTTGCTTGAGGGTGTCAATAGTGGCCTTCTGGACAGCAGTCAGGTCGGCAGTCTTACCCATGATCGGGGTTTTGAGTGATGAACCAGGCTGGGAGTTTTAAAGGCCTCAGGAATCTTTTGCAGGTGTTTAGAGTTAACTCGTTGATTCAGATGATTAAGTTCATAGCTCGTTTAGAGACCCTTTTAATGATATTTTAATTTTGTGAGATATGAATTTTGGGTTTTCATGAGCTGTATGCCAAAATCATCCGTATTAATACAATAAAAGACCTGAAATATTTCAGTTAGTGTGCAATGAACCTAAAATATATGAATGTTAAATATTCATCATGACATTATGGAAAATAATGAACTTTATCACAATATGCTAATATTTTGAGAAGGACCTGTAGATGGCGACAACCCCTTCGTAGTCAGGCTTTATCATTTCCAGCCTGAGTGGAAAGACTGACAGGCTCACCTCTTACAGTGTACTTTGTATAAGTACCCCCCTCTTGGATTTTCACAGCGGTAGGAGTTGTCAATAACACTTGGAATGGACCCTCCCACTTTGGATCAGACCACATTTTCTTCTTAATGGTCTTAATCAGGACCCAGTCACCTTCTTTCACGTCACCAGGAACCTGTAGGGCTTCAGAAACATTATTTGGCAGATTATTAACATTTATATGTCTCTAAACTGTAATGCCTTCATCATGTAATCTGCTAACGTTGCCTCTTGTTGTGGATCTTTTAGGTCATTTTTGAGATCAGGAATTTAATAAGGTCTGCCATGTATTATTTCAAAAGGTGTTAATCCACCCTGGGCTGTTGGGGCTATCCTCATATTAAGTTTTACTATATATATTGATATTCAACCCAATTTCTTTCTGTTTCTTCCATTGTCTTCCTAAGCTTCCTTTTAACTGTCCCATTTGTTCTTTCCACCAGCCCTGCACTTTGGGGATAACAGCTACATTATATTTTCAGGTCAATCTTGAAACATTTACCAAGTTCTTGTATGACTTTGTTAACAAAAATCTGTATATTCCATTATCACTATAAATCCTTCTTGGAATTCCAAATGTATATAGTCCTTTTTGCCACTGTTATAGCATCTGGTCCTTTGCAAGGAAAGATTTCCTTGGGGTTACATATCAAACAAGATGCACAAATTTTTTTTTTTCTTTGCTAAGTATTAATTATTAAATCCATATGTAGTAAATTGTTAAATCCACCCTCCTGTTGAGACATGGCTTCTGCACATGGCTCACATTTGTAACCCATTGAAACATTGATTTAGGTAATATAGGCTTTCCTTCAGGGCATCTAGTAATCCCTTCACACATAACCTCAACTAATTTAGCTGGTAACATCACAGCATCTAATAATTTCAGTAATAACTCTGCATTTTCCATTGTGCTACCAATTATACCTTTATTTTTATTTCTTTCCATACATAATATGTGCTGCCAAGATGTTAATAAAACCTGTTAGGTTTTTTTAAATGCATCTATTCTAAATCTAACCTCTTTTATTAAATGCAGTAAGTCCTCATTATATTTAAAAATGAGGTCACTATTTCTGTTAGCTGCAAATTATTTTAATAATGCTTGGTTTGGTTTAGGTTTCATTAGTTCTAAAAAACTCCCTCCTCATCAGTTTAGAAGGCTTAATAAAATTGATGAACACAAAAATGATGAGCATGTTATGTCTTATAATCTTAGTTTGTCTTACGTAGTTTTATAAACACACCTGTACAGTTTCAGTCATCTATAGCTCTTCCCTTTTTAATTACACTTTGCATTTATTTCAAATAACTAAAGTTTATTTCAATTAACTCAAGTTTTCTCAATTTCAGGAATAGTAATTCTGTCCAGTAATTCTGTTAAGGTACATTTCATCTTGTGTTAAATTTTAAATCTAATTTGATCATTCTGAACCTGACTGGAAAAAGTCCAAACATCTGTTAAAATCCTTTTGTTTCACCATACAAAATGACCTAATATTATGGTACTGCTGAGGATCAGACTTGCACGTATATTCTTTAATTATTATCATACACATATACCCTATTTTTACATAACATAAAACAAACATTTCACAAAAGCAGACAGACAAAATGGACGGACATTGGCCACATAAAATTTAATTACTCAGTTGTAAAAGAATTTCGTAAATTTAAGACAGGTCTATGAGCTTTCTTATGTTTATCAGTATTTCAATTCAGGTAGAACCTTTACTATCTTTAGATGATTTTGGAAAAATTCTGGAAACCTTATTGTGGTAAAAGGTCCCTCAAAGACGCTCTTTAATGCAATCAATCATTCCCATTCACACACTGACAACTTTCCCCCCCATGGCTGTCATAAACATCCACTTAATGGTTTTTAGGATTTTGTATTTTTATACTGTAAAGCACTTTGAATTGCCCTGTCTGCAATGTGCTGTACAAATAAATTTACTTAGTTACTTCTCTAGCAGAGCAGTTTAATTTACAAAAATTCCCATATAATTTTCTTTTTATATTTTTTAAAATGCACATTGTTTTCTCATAACCCCTTTTGTTTCCACTAGGTCTGTTTTGAATGCTTCAAATCTTTTTTATCCACCAAGGATCAATAAGGTGGTGTTTGTGGGGTCCACCTTGAAGGTGTTGTCTTTTAGGTCCGTCCAGTCTGGAGAAGTGTCAGGTTATCATTGTCAGGTCAGTGAGGTTCATAAGTCAGTCAGAACCTTGGTCATTTGGTCTTGGGTAGGTTGGTCATTTGGTCTGTGCACATAATGTCTCATGGATCCAACCAATGATTAGTCAACAAAACTTCCACACAGTGTGATATTATTTCTCCAGCTTCCAACTGTTGAAGAAAAATTTATTGTTAATAAATGAACTGCATTTCCCAGGAACACTGCATTCCCCCTGGATGATCATCACCTGTTGAAAAATTTCATTATTATATTAGTCAGTTGTTTCACATATTCAATCAGATTATTAAACATTGCAGTAGGTGAAGTTATTAGTATCAGTAGGTGAAGTTATTAGTATCTCATCTTCCGCATATAAGGTATCAGTAGGGGGTTGTTTTTTCTTTCCACTGACCACCTTTTCAGCATGCATTGCCCAGTTCTGCCAACTGCTAACCGAGCAGGTGGGTAGATCAATATTATGTTTTGTGACCCAGTTACGAATCCCAGGTAAAGCATTTGCCTGGAGGGCATTTTTTAACTGCTGTTTATAGGGAGTGTCATCAGCAGTGTCATTGAGGCTATCCAGTTTAATTGCCTGTTTTCTCCACCTAGTATTTTTGCTACCGGGGAGCTGGTTATTAAATTTGGGGATCCCTCTCTCATAGTTTGTGAAGTCGGAAAAACTGATGGTGAATATGGTGGTGCCTCTTCAGTTATTTGTCTCACTGGCGCTGAGGGCTCAGGCCCTCTCACAGCTGCAGCAGCGGTCACTGGCTGTGGCTGCCTGCCCCTCCCCCTTACTACACAAGTGTCATTATCTTCTTGTCTGGCAACTGCTATATAAATCTCCTTGCACTTTTTATAGTTTCCTGCCTTTCTTTTATGAGCTTCAGCAAGCCAATTTTTTTTGCCCTTATTAATTCTTGGTTGGGTTTTTTTCTTTTCTTAAGTTTGTCTTTCTGTTGCAATCCCTGTACCTAATGGGTACAAGCAAGAACCGAAAGATGTCCTTTAAAATCATTTAGCAAGATTGTTTACTGTATCTGCATAAACTTTACATCTCCTTCTAACGAGGGCTGCTTCCGGACGCAGTTCCCCATTTTAAGAGTTTTTTGTTTGTTTTTTTATTTAAAGTTTTTTGAAAAATATTTTGTTTATGTATTAAAAACTATTGCTTAGAACTGAGTTCTACTTCTATTAATTTATATTAGCGCTATTTATTTGATTCTCTTTCCTTTATTATATATGCTTTTATCCTATTTACTCTAGTTTATTATTATTCAGACTCCGCTCTTTTGTTTTTATATATATATATATAACAGAGGTGCGTTTATTATACATATCTTGTACCATCAAATCAAACAGAATTCCTCAACGGGCCCCCAACATCTCCCAACAACAGGCTTCTAGATCAAAACCTAGTTTTGATCCGGTTTTTCTGCTTTGAGTTCTAATCTCGGAGAAGGCAGGAGTTTTAGACTGAGATATGATGGCACCTAATATCCAAATCAGAATTCCTTACGACACACCAGCAAGGATTCGGGTTGTCTCACTGAGAGTGCCGTATGATTCTGCAGACACACACACATGCACCAACACACAATCACTTATAGGCCTAAATCACCTAGACTAGGTTTTCTGTTTTTTACGCACTTTTCTTTTTAAACTCAGAATTTTTTCCATGGAGTTGGTTGCTTTTGAATCTCCTTGGGGGAAATTACTAGTACTTCTAAACTCAAAAACTCCTATTTATTTAAATTTTTCTATGGAGTCGGTTCCGTCTTACCTGTGCGTTCGTTCACACTGTCTGTTGAAACGTGTTGATCCATCCTCCCGGTGCCCCTCGGTCGATTCGGCGGCTACCAACACAGAATTTACTGTGCAGGATTTATGTTCTCCAGACGTTCTGGAGGCTGCGCAGACTGGAACCCCACACGCACCGCTGGGCCCGGGCGGCAGATTTCTAGCGCTCCGGCTCGAAGGACCAAAGAAATGTTAGAGTTAAAAAGCTGATAATTACAGACAAGTGTAAAATAAGACACAAGCTGAACCAAGTAAGTTTGACTTGCAAGGCAGAGAGTCCTCTGCAGAACAGCGACTTTTGTCTCTCAAAGGAAGAAGTCCTTGCACCAGCCTATTATTTACAACTCACATTCTTACAAGTAAAAAGCAGGAATTGGTTCAGCCAATTCTTACAGAGATTTCAAGTTAGAAGAGTGGTCATTCCCATATATGGTATAAGCATGTCATGTCCAGGGATTGATCCACTCCAGACCACATTCCTTAACCTTCCACTCCCTTTTACACACTAAAACCAATCACAGGAATCATCTTAACTATAGTAGAAAGTCAAACATAAACTTTGTTTAAACTAAACAATGATAATTTTTATAAATTTTTCCAATGCTAGTCTTAAAAATAGACAGAGTGTCTGCCTCGTGGACTAAAACTGGGAGATGGTTCCACAGGAGAGGAGCCTGATAACAAATAGATCTGCCTCCCATTCTACTTTGAGAGTCCTGGAACCACCACTAAACGTGAAGTCTGAGAGCACAGAGCTCTGTTAGGAAAATATGGAACAATCAGATCTCTGATGTAATTACATTCAAAATAAATTAAGTTCTACCAGGGAGCCTATAAAGAAAAGTTAAAGAGAAATATGATCCGTCCTTTTAATTCTCATCAGAACTCTTGCTACAGGATTAATTTTTTTGTCATTCAATAAAAGTAAACAATTAATAGTCCAGTCCAGAAATGCAGGGACTATGTTTTTTCTGCATCATTCTGGGACAGGATATCTCTAATTTTAGCAATATTATGGAGCTGAAATGAGGAAGTCCTAGAAACCTATTTTATACGGTATTTAAATGACATCCTGATATGGTCAAAGGTAAAACCAAGGATCTTTGCATTTTTACTGGAGGCTAAGATAATGCCATAACCAGCTTGTTTGGGGTCTGGTCCGAAGATGACAATTTCTGTCTTGTCTGAATTTAAAAGCAGAAAATGAAACGTCATCCTGATTTTCATGAATTTACTGGATTCATCATTCATTCAGGAATTATGGATAAATATAGCTTTATTGTTTCATAAATATAGGTATAGAGTATCATCAGTATAACAATAGAAATGTATGCCATGCAGCCTGATAACAAGTAGAAGCATATAGTAGAAACCTAAAAGTTTAAGCCAGCAGTAGAGAACCAGTTCAGGCCAGGACCAGCGTTCCCATGTCATTTACTGAACTCAGTTGAGAGCAAATGTTTCCTCTTGGATTGAGACATAAGCCAGCATTTCCTTTGTTTCACCATATATGAGTTTCACTATATTCACAATGGCACATTTAGTGTTTGCGGGATTCATATGCCCGCAGTGAGGGAGAGAACCTGCAGGGGGAAATTGTCATAAGGGCTAAGTTTGCTATAAGAGCAATTGTGCCGTTCCATGACGTTCACTGCTGCTAAATGTAATCACTTTAAATAAAGTCAGTGACATCTTGTGAAGTATTTGGTGGACGGAAAGGCCCTATATGTAGGGCAGGCTTCTTAGTGTGTGATCCCGACTGTCTGTGCGTTATCTTCTCTTTCATTAGAGATGAACAGCCTCGGGTTGGATGGGAGGAGGGGGGAAGGGGTGTATGTGTGGATGCAGGGGGTGGGCAGAGGGCACAGAAGGGGGTGGCTTCACTTGAAATGGTAAATAGATTTGTAAAAGAGGGCTCCAGCATTGCCTAGAAGACAAAAGTGACTGATTAGCTTAATATTCGTTGCACTGTGCAGCAACTGGCTGAACATTGTGAACGTTTATTGCTAGTGCCAGGCTCTTTCAACAAGCATTTCATCACACCCAGCACTGGGCCTGTGAAATCTCTTGCTATTTCAAAAACAGTCAGCATGTTAGAGAATGAAGAAAAATAAAAAAAGAGAGAGAACATGTTATCGGCGGCCGCCTGATGTGCCTTCTTTACCTTCAGGCATGGTGCTGGAAAATCCAGCGTGAACTTTCGACACTTAAATGCTAAAATACGACTGATTTGAGATGATAATAGGTGCCCTAATAGAAGCTGATCCTTGGCAATGGCTTGGAGTCTTATAGCAAGGAGCTGTAATGCAATGTGAGCCGACAGTCCAGAAAAAAAAAAGTGGAAAAAGGCAAAGATAGCGAGAGATAACACAACACACAATCCTCCTTGTTGGCTGAGAGGGAAACTCGTCTTGTGGTGCTCTGCTATGTATCAGGGTCGGTCAGAGGTAGCAGCAGATTGCAGAGGGAGCAGGAGAAGGGGCAGGAGACAGTAAGTGGAGTTGGCAGAGTGAGGATCTAGGCAAAGGGGCTTGACGGTGTAAGAACGGAGCTGACCCCTCAGTCCTCCAAGTTCTGCAAATGGACAGAGGCGTCAGATGAGACTGGCCTGGAGTCAGAGACCTGCTCAAGGTTGACAAGAGCCGGGGTCAACCTTCAGAGAGTCCGACTGTAAACAAGCTGCTAGGAGAAGGGCTAAGGGGCTCAAATCATGAGTTCTTCCATGGTAATTCTTCACTTATTGCCATGCTGATTTGGCCTTCCATATTGGAGGGCTGCCTTAAAGGAAATGTTTGTGTTGGGACCACAATGCCAGTATTTGGTTCAACTACAGCAATAGTCCAAGAAATTATGGTATTTGTGCTTTAGTTCCCTTTTTTATATATGGGATCTTAAAGGTTTATTTCACCTTAAATGCCTTGACATTTTTACAGCTGCAACACCCATTTAGATGAGTTCCTACTGATAAAAGGATGGACACATTTCTGCTTCTAAACCAGTGTAATGCAAGGGTTTTTTTTAGAAAACAAATCCTTTATCTCGCTCTGAGATTGGCCTTGTCAGTCAATACTGTAAATGTCCTAACTAAATATGCAGTGATTTTTGTCTGCAATACCTAATTACCTAAATGTGTGATTTCATTACTTTTCAGAGACTTTAAGATTTCTCAGGATTATCAGCGAAAGCCAAATATTAGTATTTGAAATTTTTTAGATTTTTAGATTTCTTAGAAGGATTGTATTACAACTATTTCATACCAGTGAAAGCCAAACATTATTAGTATTTGAAAGTTTGGACCTTTCTTCTTGCACAGGATGAATTTCTTACCACAGAGGACTTAATAATCTAATTACCTCTATTAGAAAGATTGGATTAGAAACAGCTCTTACCAGTAAACTCCCAAGGGTTATTAATGTCATTTGATTTGTTTTTCTGTGTTTGATTTTCTGTATCATTGTAATGTTTTTCTTCATGTACAACACTTTGAGTGCCTTGTTTCTGAAAAGAGCTATATAAATAAACTTGACTTGCAATAGGTAAGTGAACATATACATTGAGGCGAATGGTCTTTGAGCGATGTCTGGAGCTGGTTTGAACAGACTGTGGTGTGTTTTTAATTTGTTACAGACTGTCTGGGACCCATTTTCCAGTCCGTATCTGCCTTACATACCAGGTCGACAGATTGGATGGAAGCATCAATCAATTTTCAATTCATCCAACAAATACTCAGTTGGCTTTAGGTGTGGACTTTGATTGGGCCATTTTACCACATGAGTTTGGTTTGATCTAAAGCAGTTGCTTTGATAACTGCTTTACTCTCTTAGCATTCTGTCCATGAGCTTCATGAGGTGGTCACCTGAAATGGTTTTCCAAAGAGTCTTCAAAGAACTTCCCAGAGGTGCAATGAGAGACGGCCAATGGTCAATATTTCAGTCATCACAGCAAAGGCGGCTACTATAAGGAATATAAAATATTGAACATATTTAAGGTTCATTTACAATTTTTTGTTTGCTACATAATTCCATTTGTGTTTATTCACAGGTGCGAATATCATTTCTATAACTTACTCTAGTTTTGCACATATGGGGGCAAATTTGGGTGCATCAAAGTCTCATTTTGAGTAAAAGTCACTAGATAGATATGGTTTTATTAAGTGTGAAATTAAAAAGGGTGCAAAAATCGTGGTTCTTAAAAGAGGAATTATTTACCAAACATTATCCGCTGTAAGAACATTTTAATTTGTCCGAAATAATTTTACTATAATTAAAAAGAAAAAACTATCCATCTGCATCTACCAAATTTGTATCGTTCTTGAATTGCAGTCAGGGGCCACACAAAATCAGTCCAAGGGCCATAAAGGGATTCCAGGCCTCACCTTATAAACCACAGATACAAACCAGTTCATTATAGCTCTGACAGAGGAACCATGTTTCCTGATTGGTTTACTTTCTAAAGCAACAAGGAAAGGTTCAGGGGTATGTATTCCTTTTTAAAGCACTGTAGGTGACATTCACAATAAAAAGAAGACCTGTGTAATTCACTGTTTCTTTTTTGTCACCATGACTATAGCCAGGGCCACATTACACAATTTTTTTGCCCAATTTCACTCTTGATTCCCAGGTGGGGAAAGTCTGTGTCAGTCTGCACTAGTTGTGGTCAATCAGCAGAGAGAGTCGGCAGAAAAATCTGTTAGTGTGACAGGGTGTAAAGGCTGGAATATGTCAGTGTGTGACGGACATCTACCTGACCAACCTCAGTCACAGGCAAACAAACATGTTTGATTTTTGTTTGTGGCAAACCTGGATGCAGTCAGGAAATTTGACCTGATTACAGACCCCATTGCAAAGATTTGTTGCCAACAGCCAATGAAAAAGAGAGGCTGCAAGTCAACTTCTTAAAAAAACGTTGTCACTATACAACTGTTGTGACTATGAATCTGAATATATTATTTAATCTTTAATATTAATACTTTAATACTTTATCAAATAATATTTCGGTCTGTTAAGGGTTGTCTTGTGAATATCAGCCCAATAAGGCGATGGTATTAGGACAAAATAGAAAGGTGTGAGCCAAGCTCTGACATTATTGAACAGCAAAACTCTGCACACACATGGAATGAATTCACACAATTTCTTAAAATACAAGAATTTATTAACAAAAATAAGTCAACTCAAAATCAAACATATTTCAATCAACAAACTCTTTACTATGCTAAAACAATCCAACTAAAGTACCAAGCGGAATTAAAGAATAATGAAGACTAATGGGCTATGTACAATATAAACAAGTGAATCAAAGATGGTTGAAAACCATGACCAATGAAGTGATGAAACATTACCATGCAATGTTTATGTCTGAGAACCAAGGATTATCTTGAAGAATCTGGAAGTGAATTTAAGTTAGTCTTGGAACTAGCTTAGGCAATAATCAGCACACCTTTAGACAACCATTCACAATGCAAGATAAGATAAAATATTATTTTAATAAAATCATGTTTTAAAAAATCATCTGCTGAATAAAACCAACCTTCTGGATGACTAATTCTCAACGATGTCTCATTAGCTGTCTTTGTTTATTAAAATTATATTTAAAGAAATTTTATTAAGGAAATGGTAAAATATTGAAGGAAATATTTTGGAAAAGAGCCAAATCTTTCTGGAGAAATGGGGCTTAATGGTGTTTACTTAGTTATCAAGTTTAGTAAAATAATGTTTGGGGAACTATTATTTACTGGATTGAAAACTGACAACCTTTCTGGGTAAATATTCTTTAGCAGCAAGCACGTGTTCTTAGCTGTTAGCAGTTAAAGCTAACAAAAGAAGCTGATAGCTTAGCACCAGAATCAAACACACACCTTTAAACATACGTCAATAAAAGGGTTAAAATGCATAAGCACGGACGGCGGGTTATGATCAATCTGCTGTGTTTAAAATCACCCTTTAAATAAAGTTTGTCTTAACTTTAAAAACACACAAACACAGAACACAAAACTGAGCACGTGCTGAGCAGGTAGCCTGCTAGCACCAAGATAGCTGAGTTCAACACAAACAAAACCAAACTTCATAAAATGAAAAACGTTTAGATCATTTCATTCTAAATCACTTCTCTGCCCAAACCCTAACCTCGTATGTGAACCGTGCTGAGGAGGAGTTGTCCGGGCGACGACGAAGTTTGAAGAAAGCTCTGGGAACCAAGGGTTAGCTTCCAGCTAACTTCCGTAGCTGTGGGGTGGGGGGTGGGGGGGATATGATCGATCGTATGATACCCTTGGATCCGTTGAAGAGTTATGTCTGTTTGCCAGCAAAGACACATTAGTGCGCTGTCTCTCCTGCCAGCCTCGAGGATGTAGCAAGAGTGGTGCTTTTATTTGGTTTTTTTTTAAAACAAATGTTATTTTTAATTTTAAAAAAAAAATTTTTATCTTCCACTTCATCCCTAGACCCTTCTGCTTCTACATGTTTGCCTTCAACCATATCAGAAGATGCTGATGCTTCCTTTGCTTCCCCCTTCCACCTGTGTGTCTCAAGAAGTCAAGTGAAGATGCAACTGGAGAGACTGAATCGGAATAAGGCTGCAGGTCCAGATCATGTCAGCCCTAGAGTCCTGAAGGCCTGTGCAGAGCAGCTCTGTGGGATTCTGCAGCACCTCTTCAACCTTAGCCTGGCCCAGAAGAAGGTTCCGGTGTTGTGGAAGACCTCCTGTCTTGTTCTGGTACCAAAGAAAACTCACCCATCAGTCCTCAATGACTATAGACCTGTTGCCCTAACATCTCACATCATGAAGGTCCTAGAGAGACTCCTGTTGGCCCACCTGAGTAAGCAAACAGTAAACCATTAGGACCCCCTTCAGTTTGTTTATCGCTGTGGAGTTGGAGTTGAAGATGCCATCATACACCTGCTTCAACAAACCCACTGTTATCTGGACAAAGCCAGCAGCACTGTGAGGATCATGTTCTTTGATTTTTCCAGTGCATTTAATACAATCCAACCTGATTTGCTTTGTCAAAAACTCCAGAAGACTCAGGTGGAGGCCTCAACAATCTTCTGGATTAAAGACTACCTGACAAACAGACCACAGTTTGTGAGACTGAAGGGTTGTGAGTCTAACCAGGTAGTCAGCAGCACAGGAGCACCACAGGGGACTGTACTCTCACCATTCCTTTTCACTCTGTACACCTCAGACTTCCAGTACAAGACAGACTCCTGTCATCTGCAGAAATACTCGGATGATTCTGCAGTCGTGGGGTGGATCAGAGATGGACAAGAAGCTGAGTACAGGAAGGTGGTGGACCACTTTGTGGCATGGTGTGGAAACAATCATCTCATTTTGAACGTGACTAAAACAAAGGAGATGATTGTAGATTTTAAGAGAAACAGGAATAAGTCAAAAACTATTTCTATCATGGGAGAAGAAGTGGAGGTGGTGGAGGAGTATAAATACCTCGGTGTTCACCTGGACAACACACTAGAGTGGAGATGCAACTGTGAAGCTATCTACAAGAAGAGACAGAGCAGACTGTACTTCTTGAGGAAGCTTAGGTCCTTTGGTGTTTGCAGCAAGATGCTGCATATCTTCTATAAGTCTGTTGTGGAGAGTGTGATCTCTTCTGCCATCATCTGCCGGGGAAGCAGCATCATAGCCAGGGACTTAAAAAAGCTCAACAAGCTGATAAAGAAGGCTGGCTCTGTTCTGGGGACTCCTCTGGAATCTCTGGAGATCATTGTGGAAAGACGGATTCTTCATAAAATGAAGAACATTATGGAGAACCCTGAGCATCCTCTTCATGAAACTGTCCTACAACAACAGAGTGTTTTCAGTCAGAGGCTTCTTCAGATGTGCTGTAAGCATCTACAATGGCTCTTTGAGGAAACCCTCATAATGAGCTACAACAACATTTAATTTCCCTTTGGGATTAATAAAGTATTTTTGAATTTGAATTGAATTGTATTGAATTGAATTTGGACAGTGACGTCACAGGAAGTCCGCAGTTACCCCGTTTCCTGGCTGTGCCGGAAGTAGGTTAATGCAATTTATTTTGAAAGTTTCAGAAAAGTCTGTACTGGCCTTTCACGTTGTAACCATGGCTGTGGTCCCAACACAACATTATGAACATATGCGACACACAAGATAAACAACCATGCACTCACACACTCATGCCTAGGGGCAGTTTAGAGTCATGTTTTTGGACTGTGGGAGGAAGTCAGAGTACTCGAACAGAACCCACATATGCACAGGGAACTGGCAAACGCCATGCAGTAAGACCACAGGCTGAGATTCTAACCCTGGACCTTCTTACTTCAAAGTAACAGTGCTATCAACTAACAAATTACTATTAACCAGTGATTGAAAACAAACTGAAAAAACAAAGGAGTTATATTCCAATATTTAAGAATCAAACAATAAATAATTAAGGGCCTTATCAAAATAAACCAAAAAATTCTGATATTGAACAGAAAGGTAGCAGAAAGGGAGTACAACAGAAATATTACCTGTCCTAATTCTGAGAGTATCTTCTATTACTGCCATCTACTGGTATGTTTGTTCCTTCTAACGGTCGTCTTTGAGTTTCCATGAGAGTAATCTTTAGCTGGTCTAAAAAATCCTGCAGTCTGTGATCCAGCACCAAGCACAGTTGTTAAATGTGTGATCGATTGTGAAAGTCGTGTAGTGTGTCTTCAGCTTCAGTCACATGTTCCACTTCTACCTTCTGCATTGGATTGTTATTTATTCTTGTCCAGGCAGATAATATACCCAAGTTACCAGTTGTATACAGCGCCGTGTGTTCAGATGCATTATGACCTCTGGATGGAGCCACCATGAGATGACACAACAGGGGGGAACTGTCATTAACGTTTGTTCTTGATGTCACTTTTGTGTTTTTGGAGCTTTAGGACACTGATTGATCATCAACACTTACTTCAGACACCGCACTTAAAAGAAAAAAGATAGCAAAATATTCTTTTAAACTAAGTTTCACTTTGTAGCTTCTTCCAATCTCTTAGCTAAATGTAAAATGATTATCTCCGCATGACTTCATAGAAGTAATCGAGCTTCTATGAGACTTTAGCTCTCAGAGATGGGAAACCAAAAAGAGGAAGAAAGACAAATCTGAATATGATGCCTTAACTCAGCAGCAGGCGAGCTACTCCGTGAAAGCACATTTGAATTAGACCAGCCATCCTGACTTGTCATATACTAAGAGACTGTCATGGGACCAGGTTCAATTACTGTGAAGATAAATGTGGCTGTCTTTAGACTGTAGAAGAATGTGTTAAAAAATAAACTTCTGCTCATCTGTGCTGTTCCTCTTCTCATCAACACACAGGGATCCTATGGTGACCATGTCCCAGGCAGACAGATGCTTTTTCAAGAGCTTTAATTTGTAATGGGGGATCTCCAGGGCACACTGCCCAAAGAGGAGGAGGTGGAAGATGAGGAGGAGCTGCTTTTAGTGTGTGTATTATCTATGAATGTATTCAGATATGGTAATATTTCTCCCTCTCATGCAAACTGCTGTTTGCTGATCGTGAACAATACGGTATTCCAGGAGTTTAAAGCATCCAACCCACACAAAGGATACTAACACACACACACACACACACACACACACACACACACACACACACACACACACACAAACACACACACACACTGTAAATCTTCCCTGTTCAAAGAGACAGAAGCCGGCAGCAGTGACACACACTTGCATTATTATTATTTCTGATGCATTTATATCCTCGGTTTAAGCTTTGAAGACAATCTTTGGGGAATATTGGATCTAACTGTTCCCTTTTGCCCTGAATTCCTCTTTCAGACAAAACTTTGTTAATTAGCCCCATACCTATAGGCAGATTTTTCATTTCTGACTTTTCCCTGATATTATTAAAGATGCTGCTGACTGTTCCCACCCTGCGTCTTCCTCGTCTTCTTCTGTTGTCTTGTTATCCAAATTTGCCATTGGCATTTCTCCCCACCCCCCACTCCCCCCGGATTTTTTTTAAATGCAAATTTGAGCTGAGCATTTTTCCAGCATCCTCCCATACCATTAGCGGCTGTTGCCCAGGGTCGGCCCTCCATGCCGGTTAAATCTGAGTCTTCAGCTCATTCTGACTGTCTCCTTAAGGCCCTCTTAGCCCAGTCCACACCAGTACTGTCTTGTTAGGCGTTATCTGAGCAGCCTTGTTCTGGTAGTAGTTCAAAGTCTTCACAAATCCATCTGTCAAACCAAAGTCAGGCATGGGACCTTTTAAAATGTATTTTAGAAATCACTAGGCTTCACAAGCTTTTTGGATTCTTTCCCTGAGTTCCGCTTCCTATAAAGTTGCTCCAAATTCTATCACAGTTTCTTATAACTTTCACTGTCAATTCAGTGACTCTTTTTGCCTGAAAGATTAGTTTGAACATTATTGAACAGTTGTATGATTCACATGCAGTTGGCATTGAAATAAATTATTCAGATTATAACACCTTTTTTTACCCTGCATATTTTACCTTGGATGCATACTTACATAAAGTTAGATGCAGCTCTGGACTGACAAGTCTTCTAGCAAAATCTAAAAATTGAAGTTTGATAAACATGAACTGCTAAGGTCATGTTTATCGGGCCTGAATGGGTAGGTTACAGGCAGAAAGCCCATTGTAGGAAGAACTAAACCATTGCCAAAAACTGAAAGTGGTGCTGGTAGAATCATGATAAGGACACTAATGAATGGCACCCTTTTCAGATATTATTTGTAAAGAATTTTGAAAACCAGTTATTATTTTTCTTCCACTTTTGTGTACTACTTTGTATTCCTAATAAAATTCATTGATGCTTTCAACAAAAACGGGAAAAAGGACTGTACAACAACTCTAATAAAAGCTGATTTAGCAACCAAATCGTTGTTAAAAACACAAAGAGCAAGCCACTTTTTAGATTCCTGAGTAGCATTTCAATGAAGAAAACTGTCTTATCACCGGATACTGGCTCTGCATTTCTTTCTTGTAACCAGGAAGCGTTTACCTAAGTCCAACATAGGCAATGACATACTTTTACCATGATGAAAACTGTTAAAAAAATCCCTTCTGCAAATTAGTTTACAGCTGCACAGATGAACAATCACGCTTACAAAATTGTTGACTGTGTTTGGAATAGCTGTGTTTTCAGATCTTTGATATGCCTGTGACTATAGGAATATGAAGTGATAACCTCCAGCTATGTGATTCACACTAAAGGACTGCTTTACATTGCCAAGGGGGCAATGCTACGTTCTCCCCCATCACACAAACGGATGTTATTCACAACAATATGCAAAGTGCTACCACCTGGGACTCTCAAAAGGAAAGAGACTTCAGCATTAAATCATTGGAAAGCCATTATTCAAGAAGTTCTATATTTTTGTTTTCATAGCATGCTAAAGTAAGATTTATGTACATTGCATAGGTAATGTGGTATTAGACATAACTCTGGGCTTCTAGTATATGACTTGAAAATATGGGTAACCTCATGTATTTCATCTGTGTACAGGATATTTTATGTCACTCCCTTTCTAATGAGGAATAAGAAGTCAAGTCTCTGTTGCTTTCAGCTCTTCAAAGTGTAGACCGTTTAAACCTCTTGCCTCAGTGGTTCTGTACATCCTTCTGCAAAGTGCTGGTCAGATTTATCTCCAGGCACAGCGTGCCGCAGATGAGGTGTATTTTGTAACCCTTGATCCAGTCACATGCAAGGAGACACAGAGGGATGTTTGAGTGAGCCGTCTCCTCTGGTGCTGCACCTGACAGGCTTTAACAATGCCGTAAAGCATAATGACAGTCCCTCACAACAGCTCCATGATCACAGGCTATAAAACTATGCAGATGGTGGCAGATGATCAGTGCCGTCTGAACTGAATACAAATGACTGCAGCGCAGTCAGAGTGAACTGTGGATCCTGGTAGGACAAAGGCATGCAGTAATAGCTGCCTCTGGGATAACACATTGCCTACTGTTGTTGATGCTTTTATGGCAGCAAACTTTTCATCTGTGCAAAGTTGCAGAAGTTATTCGAGAGGAGCTCCAAAACTGACAGTGTGCTCCCGTTGGCCATTAAAGCAGGTACGAAGAGGAGGAGGGTTCCCTTTGTATATCCTGTGTCTGTTAATACAGCTGAATATTTACTGAGGCAATTCAGGTTAAGTACCTTAGATACACAGCAGCGTACCAGCTGGGATTCCAACCTTCTGGTCACAAGTCTGCTCTTTTAAACAGCTGTGCTAATTGGGCTGTGGGTTGATTTAAGAATTTCTTAAAGAAACTAACTTTCCCCTGATTAGCCAGATTGAAAATATGGTCAAACACGTTTTATCTTGTAAATATTGTTGACCTGAAAGCCTCCCAGCACTGTCAGAAGAATGTTTGAATTCAAAGAATAAATACAGTTGTTGCCTCATTTATTTATTTATTTTTATTTTATGTTCTTGGTCTTTAAGGATTAACAGCATAACTAATATTATTATAGCACTCTTTTCTATATATTACATGTATTATTATTTCATACTGTCTCCAGTGGATTAGGATCTTCTCCTTATTGAAAAAAATTGACTTTACATAAATGCTCGATGAACATCACAGCAAGACCTATATACTTATGTTGGAGAAAACCCCTCGCCTCTCCTGATGGAGCTTTTATTCTGGAAGCAAGACTAGTATAGTTAGCAAAATAATCACAGGAGAATTAAATGTAATCATTTAAACTGTATTGGATCAGAAAAATGTACACTGCTCAAAAGAATAAAGGGAACAATCAAATGACATCCTAGATCTGAATGAATGAAATATTCACATTGAATACTTTGTTCTGTACAAAGTTGAATGTGCTGACAACAAAATCACACAAAAATCATCAATGGAAATCACATTTATTAACCAATGGAGGCCTGGATTTGGAGTCACACACAAAATTAAAGTGGAAAAACACACTACAGGCTGATCCAACTTTGATGTAATGTCAAGTCAAAATGAGGCTCAGTATTGTGTGTGGCCTCCATGTGCCTGTATGACCTCCCTACAACGCCTGGGCATGCTCCTGATGAGACGGTGGATGGTCTCCTGAGGGATCTCCTCCCAGACCTGGACTAAAGCATCCGCCAACTCCTGGACAGTCTGTGGTGCAACGTGACGTTGGTGGATGGAGCGAGACATGATGTCCCAGATGTGCTCCATCGGATTCAGGTCTGGGGAACAGGCGGGCTAATCCATAGATGACTTCATCTTGCAGGAATTGTCCTGCATTAGGAGGAACCCAAGGCCAACCGCACCAGCATATGGTCTCACAAAGGGTCTGAGGATCTCATCTCGGTACCTAATGGCAGTCAGGCTACCTCTGGCGAGCACATGGAGGGCCATGCGGCCCTCCAAAGAAATGCCACCCCACACCATTACTGACCCACTGCCAAACCGGTTGTGCTGAAGGATGTTGCAGGCAGCAGATCGCTCTCCACGGTGTCTCCAGACTCTGTCACGTCTGTCACATGTGCTCAGTGTGAACCTGCTTTCATCTGTGAAGAGCACAGGGCGCCAGTGGCGAATTTGCCAATCCTGGTGTTCTAAGGCAAATGCCAATAATCCTGCACGGTGTTGGGCTGTGAGCACAACCCCCATTTGTGGGCGTTGGGCCCTCATCCCATCCTCATGGAGTCGGTTTCTAACCGTTTGTGCAGACACATGCACATCTGTGGCCTGCTGAAGGTCATTTTGCAGGGCTCTGGCAGTGCTCCTCCTGTTCCTCCTTGCACAAAGGCGGAGGTAGCGGTCCTGTTACTGGGTTGTTGCCCTCCTACGGCCTCCTCCACGTCTCCTGGTGTACTGGTCTGTCTCCTGGTAGCGCCTCCAGGCTCTGGACACTACGCTGACAGACACAGCAAACCTTCTTGCCACAGCTCGCATTGATGTGCCATCCTGGATGAGCTGCACTACCTGAGCCACTTGTGTGGGTTGTAGAGTCTGTCTCATGCTACTACGAGTGTGAAAGCACCTCCAACATTCAAAAGTAACCAAAACATCAGCCAGAAAGCATAGATACTGAGAAGTGGTCTGTGGTCCCCACCTGCAGAACCACTCATTTATTGAGTGTGTCTTGCTAATCGCCAAAGATTTCCCCCTGTTGTCTATTCCATTTGCACAACAGCTGTGAAATTGATTGCAGTTTGATTTCACAGAAGTTTGATTTACTTGGAGTTATATTGTGTTGTTTAAGTGTTCCCTTTATTTTTTTGAGCAGTGTATATTAACGGATTGTATGCGTACAGTGACCTTTTTCGCTCCACTGAATGCAGTCAGTTACTTTGAAGCCAAAAAGGATAAAGAGTAAGCCCAGGCTTACATTCCTTGGCAAAAAACAACTCCTTATATTGCCACAACATTGGATTGAGTCGGAACAACCATTTAATTTGGGAGCAGATGGGCCCATATATCATCTCTGACTTTTTGAGGTAATAAGAGAGGAATTGATAACATTGTGCAAGTAGTATTTGGTGTGATATGACTGATATGATTGAGAATGAAAAGGCACGGAGACAGGATACACGACTTCTTTTTAAAAAGAAGCAAATCAGGCACAAATCAAATAGAATTCCGCTCTGGTATCAGCAGCCCTGATGGCTCCCATCCTGGGACCAGTTAGGAGAGGGAATGTCAGACACAAGCCAGCCAACCATCACCAGGTCGGAGTATCTACAGAAACAGTCACTACCCACTTCAGTAGTTACTTTCAGATTTCCATTATTTTGAAATGTTTGCTGCTAATGTGTTGTTTTTGATAAATTTGTAGTGATGTTTTCATTTTGAAAATACTCATATTTTTGGTTTAGTGTAGTTCTATTGAGGGAGGAGTCTGAAGCCACAGTGGCCTCTGCCTCTGACCAGGATGATGGTGAGCCAGAAGAGCCAGTCCCAGGAGATACCACTGACCTCTTCCCAGCTGTGTCCAGTACTGCTTTTGGTCCTCCGAAGGACCCAGTGGTAATTCTACCTAACTGAAGCCTGCTAGTTAACTGCCTTATCTGTTTTTAAATGTTTTTATTTATCATTTATTTAATTTTGAATAAATCCATCCATGTATGTTCTATATCTGCTTCTTCCATATAGGTCTCCTTTGAATACATGATATGCATATACAGTGTTAAAAAAGAACAGAAGGGTAAAAAAAGAACATGAAAAGAAAAACATTTTGACAACTACACCATTTTTGGAAAGGAAAGAGAAACAAGGTTATCAATTCTTTTACAAATATATGATTCTGTTAATTGTTACACATACCTTTCCCTGCAATTACATCTTCAAGTCTCATTGTATATTTCCAAGAACACTGCACTTCCACAGACTTTGGATTTGGCCAATTGCTGTGTAAAAACTGCTTATACTCAGTCAGACAGGACATAGGGACGTCTTTGAACATAAATTGTCATGTCTCACAACAGATTCTCAATTTAATTTTGGTCTGGACTTTAATTGGGCCATTCTTACACATTACTAAATTTGATCTAAAACACTCCATAGTAGACCCTTATTTAGGGTCTTTGTCCCACTGTTAGGTGAACCTCTGCCCCAGTCTCAAGTGTTTTGCCATCTTCTGACCAAATCTGACCTGCATTCTACTTAAGAAACACATCACCACTCTGATTCTCTTTGAGGATGATGTGATTTGTAGTTTTCTGCTATACAGCGTTTTGCATGTAAGCCAAAAAGGTTCAGTTTTGGTCTCATCTCACCAGAGCCCTTCCATTACCTTGCAGTATCACTTACATGGTTTGTGGTTATCTGTAAAGGAGACTTCTTCAGTGTTTCCTTGAACAATGGCTTTCTCTACAATGAAGGGCAGATTTAGGTAATATACAGCTACTAGTTGCCCTCTTGACAAATTGGTTTCTATCATGTTGTTCTAATGTTGTCTAACAAACCACAGGGGCCTTCACAGAACAGCTGGATTAATTAGACAGGTAAAGAAGAATGAACACAAATTCCTGCCACACTTTTCAGATTTTTATTTTAAAAATATTAAAAACCGTGAAGCCCTTTTCCTTACACATCACAATTATGCATTTGTGTTTTTTCACTTAAAATTCCAATAATTTATACTTAAATTTGTGGTTGTATTGTGACGGAATGTGAAAAGGTTCAAGAAGTGTGAATAATTTTTCAAAGCATTACGTAACATCATGTATGTTTCAAAATACATAATGTTCCTACAAACTGAAGCAGATTCCTCATAGGATTTGTCCATTGTGGCTCAGCAAGTTCAAACCAAAGCATGTGTTTTATCACATTTTTGTCAATGGGATATATTTCCTGATATGAGACGTGCACACCATACTTGTGTAAAAACCACTGATAAAAGCATGTGCCAGAAATGACTCAGTGCTCTATTTGCTCTTTAGCTTTATTAAGACTAAATAAAGCTAACCATTAAATTAAAATGTTATCCCTTTTGTGATTTGATGAATGAACTGATGATAAAATAACAAGACAAAAATGCATAGGCTATTGTTCTCCACAAAAATTTATTGAACTTTACCTCCATAATGAAATGGCATAGTGAAAGAGTCAAAGTCTAATCTGGAATGTAATAATCACTGTGCCACTTTGACTTTGGAAAATTCTGCCTTGTGCCAGAAGGTTGCTGCTGGCAACTCAGCTTTTGTGGTATAATTTATGGAACCAACACGTTCTTGTTTCATCTTAAACATAAAATAATGTTGTGGTGTACTGAAAGTGTTTGCTCAATATTTGTGCTAACTGCTCCCATGTTCATTTTCGCACTGCTGATAAGCACAGCTTATGTGAATCCCCTCGGTTCACACAGTGTTATGCCCAAGTATTCATACCCTTTGAACTTTTTCACATTTGTTTCCCATCTAAGACACCTAAACTGTCAAGCCAGGCAAGGAGAATATTAATTAGAGAAGCAGCCATATCAGATAACTTTGGAGGACTTGCAAAGAGCCACAGCTCAGGTGGGACACTCTGTCGACAGCAGGGCCGTGCAGAGACCACTAAAAGGGCAGGTGCTCAAAGTAAAACAAGGACACAGATACCCTGACTCTAGGGTGTAATATTAGCAAGAATCTCACCCTGCTTTTACAGTTTAATGTACTATGTTGTACAACAAAATAGTAAACATTGATATACAGGGGTTGGACAATGAAACTGAAACACCTGTCATTTTAGTGTGGGAGGTTTCATGGCTAAATTGGACCAGCCTGGTAGCCAGTCTTCATTGATTGCACATTGCACCAGTAAGAGCAGAGTGTGAAGGTTCAATTAGCAGGGTAAGAGCACAGTTTTACTCAAAATATTGAAATGCACACAACATTATGAGTGACATACCAGAGTTCAAAAGAGGACAAATTGTTGGTGCACGTCTTGCTGGCGCATCTGTGACCAAGACAGCAAGTCTTTGTGATGTATCAAGAGCCACGGTATCCAGGGTAATGTCAGCATACCACCAAGAAGGACGAACCACATCCAACAGGATTAACTGTGGACGCAAGAGGAAGCTGTCTGAAAGGGATGTTCGGGTGCTAACCCAGATTGTATCCAAAAACCATAAAGCCACGGCTGCCCAAATCACGGCAGAATTAAATGTGCACCTCAACTCTCCTGTTTCCACCAGAACTGTCCGTCAGGAGCTCCAAAGGGTCAATATACACGGCCGGGCTGCTATAGCCAAACCTTTGGTCACTCATGCCAATGCCAAACGTCGGTTTCAATGGTGCAAGGAGCGCAAATCTTGGGCTGTGGACAATGTGAAACATGTATTGTTCTCTGATGAGTCCAGCTTTACTGTTTTCCCCGCATCCGGGAGAGTTACGGTGTGGAGAAGCCCCAAAGAAGCGTACCACCCAGACTGTTGCATACCTAGAGTGAAGCATGGGGGTGGATCAGTGATGGTTTGGGATGCCATATCATGGCATTCCCTTGGCCCAATACTTGTGCTAGATGGGCGCGTCACTGCCAAGGACTACCGAACCATTCTTGAGGACCATGTGCATCCAATGGTTCAAACATTGTATCCTGAAGGCGGTGCCGTGTATCAGGATGACAATGCACCAATACACACAGCAAGACTGGTGAAAGATTGGTTTGATGAACATGAAAGTGAAGTTGAACATCTCCCATGACCTGCACAATCACCAGATCTAAATATTATTGAGCCACTTTGGGGTGTTTTGGAGGAGCGAGTCAGGAAACGTTTTCCTCCACCAGTATCACGTAGTGACCTGGCCACTATCCTGCAAGAAGAATGACTTAAAATCCCTCTGATCACTGTGCAGGACTTGTATATGTCAGTCCCAAGATTAATTGACACTGTATTGGCCGCAAAAGGAGGCCCTACACCATACTAATAAATTATTGTGGTCTAAAACAAGGTGTTTCAGTTTCATTGTCCAACCCCTGTAAATAATTGACTCAAACCTAGGGAAAACTATAATATAGAATGCAACACCATGCATATTGGTATTAAATATTTTATTAGAGACCTAAGTCACCAGATATATTTTGTTTTTACACAATTACACTGTCGGAAAATATAAACAGATGAACACAATCCAACCTTTTAGTGCACTGTAATAAAGGCCCTAAAAATAAATAAAGCAGCCTGGATATTCTGTAGTTACATTGGAGGTGAAGATGGTCCATTCAGAACAGCACAGATGTATCAGACTGCTAACTGACCATAAAACTTTAGCGTAAATCTCTTCTATTTTTTGTGTTTACGTTTTATGATTTCCTCTATACATTTTCTTCGTTCCCTCTTTTTTTCTCAGTCTATTTTCCTTTCCTCATTGTCTCATTCTCCCAGTGTTGACTGTAGCTCAGTGTCTCTTGTTATTTCTGTCTACATATCATCTGATCTATCACTTTCCTTCTACAGGCAAGATATTTGTTTGCAATTAACCTACATTTAACTACAGTACATCTAAAAATTATGAATAACTCTTAAACTTGTTTGTAAAATCTAAGTGCACAACCAAACATCTATATGTTGACTATATAAAATCTTAGTATTTTTGTTCTTACCTGTTGTCCTCTTTCTAACTTAGTTGGTTAATAATCCTCTACCTTTGGCTGCTTCAAGCACAGGTAGATGTTTTTTGGAACTAAAACAAACATGAACAAAATTAACTATCATCTAAAAAATATTTTAAAATACACTACTTAAAATTTACACACTATTATCTAATAAAGTTCCTAAAAATTAGTCATTATTTCTTGAATAAAAAATAAAATAACATATTTTATAAAATCATCCAGTTGAGGAGACAAACGTTGACAGAGAAATGTGCTACAATCTACAAAATGATTAGTTAGTGACAGGCTGTTTACTTCATTCTAACCTCTAAAACAGCTGACTGATTGAAGAATAACTGAGCTTTCATTGGCCCCCTGCGTGTGTGTTGTGCTTCAGCCCCTCTGTGCTCAGGCTGCTCCTCCGTCAATGATGAAGCAGAAACGATACAAAGCTGTCATCTTGTCTGATAAGTTTCATTTATTTTATAATTTCACTTACTTACCTATTAATTGATCAACAACTGTCCAGGAATTTGAACCAATAGCGACATATTCTGGCCTCCTCAGACAGCTTCTCTATCTCATTGCGCCAGAGGCAGTTATTACTCATGTCACAGGGGCTAAAGGTTAAAGGTAACGGGGTTACTGAGGAGCGTCGTCATGTCATCTCTCTTCTGAAATAACATATTAAATAGCATTGTTAATACATGTTTTAATTTGGTGTCAGAGAAGGGCTTATGTCAATAAATAACTAAATAACTCACTGCATGTGCCTGGTCAACTGTATAATTATTAGTTGTGCACTCCACAAATCTGGCCTTTATGGAGAAGAGGCAGGAGGAAAGTTACTGTAGAAAGCCACAAGAAGTTCCTTTGAAAACACAGCAAACATGTGGAAGAAAATGCTCTTGTCAGACAAAGAATAACACACTATGTTTGGTAGTGGCAGCATTATCATGATGGTAGAACGCTTTTCTTCAGCGGGGAAAGGAAAGCTGGGCATGGGTTCATGGGAAGATGGGTGGAGCTCAATACAGAACAATCCTGAAAGAGAACCTGTTGGAAGCTGCAAAAAACTTGACACTGAGGCAGAAGTTCCCCTTTCTGCAACACAACAACCCATACAGCCAGAGCTACAACTGAATGGTTTAGATCAAAGCATCATTTCTTAAAATGGTCCAGTCAAAACCTATACCTAAATCGAATTGAGAATGTTGGTGAAACCTGAAAAACCTGTCAATAGATGGCCTCCAACCAATCTGACTGAGTTTGAGCAATTTTGCAAAGAAGTTTGTGCAGCAATTTCAGTCTCTATGTGCAAAAGTGGTAGAGACATACCACCAAACACCTGTTTCCTGCAGCTGTTATGCAGTTAGAGGTTCTACCGAGTGTTAGCTCAAGGTGGCTAAATGTAAATGCACAGCACACTTTTCAAATGTTTATTTGTAAAAATATAAGAAACCCATTTATAATTTGTCTGGCATTTCACCTCACTTCATTTTTATTGGTCTATCACACAAAATCACAATACAGTGAAGTTTATGGTTGTAATGTGACAAAATATAGAAACGTTAAAGGGGCATGGGTGTATAAGTACATTTATAGAGTGTGTCCAATGCAAGGTGCTACACATGTGTATGCAGACATACACACTTGTGGATTCTGTGTGATGCTATACCAGAATACCCTTTAATCTTTGCATTATGAGTGAACTGTGAATAATTAGTTGGTCAGCTCCTTTGCTAATTAGAGTTGCATTAATGTGTGCAGCTCTGGGCTAGTGTGGTTCCAGAGTTGTTGGGGGATTTTGGGGGTTGGAATGATTCTGTAGAGCAGCCACCATTAATGGCCAGCCCACAGGCAGCCTGCTGGGAGGTGAGAGTGCTGCAGACCCAGTCCAGTCCCAAATTAGGGAAGAAGGCTTGCAGCTGCCTCTGATCCATATATTCAATGTCCTTGCAGAGGAGCACTGATGCATGTGCACAGATGACCACTGGTGTTAGACTAGTTCCTGTGAACCCTTGCTCTTTAAACTCGGGATAGTCACATGACCCCTTGTCACTTCTCAGCAGACTGCCCTCTCTGCCGCCAGGGCAGTGTTTGAACGGTGACTGATGCTGGCATGAGACGTGCTGCCTAGTTGCCTCAGCCTGCGTGTCCAGTCATGGATGTTGATTTCAATTAGCTCAGTCTCAAACACTGACCTCTCTCATTGGAGGGGCTTGTGTTGGCTGGTTCTATTCTCCCTGTACATCCCCTAGACTAGAAACAGGGTCAAACAAGCTCTTGGTAATGGTGGGTCCTTGGTTATGTTGGCCAAGACATTTCAGCTGCAGCCTGCCAAGCCTTGTTAGTCATTAGGAGATGGGGAAAAGGGGCAGGGGAGTTGGGCTAATGATGTAAAACTACCCTGAATCAGTCCGAACAGTGGTTGTTCGTGACTGCTGGTGGCCTGGTGTTCAGCTGATTGATGGTGGCCTGTTCTTCCATACACAGCTCGGCCATGTGGACCCCACTGTGTAAATGTTGTTGCTGTGGCGAATCTCCTAATGCCTGGATCACTTGCAAGCTCTGTAATCTGTAGTGATGAGCAAATGGAGGCATGTAGGGGATCACAGAATTGTGATCACTTACAAAACTTGTCAGTGTGGGGATTTTGGTGAACATTAAAGCTTCTAAGGGGGAATGGGGAATTGCTGGATGCTATTCAAAGTTGGTTATAAATTAATTTATTGGGACACTGTTTTTTTTTTTTTTCTTATATTAAAACTCAAATTCTTATTTATACCTTGTCACACTGCTGCGATGTCTCCCTTTCATTTCAAAAGTGTAGGAAAACATAATACCATAAAACAATAACACTCCAGCATCACATAACTATGCATTTAACACTATAGCACACATTTGGATATCGAATGTTCTCATACTGCATGTAAACCACACGTGCTTTATTGCTGCATATCGCCACAGCTTCGATTCAAGTATTGCATCAATGACCCAATAGCATCAATGACCCAATAAGGACATTGCTTAATCTAATGTTACGCTATCCACACACTTCCACTTAACTCAGCATGTTGGATGTTTGAAACTGAAGGTGAAACTAATGACTATACTTTAAAGTAATTAAACTAATAATTATCTGACCACATGGGGGCACTCACAAGCTAAACTATTTTATTCACAGAGGATCAGTTAATACCAAATTATAAAAATTAGGGATGTAACGGTACATGTATTTATTATAAAATAAACAGGTACAGCCCTGTCAAGTGTAACAAACAAATACAAAGCTGTTTTATACCTGAACACACGCAGAATGTGCGGAACTAAGTAAGAAATACAACTTTTTGTAGCACAACTTCAAAAAGGAAGACCAAAACAAAACAAGGGACATTTCCAGCGAAACAGTGCTATTTGGGAATATTAAGGTTTCTGATTCAGCTACAGAGGAGAAAGGATAGACTGAACAAAAATTGTATGTTTGCATATGCATTTTTTTAACAGCAATAAGGTACGTAGCTCGCTCTTCAAGTAACTGAATTACTCACCTGAAACAACATCCAGCTAAATCAGTGCTACTGGCGTAATCAGCAGCTAAAGGTCAAATCCAGCTATCTGCAGCATTCAACCAGTCCAAAACCCTGCACAGCATATGAGATGCAATAATTCACTCTTACGTTCTTGACAAGTCAGGATTTCCCAACAGTTGAGCTTTTTTGGTCCATTCAAGTACCTTTAATACAATGGATTGCGTAAATATCAAAACAACTCCAAATTTTATTCTCAGATCTCTGAGTCCACAGTTAATCCTGTTGGATGTGGTTCGTCCTTCAATTAATTTTATTTATATAGTGCAAGAAATGTCATCTCAAGAAATTTCACAAAAAACAACAACACTGACTCGTTAGGACCTCAGGCCTGGAAGAGGAGGAATAGAATCAGAGCTGAATCCTTGAACAAAAACACTATCCCCACTTCCATTTGGTCTCTACCACACAAATCGTAAGTGAGAGTAAGACAGGGGAGACACCACGCATGAATATCTCCTTTCAGGCAAGAAGGCATAACTCTTCAACTTGGATCCAAAGTGACTGGGATTTGACGGTCGAGAACTACAAAGGACAGTATTGATCTGCTGGTCACATAATACAGCGTTCATGATTAAATACAGGCATTTATTTCTAAGGCTTACAGAAGCAGCCAGAAAGTTCCCAGCAGAGTTGTCTGTAAGTGAAGTGGTTTTCCCCTGAAAGAGGACAGCATAGGAGCCACCAGCTCTGCATACATTCAGTGTGCCAACCCAGCGTAGGCTACCTACATAAATGTCCTTTGTTCTGCCCACCGCGAGGTTGGATCGGGACGGACAACTTCTCTTCCCAAAACCAGTGTCCTTTGGAATCCCTACTTCAGAACGGTTCATGTAAGGGCTGGTGTTTGAGCAGTGAGAAATTAGTTTAGGATGAAATAATCATAATAATGTTTATTTCATGAAGTATGGTTTTTTGTTTGTGTTGAGAAATCTCAGTGCTAGCAGGATATCTGTTCAAGCAATGTGATCAGACATTTCAGCCTAATTATTTGTTCTGTGTTGTGTTTTAAAACTAAGACAGCTTTATTTAAATGGTGGTTTTTAAACACAGATCGGCCAGATAACGCCGTCACCACAAAGGCATTTTAATCATTTTATTAATGGTGTTTGAAGGCACATGTTTAACTTTAAAAGAGTGGTAACAAGGTATAAGTTTCCTTTGTTAGCTGAAACCGCTAAGGCTAGGCACATAACTTATGTGAGGGCTATTTAAGAATCATTATCCAGAAAGGTTGTTGGTTCCCTTTCAAAATATTTCCTTAAATATGATTTTACTAAATGTGATAGCTAATTAAACTCCATGAGGAATCATTTACCCAGAAAGGTTGTTGGTTCCCATTCAAAATAATTTTTCTTTAAATATTAGTTTACTAAACAAAGACAGCTAATTAAATAACATTGAGGCTTAATTAACCAAAAGTTTGTGTTTTATTCAGCAAATAATTAATTAAAATATTTGTTAAAATAATTTTTTTTACTGTTCTTCTGATCTTGCATTCAGAATCAGAATCAGAATCAGAATCAGAATCAGAAAAGCTTTACTGCCAAGTACGTTTTTGGACATACAAGGAATTTGTTTTGGCGTAGTCGGTGCAATACAGTACAAATTAAACAGTACAAACATATCTACAATATAATATAAATATAAGTGCACAGTTTTTTCGAGCCCGACTGGTGGTTTCTAGCTGTATTAACTGAAGCTGTGTGCTAACTTTTAAACGCTCTTCCTTTGGTCCAAAGATTATTACTTCAGTTTTGTTTTGATTCAACTGAAGAAAACTTTGGCCCATCCATGCATTGATTTCTTCTAAGCATTTACCCAGCGCTTGAATGGGTTCATACAGGTCCTTCTCAAAATATTAGCATATTGTTATGAAGTTCATTATTTTCCATAATGTAATGATGAAAATTTAACATTCATATATTTTAGATTCATTGCACACTAACTGAAATATTTCAGGTCTTTTATTGTCTTAATACGGATGATTTTGGCATACAGCTCATGAAAACCCAAAATTCCTATCTCACAAAATTAGCATATCATTAAAAGGGTCTCTAAACGAGCTATGAACCTAATCATCTGAATCAACGAGTTAACTCTAAACACCTGCAAAAGATTCCTGAGGCCTTTAAAACTCCCAGCCTGGTTCATCACTCAAAACCCCAATCATGGGTAAGACTGCCAACCTGACTGCTGTCCAGAAGGCCACTATTGACACCCTCAAGCAAGAGGGTAAGACACAGAAAGACATTTCTGAACGAATAGGCTGTTCCCAGAGTGCTGTATCAAGGCACCTCAGTGGGAAGTCTGTGGGAAGGAAAAAGTGTGGCAGAAAACGCTGCACAACGAGAAGAGGTGACCGGACCCTGAGGAAGATTGTGGAGAAGGGCCGATTCCAGACCTTGGGGGACCTGCGGAAGCAGTGGACTGAGTCTGGAGTAGAAACATCCAGAGCCACCGTGCACAGGCGTTTGCAGGAAATGGGCTACAGGTGCCGCATTCCCCAGGTCAAGCCACTTTTGAACCAGAAACAGCGGCAGAAGCGCCTGACCTGGGCTACAGAGAAGCAGCACTGGACTGTTGCTCAGTGGTCCAAACTACTTTTTTCGGATGAAAGCAAATTCTGCATGTCATTCGGAAATCAACGTGCCAGAGTCTGGAGGAAGACTGGGGAGAAGGAAATGCCAAAATGCCAGAAGTCCAGTGTCAAGTACCCACAGTCAGTGATGGTTTGGGTTGCCGTGTCAGCTGCTAGTGTTGGTCCACTGTGTTTTATCAAGGGCAGGGTCAATGCAGCTAGATATCAGGAGATTTTGGAGCACTTTATGCTTCCATCTGCTGAAAAGCTTTATGGAGATGAAGATTTCATTTTTCAGCACGACCAGGCACCTGCTCACAGTGTCAAAACCACTGGTAAATGGTTTACTGACCATGGTATCACTGTGCTCAATTGGCCTGCCAACTCTCCTGACCTGAACCCCATAGAGAATCTGTGGGATATTGTGAAGAGAACGTTGAGAGACTCAAGACCCAACACTCGAGCTAAAGGCCGCTATCGAAGCATCCTGGGCCTCCATAAGACCTCAGCAGTGCCACAGGCTGATTGCCTCCATGCCACGCCGCATTGAAGCAGTCATTTCTGCCAAAGGATTCCCGACCAAGTATTGAGTGCATAACTGTACACGATTATTTGAAGGTTGATGTTTTTTGTATTAAAAACACTTTTCTTTTATTGGTCGGATGAAATATGCTAATTTTGTGAGATAGGAATTTTGAGTTTTTATGAGCTGTATGCCAAAATCATCCGTATTAAGACAATGAAAGACCTGAAATATTTCAGTTAGTGTGCAATGAATCTAAAATATATGAATGTTCAATTTTCATCATTACATTATGGAAAATAATGAACTTTATCACAATATGCTAATATTTTGAGAAGGACCTGTATAAATGACAAGATAGGATACAGCGTGACAGCAGTTTTGGTTTCACTTTACCATCGTATCAATGCACGTTAACTATGACTTTCATTTCTACCACAGCCCATTGTGAGAAGCCTAGTGGGGGTAAGGCTATTTCTTTGAATATCCTCAATGTCACTGCGAAGCAGTGTAGGTCGACACAGGGGCCATCAGACCATCCCATTCCAAATGCTGAGCTCACAGTTGGAAATAAGTGCTTCTCCAGAGATAACCCTGCTCCCTAAAACTGCCTTCCACATCTATGTTAGAATGTCCACAATGCGCATGTTTAACATGTGACCATTAATCACAGCAAGACAGTCAATTAAAGATATCAGAGCCACAGAAGCCCAGGGCAGAAGCATGCAATTGTAAATGATACAAAGGCACATTGGAAGACACTTTGCACTTTTTGTCTGGTTATTGTTGAACCGTTTCTCACTTGTGACTGTACAGATTGATGAACAATGTTTACCAACAGGACCTATGGCCTCAGGGTTACAGCTAACCAGGTTATTCTAATTCCTGTAATATGTGACAGTTATTCTTGGTAAAAAACAACATTTAATCTCTTACAGTGTAAGTGGACATTTGTCTTTACCAGATTCTAAAATTCTTTAAATTTAACCTGAAGTGTTTGAAAAATGAATAACAAATTAAATCTTACTAAACAAAACCGAAGCCAAAATAGGAAGGCTTTGTGGGGAAAAAGTAACTACACCCTTGCTAGTTTCAAATGATTTAACCCTTTCAGAAGAGTGATGAGGGAATTTGAAGTCCATTTTTTTCTTTGCAATAAAAAGGATTATTCCTAAGAGAAAATGATTTAAGACAGCTGCATATTTCAGTGAGAGATATTGCAGTGCTCAGTGAAATTGAAAAAACACATCAAAGAACTTCATCTTAGGACCTACAGGCCTCTCCAGGCTTTTTAAAAGTTAAAGTTCATGACAAGACAATCAGAAAAAGACTGCAGAAGTATGGCTTCTTCGGCTGCCAGGAGATAGCTTGCACATGGCATCATAATTTAAGCCCCGCTCACAATGTCCATTCGAAAATCATACAGGGTTTGAATAAATAAAATCGTGTGAGCTCAATACAAAAAATCTTGGAAATTAGTCACTCCTGTCATACTGCACATTGGAAGTAAAGCCAGCATAATCAAGTTAAAAAGATTTGACAGCGAGTTTACCCCAATGGAAAACACGTTACAGGTTTCAAAGCTATTATTATTGGAGTAATACTGGAAAACCGGAGAGGAGGACAAGTAAAAAGAGACAGATGTGGAAGTGCTTGGGGAAAATATATTAATAAGATGATGCCTGTAGCAGCAGTCATACTGTATGATTTCACCACAAAATTCTCAGACACTGATATTTGTGTTAAGTCGTCTTTGGACAGAGGAATGAAAGTCAGCCGTTGAGGAGCTTTTTTTTCTTATTATATGACTACACATCGCTAAGTCAAGCTCACAATCATAGATTTTCTTACAATTCTTTAATGACAAAAGAGTTTATCTAAGACTGCTATGTGTAAACCTGTCTTTAGGATTACAACGTTGAATCTGAACGATGTTCCTTGGACAGATGAAAGACTGAAGTAGAAATGTCTAGCCATAATGAAGAGCACCATGTTTGGAGAAAACCAAATACACTATATCAGCACAAACACCTCCCATCAACTGTCCTGCATGGTGGTTGGGGTGATGATATGGGCTTGTTTTGCAGCTACAGGATCTAGGTACCTTGTAAGTCATTGAATCAACTATGAACTTCTCTGTATAAGAAAATGTTTCACAGTCAAATGCAATCTCTGCAATGGGTTCATGCAAGCAGTGAAGCGATGCTGAATGAAGTGGGCAAAATTCCTCAACAATCATGTGAGACTAATAAAGTAGGACAGAAAATAAATACTTCAAATTAGAGTAGATAATGATGGTAAAGATTTACAATTTTTACTTCTGTTTTCTTGTAGAAATTATGACAGTGTGGAATTTGTTGTATGTTTTGAATGCTTGATTTGAATAATTTTATGAAGCTGCTAAAGAACTCTGCTGATCAGCAGTGTTGAGTTGAAGCTTTTGATCCTGGATTTACTCGTGCATTAGTCTTTTCCAAAAATGAATAAACTTCCGGACTCCGATGAAAGAAAACACAAATTTATTCCAGAGCTTGTATTCTTATAGGAGTATTCACAAAACTTGTCATCTCTAATGAATAATGCTACAGTAAAAAATCCATGTTGCTCAGTAAGTTATAAGCCTCAACTGCATGCCACTCTACCAAAAACCTCGACCGCCCTGCGCTTCTCTTAAAGAGACAGTAACCTATTTACTGCTCAATGATGAACTTACCAAATATGACTTCTTTTACAGATTAATGCCCTTAAATCAATGTTAAGATAAATGAAATGATTTTCAGTTTAACAAACTAAATTAAATTACATCTTGATTATTCATTTTAATAAAGAAATACAACTTATACAAACCACACACACATTTGAACTAAAATTGGCTCCCACATACCGGCCCCTAAATGGGGCCTGAATTAAACCACAATTACCAAATAATAAACATCTGGAGCCAAAATGCTAAAATCTTTCTGTATAAACAGCTTTTAGATCTTTATGAGTATACGTAGGCAGTCGTTCTACTCAGCTTTCTACAGTAGGCAAATCTTTGTAATGGGCCTATCCAGCCAGTGTATTAGTCTTAGTTTTAATCCTCACTTGATGTACCATTCCAAGCTTGTCTGGTGTAGTCTGGATTACCTTTCCTGTAAGCCAGTTACGCGATGGATGGGACCACTTTTGTCGCTCTTGGAGTAACGGCAGATATTCTCTCATCCACCTCTTCCAGAATAAGTCAGATAAATACTGAATGTGTTTCCATCTATTCCTGGCATAGAGATCTTGTTTATGAAAAATACTAGGGGGCAGGGATGGCCTGGTCTGGAGAAGCAAGAGATTTTTGGGCGCAAGAGCTTCTAGGTCATTAGGATCATCAGACTGCTTTGTTATCGGCCTACTGTTGATAGCGGAACCTGCTTCACACAAAACATTGTGTAGACCCTCTTCATACAGTGTCTGTTGGTTTAGAGTAACGTTCAAGATTTTTCTTATTCATGTAATCATTCGTTCCCAAACACCTCTGTGGTAGGAACCACAAGTCACAAGTTGACATCCACTGGATGTCTGAGCGGAGTATTATTACCTAGCCTCTTCTAGCTAAAACGTCGAAGGGCGTGTATGAAAGAATTCGTGTCCATTGATGCTGCTATCTCTAGGTGAATTGCACAGGTTGCCAGGCATGTAAAGATAACGCCATATCTTTTTACTGTGCTTCCACCTCGATTTACTTCGAATGGCCCAAAGTATTCCACTCCAGTATTAGTGAACGGAGGGCCATCTGGCAGGACTCTGTCTCATGGTAAATCTGCCATTTGTTGTTGTCCTGCAGCTCCATGTGTCGACCAATAATGCATTTGGACAGAACCTTCCCTATAGAGCTGTTAGCTTTAGGAATCCAATACTTGGTTATCAACTTGGCTAGTACATGATTGCGACCGCTATGACGTAAATTCTCATGTATTTCTCTGAGAATTAATGTTGTCACATGAAGACCTTTGTCCAGAATTGCTGGTCGCTTTGAATCTTCTGGCAATGCAGCTCTGCTGAGTTTACCTCCAACTCTGAGTATACCATAATCAAGGACTGGGTTGAGCTTGTATATGGAAAGCCATTTAATTCAAAATTAAATAAATAAATAAATACTGCTATTGATAAATTATTAATAAATATTCCATGAAATAAATAAATATCCCCATATAAAAACAAAATAATTATGTTAAAAGAAATTTTCATCTTATTTTATTTAATTCATTTCAAGATTTATTTAATTTACTTAAAGATTTATTTATTTATTTTACTTAGAGATTTATTTATTTATTTCCTAATGCTGTTTTATTTTGTAAGGCTACTTTACGTTCATCACCCTGTTTTTCATTTTAAGCTCTTTTTATTTCATGTTCTTATATTCAAATGAGGGGGCGGAGTTTTATCTGTGGGGTGGCGCTGGGAGAGCAGGGCTGAGCTCAATTCGTGGATGCATGCCGCAGGAAGCCAGGGGATTCTGCGAAGAATCTCCTGGCTCCCTCCCCTGTCTCCAGCCGTAAAAGCCTGCCACGGCGGTTGCTGCTGTTTTTGTGAAAGCCAATGCTGATTATCGGCAAACGGGATGTCATTATTGTTATAGCCTGTTACTTTTAAATGATGATGTCTTTATTGGTTTTTATTTAATAAACAGCATTAGACCCATAACATAAGGTGGCTGTATTTACTTGAGATGGGAAATAAATGGCACTATGTGTATGTATTAATGACGTGCTGAAAGAATGATGAAGACTTATTGCACAAACAGTCGGTTTATTATAGAGCACGAACGGCAACTGTCACTCACAGAAAATTATAAATAAATGCTTAAAAACACGCTGGCACTCTATGGAAGTCCCTGGCCACAAGGCTGCCACAGAGTGCATGGCATGGGGTGCCAGACCGGCTGTAAAAGCCTTTAACATGCTGCCACGGCGGCTGACGCTGTTTTTTTGAAAGCCAATGCTGATTATCGGCAAACGGGATGTCGTTATTGTTACTATTGCCTGTTAGTCAGTAATTACTTTCAAATGATGATGTCATTGTTGATTATTATTTAATAAACAGCGTTAGACCCGTAACATAAGGTGGCTATATTTACTTGGATGGAAAATAAATAGCACTATGTGTGTGTATGAATGACATGCTGAAAGGATGACGAAGACTTATTGCACAAACAGCTTCCACAAAAACAGGGCAGGCTTTTACGGCCGGAGCCAGGGGAGGAATTCTGCGAGGAATCCCCTGGCTCCCTCCGGCATGCTGTCTTCTGGCTCGCAGCGGCATGCTTTTGCCGGCCACAGCCACGAATTGAGCTCGGCCCTGCAGTCCCAGTGCCGCCCCACAGATAAAACTCCGCCACCTCATTTGAATATAAGAACATGAAATAAAAAGAGCTTAAAATGAAAAACGGGGTAAAATACGTAAAGTAGCTTTAAAAAATAAAACTGCATTATGAAATAAATAAATAAATCTTTAAGTAAATTAAATAAGTCTTGAAATGAATTAAATAAAATAAGATGAAAATTTCTTTTAACATAATTATTTTGTTTTATTTCATGGGGACATTTATTTATTTCATGGAATATTTATTAATAATTTATCAATAGCAGTATATATTTATTTATTTAATTTTAAATTAAACGGCTTTGCCTACTTGTAAAGACTACTGTTTCTCTTTACACTTTCGCACTGTTGAAGTGCAGAGATCTCTTTGGCGAATGTCTTTCTTTGACAATAACGAACAATAGCTTGCTCAGATGCAGTTAGGTTTTCCATTGTGAGTTTATGAGGATAACCTCTCAACAGATTTGCTTTAAAAGTCCTCAACTCTTTGTCAACTACCGCTTTAGGTGTAGTAGCTTTCAACTCCTTCCTCTTACGACACAATGTCAGCAGAATGCTCTTGACTTTAAACATCCACGCTACCACTTCCGTTATTGAATCCAAGATGAAAAGTAGCGTAAGAACTCCTGTACCACATCTTTTTAATCTTCAACTGCATTAGCACAGACCACAGCATTCTTTACTTCTGGGTCCTCTGTGGTTACATTCTCAGGAATATAAATCTCGGGCCAGACGTTTATGGACCTGATGAGAAAAACTGGTCCCTCTCCCCTTGATGCAAAGTCAGCGGGATTTTGCGAAGTACTTACCTACCTCCATTGCTTTGGCTCAGACCTCTTCAGAATAGTGTCCACACGATTAGCAACAAAAGTACGAAATCTACTTGTTTTGTTGCAAATGTACCTCAGCACTGTTGTACTGTCTGACCAAAACACTGATGGTCGGAGTTGCAGCTGCAACTCTGACTTGAGAAATGTATCCATGCAAGCAGCCATTCTGGCTGTCATTAGCTTCATACGTGGGACTGTAATTGGCCTTAGTGTGGCCACCCTAGCCTTCCCCAACAGGCTAGGGTGTTACAAGTTACTGCTGAAACTGTCCCATATTCCTCTTCACTGGCGTCAGCAAAGTGATGCTTTTGGTTGAATACAGTCTCTCCAAAACCAACTGGCTTAAAGGTTGACGTTTTCGAGACAGTGAAGTGGAATTTTTCACCTATGCCACTGATCAGCAAGATCATCCGGTATGGCAACATCTCATTCTACCTTTCTTCTGCACAGTTCCTACAGGATTTTCTTTGCCAATAGCATCACTGGAGCTAGGATACCCAGCGGGTCATAAACAGAACTTACAATGGATAAAATGTTCCTCCTAGTCATAGCCTTATTCGACATTATGATCTAGAATTTAAAGCTGTCAAAATTGATGCACCAGTGAACTCCCAAAGCTCTTTCCATGGGAAGTACATCTCTATCCAGGTTGAAATCTTTAACTTCTGGTGCTCTCTCCTCTTCTGGGATAACAGCGAGCACTGCTCTGCTATTGCTTACTTGGTGAGTCTGAACCCACCCTTTTAACATACAGTTCTGAGCGTGTGGTGCAACTATATGGCTTTTTCTTCTGAGCAAACTGACTTTAGGCAGTCATCCACATTGAAATTGTGCAGCATAGTGTCAACTGCTTATCTGTTGAATTGATCTCTGTTGTTTTCTGCACACTTGCGAAGTGCAAAACTAGCAGAGCTCAGAGATGAAGTGTCAGCAAGTAAGTGCACTACCATCTGAAATTGACCATCTACTGATTGATGTCATCCGATGTCCACCAGATAAAACATAGAAGATAAGAGTCTTCATTAGACACCTTCACCTGGTGGAACATTGCTTCCACATCTGCCATGAATGCTACTTCTTCCTTCCCAAATCTGGTGATTACACCTAGAAGATTACTGGTAAGGTTTGGTCCTTGAAACACCTCGTTGTTTAGAGTGGTTCCCTGTTACGAGGATCCACAGTCAAATACTACTCTGAGTTTGTGTTTCTTGGGGTGATAAACTCCATGGTGAGGCAGGTACTATACTTTGCCATTCTCTCTGTCGAGATCTTTGTTTGGTACTTTAACAGCATATCCCTTGTCAATAATATCTTTCATGAAGGCTGAATATTCAGTATGGAAGGCTGGGTGCTTGACAAACTTTCGCTTAAGAGTTGAAGCCCGTTGCACGGCAACTTCACGATTGTTCGGCATTTCAACATGCTTGTTCCTCAGTGGCAGGGCAATACTATAGTGTCCATTCACCAGAGTAGCTGACTGTGTTGCCATGTCAAGAAATTGCAAATCTTCCCTTGACATTTCCACCTTCTTATCCCTTTCACACTCAGGAAATTCACTTCTAAACTGTTGAGTCCAAAGTTCCTCTAGTTTGCTGACTGATATACGATTTGCTGAAACTTGTATCTGTCAGGATCTGACATTTTGGGTTTTTTGTTAGTTTATTAGTTTCTAGATTCTTATGTTTATGTGTTGGTTTATTTTCCTTTTTGGTCAGAGTTTCCCCAGGTTATGTTTAGACTAGTTTCCTTTACGGCTCAGTTCCTCATGTCCCTGCGTTTCCTTTGCTCATTAGTTTAATTAGACACATTCCCCTCAATCTCCCCACAGCCTGTTCCACACCTCTGTCATGTTTCCCCTGATTACCTGTCTCCCTGTTTCATTGGTTCATACTTCACATTCCTCAGTAAATAAGCTCTCTAGTTTTCATTGTTCCCGCTGGTTCCTCATCTACTCCCTTGTTATCTTCCCAAGTTCCTTCTAGTGGTTTGCTTTCTGTTTGCCTCCTGATCTTGTGCTGACCTGCCTGTACTCTGAACTCAACCTGCCTGCATGCCTGTAAATCTGCATGCTATTTTCACATTAAACCTCAATTTATTCACCATGTGGCCTCCTCGCCATGTTCTGTGCTCTGGTCGTACCTCCAAACTCTCGACCTTGACCATATCGGCCCACTTGTGTCAATATGTAAAGCTTTTTCTCAGATGGGTTCACTGACAGTCCATCCAAGCCTTGTCTTTATTGCATATTGGCCATCGTTTTCGCTTGCAATAACTTGCCAGGGTTCGATCGCCTTGGGTGCATTGGTCCCAAAAATGAGTCCAATCTTTGCATTAATCTTTGGGATAGACACCTGCTGAAGGTCGGTCCAACTGTCCGCGTACTCTTGTGTAGGAATATTATTCACAGATGCAAGAATGGTAGTCTGGCTAAACGTATCCAGGAGATTTATAAAGTCACTGCTGTCCAAGCTGCATACTTCCAAGCCAGAAACAATGTAACTGTTGATGATCCTTTGGTCGCCCATAGTTTTCAGTAAGATGAGTGTTTTCCTGCCTGTAAGACTCAGTTCTTCCATTAACTCTTCAGTACAGAAGCAAGCTATTGAGCGATTGTCAATAAAGGCATACGTCTGAGTCACCCATATGCTCATTTTTGGTTTGACTTGATCTAGAATTATTGCTAAAATGTGCTCTGCATCTTTAGCATCAGATGTCAATCTATCCATTCCCACAAATCCATTCACAACGGACTCAGAGGATCTTTCTTCATTTACATGTGACCCCACTTCAGGCTCTGCCTCCCTGATTGCAGCACTGGGTCTCACCTTGATGTGCAATATTGTAGGGCGTGGCTGCTCACAAACTTGGCTACACATTTTCTCCTTACATGCATTGCTCATGTGTCCCTGTTTTAACCAGTATATTGCAGACACATATTGGCTGTATTATCCAACTCTTCCATGTACTTCACATATGTCATAGCATTACAACATACTGTGAGATAAAAGCCAAAAGAAGGGAGAGCTTCTCCGTCGTCATAATTGATAGTAGGCCAGTTTAACGCTTTGTTAATATATGCCACCGATATCTTGTAGGCAATTCCAAAATGTTCTTTCAAAAGTCTCTTTGCTTCATTGTATCCACGCTCGGGTTCCATATGAAGACAAATCCTTATCAGCTCCCTCGGTTGTCCACTTGTGTACTGTTCCATATCTGTCCCTGTCACTCTCAGTTATGTTTTCCACACCGTGTTCAAATGCTCTGATGAACAGCCGTTATTCTAATGGGCCCCCTTTAAAGATAGGAATGTTCTGCGGAGGCAAGGTGGCTAATCTCTCTTGCATAGCTAACATTTGGACAACATCCTGTAGAGCATCTACTGTGTCAGGGGTCCTGGTTGCTGTGCGATAACAGCATGTTTGGACATTTTGGTACAGATTTGGGACACTTTTAACTTTGTTCGAAGCCACATAAGAGTTCTTTCCATCACAACTGGATGATTTAGATGAAACCCCTTAAAACTAATTTAAGATCTTGATCTAGGCATTGGTTGCTGCCAAAGCTGTTTGCAATTCCAGGTCCTTCTTTTCTCCTTTGATCTTAGCTTCCTTTACATCAAGCAGTTGTTTCTGTTTCAAGGTAGCTGCCTTGGCTAATAATGTGACTCTTTCCAATTCTGCCTTCAGACGTGCAGATGACGCCCTAGACGACGCAGATAAAAAAGATGCTTTGGAATCCTTCTTTAAAGTTGAGACTGTCGCATTAGATACACTGTCTGATGGTTGCAATTCCTCATTGCCTTTTACAGCTTCTGCGATGCGTTTATTCTCTTGCTCCATCCAAGCTTCAGTGGTGTTGGCAAAATCCTGAAATAAATTAGCTTTAGGTTCAAACCACTTTACTTGGTCTATGTTCATTTCTTCAACAGAAATTTGTTGCAGCAGTCCTTTAACACTAGTATTTAGCTCACAGAATTCTCCAAACAGTTTGTTAAAGTCCACCAATAATACACTCTGGATTACTGTTAAACCTCCATTATCTTCGTTAACCTTAATCTGATGTATCTCATTCATTTTGCCTCTTAGCCTTCCGTGGGCAAACGGGACGTTGAATCTTTCCATCCATAACTTTGGGAGTGAGTTTTACTGTCCTAGCTAATGCGATGTTATCTGCATCTTCCTCTTCTTTCCCCCCCCATTATTTTAGAGAGTTTCCAGCTATTTAGCAGTAGATAACGTTCTTTTAGGGCTGCTAATTAGCATCCAATTTGCAATTAGCTTAGCTAAACAGCAGCAAAGCCGATCCACGTTTTACAGAACAGTAATTGCCACATTTAGTCACTGTCTTCTTCATACTTGCTTTAAGTCTGTCCAAGCTTTCCACATATCCACAGGGAACATGGTTTTGTATTATATGTTGAGTTGAAGCTGTTGATCCTGGTTTTACCTGGTGCATTAGTCTTGTCCAAAAATGAATAAACTTCCACAGGACTCCGATGAAAGAAAACAGAAATTTATTCCAGAGCTTGTATTCTTACAGGATTATTCACAAAACATCTTCCTGCGCTTCTCTTAAAGAGTCAGTAACCTATTTACTGCTCTATGATGAACTTACCAAATATGACTTCTTGTACAGAATAACGCCCTTAAATCAATGTTAAGATAAATGAAATGATTTTCAGTTTAAGGTACTAAATGAAATTACATCTTGATTATGCATTTTAATAAGTAAATACAAAAAACCACACACACATATGAACTAAAATTGGCTCCCACAAGCAATGTCGAAGCTAATTATTTTTTTTATTATGTCTTGAAACATAGAACACTGGAAGTGAAAGATAGTAAACTTTCTCTTTTGTTTTTTTCTCACATTCTTGCTTATATCTGAGGTTCCAGTTAAAGGTGACATACACATGCTACACAAAGAACCAGTGAAAAGTTTGAAAACATCTGTTCTTTCAAAGAAAATGGAAAGGTGAGGCCAAAATAGTACAGCATTTTGAAACTTCTTTCTTTAAACATTTTAAATGAAAAGTAAAAAAAAAATTATTTTGTTATGACATAATACTTATTTGTCTTTAAGTTTCTACCTTTAACAAAGTCATAAGAGATAACTACAGAAAACAGACTAACTCAGTGGAAACAATCTTTACCAGGCTCTAGGAGTTCTAGGGATTCTCGGAGCTGAAAAATGTGTGAAATTAACCAATTCACAGGAGAAGATGATTAGCCTCCTTGTCCCTATCACCCAGAGTGTTGGATTAAGGTTTTAAGTCAAGGATGAATGACAACTTTAAATAGCATTATAGCAAAAAGCAATTAAACATTGTGTTTTTAAGCCTGCATAAAGAATTTTATTTTAAATCACATTTCATTTAAAACAAATGAGAAACCTTGGTAGCTTTGGAATGGTAGCAGTGTTGTATCAACACAAATAAGTTACATCTGTAGCTGTTGAACCTCTCAGCATTCTGTCACATTACATACTGTATGTCATTGTATTGTGTTGGAAACTAACACAATAAAGTACACAATTGTAAAGGAGAAGGAACAAGTATATAATGAAATACAGAAATACAGATCTGAAAAATGCGGTGGCCATTTGTATTCTACTCCCCTGTGTTAATACTTTGTAGAACCACCTTTTGCTACAAGTACAGCTGCTGGTCTTTTGGAGTATGTATTTACCAGTTTTGTGCATATAAAGTCAGTCAGTCAGTCATATAGGCAACTGTGGCTCAGTAGGAAGAGTAGTTGTCCAGCTTCCTCCTGCCATATGTCGATGTGCCCCTGGGCAAGGCACTTAACCTCAAGTTGCCTACCGATCTGCGTATTGTTGTAGGAATGTGTGAGCGTTAGTGAGAGCGATTGGGTGAATGTGGCCCTAGTGTAAAGCGCTTTGAGTGGTCTGCATGACTGGAAAAGCGCTATATAAGTTCTGTCCATTTACCATTTTCTATACTGCTTATTCCATAGTGAGTCGCAGTGCCGATCTCCAGCAGTCTATGGGCGGGAGGTGGGGTACACCAACAGGTCCGCCAGTCCATTGCAGGGCAATACAGACACACACACAACAAACAAACATGTTTTTGGGATGTGGGAGGAAAACAGAGTACCCGGAGAGAACCCATGCATGCATGGGGACAACATGCAAACCCCATGCTGAAAGAACCCAGGACCTTCTTGCTGCAAGGCAACAGTGCTACCAACTGTGCCACAGTGCAGTCACATATAAAGTGTTTCAGACAAGTTTTTCCTATTCTCATTTATTAAGGTAGCTCAAGATCAGAGATAGAGAGTGGAGAGAGGATAGAGTCTGTGAACAGCAACGTTCAGGTCTAGGCACAGATCGTGGTCTGATCTTTGACTGGGCGATTCTAAAACATGAATATGTTTCAAACAAAACCACTGTCATGCTGAATGGCAAACTTCTTCCTCAGTCTCATGTTTTTTGGTTTTAGGTTTTCTCCCGGGGGTTCCTTGTCTTTAGCCCCATCTAACTTCCCAACATCTTCCCTAACCCTGCTAAAGGTAAGCATCCCCATGGCATGGTTTGTTGTTGGATGGTGTGTTCAGGGGGCTGCACACTGTTAGTTTTCTGTCACAGATAGCATTATGCAAGTAGGCTAAATTTGTGGAGTGTTCGACTTACAGTTGTCAGGTTGGCAGTTTCTCCGCCTGAGCTGTGGATCTCTGTTACTGTTCTGTGGTCACCATGGGCTTCTTGGCTGCTTCTCTGATTAATGCTCTTCTTCATTAGTCTGTTAGCCTAGGTGGGGATTTTTTCTCTTTGCGGGTTTGCTTTTGCTCCATTGTATTTCCATTTCCAGATGATAGATTGAACAGAGCTCTGAGAGATGATCACAGCCTGGAATTTTATTTTCTAACCTAATTCTGCTTTAAACTTCTCAACAACTTCCTTGCTGACCTGCCTGATGTGTTCCTTCATCTTCATGATGCTGTTTGTTCACTAATGTTCTCCAACAAACCTCTGAGATCTTACAGAGCAGCTTGATTTATGTTGAAACTAAAATATACACTAGTGGACTTAGAGAACGTCTTAAGGTAGTTGGTTTCACTATATTTTAATCAAAGTAAAGGGGGCTGAACACAAATGCAGAAACATTGCATGCTTTTCCTCCACTTTTCATTTATGCACCACCTGTGTTGGTCTGTTGTTTAAAATTATAATGAAATATATCAGTTTGTGGCAAAATGTGAAAAGGTTCAAGGGTTATAAAAACTTTTTCAAGAAGCTTATAGCTTGACATTTGATTTTATTATGCATTGTTATTTAAAACCTTTCATTTCCAAATGAAAAATAACTAAACTTGTGTAGAAATTGAAGTTGAAGAGCGAAACCATATAACAACCTTTTAAAAACTTATTTTACTTACCCAAAGTGTAATAAACTGAAAAAAAGCTCAATCTACCTGCTTTAATACAATAAATCAATCTGCACTATAAAGATTACATTAGTTCTCATCCAGTATAGGAGTTCTTATGTAATCACCCTCCTGACAAAATGAGAAACCCATTAACACAAAACTTGAAACATCATAAACATACAGAATGGACTATAGGTGTGACATTTAACCATGCAATTATCCTCCTTGAAAAGATTCCTTTCAGGTCACCTTAAGTGCAGCCTGCTCTTTTATTTTCTCCTTCTATCTGTCAGCTGTGCCTTTGTCATTGGCACAGGCTATAGATAGAGTTGTCAAGTTGGACTTTTGGGTCAGAGGGTCAAGGAACCTCTTCACTTCTGTTGACCTTCAGACAGACAGATTTATTCACTGTCAAGCCTCGCTCTTCTGCCACAGCCGGGCCTTCTGTGGTGGGAGACAGCAGTAATAAAGACTTCAGGCTCTGACCCCGTCTCTCTTCATTTCAGCGGTAATTGTCTTGATCGCTCGGAGAATAGCCATATTTCAAACAAATGTATTAGCCAAATGAGCCGAGGTGAGTTTGTGGAAGGGTTGCCTTTCTGTCCTCTTGTTAGAAACAGACAAAAATGAGGGAGGTGGTGGGGGGGGCACCTTTAGTGCCCTAATGACAGTAAATTACTTGTAGCTCATTTGCAGATTGTTGTCAGTGAGATGGAGAGCAGTTTACCCGTTTGACAGCTTAGTTAGCAGTCCAAGGATTTGTGAAAAATCACACTTATGTTTTTGAAGTGCCATGCGGAGGATATGAAATTTCAAATCGGGAGATTAAAGAGATAGTCGAAAATTTTTGAAGTAAGATTCTCTTAAGCTGTTGTGAGAAGTTTATATCTCACCTACAGCAGATACTAGGTATTATAACATCTTTATTTAGTGTAAATCCTGATTAGTTGGTCTCAAAACTTGAAACCAAGTCTGAATGGGACCAAGATAAACTATTAACAAAACAATACAGTCTCAAAAATATCAATGCAGTTTATGCTGTTTTATGTGTTTAAATGTATTTAAAAGAGGGTAGGAGATGGTGCACCCCCACTGATATTCCTGTGTGACACACTTACGGAGAACAGAACATGCAAAGTGTTTCCACAGGAAATGTATGATAGAAAAACAAAGCAGTATGAAAACCAAAAATATTGCAGCAGTATAGGCAAATGCAGTGTTATAGATTTTTATAATGCCTCCCTGGTCGCTCTGACCAGTAAAAACATTACATATTCCTCTGTTTGTACTTGTTTCACACAGGAAAACATTTGGTGCTACACTGCCTCCTACATCCATTTCTTTTGAAGGTAATCAGTGTTTAAAGGTTCATAAAATAACATTCGTACAAACTGCTTTGACATTTTGAGATAGGAGTTTTTTTAAGCTGGTAGAAGACATTTAGGGCTTGAGCCTCTCGGACTGACTGTTAGCTTCAGTGTCCAGGACCAACTCATCTGGCTTTATACTAAACTAAGACCCAAAAAGAGTTACATTAATCCAGGACTCCAAGGAGTCCTGGATTAATGTTTTAGTAAAACCTAACTTCAAAAGTTCGGAACTTTGTAATTGTGCAGTTTTAAAGTTCAGTTTATTTCGACCAGTAAACAATGTACAGAATTGAATTATAAGAGGAAAGAAGACTAGAGAAAAGTAAAAAAAAAAAAACATTTATGCTAATACTACATCAGTGAAAGCAAGGCAAATAAAGCATAATATGCAACAACATCATCGCCCATTTATGCTTCAGAACAAACTGGTCACATATTGGATGTTTCATTGTAATAAAAACTTGTGAATTTTATGTGCTCTGTTCTTGTACCAAATAGAAGAAGAAAAAAGGCTGAGCAACAACGCAAAACAACTTCATTATCGTCATAACACAGAGGCATTTTCATGTCTTATTGGAAGTAGATAAACCAGCTGTAGAGATGAGTAAATTATTAATTAAACATGAAATGGGGGTGAAGACAGCATGGAGTGGTCCCTAAAGAGACCCCTAAACAAACGGGGCGTGGGGCAGGTACTAGTGTGACCCCTGCTCCCATGAGTGCTTTCAGTGGTGAGACGGCCCACTCACTAATGAGCTGTTTGCAGAAGAAGAGACACAGTGACGGTAACCCCTGACCTCTGCCCACTACGTCTGGGGAGCAGGGAGGGCTGGTGAGAAAGAACCTGCCCCGACACTGCTGCCTCTTTGCTCTTTGCTGCTGGTCACACAAGTTTCATGCCTCTTTCCCAGATGTTCTGTGTTGGCGTGAGTTGCTGGTGTTAAAGAGCAACATTTCTTCCCTCTCTGGGTGTGTGTGTGCGTGTGCGTGCGTGTGAAATTGACCCCGGGTATTTCATAATGTCAATGTGTTAGGAACTTGTTAACACTGCCAGAGCTGCACAATCACTTACATAATTACCATTGTAAGAAAACCATAATGAGCATATAAAGAGACAAGACCTTCAGGCACTCCATCCTCTCCTAATTACTCTGATCTTACGGGAACTTTTTTTGCGATTTACAGTGAAAGAGTGTGTGATACTAATGACCATTTTGACAGTTTGATAGCAGAGGGAGATGCTGTGTGTTTTAGGGCGCCAGCGAGTTGGCCACTGAGCCACAGCGACAGTAAAAACCCATCTAATTAACCCTCCTAGTATGACATCATATGATTAAATTAAAGCACACAGCCTCCCTCTGGGTTTGCCCAGAAGAAAATATCCCAACAATTAATTTGCTTAACTTTAATTTCAAACCTGTTTCAAAGACCTGATGCAAAAGATAATTACCAGCTTCATCTCGGGTGGGTTTTCATTCCGTTCGCTTCTTCATTAATAACAGCAGGTTGGAGGTTAAAAACTCATTTAATTGCCTTTATATTAATGACATTATGAATAGCTGGCACTGCGGAGTCTAATTTTGTCCAGTAGTTAGTCTACACACAGGGTCCCCAGGAGGGCCACTCATTTTGCCAGAATTACACCCTGGCAAGAAAAAAAGAGAGAAAAAAACTTGAATTAATGTGCAGCACACTTTATCAGCAATGACATACTTGCTCTCCAGCAGGGAATTATCTTGAGAAATGGATGCAGAAAGACACTGCAGAGGCCGGTCTCTTTCTCTCATGACAAAAACATGTTCACAAATGTTCACAAGAGATGGCTTAAATTATTTTAGATATCCTCGATTATATAAATAGAGACCAAACTCAATTTTAGGTAGTCTAGTAAACTGAACAGCAGCTTACAGAAAGTATCAGTTTGGCTTGACAGCTGCTGCTTAACCCTGAATACAAAGAAAACAACGTGTATTTGCTTCTTAATTCATTAGCCTAATGGGATAATTGCCTAAGCCAAAATACGAATTAGGCAATTATGCTTTGAGGCTGACAATTTAGAAGAACTTCATCAGAGTCCCAGATTAATTGGGACTCTATTGAAGAAGTATCAGAGGAAAAAGTTTTAGGAATACCTTTGGTCTCCCTGTTCAATTTAAAAGCCATGTTAAAAAAAATCACAAAACTGTTGGATTCAATATCAACTGCATCAAAGTAATAGGAAAATGCTTGACCTTCAATTGTACAGAGATGTTCTTAAACTTAATGATTCTGTCACACCTCTTTTATTGAGCTACTGCCTGGTCACAGACTCACCAAACTACTGTCAAACCACTGGAAAACATGTACAATGGGGCCTTGAAGGTTTTACACCAAAAGCCAATCACATTTTATCACTGTAATATTGTAATCATCTACCTGTAACTTCTTGAGTGCTTTATGCCTACCTGTTGGCAAGCTTTACTGAGATGCTGATTTAATTTTCCAGCAGAACATGGCTCTTGTCAAAGGTATTACCAGTGATGACCTTGACTGGTCAGCAAACTAGCCTGACCTAAACATCATGGAGAGTTTATAGGATATTCACAAGAGGAAGATGAGAGACACTAGATCCAACAATTCACATGACCTGATGACATGCTATCAAAGCAACCATGCAGTAATTCATGCAAAAGGTACCCTTACTCAGTATTGAGTTCAGATATTGCAAAGTACATGAATATATTTTTCCATTGGTCATTAGTGATATTCTAATTATTTGAGTGAAGGATGTTTTTTTTTTGGCAGTGAGATGGTGAAACCCATCTAACCTCTGGGAAAACAAATTCAACTCAGTCAGGCACTGATGACTAAATTGTAGTCTACTTAGGAATAATGGTAATGTGAACGCCTTTCAGCCAAGCCATTTCATATATGCATGTTGCAAAGAGGTAGTTTTAGTGTTGGCATTTAAACTCATTTAAATTTCTGCTATCTCTCCAGTTTTGGGGGCTAGTTTTGTGGTTAGTCGAGCAGATTTTGTTGTGCATGCATTATGGACAGAAGAGCCTAACCATACCTCTGAATATTAATTAAACATTTGAATATTAAGCTGAAGGAGTAGTTCAGCTCTGTTCTCATATCCAAATCTTGAATTTATTTAAAACAGAAATGTTGAGTTGGGGTTTTAGATGAATATTGCTTTTCAAGGGTCTATCAGATCTTTGTCTTTCTTTCTCTGCCCAGCTCCATACAAAGGTAATAGCAGCTGAATTTGTAGCATAATGAGCCAAACTAAATAGCACAAGGAACTTATTAGTTTACAACTATCAGTAGGCAGAAATGAGGCCAGGGGGGGATGATGAATGAGTATATTTCCCCGAGCAAAAAGCTGACCTGAATACTGTTTCCTTCCTCCCCTTTCCCGGTGCCAAGTGGGCCACCATTTTTCACCGGCCTCACACTTAGCCATGGACAGGCTTATGCTAACTGTAGCCTTGACCTGCAGTCCATGTCTGCCTCCAGCCTCCTCCTGCACTCATCTGAAAATTGTAATCCTTTCATCGGGGGCCCCTGTAATTTGATCAAATAGTGTGCACCCTTCCCTACCACTTATTGGCCAATTAAGTCAAGTTCTCACGCAGGGGGTCCAGCTGGCTCCATGTTATCTTGGGATGAATTGATTGAAGCCATTCCACATCTATGAACCCTACCTTAATGATGTAGGTGATAATACTTGTAATTCTTCTCAGTCAGGGGACTCACAGGCGCAGCTGTTATCGCCGTAATCCATGTCCTGATACACTGAAGTAGCAGCAAGGCATTAATCTGTCTCTCAGATTCCCCCTCCACCAGGTCCTTCCTCCCCCGTTCCTGCCTTCGCTTATGTCTCGCTGCTAATACTACATCTGTGAAATGTGACATTGAAGGTGTGGGTTACGAAGGGGGGAAAAAAAAGACAGGGCATAAAACACGATTGGGAGGGATTCGACGTTAATGAGTGCACTGCGATTGCATTCCCCCGTTTGACCAATTTGTTTTAAGAATAAAAAATCTTCGTCTTACCCCCCCTTCAACAATACTGTGACAACTTAAGAAGGATAGATTTAGAGGTGAAAAATCAATAAATACATGCATTAGTTTCAAAGGAACACATTAACATTCTGAAATAGTCTTCACTTATAATCCTGCCTCTGGCCATTCAGTCAAAATATAAAATTATCATAATTAGGTTTAACTGCATATAAATACCAAGCATTAAAAAAACAGCGAAGGTGGTTACTCATAATGCACATTTTTATTACTAACTGAAAAGTTTCACAGCATGTCTCGCTCTCTATTATAAATGTATTTAATATTTCAAATTTCTCATGAACGTTAGAAAATTTCAGGGAAAATTTGAACAGGTCCATCACCCAACATGCGCGTCAGGCTTTAGTTTTACATGTCTCCTTATAAAGACACCCTCAGAAATTAAAAATACATCAGATGACCTGGTTTTAGGCAGATTATGCACAAAAGAGTTGAGGCTGCTCTTAAGAGTGGCGTTGCTCTCTTTTAACTCGAGATCAGAGAATTAACATACAAGTCAATGCCAGAGGATCCATCCCAGCTCGTTTCCTCAGCTGGAGATGAGGAGAAGTTATCTTCTCGGGAACTTAAAAGGATAGTTAAAGGGACAGATAAAGGGAAAGTTCAAAAATTTTGAAGTGAGGTTATGTTAAAGGGTTTTAAGCACTCAACATGTTAATGTTTAATCACTCAACATGTTAATGTTGAGTGATTAAATGCTGTAGATCTTCTTAATTATTGTAAATCTCAATTAGTTAGTCTCAGATGATAAAGCTACAGCAAGTCAGTCATTTTCTATTCCGCTTCTTCCATAGTGGGTCGCGGGGAAGCTGGTGCAATCTATGGGCGGGGGGCGGGGTACACCCTGGACAGGTCGCCAGTCCATCGAAGGGCAACACAAAACAACCATGCACACATTCATTCACAAACCTAAGGGCAATTTGGAGACACCAATTAACCTAACAGGCATGTCTTTGGACTGTGGGAGGAAGCCGGAGTACCCGGGGAAACCCATGCATGCACGGGGAGAATATAGAAACTCCATGCAGAAAGGAAGTCAAACCCAGGACCTTCTTGCTTCAAGGCAACATTGCTACCAACTGCGCCACCATGCAGCCCGCCACTGCAAGTCTGACAGGCTAAACCAATGTTTGCATTAAGAAGTAATTGACATAGAAGCCAAAGACTGTTTTCACTGGAAACAGAGGTAGGATGTAATGCGCTACCAGTGATTTTACAGATCAGGGTAACCGGCTGACATGAATTGAAGTAATGTACAAAATATTTTAGTGCTTTACACCATTATTATGTTTTTTTTACCCTGTTCCAGTTTATATCAAACAGTTACTCTGACTGGCTGGAAACAATTCGTCATCAGTATGTTTTACACAGGAAGAATATGGTGGTGCCCACCCTCCAGCCTCTATTACTCTTAAAAATAATCAATGACTTTTTATTGAAAACACTTGCCTTATGTTACCATAATAAAAGCTTAATGGTTTGGAAAACAGATTTAGCAAAAGCCACTATGACATTTTTGAGGATGGAGTTTTAAAATGGTAGAAATCACTTTGGTCTTGGCCCCTTTCAGACTTGTCCTACAGTAGTTTCTACCTACATAACCAATCTGTTAAAAAATCTGACTTAAAAGTTGTACTATAGTTGCATACTATGTACCATATACAACAAAGTGTAAACAGTAACACAGGCAGAATAACTGCCTGAAAAATAGGGCAGTGCAGCAATATTTAAACAAACTCTTCCAGATTGTTTTTACAAATGCATATTTTGGCCTCCCTTTCTGAACAAGTCTTCATTTATGGTGGGATACCATCAAAACACTGTAATATATATGCCGCGCCAGCAGGTGGCGATAAGGTAATTTTTAGATAGGTCAAAATTCAAAAGAAGATCTTGAGTGTGACTAAAGCTAGGCTTAAAATTCTCCCAGGTCAGTTGCAACAGTTATAAGGACTTAAACCTTTTCAGCTCCCATTTGCAGTTTAACAGAAGAAGAGTCAGTAAAAAGTCAGACAGATGAGGGAAAAAACATCACGTTTATTGTTGTATTGTTTTATTGTTGTTACTAGTACAGAGACTGAAAATGGACATGAACAAAGATGACCCTCTGGTGGTATTGTTTTTAATTATCCGGTCTACATGTATAAGCCACACATGAATAAAGAAAATCTACTTTTTTTTGAATAAAAAAATGTATAACCAAAAGCTCTGTTTGCATGTGACGGTACATGCTAAAAGAGAGGAAAATTCTGATTTTTCAAAAAATCCCTATTAATGTTGACAGGGGCTTAAAGCTGCTAAATATTTTGTTGCTTTTTTACATCAATGTATGTTTATCTCAGACAGTTACAGTACTTTGAAGGAAACACTTAACATGGTCCAGTATCTATGCATGTTTCATACAAGAAGATAATTGGTGGTGCACAGACTCCTACCTCAATTTCCCCTGTAAACAATCATCAGGTTTTTGTAACTGACCATTCAGTGCAAATATTATGACAGCTCCAATGTTAACAAGAGAGTGTTTGCATACACCGCTATTATGTTTTTTTAGGCCTTTAAGATAGTAGGAGTCTTGGTCCGTCTCAGATTAGCAGTTAGCTCCAAACTCCAGGACCAACTAATCTAGATGTATACTAAATCAAGGCACCAAAAAAGTTTTCTGCTGGTGAGATATTAATTTAATATAACCTTTTAATACAATCTCACTTAAAAAAATCTGAACTATCCCTGTAACGGGGTTCCTTTTACCCAGTGAAAAAACTACAGTTTCACACATCATGCCCATTTAATAACATGCTGTGAGTCCCCATGGGGTCACGATTAGGGCCCTCTGGGATGATCCGTGAAGGCTCAGGGGTTCTAAAGCCAAGTGCAGCCTGCGACAAATGTATCATGAGAGCGAGAGCCGCTCTTTAAGGGAGGCCAAGCACATGTAGGCCGGCTGCTTTCTCTGTAAAACACTCACCTGCCAGGGAGAAAATGAAGACATTACCTCTGCAACTCATTACCCGGCCTCGCTTGGCGTCTCCCTTCAAACGCTTTGCTGGGCATTTACTGTCTCAAGTTATTTAAATAATTTCCACATATTAATGCTCACAAGGCATAGTATTAATTTATCTGTGCCATTAAATTTACATTGCCAACTTCTGTAAAATGTATTTCCCTTAAAGCGATTGTAGGGAAACATAAAATCTTACATTTTGTATTATGTGTGTAAACTTAAGTATACTGATAGAATTTGCAAATCACTGTGAAAATGCATTGAGTAATGATGAATAATACATAACCGCTGAACAAATTAAGCTGGTGTGAGCCGCAGCGTGCTGGTGTTAGCTGAATGCCACGGAAAGATATTTGATGAAAAAGTGGGTGAGTAAGCAGCACCAGCGCGCTGGATCAGTCTCATGGTAAACAATTTAGCGAGGGGGCGTGCAGTAATTACAGCTTTCAGTCTCATTTAGAAAGCCCGTCGGCGTTCGGGCGCAGCACGTCGCCGCGATGCAGGATGCGTTTCTGGACTTGAGATGCGCTGATATGAACAGTGATTTAAGTGACAGGACGTTTGAGCTGTCATGCCAGCTTTGAACACTCTTCACCCCCACACTTTTTTTTTTCTTTTTCTTTTTTCTTCCTCTTCTAGACAGAGTCACGCCTGCAATTGTCTGAACCCATATTGCTCTCTTTAACTGCTACTCGTGTGCAATAATCAGCAACCTTAAAGTATATCTGCATGAAGAAATTCAGACGTGTTCTGTACATTTACATGCATGCACGGCAGACTGACTCGGCAGTGCCGGCTTGGCTTTCTGCGTGTGTTTGGCTGCAGGATAAAAACAAGCAACAAGCATTGTGGGCTTGTAAACACAAGCATCAGGAGCTTCTGTTGGTTTCTGTCATTATTTTTGGCAGCGTTGCATATGTTCCCCGCGCGGAGCCGAGCCTGATTATCATTCCAATCAGCGGAGGTGGGGAGAGTCACATTAATTTGTTGTAATTAATAGCCCTGCTGCAATCTGACAGCGCGCGCTAGCGAGACCCCTTTGATTGTTTGGATCTCTAAGCGTGCCTCTCCTTGTTTGCGTCACCTCGGAGGAGTTCGGAATATCAAAGCTTAGCTCTATCTGATGCTTGTCAAAATGCAATTTATAAAAGTTTAATTCTTTTATTGATTTAGTGTAGGTTTGATGCCTGCAGTGTCAGCTCCCTTGGTGGAACTTAGTGGATTCAAATGCTTGTCACCATCTCGGCCTCCTTTTTACTGAGAACAATTGCCATAGGCCAGCCTACCAGGCATGGTTTAATTGCCATTAATTAAAAGCATAAATCTTTTTCTTCACTTGCTCTGCTCTTAAACAGGGCTTTGCATATCTGCTTTTTTCCTGCGCTTGTCAGAATCCCTCCTGGCTATTCAGGGTTCAACCCACCCTCCTCCTCATTTCTTCACCATCCTCTCCCTTCCTCCTTTCTCTCACTCTCCCCGTTCCTCTCCACACCAGACGCTTCTGCAATCGTCCTTTTTAGCACACTCCTGGATGATATGACGTGAAGTGTGGGCAGCGGGGTGATATTTAGTAAACCCGCTTCCTTCTTTATTGATGTATAATGAGGTCAAATGAATCCTCCCGTACACATGCTTAGATGGCTCCTCGCCTCAAATCCTTTCTGACAGCGAGTAAAACAGCCGGCAAACACAACGCAGGCTCCCAGAGACATGCTTGTGAAAATGCAGGAGAGAAGAAAGCTATTTTATACCTTGTCAATTTTCCTCTTGTCTTTTTTTTTTTTTTTTTCTTAATTAGGCACTTATTACCCTCTTTACGGGGTTGCTCTCATGCTGTGAGATTGTCAAGGGAAATGCTGGGCGGGGGTATTATCTCTGATGCCAGACCTATTTTCAAACGACAAAATCTGTTTGTTAGGAACAAATCATCATTTACTTTTAAGGTCAATTATTGCACACGTATGGAAAACTTTCGCTTAAAGTTGTACATCATGCCATTATTTAAATAAAAGGACGTGAAATGTTCCGTTTTGTCCAAACAGTAGTGTTCCTGTTTGTGACCATGTTTCTCCCTGATGCTGGGTGGTCATGTCACCATGAGCGTCTGTGGCAAGCCCGTTTACGCATATTAGCTTATTTGCCTGACGTCTCTCAATTTGTAGCCGCCCACCCATGATGCATTGCTTTTTAAAAGTATGCAGACCCTGGCAACGATTTCACATTTTTTCACGTTACACCCACAAATTTCAATGTGTTTTGAAAGGATTTTATGCGAGAGACAAAGTAGTACATACTGGAAATTGAAGGGGAAATGGCGTATGGTTTTCTGTTTTACAAATACATATTAGAAAAGTGTTATGCATATTTGTTTTCAGCCCGTCTGAGGAAATACTTTGAAGAGCCACCTTTGGCTGCAGCCACCGGCTATAGGCCCTTGGAGGGTATGTCTCCAGCCTTAAATATGGCAGTGGGGTCCAAACTTTTTGACATTCTCTCAAAGTACTCGCCAAAACTCTTTTATTGTAAAATTGTTTGTTTTCAACTTGTCAACAACAATAAGTCAAAAAACGAAATTCATTATTTATTGAAACAAAGTAGTCTTTTCTGGGAAATTTTTTTTATCTGTACATCATTGTAGAAAACAGACTTTTTTATGTTTACCGATTTGAAAACATAAAATAGGATCATGCATGTTTTCTCAGTTTAAAAATGACAAACAAATAACAGGTTACAATGAATAAAGCTTCTACAATCTTCATCTTTTGTGTATTCTCAGCAACAAGACCATCGACTCCTCATTCAAAAACTCTTGCTTTATAAGATGTAATAAGAAGTTTATGTTTTACCACAATTTTTTTATTTTAGGATTTTAATATGTCTTCATCTATTTTGAAAGGACCTACATCACTAAACATTGTACCCAACATTTTTAAAATTGTATCTGTATCAACCACCTTAGCTCATGAACCAATTCTGATCCATTTTTGAAATGTGGTCCAGGATTCGCACAAATTCATTCCAAGGGCCACATTATGGAGACACCCGATTTAGGGACCAACATTTTTGCCTATCCTTGCACTATCCTCAAAATAGTTCATACCTATTCAATTGGATTTAGCTCTGGGCTTTGACTGTACCATTCTAACATTAATAAATGCTTGGTAAACTTTGTCTAGCTGCCCTGTCCCTGCTGAAGAAAAGCATCCCGACAGCATCTCTGCAGTTTTACCAGTGTTAACACTGAGCTTTTAGCTGCTTCTCTTATTAATGCTCTTCTTCCCTGCCAGTTTAGGTGGATGGCCATACCTTGGAAGGTTTCGAGTTGAACCATATGCTTTCCTTTTTCAGAAGATGGACTGAACATGGCTTTGTGGAATGTTTCCAAGCTTGGGACATTGTTTTATAACTTGTTCCTGCTTCAAACTTCTCCACAGCTTCCTCCCAGACCTGTCTGTTGTGTTTCTTGGTCTTAATGATGTTGTTTGTTGACTACTGTTCTCTTACAAACCTATGAGACCATCATAGAAAAGATGGATTTCTAATGAGATTAAATCACACAGGTGGATTTTTTTCAGTAATTAGATGACTACATTTGTTTGCACTCAATTGTGTTTAGGGGTATCAGAGTAAAAGGGGCTGAATAAAAATCCAAGGCACACCTTTTTGGATTTTTATTAGTAAAATGTCACCTTTTGCAAGGTTCCATATCTATCTGTAGCTTCTCAACATACTATTCTGTTACAGTTAAGTATAGTCTGTGTTTAGGGTTAGGGTAAGAGGGTCAGGGTTATATTTAGGGTTAGATTGTGACACCAGAAATGTCATTATATTCCTTAACTGGAAGGAGTTTCTCTTTATCCGGACCTGAAAACAACACCTACAGTCAAACATATTTAATTCTTCCTGCATAGCTAAATATAAAGCCTTCCCAGGCCTTATTAAAACCAATAAACTGCATCAGTTCAGGGTCACTGAGAGAGTGCGGCACATTTATATGTTAGGTCAGGGCCATGAGCCCAACAAACAAACTCGCCCAACAAACATCTTAAGCAGATTGTGGGGTTTTTTGTTCTTAATTGGGACCTTTGCAGCTCAGCTTGCAGCTTATTTGATGTTGATGATGCACTCCCAGGATGGCTGTGAGAACCTTGTAAACTAAATGTGCGTTACGTAGTCTTCATTCATACGCTGGTCAGAACTTTTAGTCTTCAATTTAACCTGCATAGCTTCCCTCCTTTTCCAGAGGAATATGAGCTCACACACACACGGGGACACACAGGCCAACACACACACATACACACACACACATACATTCACACATACCCTGAGCTCATTTTTAATCCTAGCGGCTCACTGTGAAGGCAGGAGGAAGTTCCAATTAAAATTAAAATAAGCTCTTTTAACGGTCTCTTAAATTGACAACTGAACAATGATTTTCGAATTGGTATCTGTCAAAGGTCTCGGAAAATCCTCAGTTGATAAGGCCCAATGCATCCAATTAGCAGCAGAGTAGGGCCTCAGCCAGTAATGATTCCCAGGTCCCTTAAGATATGGCGTGGACACTTATTGCAAATTACTGACAAAGAGCCCTGCTGTATTGATGAGGCGGAGAACAGCCAAGTCTCCGTGTTCCCATCAGTTGGACGAGCACCAAGAGGAGCCTGGAGGAGGAGAGTCTCTCTCTCTCTGTGTGTCTCTATCTTCCTCTCTGCAGCCGTAATGTGGCCCCGGCTCTGTGGCCCCATATGGCCCCCCCCGCTGACACGGACTCCGAGAGACCAGCCTCTCCTGACAGTTAGCCTCTTGCTTGGGGAAAATGTTAATGCTAACACGGGAGGTGTCAGGAGTGGATCATCAATAATGTCTGCAAGTTTACTGCCCTCTTCTAATTATAGCTCCTATCTCTCAGGGCCACGGGAGGCTGCGAAGAGGCTCCTTAATTGAGCCAAGGTAGATTTACCTCCTCATCATATTCGTGGCCCCATTGTTTACAGTCCTTGAAGCTGATTGAAAGGAATCAAAAGATTCATGGAAATAAGATTCAGAGGAGCTTGGTATGCAGGAGGAATTTAGAAAGAATGGGGATTCTTGCTGGTCAGGTAAGGGGTTTAAATTCGAAGGTCATCACATAGCCAGAGGTCCTATTATTTACTCTCAGCATTGATGCCTCTGGAATGCTGGATGTGATGTATTTTTTACCTCTAATTTTTCCATAGACTGCTGTTACCAGGAGGGCGGATAAAATCCAATGCTTTGACACTTTGTTTGCCTCAATTACAGGAGTTAATGAAGAGATAATCACATTTTGCATCTAGATCCCCTTTCCATTGTGGTCTGAGGGGAGCGCTGCTGATGTTGGTCCACAAAGCTCTCAGGCCATGTTAAGTCCCCTCTGCTTCCACGGGTCTGCCGCTTCCATCCTGCTGTAGGCTCAGTAAAGAAGGTATTGACCCATGGCAACCTAAGCCTGCTCCCATTGGCTAAAGGAACGGCTCCTCCATACTCTGTGCTGCAGGGTCAAATGGTTTTGTAGTCTGCAGTTTCCGCTGGTTAGATGTTTGTTGCAAATGACTGCTGAGATCGGCGAGGACTGGAGCAGGTAGCCAAGAAGGTTTTCTGGCTGGGGAATGAGCTTGGAATGCATCTGGCAGTTTGCTCAAGGACACAATGTTGCTTCTGCTCAGGGCTGCTTGTGAATTCAGCAAAAGCTGCCTGATGATCTGTGATTAGCTTTAAGTCACAGCATGACCAAAACGTTTGTTTCTGACACTTGATCTGCATCTGCTCATCATCCGTGCGTCGTTGAATCCCATCTAAACTCATAACCCTGTACTCGTGTGTGTTCCTTTAAGATGAGAGAGGCTTTGATTTCCTCCATCTTTGTGTCACACTGACTAGCATGCTGTTTGACAGGTGGAGTTAAAATAGAGAAAATTGTGGATGAAAATTCGTCAGTCTCAATCTCTTGCCCTGGGCTGTAGGCAGCAGAGACAGAAGCCCACTGCTTTATGTCAAATGTTTATCAAAGGCTCTGATTAAATTGCTGTGTTTCGGGGTAACAGCCTAGCTGAAAAAAAAAAAAGATTGAAATCCCTCCATCCCTCCGTGAGCAGTCCTGGTCTGATTGTGAGCAGAATGAAGCACGGGATGCTGAGGTGCTAGCTGAAACCTCTGACCAGCCGGCTGTAAGGGAGGCTGGAATATCATATGCCCTTTGTTGTCGTGCAAAAAGAGACACAGTCTCTGAGATATGTTGTTGTTCTCACTTTCCTCTGTCTTCTCAGTCATTCTTTTTTTTCTTTCCATTGCTGGAGGAAATAAACCTGCCCCCTTTTGCTGAGGCCGACCAGCTTCCCTTGGCCATTCTTCTCTGTTTTGTTTCAAAAGGGCAAGGCTGTGCAGCCTGAGCAGTTTGCCCTGCAGTCCTATGCCAGGGGCGATGCTTGCCTCAGCTGCTTCATCACAGGGGGACTTGGCTAACGTCTCCTGACTGCACTTAGCTGTGTTTCTCTGATACGGTCATGTCACATCAGCTCGGGCACGTGTGACATTGCGTCTCTTCCTAACTTCAAGCAGTTTGTCGCCGTCCACGCTCTCTCTGCTTTTTTTTTCTGCCCCTTTTTTTGAGCGATGTTATGATTTGCAGCAACATTTTTTGGCAGCGGCGCTGGCACACGTTTGTGTCAGATAACAGGGCCTATTAGAAGTTCTCTCGCTCTGGCCAGTTTTCCCCTACAGGAGATGGAGAGAGCTAACCCACCCTCCCTTGTTTTTTTTTCCTCTCATCCTTACCCCCGCATTTGAATTTCTAGATAATAGGCTTTGACTTCTGGCTGCACGTTTATGGGTCTTTTCATGTTATCAGCTTAGCTCATAGCGTGGAGCTGAAGAACACAGACTCCTAGTGACAGGCCAGCCAGTCAGCAAGGCGAGCCTGTCAGGATCTCTCATACACTAATGATTTCCCTTTAGTCTATTTTCTGTCTCATTGGCCGTTTCCTTCAAAAACAAAATTGCTCATTTAAATTCTTATGCCTGGGGCATTTTGGTCTTCAAATATTGTTGGAAAGTGAAAGGATTAGGCAAAATATGCTTTTTTAAAATGTTAATATATTTTCTGGTTCACTTTCTCCTCTGAGGCCAATTAGAGAATTTCTGCTGGCTGCATTAATGTCAAACTGACATCCCCAGCTATAATTACACTGTGCTTGAAACCTAACTTTCACTTGTGGGTAGATGAGTGTGCCTCGCAGTGACACAGAGACTTCTCTGCCAGCTTTTGATCATTTAATCATTGCTTGCTTTCTTTCACTCTTCCCTCCCTTGCTTGCTGATGATCTCACCTTTTATTCTTTCTGTTGCAAAATGCAGTGTTGTGTTTCATTATTCACCGCCGCGTTTCTCGGGGTTCATTAGTGACATCATGCCTCCGCCATTCCCGCTCACACACGTTGCAGATATCATACGCACGTTGTTTACTTGCTTGATTCCCAATTTACATTGTGTTGTTTGTGTTCTCTGCATGTCTCTTTTTTTGTTTGTGTTTTGTTTGTTTGTTTGTTTCTGATGCAGAGAGTGAGTGCTGTCAGAGATTGAGGCACAGGTAATGCGTCGTACAGAAGCACCAGCTCCTCTTTATGCTTCACTCCTGTGTAGACCAGAGAGGTGTTTAATACAGGTTAATGCTTTTCTGCATGAATATGAATGCCCCCACAAAGCAGCTTTTCAAAGCAGAATGGCAGATTCTCTTCGTGACTTTGGGCTGCTTTTGCTTGTCAGTTGCCATATTAAACTCCTGAAGTGTCATTCTAATGTGAAAGAGAGGCAGATTGACATATTATTATGCGATGATCAGGATCAGTGCTCAACAACATCAGGAGGAACACTCTTAAAGATGGAATGAATACATTATGCAATCAGTTATATTTTCCTCCAGAAATATATACATAAAATTCAAACACAACATGTCAACTGGGCTTTAGGTTTTAATTTAAGGAATTTTTCTCAATTTATGTTATTCAAATTCCCAAATAAAAGTATGAGCTTGTGGCAGTACTAACTTTAATTGCAACTCTATGTTAATTTGATTTTGGTTTATATCTGATTTGGTGTAACTTTAATCTAATTTGTTTGTTTGTTATTTTAGTTTAAAAAAAATAAATACAGAGATGCATTGATCAAACATTAACTGGCCCACGTTGTTTTTTTCTGCAGATTACAGCTATTGACCAATTAGAATTTCCTTTCTAAGAATATTGGGTACAGTGGTCCCCAGTTCTTTTCTTCAGGGTCCACTGTCCTGTATTTTTGGGTGGTTCTTTGTTGCCACATACCTCATTTAAATGAATGGGCCATTAACAGGCTTCTGGAGATCTTGATGGCATCCTGAGGAAGTAATGCAACCACTGGAATCACGTGTGGTGGAGCAGAGACACATCTAAAACATGCACTGTGGGACTGGAGGGACAGGGTTGGGGGCCAATGTATAACACATACTAACATATTACTGTAAAATTTGTTCTTATTCAATAGATTCATTTTACAAACATTGGAAAAAGAGGAATTAGTTTTTAGTCCCTGAAAAAAACTAAGAATTTTAAAGATTATAACCATTCATGGATGAAAGCAAAGGACCCTAACCTTTAGCCGACTACTAAACTGAAAACAAATTATATCAAATATCATGATGTTTAGTGATGCATTTACAGACCATAAACGGTGGGATCTTTCAGTCTACAACCCAACAAGTTTTTTTATCATTTGATCTGCCAGTCATGAAAAATTGGCCAGTTTCAACCACTTGCTGATAGATTTCCGCATCACTAAATTTTGGGGCGTTCCATGACTCTCAAACCGTGTTTCAAGTACCAGCAACATGTTCCCTAAAAGGAGGTTTTAGGGTACTGTTCACAGGAAAGATTCAATGACAATGCTTTTACACTAAACCTTTGACTCACTTTTTACAGTGTAAGAGTCCAGTTTCTGGAGCAGATCACTCTGTTGTGAACCCATTCACAACAGAGAAGAAAAACATAATAATAGGCTGAATCCAAAGATGAAAGGGTTAAAAATGTCTCGTCAGGCTACGTGGAGTAGTGAAGAGGTGCAGGCACACAACCATATTTCAATACCAACATAGCAACAAAAACACAGATGAGATGGACTTTTTGTGCTTTTTTTCTTTTCGGACTGTGCAATACTTTCTCTGAAACAATCCGTTTCATCAAACCAATCTTTCACCAGTCTTGCTGTGTGTATTGGTGCACTGACATCCTGATACACGGCACCGCCTTCAGGATACAATGTTTGAACCATTGGATACACATGGTCCTCAAGAATGGTTTGGTAGTCCTTGGCAGTGACGCGCCCATCTAGCACAAGTATTGGGCCAAGGGAATGCCATGATATGGCAGCCCAAACCATCACTGATCCACCAACATGCTTCACTCTGGGCATGCAACAGTCTGGGTGGTACGCTTCTTTGGGGCTTCTCCACACCGTAACTCTCCCGGATGTGGGGAAAACAGTAAAGGTGGACTCATCAGAGAACAATACATGTTTCACATTGTCCACAGCCCAAGATTTGCACTCCTTGCACCATTGAAACCGACGTTTGGCATTGGCCTGAGTGACCAAAGGTTTGGCTATAGCAGCCCGGCCGTGTATATTGACCCTGTGGAGCTCCCGACGGACAGTTCTGGTGGAAACAGGAGAGTTGAGGTGCACATTTAATTCTGCCGTGATTTGGGCAGCCGTAGTTTTATGTTTTTTGGATAAAATCTGGGTTAGCACCCGAACATCCCTTTCAGACAGCTTCCTCTTGTGTCCACAGTTAATCCTGTTGGATGTGGTTCGTCCTTTTTGGTGGCATGCTGACATTACCCTGGATACCGTGGCTCTTGATACATCACAAAGACTTGCTGTCTTGGTCACAGATGCGCCAGCAAGACGTGCACCAACAATTTGTCCTCTTTTGAACTCTGGTATGTCACCCATAATGTTGTGTGCATTTCAATATTTTGACCAAAACTGTGCTCTTATCCTGCTAATTGAACCTTCACACTCTGCTCTTACTGGTGCAATGTGCAATCAATGAAGACTGGCTACCAGGCTGGTCCAATTTAGCCATGAAACCTCCCACACTAAAATGACAGGTGTTTCAGTTTCATTGTCCAACCCCTGTATATGCTCCATGAGATAAAATTATATTGAGCTTACCTTCACTAAGGAAAGTGATATTTGGTTTTGATAACCTACTGTGTTTGAACTATTGGGCTTTTTGTAGCTCCTTATTGCAGTGCACGATATGTATTGTGCTTGATGAAGGTGTGCTGGAGCATCTCCATTAAAATCACAGTACTGCAATGTTGTAGAAGTAAAAAAAAATGACTTTAACAAACATATGAATTGAACCAAATTGAGTAAATTGTGTCATGGGTCTGCCAGTGGAACCAGATTTTTTTTTTTTACTTTGTAATCTTACTTGAAAAGTGATTTATTTATCCCAAGTGGTTATAAACTTATCATACACTTAGAGTTAACCCAACATGGTCTCTAATAGTTGACCGATTGTGATGGAAATCAACTAAATGAAGCAGAGATTATTTTAAATCCCTGTTTGCCAACGTTGGATACCATCAGTTAGCTACAGTATGTGCAGATTTTAGGCTCCGAGTGGTTGGGATTAGACACAAATTACCCAATGCTCTTTAAGAAAGTGCACATGAACGTCTTTAGTTATTTGTACCATCCAGCCTCCACCCCCCCGCCATCCTCCTCCATCTTTTCCCCTCCGCCTCACTGTGTTTGCATTGTTTTACCCTTTTTGCTTGGACTCCAGGTAATAGGAAACGGCACTGACCCCTCCTGATCCCCCGATTACCTTTGTGAAGCGTGAACGTAGTATGGAATCACACATCAGGAGACGACTTGTAATTATTTTTGCGGCGCCATCAGCATGGATCAATCACTCAGGGAGGCTACTCGTGGAACGCCGCTCACAGCCATGGATGGAGCCAGCAGCAACCCTCTCTGACTGACAGCTTTGGTAATTAAGTGATTGTATAGAGCCCTCTGACTATTATAACAACCTTGTCAGGGCCAGCCTGTGTTTGGAACACACTCGAATCAATGTGGTCTCTACTTCCTGAGCATTTTTGATCATGCTCCTCTGACAGCAGAAGGAGGGAAACTCAACATTTGGCATTCTTTGAATATTTGTTGTGGCAACAAATGGTTAAATAATAACATTCAGATGTTAAAGTGCTTATTTTTTAGCATATTCTATTTTCATAGCAGCCCAGAAATGGTACAACTAACCTTTTAAAAATAACAGTGTATGTTACATTCCTCTATGATGTATCTCATTTGTGTGCACTCCAGATCCGAATATGAATGTCACACGTTTCACTGCTTCATGACATGTAGATGCTGGAATAGTAAGTCCACCTTAAATGTCAGAATGCTCCCACAGCGTAGCCCTAAATCCAAGGAAACCCATTTTGTAATTTTTTTATTCGAATAATCACATCCTTGTATAATCTCAACCTTTTTTTCTACCTATAAAACGTGATCCATTTGTCACAGATGAAGCATTATTAAAGGTTTTAACTAAAAATCGACGTGGCAAATTCTACAGCTGATGTCATCATCCAGGTATTCATTTAAAACCTTTCAAGTTCATCATGTAACATTTATTTATATTCATGTAATAATGCATGTATCTCCATCTCCCCTTTCCTTGCTGAGGAAGCGCATTGCCACAGCATGACGCTGCCACCACCATGTTTCACAGTGGGGTGGTGTGTTCAGGTTGACATGTGTTGTTAGTTTACTACCATTCATAGTGCTATGAATGTTAGTCTCCTCTGAGCAGAGCACCTTCTTCCACATGTTTTCTGTCTCTGCTGCATCACTTGTCCGAACTGGAAACGGAACAGGTGACAGTTTGTCATGTTAGGAAGGTTTGCACTTGTGCTATACTCTTTCCATGTTCTGATGATGAATTAAACCTGTCTGCTGGGTTCATCTGTCTTCATGAAGCTGTTTGTTCACTGATGTTCTTTTATAAACCTCAGAGGCCTACAATAAACATCTGTGAGCTTAAACCAAGTACAGGACTTTTGAAGGCAATTGGTTGCACTGGGTTGTAATTTAGGGGCATCAGAGTAAGGAGTGATTTTTTAAAATGCATACTACAGTTTTATGTTTTTTGTAAATATGTTTTAGATTGTACATCCTTTGTTTTTCACTTGAAAATGATGCAAATACAGAAGGTTTCTGGTCATAACATGATAAAATGTGAAAAGGTTCAAAGGCTATGAACACTTTGTAAGGCACTTTATTGCTATTTTGTTTTTATTAATGCTATTTTATTTTTATTGTTATTTTACTTTTCTTAAGCCTAACACTAAGTCAACTGAACCCTTCAATTTAGTTATGCTTGCAAAAGTGACAATGACAATAAAGATTTGTCTCATTTCTTTCTCCTATGTGTCTCTTTTTGACTATTCTTCCAGGTAGCTAACCTAACTCTTGTAACACCATCACTCACATCAGGTTACTCATGACGAAATACCATTTTTTATCTGAACTGTAGTTCAGTTAAGGTAATCCTTCGATTAAATTCAGAGAAGAAACCAAACTTTGGAATCAAATATCTAAAAATCACAATCTATCTTTTTCCTCCCAACTGTGTCAGCAACCTGTGGGAAATATTCAGGGAGCACAGCATTCTCTAGCTGTCCTTTTAACCACAAGTTCTTACCCTGACTACACACACACACACACACACACACACACACACACACACACACACACACACACACAGACTCACCAAAAAGCCGAGCACATGTATGATATTTGCAGAAGTCAGAAACTTCAAAACATAGAAGGCAAAACAATGCTGAACTTATATTGCTTTGTTTTGGTGCTGTAACAGGCTGATGCTCCCACTTGGTTAGAATGTTGTTTATCTTTTTAACAAAAATCTAAGAAAGCAGAAAGAATATGGGAAAGATACAGGTTTGATTACCCACTCTGACTTCTTTACATACCGTTAGACAACCTGTCCAGTTTGGGGATTTTAATCAATATAATCCTCCTGAACCCCCACCCCCATCATCTGTCAAGGACAACTTTGATGGGACGGTCAGGTACGGCCCTCACGCCGACTCTTGACACCCCTGCTATTTTTCATGAGTTCCTCCGGCTCACATAAAATGTCCATGAAGCATTCTCCCAAGTCAGACTTAGGTTTGATCATGTGTGCAAACTGAATTCCCCAAATTATCTGATTTATTTGTTTTAAAATTGGATTTTTTGTTTTTATTATTTTATTTGCTCAGATCTAATGACATGACTGCCGCTGTTCTCTGCAACACATGCAACTGACTTTATATAGATTATAGAACTATAGATAGATGATACTAGAGAAACCAAAAGAGAAAACAGTTGAAAGAATCAGAATGAAAAGAATACTGGTTAGAATTTACTATTTTTACAGTACAAACTTGCTGGATTTTTAACAGCTTTGTTATGGAAAACCCTTTTCTATAATTTCATATACAAAATGTTGGTGGCATAATTAAGGAATCAAAGCTCATAAGTAGAAAAATGATACCTTTTGATGTGCTCATTGAGAAACTACTAAAATGACTTTCCTTTATGCTGATTACATTCTGACTCATCCAGGGTGTAACCCACAACTCACATGATAACCGCTGGAGATAGGCACCAGCTCCCCAGCAAACCTGCAAGGACAAGCGGGTAGACAATGGTTGGATAGATGCATGGTTAGATCCTGCTGTTTATGTCTGTTCTCAAAGAAATTGAAAATATTTGTGACGGCAAGAAAACACACACACGCACACACATGCACACACACACACACACACACACACACACACACCACACACACACACACACACAAGATATTGGTTCAGTCAGCCATCATCCTCAGTCATCATGTGTGGAGTCCAGCAGAGAAAGGTAAGGTATGTATGTTAATATGGGTTTACTTGGGATTATTATTAAAAACTTAGTGGATAAACTTTGGAGGAAGAGTTAAGGTTTGTATCCAGCTAGTTTAGAGACAGAGCTAATGCCAATGCCAAACATGCTAGCCAGGGTAGCAATTTCTATTTATGCTGGCATCCTGATGTTTTGTACTTCCATTTCATTAATGAAATGTAAATTTCCTTTAGAACTTACTCAGAACGTAATTCATTTGAGTAATATGATATTCACATTTAGTGAGATTTTAACTATTTTTAAGTATACATTTGAAACATTTCTTGCCAACTCGCAAAAATAATTGTTATCATTTAGATGTTAACATTTAGATTCAGAGAATTTAATCAAAGCCATCTAAATTAAATTGTCCGCAAAATGTTGCTCCTATTGGTTAAATTCCAAGTGTTTTTTTTTTTTAGAATCTGTAATTGTGGTGAAATATTCTGCGGGCACTTTCTGCTTCAACGACGCAAACTCCAAACTGATTTTAACACCCTCTTAAAACTTTTGTAAAACATGTGTGTGTGGGTATGTGTATGTGGGCGTGTGTGTGTGTGTGTGTGCATGAGGATGTTCGTGCATCCTCCCAGCAGCCTTCCGACCCCTCACCCCCTGACAGTCTAAATGCGGGTGTGTCTCTCTGTAAACGCTGCTACTCTGCAGCCCCACAAAGGTCGCCGGCGGTGAAGTGACAGCTTCCACGCACAGCCGCCAGAGAATCGATGTGGTGCCAGCAGCTACTAGGTGTGTGTGTGCGTTTGTGTGTGTGCATCGTCCCATCATCGACCATCAGCTGAGGCCAATAAGGCGATACCGTAACCGGTAGCTTTCCATTTGCTCCTGCGACTAACAAAAAAAAAAAAAAAAAAAAAGGGATCTTTGCGGGGTGATCCGCAGCCTGTGCGCCTGTCCGCACACTGATTGATGTGTTCAAGCATCGCTTTGATCTGACCTGGGCGATTTGTAGAGATTGAGGGGTGTTCTGATTACAGGATGTTCTGACTGGCTCCGCATTGTATGCGGGGATAAAGCGTCCAGCTCATAGTATCATGCCGACGACTTCTTTAGTGCCCTGTTAGTGTTTAAAAGCGAGTTGCAGAGGCTGAAACGTGTCATTGTGTCTCATTAAAGAGCATCCGAGGTCTCATGGTTGCTGCTAAACTCTAATCAGGAAGAGTTGGGCCTCGCGTTGTCGCCGCCTTGTGGTCAAACTCTGCCATCGCATCTTGTGCGGGAGGCTGGAGGAAAGACGGGTCGAGACAGAAGTTCAATTCAGAAACAGCCCCTTATTTATCATTCAGGACCATTTAATGTAATTTGTTATGATTATTTTAATTAAATAAATAAAATGACGATATTAAAGATAAAACATATTAGCTTCAAATAAAGCTTATTTATTTATAATAAACATAATTTCCTTAATAACAGAAACTACCCTAAACAATCTAAATATTAATCGTAATTTGAATTGTAACATTACATTTTCTGTTTGCAGTAAAGCAATAAACAAACACAAACAGAAAAACAAAAAAAATATTTTTTATGGGGAAATAAAATTCATTTGTATTATTTTATAAATAAAGACATCAAAAAAGAATTATTCTAAACATTTTAAATTTACAAATATTGGATATATTACTTGGTTAATACAGTTAAATTTAGAAAAATGGTAAAATTAGGAGCAAACCTGCAAATGCGGGATTCTGCTTCCCAATCCAGCATTAACGGCACCATCTCCCCTGCCAACCTGATGGAGTAAAACATAAAGATGATTATTGTAATGTTTAAAGACAAATATTTTAAACTATAATCAATTTCTCCACATTTTCCGTTAAATCTGGCAGAACCTTTGGAGGAGGAATTCAAGAAATGACATTTCTGCGCATATGAGCAGTGAGAACCATGCAGCTCTCTTAGCAGACACTTTGTCAGCCTCTTCTTCTTCTTCTTCTTTTGATTCTGATTCTGCTTTTTTTTTTTTTTTACCTCGCCTCAACATCCTTCAAATTCACATCGGGACCGGTGGAAATGTGCTGAATTTCCTACTACCTCTGAACGCTCATTAGCGCCTCATAATTACTTTACTAATTAGGGTGACGTGGTTATTAACAGAATGTGCTGTCATGACAGTCACACTGCTCGACCTTCCTCTGGTGAACATCGCACGGATTCACGGTGTCGGTTATCTTTGCTCAGTTCTTTGGATTTTTCGGTTACTTTTTACGCGATTATTGCGCCTGTTTTTAAACTATAAAGGTGAATTAACAGACGCTTTAAACAAATATTCGCAAATTTAGGAACACTTTTAGAGAGAAAAATCTACAGGACGAAAATAAATATTTTTAATTTTTCCTACCATGATGTGGTTGCCCCTGTTTGTTTTTCCTCTTGTAGGCTATAATATTACATCCGGGCATGCATTTCATTTTTCTTGTGAATGTTAAATTTAATAAAAAGGAAAAAAAAATCCAACATTCAGTCGTATCTCTTGCAATATAAAAATATTTCCAGTTTGACCATAAAATGCATGCATCTGTCGTATTTCCTATTTTGTTTTAAGAAAAGAGCCGCGGCTCCCGAGTTCGCTGCAAACGCACGTTTAAGTGTGTGCGTGAGGAGACGCTTCCCTGATTGGTGACTCGGAGGAACCGGTCCGAATGCAAGCCAATGGCAGCGGGGCAAGGGAAGGTGGATTGGTAGGTGCTGAGGGGAGAGAGGTGGAGAGGAAGGCAGAGAGAAAGGGCGCCGAGTGTTTATTATAAAGGAGAAAATATTAATTCCCCCCTTGCCGTGGGCCGTGACGTCAGCATAGGAAGTCATTGTGGAGCAACACCGGAGCGATTAGCGGCAAAAAGGGGGAGCCTGATATCGAGGAGTCAGCCCTGTGTATATCTCTCCATGCGCCTCAACTTTTAACACAAAGTTCAATATCCAAACAGAAAAAAGGGACGAGGAGTAGCAGAGCCGCACTTTGTTTCACTGAATGTAACATTGGACCGACTGTGTGAGCCGCACAAACGTGGATTTTCTTTTTCTCTCCTGGGTTTTCTTTTCAACTCTTTCATTCTTCCGTTTTTTGTTTTTTTTATTTCTCCTCACTCAAGAGTTTATTTTCTTGATTTTCTTGTGATTTTATTTTTTCCACACCGAGGGAGAAGTAGCTCGCTGTTGTTATGAAGGCTTCATCCGTCCTTTCTTAACATGGAAGGATCCAGCGGAGCGAGTTTTGGGATAGACACTATTTTATCCAGTGCCTCCAACTCTGGTAACCCCATGAGCGGAGACTTCCGGCTCGGAGACAGCAGGACAGCGGATTTCAGGAGCCAGGCAACCCCGTCGCCATGCTCGGAGATAGACACTGTGGGAACGGCCCCCTCATCCCCCATTTCGGTCACCATGGAGCACGGCGGCGAACCGCAACTGGTTCCGGAGAGCCTTCAGCATCAGCACCACCACCATCAGCACCACCACGGCCAGCAGCAGAGCTTGCCGCTGTCTCCTCAGCAACAGCAGCAGCAGCAGCAGGTCGGTGGGGCCGGCTGCGCCCCCAGGACTGCCACCTCTTCATTTTTAATCAAAGACATTCTAGGTGACAGTAAACCGCTGGCGGCCTGCGCACCTTACAGCACCAGCGTATCTTCGCCACATCACACACCCAAACCGGAAAGTGCCGCGGGACCGGACGTGTTCAGGCCTAAGTTGGAACAAGATGAAAACAGAAGCAAGTTGGACAAAAGAGACGACATTCAGAGCGAAATGAAATGCAACGGTAAGATCTGAGCAGAGTGTTTATCTGGGGAAAAAAATGCTGCTTTTAATTGATTTGATTTGATTTTAGTTTATTTTATTTTCATTTATGAATGTTTAATGTTTTATAATCTTTTAAACACAGGTGAGTGAGGGTAGGAGTTCAAAATGCATTAGATTCCTTCCCTTACATAATAATAATAATAATAATAATAATAATAATAATGATTATTTACCCAGCAAGCTTTCTTGCTGTAATAGATATGAAAACAGATGAAAGCCTTGTGATTCTCTTCGTGCGTGGGGCCTCCCTAGTGGGTCAATTAGAGAGATTATTGTTCTTCCTGGAGGGGGGATCATGGCGCACTGAAACACGGCTACACATAGAGATGGATTGATATATTGATGTCGTTTTTTGAAAGAGAGAGGGGGAAAAAAAAACTTCAGGTGACAAATACACACGAGTTTCTTCTCTTTGCAGAAGGGACTGTTTGCACAAGTTGGTGAAAGTTTGGTTGCACACTTTCTTGCCCATGCACGATTGTGAAAAATAAAAACAGGACGAAATTCTGACTTGCGCTGCGCATAATTATTATGTCCGGCTTTATCTTTTGGCTTAATTAGAACATTTCTTCCATATTTAAGGCACTAAAGAAGAAGGCGACCGGGAAATATCCAGCAGCAGAGACAGTCCGCCCGTGCGCACGAAAAAACCCCGCAAAGCCCGCACAGCCTTCACGGACCACCAGCTTAACCAGCTGGAGAGGAGCTTCGAGAGACAAAAATACCTCAGTGTGCAGGACCGCATGGACCTGGCGGCGGCTCTCAGCCTGACGGACACGCAAGTCAAGACCTGGTACCAAAACAGACGGTAAGCAACCTGCAGAGGTTTTGATTAAGATTAACAAAAATGAAGCAACAAATATTTGTTCCAGCGGAATCAAAGCTCAGCAATAACTGAACCGGGACTACTTTAGTGGGTATCTATAGGAATTTTATCCAGAGCAGCAAAGTAATAATTCATTTAATAATACAAACAACATTTTGTAACCAAACCTTCCCCTAGCATTTTCACATCATTCAAACTAACTCGATTTGTATTTGAAAAAGATGATAGTTTGGTCAGTTGTGTTTCTGTATCTCGTTACGACTTTGTAAGATGAAGGGAAAAAAGAAAAATCTGATGATTAGAAATAATAATAAAAAAAATAACTCAAAATAACAAAAATAATAATTAATCAAACCAAGATGTATAATTTTTCTAAATACATCTTGGACATTTTGACACATCAACAACACCAACCCGTCTCTTGTCTCTTCATCGTGTTTTACTTAATGTAACATTTTCTATTATATAGAATACAAAAATAGAAATATAGGCTTCATCTTACACTACAGTCAGAAATAAAATAAAAAAAAACCTACAAAATCAATATATATATATATATATATATATACACTAGCTCTCAGAGCAGTTATATAATTTTACAGATTCAAGCTGAAGAAAAAAATGTACGAAAAAATGTTTAGCTTATTGTTAACTGCATAAATTAGAGACATTTGGCTTTTTGTATATTATTATTTACGTAGGTTTGCTTTACATATATGTAGACATGTCATGATTCAGTATTTTTCTTCACTGTTTGATAGTAAAATATGTATTTTTCTGACACGGCAGATTGTTTGATACATCAAAAACTAATAGTAAAATTTGGTGTGTTTTTCTATGATGATCTTTTACATTTTGCTATTCCATCACAATAAAACCTGTGGTGGTTTGTGTTCAGACAGCTTATAAACGAATATCTGCAGAAGCTTGATTTAATCAGTTCGTCTCTGTTTTCTTTCTTTTTTTTTTTTTTTTTTGTCTAATTAAACCTTCGCCGTATATTCTGGGTGCAGTAATTGGGCCTCTGCATACCAATTAAACAGGCGCCCAGGGACTCGGTGAGAGTGATTAAATAATTGATCAGTTGGATTTTGATCTGATTTCCAGGACGAAGTGGAAGAGACAGACAGCGGTCGGTCTGGAGCTCCTGGCTGAAGCAGGAAACTACTCGGCCTTACAGAGAATGTTCCCCTCGCCCTACTTCTACCACCCGAGCCTGCTGGGCACCGTGGATAGCACCACGGCGGCTGCGGCGGCCGCGGCCATGTACAGCAGCATGTACCGGACTCCCTCCGCGCCGCACCCTAGCCTGCAGAGACCTCTGGTCCCGCGGGTGCTCATTCACGGCCTCGGGCCGGGAGGCCAACCAGCGCTGAACCCCCTGCCCGGCACGCCACATCCGCGATAAAAACTCCAAAAACAGGACGCTGCTTGAACGCGTGATGTGGGTAAGCGCAAAAGGAGCATCACTGCAGGACTTTAAAGCTCCCCACAGAAAAAAAAAAAAAGAGACAGGTTTATTAAGGACATTCTGCAGGAAGAGTTTCAGGAGGGGTCCCACACCGCCTGAGTCCACTCCTCAAGACTCGGCGTCCGGCCCGGACTGCTCATGTCTGATTGTTTGTTTGTCTTTTGTACAAATACACTTACATTAGCAAATAAACTTATAAAGTTTATTAGATGGAGAAGACGTGAATGAATAAAGAAGTAATGATACTAATTGAATTGTAGACGCTTATTGAAACCAGGTCCAAATTCAAACTCTTGAAAAAAAAAAAAACACAATTTCAGTTTTACCACACCTACCATATAGAATGTTTGTCTTAATCTTTATCTCAAACAGTGCCTCTGCAAATCCGTTTGCCTGCTCATATTTTCTTACATCAGCCTGTAACATTTTATTTTCTAATTTGTCAGAACCGGACCAGAGTAAATAATTTGTCCCTGCAGCATATGCTCCTTTAAATTGAACTATTGAGAATTAGTGATCAGTGGCTGGAGGTCAGTGTGCACGGTCTTTATGTTTGTGTTTACCAGCGGCAGCATGCATATGGATGCGCAGCAGCTGATTGGTGGTGGTGGTGCATGGGGGTGAATGGTCCCGACGATGTCGGGTACACACTGGGAATGTGGCCTTGGCTTGGCAGCTGTTGCCTGGGAGCGCATCAGCAGACAATAAGCCTGAATTTCTCAGCGCAGGAAAAACGAGACAAGACGCCTGCAAGAAAGTAGGGGAGAAAGGGAGGGGAAAGGAGGAAGGGGGTAAAACAGAGGGGGTTAATAATCTGCGCATTCTCAATAGCCGTGAGTGAACCTGTTTAGGATTTCTGTTTTTTGTTTTTTTTGGTGTGTGTGTGTGTGTGGGGGGCGGGGGGGGGGGGGGTAGTCCCATGACCCTCGTTGCGCTGATAATCTGGAGGTTTTATAAGCGATTTCAGTTGCTACATCTACTCATATTTAAAATTGCTGCTTCAGAAACAAAACAAACATTAAAATGCTTAGATTTTATTCCGGCTCTTCTGAGCGCTCAGGCAGCCCCGCAGATTAAGGCGTGAATTAGCGCCTCAGGGTGCGTTTGTTTATGTTACGAGTTTTTTATTACTGTGCGACAAATTGAACTTTGCTGGAATACAAGGAAGGCTTGAACATTTCACATCAACATCCAGCAGCCGCACACAACATATAATTTATTTTAATTTTTTGGTGCTTTGCAGAAAATGCGCCAAAAACTTTGCAGTATTTTAATGCAAGCCTTCCGCAACATGTGCACATATCTGCAAGCAATCATAAACGCATACGAAGAGTGTCGCTTGCCAGCGGAAGCTCCAAACACAAGCAGGATCAAATTCATCTCTGCCCTAATTCTTGGAACACATGTTATCTAAGCCGCCTGCTTGTCAGTCGCTCTGCGGACACGTCTGAGCCAAACGGCAGTAGATTCGGTTAAGGACCAATAGACCAATCATATTATTATTCTCCTAAAATCATTATGGGACGCAAACTAGAAGGACCCGCACGTCCCACAGCGTAGAAAAGCGTTGAGGATCTCAGGATCTTGGCGAGTAATGATTAAGTAAAACAGCTCAGGCCCCTCTGTGCAGAAAAAAATATTATCCCACCGCATTGACCCCGCAGCTTTCGGCTGCACAAAGCTGCAGTCCCGTGCATGCGTGTGTGTTGTTCATATGCATGACTTCTACGGCATTATTTATTTATTGCGCTCGGCTGGTAGGGAGGGGTGGGGGGTGTCGGTAGTTGCAGCGGCTGTTTCCAGTTCATTAATAATAGGCTGAGGAAAACAGTACAGCAGCACTGAATTAATAGGACTGCTACCTGGTAGTCTGTGGCCCGGCTATAATCCTTTTTAAACCCATAAAGTGCGTGTTGTTTTATCCACTATTAAATTGTACAAATATTATCGTAACTGTCTAATAATTTGTCTGAATTAAGTATATTTTGGGCCAATTAAATGCAGTCAGTTTTAGGACAAGCGAAATTTTGTTCAGCATGAGGATTTTCTATAGAAATTCCTATCACTGGTGGAAAAAAAAAAATAATAAAAAAGGGCAGCAGGCTTGAATGAAGAGGATTAGGCCTTTTCTTTACCATGGTGCATATTATCCAGAACAGATGGGCTTTAGAGGCTCGTTTTCTTCCTTCTCTTGCCTCAAGGAACCTTGTTGGGGTCTTTAATTGCCACTTTTTCCAACTGATGTAATGGTGGGGTATCTTTTTTCATTACAATAATGAGGTAACACTTGCTCTCCTTGGCCTCTCGTTATCACATCTCCTGCATCACTCACTAAACACCAAATTTAACCCCCCACAGCCCCCCACCCCCCTCCTTTCCACAATCAAAGAAGGAAAGAGAACCGTCGCACTAATTTTGCCAGTGCAACAACAACACGCTGTTTACGCGTGGATCTGCGGACGGAGCCGTTCATCAAGGAGGCAGTAACACCTTAAAAGGCAGATCCACCAGTAAATGGACACCAGTACCACTGCTGCGCCATGAGGGCGTGTGCTCATCTACAAAAACTCATAAAAATTTCGGTTATAATTTAACCGAAAATAATCCATGCATTTTATCGGAATAGATTTTAGGGGAAATTATGTTAGTTTAACATTCTAACGAATCTGTATTATTATTTATTAAATATTCTGACAACTATTCCACTAGAAATAATAATGAAGTGAGGTGCTTTTTTTTGCAATAAAGTCTTGATCTATTTTATTAAATCATACATCTTATGTTCCTCAAATACAAGTTTAAAATGCAAAGAAGTCAACTGAATATCAGGCCCAAGCTATAAGCAGAGTTTGCAACTCCTAGCGGCCCAGTGCCGTTCTGGGTAAATATGGCACTTGAACACATGCCAAGGAAACACTTTTACAACTTGAAAGTTGAATTCACAGGGAGGTAGCTCACTAGTTTACTGAAAAAGGAGATTTTTAAAGCAAACAGCATAGAAGAAGGAGATATAACAAAAATAAAAAAGAAGGCCAGTGTTGCTCTGGAAGTTGATAGGTTTATCCGTAAGTGGGCCCCAAGATTCTGTTCTACCCAGGGTCTCAAGCAACCTGCATTTGCCATCCATCACCCACCATTTATAGCCGCATCACAAACATCTCTAATGAGTCATGAAAGATTAATCATTAGACTTTGTGCATAAATTCAGTGAAATTCTTAAACTCACTGTATGACCAAAGGTGCTGAATCACTTTATTAAATAGCACCTGGATGCTGTTTAATGCCTGCTGCATTTTAATACAAACTTAAAAGAATCAAAAAGAAAAGGCCCATAGGACCAGGCTAACATGTAACCATGGAAAACTATGTAATAATTCCCTAGTTTTATTTGGAAACCCAAGCACAGACACAAGCAGCAAAAATGAATAAACCAGCAACAAAAGTAACAACGAGCTCTGACTGTTAATATAGCTCTCTAGCTATCGAACTATGAGAATTAAAGATCTAAAACAATGTCAGTTCTTATAAATCGTAACTAAAATTAAATAGATATAAATCTTATTTTAAAACAATCTGTAATTTGTTTATGATTCCTTAAAATCTTGAATAAAGATTTTCAGATTATTTTAAATTCATTTAAGATTTTAAGGAAATATAAATTTTAAAAATCTTTATTTAATATAAATTTAAAATAAAATTTTAAAAATCTTTTAAATGTCCTCTTCAGAAAATGTTTGAACACACTTCAACGGCAGCTCATTCTTGATGAACATGATAACAAACAGGAAGATCTTTCTAGTAAAGAATTTAAGAGCTCTTGGGGGACCCCTCCTGGTCTGGGGGACCAAAGCAGCCACTTATTTCGCTTGTGCCTAGGGTCAGCTCCTCCTGAACAAACAAATGAGAAAACAGTGGCTTCCAAACATCGCATCCCCTCTAAATTCCCTGCTCTGATATAATAATAAGAAGTACTTATGATTCTTTTGTTTATCTATTATTCTCCAACAGTTTAGCAGATGAGAGCGTTGAGTGAAGCCATCCTCTCACCTCACAGTGGAGCCTTGACTAACACGGCCATCTGCAGCAGTCCCGGCTGAGTGATGCCACATAGCTGCGACACATCATAGCTTAAATGGCCTCATCATTTCAGCAAATCCAGCCAGTTTTCCTCTCTCTCTTGTTGTCAAGTGATAGGACAGCTGATGGCAGAGAAGCTCCGCTACCTTTCAAGTTTCAACCAGGCGCCGTCACATACGACCGCACACGCAAGAAGGAAAAAAAAAAAAAAAAAAGTCTGTCAGCAGTGATGTCAAAAGCTTCAATTTTTACAGAGCAATTAGGGGTTTCATCACAGCGGAGTGATGTCAGGATTCATTACAGCTCAGCAACAGCTAATTGCTTCAAGGTTAAAGTAACAGATCTGACGGCATTGTATTTTAAGTGACAGGCTCAGATTCTGGTGCTGTTTCTCAGAGTACAGCTCTGACGTGGAGGGAGTGTGCTCAGGAGGATGCAATGGGAATTACTCCACATTAGGAGAGATACTGGTGAGAATTTAGCAGTGATATGCAGAAAAACAAAGAGGTGGATGTTTGAATCTATGTCTGTGAGGTAAATCAAAGGCCAATGTAACATGAACTCTTTCCAGTCTGATCAATAAAAAAAGGAGTGATAGAAAAATCTATCTTTATTAAAATTTTGCACCTGTCTTAAGTTTCCATCAAAAGTTTTCTTTTTATATGTCTTATATAAAATGATACAGTATCTGATTTGAGCCAGGTATACCTCCTACATTTTGAATTTTGCAATATATGATAAACGTTGGACTCTTCACTTGTTTAAACGGAGTGCTTTTAAAAAGATTCAGTGGGTTATTGAAAGACTGAATAGAGAATGTCACTTGGCCAATTCTTTACATGCTCAATGGGGCTGATGTCTGGACTTTGCTAAGACCACTCCAGAAGCATAAAGTACCATCTTTAGCCATTCCAAAGCCAGTTCAATGTGTTTTAAGGAACATTGTCCTGTGGCAACATCCAGCTGTGTCCAGGTCTCAACTGGCCATTCACTTGGTGCAATGCACCAGTACTACCAGTACCAGTGCACAACTATCAAGCATGGTGGTTCCACCACCATGCTTGATAGTTGGCACAGTATTTTTGGGTTTAAAAATCTCACCGTGACTCCTGTAAAACCTTATTTTTTGTGGCCTGATAGTTGAATCTTTGTCTCACCTATCAGTGAAGTGTTTCTTCACAAAGCATTGGACTTGTCTATGTGGACAGCTGAAAAATGTTAGTCAAGCTTAAATATATTAATTTTAGAGGCTGGCAGTTTTCTCTTTTGAACAACCCATTGTCTGTGGTTACATAAACTTGTTCACAGTGGACAGGAACACTAGGGTTTCAGCAGGTTCCACATGGCAGGTTTGAACCTTGATGGTTCCTGTGTTATTCCTGAGCATCATAGTCAATTTCCTCTCACATGAGGCTGACAGGATTTTCTTTCAAACCTTGGCAAAGTGGAGAACAACATTAATATTCACGCTTTTGTTTAAACATTTTCTTAAAACCTGTAGTTGTTAAAAATGGCACCAAAAGCCTGACGAATGGTCCAATTTGGAAATAATATGGTGTTCATGCAGGCTAGTAAACTGTATGTAAATGACTCAGTTTGCAAAGACCTGTTATACCTACAACATTTTGATTGGAGCAACAGTGCTATCAGGCAGTTGCCAAATCATCCAGTTAAAAGAGGGAATGAAGGACACCAAACAGAAAGAATGGCTCGCAGACCCAGCAGATAGCATTACCAGAGATGGATAGCTCACCTTGTGCATGAGGCTGAGTGGTTCTGCTGTGTAACCAACTAAGCAACTGCATGAAACAACCACCAAGCCCCAAGCAATTGGTTACTTCAACCTCGTCCTGGATGATGCTGTGCACTTGTCCTACGTGTTGGTTTTCCAGTTTTCCGGTGTGAAACGGCACCATGAGACTTAACCAAAAAAAACTGACTGATAGTAAAGACTGTTAAATGAAGGTCATTTTCTGATGGTTCATGACACAAAGTGACCCTTTTTTGTTGAATCTAAGGCTAAAGGCATTGCAACAATAAGGGATGAAGGCAAAAAGCTCCAACTTCAATCTTGACTGGGACAAAGATGTTTTTTCATATGCCATGAACTCAGTTTAACAGAGAAAATAAATTTGAATCAGAGAGCCACTGGAGTCGTTTTTTTTTAAATGAGCACTTGTTTATCCTTGCCCCCCCCACCATCGTAGAGTGGAATACCTGATCCTTTGAACTGATTGTTTGTTTAACCGCTGCTGGGACTAGGGCATCCCTGAGGTCTGAGTAAGTGTTGATCTAAGGTTGGATTTGAAATAGCCTAATGAGGGACTCTTTGGATAATTAGTGCTAGCTGGAATGCTTGTGGATAATTTGGGTTCTTTGGCACCTCGTACAAGCAAGACAGTGGGGAGGGGGGCACATGATGAAAGAATAGAAAGAACGGGGTTAATGAAAATTAGTATGTCAAGTTGGTCTTTACCTGTTTTTTCATCTTTCGCTCTTAAGCTACTCTATAACTAATGTAATGGAACAATTAATGGTGCACTTTATGGATGCAGCTCTTTCGGGGAGGATGGTCACCACCCCTGCAACAACATCAACCAATACTGTGGTAATTAGAGACTGAAAGGTGTCTGGAAGTGAGGTCCAGCAGGGAATGAGGAGATGGCAGTGAGCCTGTGGGGAGAAAAGATCTTCCCAGCCCCCCTTCTCACTTCTGGGCTCACTTGGCAGTCAGTGGGAGACCACAAACAGGAGCTGTGACCAGTTCAGACAATCATACAAGTTTGGACTGGTCTCAATGAGCCACCAGTTAATTTCTTGCCTGATGGTTTTCACTGCCGATCAGTCCCCAGTGAGTATGTATATGTCAGTCACAAAGGAAAAAACTTCCACCAAATCCTCCCAGGAGATCAAAGCAGTGCTTTATGAAACCAGAAATAAGTTGCTTATCCTGTTTAATTTTCTTATTTTGAAGATCAACAGTGTGTTACAGTAGAAAATAGGTAACATCATAGCCTGATTAGATGGTCCAGCTGTCTGCCTGCTGTTCATATACAGCAGAAAATAAAACTTGCATCTTATCAGGCCCGGAGCTGGATCCAGTTTCAGCATACTGTAAATTGAGAGTGATGCTATTAACCTCATTTCCATCACGTTGTTTGTTTTTGTGTGAAATTACTGGAATACAGCGACGAGTGCTCCCTTGAGGTTCTGTTATGGCGCAGTTAATTACGTTAGAAATTAAGGCTGTCTCCCAATCAGCTTGGTAAAGAGAGGCACTGAGAGCGGCACGGGGTGCAAGGAGAAGGACTGACTGGAGTACCTAAGACGTGTACACAGCGGTCGACATGTGATTAGGGGTTTTGTGCTGCGCACTGTATGGCCTGTATGGCCCTCTCAGGGCATTGCAACTGCAGGCAAGAGTGTAAGATGTCGAACTCAGCTGTGTTTATACATATTTCACAACCATCACCTCCTGCAGGACACTTTTATACTCCCTTTACACACTTAAATAGGTCCACTCATTTCTAACATTCATAAGTTCATCTTCCTCTACTTTGTCCATTCGCCGATCGAATGTGAGCTATGCTGCTCTCACAATTACTGGTTGTTATTCTCCATTTGTGGCGTTTGGAGAAGGACAGAAAGATCCAACTTTATGTGTCTGTGTTTTTAACATTGAGCATGAACTGGCCTTCAGATGTCTTACAAAACTATTCATACTTGAAGTTCTTTTTCATGTTCCAACTACAAATCTCATTGGCATTTGTGCATTTGTCTTCAGTTACCCAGAGTCAATGTTCGTTGCTGCAGTTGCAGCTTCAGATGCTTTAGAGTAAGTCTGTAACAGCTGTTCACATCAGACTGGACAGAGAGCATCAATCCATCTATTTTTCCATAAACTCTGAATAGCTTCCCTGACAGAAGGCAGAAGGAAAGCATCCCCACAGCATCTCTACAAATTGTTACACACACCGTTAAAAATGTTTAAAGCGCTGCAAATGGATAAAAGAGGATCAGATAAGAAAGCACATCAGGATAGTGTGTGAAACAATATCCGTGTTTTCCACAGGCAGCTGGATTTAAACAGTGCTTTTCCAGGGACAAAACTGGCCTGCTTTCTCTGCATTAACTAAGGGTATAGGCTTTTTATAAGGACATTTTCCCCATAGCCATACAAAGCAGCTACCCCCCTAGTTGAAGCGATTTGCTGTTCACAATGCCCCAGCTTAACCAGCTAGGTCAGGTCAAGTTGACTTAAACAATAGGGACTTTAGTGTCTCACCCAAAAGCACAAAGTGTCACCGCAACAAAGCTGCTCGCTGCAAGTGGAGCAAACATTTCATAAAGTCGTGGCCTCAGTCTATAAATGTCCCGTCTAATCTTTTAATTCTCATCAAGCAGAGCTTTCATCCTTTCTAGCACTTTTTAAAAAAGGAATCAATATTTTGGAAAATGCTGCACTAAATGATGTCCTCCAATCTTGAACATTTTACTGCCGTTTTCATACAGTTGCAGTTACAACTTTCCCAAATGAAGTCATCATGGGCATGAATGCCATTCACATTTAGGGTTGTTAATATTTTTAAACAGTTTGTTTTCCAGGGTGAAATGACTATTTGCCATGCAAATTAAATTAAGAAAAAAAAAACAATGATTGGGAGCCCAAGTTTGAATTTATTTTTGATTTTCTTTTAATAACACACCTACAGACTCACCTCCACTAATATTTGGTCAAATGTCCCTCAGCAAGCTGCCCCAGGACCACACATTTTCTGTAGCCATCAAAAAGCTCCTGGCATAGTCCCGGCTGGATTTTTTGGTAGATGTCAATTAAACTGTTTTCTGGCATGAATATTAGTTCATATAAGTTTTGAGCATGGTCCAGCAATTTTCAAATGGATTTAGACTGGAGCTTTGTTGCAGAAGCTTTTTGTTAGCCTACTTTATCCATTCCAAAACTAGTTTTTATGAATGTTTGGGATCATTGTTCATCACTGTTGGAAACTTTGTGCCCTATACATGCCCTAAGCATGATGCTGCCAACCCTGTGGTTGACAGTTGGTACAGTGCTCTTATGCTTGATAACATCACCTTGACTTGAAACATCATTTTGTCATTGTGGCCAAACAGCTCAATCTTTGTCTTATCAGACGATATAACCTTTCTGTCCATGTAGGTAGTCCACCTTGACAGTGTTTATTTTTGGGCGGGCACTTTTTTCTTGGTTGGCACCCTCTCAATACATGTCAATATAAAAACCTGTTCATTGTGGACACTAAAACTTGTTTTCTAGCATCTTTCCATTCACGCCAGGCTCCTTCTTCCAGATAGGGGGAAGGTGGTGGAGACACATCTGAATAATTTATTGTCATAATGTTGAATTTACTTGACTCTGGAAGTGACACAACCACAAGGACAGGACTGCGTTTTAACCATTTATTGGTTATACAAGCAGTTCGGATTTGAGCCCGGACTGGAACTGCCGATGGGATCTGGATCATCACTGAGGAAGGAGAGGGTAGAGGTTACTGAGGCTCCAGGAAGGAAATAGAGATGGGCGCAAAGAGGATCTGCAGCTGACTGTTGATGGTTGATGGAGGCTTGTTGGGGGAGATAAGTCTTTTCCACGGTGACTGAGACTTGCAGATAATGTGGAATGGAGCACTGTTGTTCTTTCGTTCCTTCGGTGCAATCCTGGAGTTGCTCTGCTGTGCTTGAGCATGTGTTGGAGGATGGACAGGCAGGTGAGTGAAAGTTAGATGTTCCCACGAGGTGGTTCTTGAGCGGCTGAGCTGGAGGCAGGAGTGGAAAGGAGACTCACGGCTAGATCGGCGGGGTATGGTTTCCAATGCTCGCCTGAGTATGATACGGAGAACAGGAACTTAGGAATCCTAGAGTGTTATCACACAGGACCAGATCTGCAAGACAGGACAAAAGCAATACGATCAGAGCAAGCTTAGGAGGACTAGAAAGTCGCATCATATGGTCAGTTTACCACACTGGCAGAGACAACGAGCTGATGCCTCGTTCCAGGTTCCAGCTCCTTATAAAGCCCAGTTGATTATACTCAGATTAGGAACACCTGTGCAGCAGCACCTGTCAGACACACCCTGCAGCAGAGGGAAAAGCACAACACACACACAAAACTGCACAGCCACCGTGGGTATGACACTTATACCTACATACAACTGTGTAGAATCAGGATCTTAGTATCCCCTTTTTCTTTCTAACTTAATCTATAGTCCATTGAATTTCACTGAGTTCAGTGTCTTTCCCCTGATATTGTTAGTATTGCTCAATCTATGTAGTGCTTTCAGACAAAATGTTTTTCTGGAAAAAAGAAATTACCAGCTGTAGAAATCATGATCACCAGATACAAATCCATAGGCCTTAGCCTGGTGAAATTACATTCATGAACCTTCAGCACCATTAACTATTTAAAGATTTGGGTGAACTTAGAATATACAATTTTGGCCCTATGTGGTTTTAGTAGAATCCACAATAAATTCAAATTCTTGTTTGTAAATTCCCTTACAAATTTCTGTTGTTTTACTTTTTTGTCACACTTAAATGTTTCAGGTCATCAAATTAGGTTTAATGTCTGACAAGGATAACCTGAGTAAAAACACAAAGTAGTTTTCAAATTATGATTTCAATTAATAAGAGAAAATGCTGTCCAAACCAACTGGCTTTGTGTGAAAAACTAAATGGCTTAATTGAACACTTGAACGTGCAAACCTCAGCAACAACTCACATCAAGTTTTTGGGATAACTGGAAATTGGTCTTTTAGCTGTGAAGGAATGTTGGCACACTCTACTTTGCAGAATTGTTGTGATTCAGCCATATTGCAGGGTTTTCTCAAACAGGCAATTCATACCTGTTTGAGATCAGGCCACAGCCTCTATCCACTTTTAATCACAGCCCTACTGCATAATCCAAGTGTGCTTAAGCTTAAAATGAACTGATGGGAAGACATTCTCCTTCAGGTCTTTCTCGTAGAGAGTAGAACTCTTTGTTCAACAATTATGGCATGTTGTCCAGGTCTTCAGAAAACAAAGTTACCACAAACCATAACACTGCCTTCACCATGTATCATGTAGGTTTCATGTTCTTCATCTAATATCCTGTTAGAAATAGGATGCACACATCCTATTTCCCGTGTGTCCACATAATGTTTTCCTAAAGATCTTGGCAAACGTGAGGCTAACCTTTGTGGGATTTATTTGTTTTTGGTCAACAGTGGTTTTCACCCTGGACCTCTCCCATTGATGCCATTAATGCACAGCCTCTTTGGTATTGTTAAAAAATGAGCACTGCCTTTAACTGAGTCAAGCAAGGTCTGCAGTGTTTCAGATGTTGTTCTGGGTTCTCTTGTGACCTTCTGATGAGTTGTCTATGCGGTCTCCAAATAATTTTGGTAGCCTGGCCACTCTTCGAAATGTTCATCACCGTTTAGGTCATCTCCATTTGTGGATTATGGCTCTCACTGTGGTTCACTGGAGTACCAAAGCTTTAGAAATGGTGGCGCCGAGCAAACCTTTCAAGACTGATAGATGTCAGTGACTTTGTTTCTAATCTGTTAAATTTATGCAGGTCAGGGCATAATGTGATACTTTTTTAGATATTTTAGCCTACTTCATGTAGGTTCAGGCAGGTTCTGTTTAAGTGACTTATTGATTCTGCAGGTCTGACATTAATCAGGCCTGTGTGTAGCTTTTGATCATCAATGCAATGATCACCTAAACAATTTGAGGTTGTATACATCAGCAGATTCTGGAGGGAGAATAATGTCACAAGTTATTTCAAGTTTAACAGACAGAGTGGAACTGTGTGACCTTTAGTTTTATTCAGCATGCACAGATCATGAAGTATCAGAGCTTCCTGTTCACTGGCAGTTATCTGCTCATCTACAATGAACGGGTGGAGGCCCAATTATAGCTGAACATATGTGTGATAATAGGGAGATAATTGCAGTGCGTTTGCAGTAAGAGCCACCAGCAATGTCTTCAGTCAGCTGCTGCTTGGAAAAAACATTCTAGCTGCCACACTGCAAAGACAGCCTCTGGTTACAGTGGTTGTGAACTGTGATATTTGGTATACTGTATGTGGAATATTAACTAACAAACAGTTAAATATTGCTGCCATATGCCTGTATGTTGCCATTCAAAGAATACATCAGCCTGAGTCTGTATACGTCCTTCATACTTCATGGACTTGCACATCAACACCTTGGGAAATACATATACAAAGGTCTTCCAGCAGCACACACAGAAGCTGCGTTATAGCAGGAGATGAACATCGGATTTGTCACATTTGAAACGCTAATGTTTAAACCAAAAGGAAGAGCACACAGTAATGTGTTCATTCATCTGCATAAACACCACCTGTCCCGGTGCAGACAACTCCTCAAGCAGCGAAAGTTTAGCAGCAGCCGGCACGGCAAGCCAATCAGTAGGGGCCCAGCTGTGGTTTCACAAACCCGTAGCGTTTTCAAGTGTCAGACAGCGCTCTGAGTACCGTTGGTGGTGCTGGAGAGAGAATACTTTCATTTCATGTCAACCGCCAGCGAGACGAATAGGCGACACGATAACAACAAGAAAACAGGGCGCGCTATCACGATTGACATCCAAAGGTAATTTATGCTGGCCCTTTATTTACTCACGCAGCTTCCATATACGCAGCGAGAGTTGTTCTTGAAGGCTAATTTGGAGCATCTTTGGCATATTGCAGGCCCCTCTCTCCTTAAGAATTTCCATCATTTGTCTGAGGCAGGAGCAACGCGTTATCAAAATCCAGAGCAGCATTGATCACCTTGCCTTTTTTTATTTTTTTATTATTATGATTTCTGCAACAGCTCCTTAGTGCCAAAGCTTTTGTTTGTTTTTTTCTTCCTGAGATTTTTTTCTCCAACACTGACAGTTACCGTCTTGACTTCTTTCCACAAGCGGAGTGTGGCATGTTCCTCAAATGGTGTTTGTAATGAAAAGGAAAGTCTGGCATGACACCTCTTGAGCTGCTTAGGAGGACAAATGCTTGTAGTTAGTTTTGATGGTTAAGGGGAGGCTTGTGATTCTAATGAATTACCAGGCATTCAAAGTGTTCTCTAGTCTTGATCACATTTAGGTTTTTTTTTTTGTTCTTCTAATACACTTTGAATTCACCAAGTAGAAGTCATCTGTTCCTTATGACTGCATCATTTTTTGCTTATTTGATAAATGCAGTTCAATTATTTGTTGCTTTTGAAAGATGCACTGGGAATCTTTCATTGCAGTTTAGGTAATGGTCACTTCTTTCAAGTAGTCCACTTTCAGGAGAAGCTTTTAGAGGCACAATTGTGGGTAAGTCTACTGTCATCAAAATCACAGGACGGATCCACAAGGAAGAAAGGCCCAATTAGAGATCATTTGGCAAAGAAGCTTTCGATTGCTTTCACTCTTGTATTATTTGCTCTTTTGTTGACCTCTTGTGAGAGCAAAGGCGGATTCTCTGACGGCCAGAAGAGGGTTCGCCGCCACGCTGCTCTTTCATCTAGCATTGTGAAAGCACAAGTGCCTGTGTCCGCCGACCACTTTAATCAACTTAATGCAACTGATACAGCCTGTTGTTATGAGGCCACTGCACAATTCAAAGAGGCCCACAGATGGGTAACACCGCTGCAGAGGCTTTTCCCCCGAACCTCTGCTGCCAACAAGTGCTATGGGGGTTAGAGACAGAGGAACAAGGAAGATGGGGGTCATGGGACAGGCAGACATCACTCAGACAAGCTGTCTACTTGTGCCATGCTGGTTCCTCTCTACAATCCCTCCACATCCACATCTTTACAACGACTACACAGCACATCTGATATGAAATGTGGGTGATGGACCTTTGTATAGTTCAAAGGTTCATGCCTCTTTATTCTTAGGTCCCTTTGTAAATCCTCGCTCTCTGAAATATGTATAACTGTCCTTTTCATTTCAGTCATCTGAGGGAGAAATCAAAGCCAGAAGTTTCTGAGAGAAGCAGTTTGAAATGTCCATACGGTGTCAGCTTTTCTTAACCTGCTACCTTCCACAGAACCTTCTGCGACCTTCCAAAAATCGCCCACTTCTTTTTGCCACTGCTCAGCTCATCACAAATAAACGGTAAAAGCACAAAATCAGAATTCAAAGGTTAGTTCTGCCCAGTTTGTATTTATTACACTGAAACAGCCTCAACATACAGCAGCTTGTACAACCTGCTTTAAGGGGATTTCATGTCATACATCAAAACAGAGTGGTGTACAAACCTCAAGAGATTTTTTTCTGTTTGAAAAAGTAATTTACCTTTTGCAGTCAGAAACTCTCCTCTCTTGTTTTCTCACTGTGTTGGACTATGGTGATATTATTTACATGTGTTTCTTACTCTGAATTGACTGAATTCAGATTAAACTCAGATTAAAGACGCATTAGTTCCAAAAGGTAATGCAGCATGATATCCTGAGTGTCCTGGTAAACATTTTCAGCCTTAAGTGAATGTAAGAGAGGAATTATGACAGCTTTGGTCCTCATGGGAGTTTATGGTTGACTCAATAACTAGCTCCCAAACATTATCAACTCTTCACCTCCATGCAAGAAAGCTTTTTTGAAGGTTTTGATTAGCCCCAAATGTTGTATACTGTTAAATGACCCCCTTTGGTCTCATCTGTCCAAAGGACGTTGTTCACCAACTTCATAAGGCTTGAACGTTTTTCAATTTTATCAAACTACAGCACCTAACTATAAAATGGAAGCCAGAGGATACATAGTGTCCGGCAGAATTGTTGTCTGAGTGCCAAGAAAAAGCCCAACAGATTTACTTTCTCAAGTGGAGCATTACAGCTAACGCTTTAATGCTCTGCTTGATATTTAGAAAATAAACTTTATTAGAAACTGCTTTGGGATTATTTTAATTGTTATGGACAAGGAGACAGAAATGAAAAAAAATAAATAATAAGAAGCACAGAAGAGAGAGAAGTGTTGGGTTCTGAGGTTTAGAGTGACCAAGGCACAGACAAGAGCTCGGCAGCTGCATGTTTAAAGGAGTCTTCTTTCTTTATTCAAAGATAAGTTCAAAAGGTTTTCCAAACGTAGCAAGAACGTAGCAAAAATCACTGCAAGTACAAAAACCCAAGTCGAAACTCCAAAAACTTACAGAGTTGACTCTGCAGGAACTTAGTAGTCAAAGCTTTAGACGAGGATAGGTGAATGGACCAAGGAACAAGCGAAGAACAGACAAAAATAGAGAGCTTATGAACAGAGGGAAGTGGAGTATGGACCAATGAGATACTGAGGCAGGTAATCAGATGAGAATGGAAATCAGGTGTGGACCAGGCTATAGAGAACTGACGGAATCTGGATGGTTGCTAAGATGACCTAACCAGAATACAAAGGGAACATGAGGGAAGCTAGGCAATAACATAACCAAAGGAACCTGACTACAAAAACAAAACTATAAATAACAAAACTCAGGGGAACAGAACTAAGCAAAACTATAGACGAGGATAATACACCAAAAGAGACATAAGAACCTAGAATAATCATTAACTAAAGTAAACTGAGAAACTAGAGGGAATAGAAGAAACACCAAAACCTAAAAATTAACAAAGAACCCATAAAGAAACCCTGACCATAAATAAACAAAACCTAAACCACAGAAACGGAACCAGGACAAGGAGGAACAGAGAAAATAAACTAGTAAATAAAGAGCACAGGTGAACAAATGCCAAAACTTAAAACACAGATATACTAAATGGGAAACTAAACTAGAAACTACAAGGAAGACAAAGGAGCTAGAAAAACAACGGATATAATAATAGTCATAAGAAAACCATAGCAAGTAATAGAAAAGAAACCACTAAAGGAACTTAGACAAAAGCCAAACTAAATGAAAGGTCGAAAACAGAAGACCACAACAAAGACCAAAGATGTCGCTTCACGACAAGAGGTGTGGCAAATGTAGGAAATGAAATGGAGGAAAGAAAGAAGGATGAAGAGAATACAAGATAACACCCTGCTTGCTTCTACCACCTGCAGAAACATACATTATAACAGATTTCTTACCAAAAAGTGCAAGAACATTTGTGTATCTGTTAACACCTGAATCTAAACACCTGTGGGTCTGAGTGTGAGCGGGCATGTGTATACAAGGTTTCTCCATAAAAATATGCAATAGTGTGAGGAGTCCGTATCTGGACTTGAGACAGATACGGAAGAGATCCGAGGCGTAGACATCCAAAGGTCCCCCAGAGCACACAAACCCTAGGAGAACCATCGCCGGGACTACCTCACCCCATACATACTCTATACTCCCATTTCCACATGGCGATACTCCATAGGGACAACCAGCCCCCAGACACAGGAGGTGGTCCCCTTCCCTCCAGGGATGGAGACAGGCAGACCGACGCCACGCACCCCGACCCCCCGCCCTGACCCCAGTCCGCCAACGACCCCCATCCTCATCCGGAGAGGGGGCCAAGTACTTAGTTACATACATAGTTTTAATGTTTCCGCCATCATATTGATATGATGAATAAATTCATCAATGGATTATATATACAGCCACATTCCATAAATCAGAATACGTGTTCTGATGAGGTATGTCACATTAAAAGTACCTTTTAAAAATAATAACCTTTAAGTAGGTATTAAACATGTGTTTTGAAAATGTTTTTTTATTGGTCCAATGTAAAAAAAAAAAATTATATATGGGTTTTGCGGCACTATTGGTCTTTATTTTCCCCTTTTTTCCACAGTAAGCTGACAGCAAAGCGGTGGAGTAAGGGGAAGAGATTCAGCAAAGGTTGCCTGGTCTGGGCGTCAAAACCGTGACAGCTGCGTTAAGGACTACATCTTCTGAACATGGGCCGTGCGCTCCACCCCTGCCACTGATCTGATGTAATATTCTAACCTTAAATGTTATGTTTTCATGAGCTTGAAAGGCTTTTTGGTTCAGTATCTGCATAGAGACTCCACAACAGAATGAGACTAATGGAACAAGAAATTGTTTTTTTTGTTAAATCTTTTTCTTTACTAGGCTGCAAGCTACTTTCTTTTCTGTATTTTCCATTAATAGGAACTTCATAGTCAATAAAATGCTTCTTTTGTTTGAACCAAATAATTAATTGCGATTTTCAAACTAAAACAACAATAACAACATTGTTTCACTTGGATCTTGGATTAAATGTAACATAAACACAAAAAAGATGAATAATATATAACAAGAGCAACTCTTAACAGTAGTTCAGAATTTTAACAACTCGAGGCAGGTGCTTTGTAGAAGTCTGGTGGATCTGCTTCTTTTAAAGTTGAATTTTCATTGTTCTAAAACCTCAAAATAGAAATACAACTCTGATTCTTTAATTTCATCAAAAAACACAGACATTAGATATAGCAGATATATATTAAGCGTGATCATTTGTAAAAGGGATTTACAGAGCTAGAGAAATTATTTACTATAAGTGAGGGCAAAAATGGCTTTTGCATTGGAATGGTCGCTAACCCTTGGTTTAGGGCAATTTAGAGTGTAATTTTAATGCCACTCGCACATTGCTTTGCATGTTTGCTAAAACGTTCAGTTATAATCTCACCTGATCAGACCACCTTTTCCCACATGTTTGCGGGGTCCCCTACATGGCTTGTTGCAAACAGCATTTAGCCCTTCTTATGACTTTCTAATTGTCATTCTTCAATATTTGGTCAAATTTGTAAGGTGTGTGACCAATGATTTTTTCTCTTCCAGAGGCCCACACAAAGCTTTTCACAACCTACAATTCACCCAATTGCACTCATAAAAACACCACACATAACCTTGAAAATAACATTCTTAATGTGACACTTGTTGGTGGCAGCATCATGCTGTGGGGATACTTTTCTTTAGCCAGGACAGGGAAGGAGTTGATGGAATCATGAATGGAGCTAAATACAGGACGATCCTGGAAGACACCTGAGGCTGTCTTGGAGGTTCACCTTCCAGCAGAACAACAACCCTAAACATACAGCCAGAGCTACAATAGAAAGGTTTGGATCAAAGATCTAAACACATATATTCATGTGTTAGAATGGCCCAGTCAGTGTCTTGACCTATAACCAATTGAGAACTTGTAGCAAGCCTTACAAAACTGTTGTTGATAGATGCCTTCCACTGAGTCTGACTGGGCTTGGTGCCGTTCGGAAAAAAAGTATAGTTCAAGATTTTTGCCTCCAGATGTGCAAAGATGGTAGAGAGATACACAGATAAAGGTTTTGCAGCTAAAAGTGAATAAAAATATTCCACACTTTTCATATTTCTATTTAAAAGAAAAATGAAAACCATGCATCATTTTCCCTCAATCTGCTTCACAATTATCTGCTCCTCTGTGTTGGTTTATCACATGAAATCCCAATTAAATGCTTAGATGTTTACGGTTGTAATGCAACAACATGTGGATCAGTTCAAGGGGTATGAATACTTTTGCGAGGCACCGTATGTCATGAGCATTTGTTTTAACAGACGTTTATCTTCTATCCCTACATTAGCTTTGGAATCCAGTAAAGACAATGATTTTTTGCCTGTATACCTACACCACAGTTTCCCCAGTTGAGTTTTGTGTAATTCTGGACAAATGTTTGCTCCAGTCAATCAATACATTCTCAGCTTAGCTGTAGACTGTGACTGGAGGTGGTAATTTGGAGCCTAACAGTGGTTTTACCTGCACATCATAACACCGACAGCCATCTTTATTTTTAAAATATTGTTTTCCTTTGCTTTGACTCGCTGTGCCTTTCTGAAATTTTTGGAAAGCACAGATGAGGGGGGAATTGTTCGAAGGATTCTCAAGTGCCCACCTTTGTTAGGAGATAACTTGAACAGGAGACTTCACGTAATCACAGATGTTTAAACATAACTTTAACGTTGTAATCCGAGAGTATGTAGTGGCCGATTTGCAGAAAACGGTGGCAGAAAATCAGACTTTTCTCTTTAACATCCATGTTAATTTTCTGCAGCATGAAGGAAATTTAATTGAGTGTTGCAGAAGCCCTACAAAAGGACAGAGAGACACACAGCCCTCCAAGGCATGACATTGTTTTTGACTTGGCAAAGTGCTGAGCTCAACAGCAGACCACTAACAAGGAGACAATCGGCCCTGAAGGAAGGATGCATACAAAGAATGGCAGGAGGAATCTTCTTTAAAGTGGAAGTGGTCGGCATCACTGTCGAACACTCAGTCCAAACAAAGGTCCATGCTGTGGTGTGGAGATTTTTTCACGCTCTCTATTGCTCCTGCTTCATTTTATATTTGCACTGTGTTTCAGCATCGACATTAAAATTTCTCTTAGATATAAATAATTTAGCTTTTGCTTGGAGATCATTTTCAAAAGAACGCCGTCAGAAGAAAAACCGTATCAACTCACTTTTATCCAACATTGAGAACAAACCAATCTGAGGCATTGATGTTATTTCTGTGCTTTGTTGTTTGAATTGGAGTGATGATCCCCGAGACACAGCAGAGGTTTTGTTTTTATCTTTGGATTAAGGAAGCATGGATCTCTTTTAGATTGGGGAATGCTCTCACTGGGGTCAAATAACAGATTAATAGGTCCAGTAATGAGCTCCCTGGAGTGACCAAGTCTCTCCGACTCCCCCAGCCTCCATTATGTCCTTTTTATGATGGATGATAGCAAACATCATTCACACATCTCCAAGAAAAATGACTTGGATGCCATTTGTGTGAAGGAGAAACATCAGCTCTGGTGATATATAGTTTTGGTGTGATGTTCTCTTTTGTATCTTTGTCATCCATGCTTGAACTGTCACTGCTGTCTCCTTTTGTTTGGTCTCCTCGCTGTAACAGCACTGTTAACATGCCACTCTGGGTTTCTTGAAGGAACTTAAAAGAACCCTGGATGTTAAATCTGGTGATTTTTGTCACTTCTGATGCAATCACTATCCTCTTATGCAGACCACGCCTGTGATGGATATGAATGACAAATGAGTCAAAGGTTTTAGGTAATTGAATATACAGTACCAGTTTCTTTTAATCATGTTGTCTGTTAATTTAAGCCCCCACCAGATCAAACTTTCAGAAAGAGATGCACTGATTAATATTCTGTGCCCAGTTTGCAATTATTGTAAAAGTTAGATCTGGAGTTAACAATTTCTCTTTAAGAACTGCAATATAAGAAGATAAAAGAACATCATTCAAAATATTCTTGCCAGCCTTCCTGTCATGTTTAGTTGTTACAATATAGCTGACATATAATAACAATAACAATAGCTAATTTTAAGCCTGTTTAACTCGGCAACAGCATTTACCCAGAAGAGTGTAGCATAGTTATGGTGGATTGAGTGATTGGAAATTTGTTAGATTTTTTTACTTTCCGCACTGCTGGTCACCAGTCAGGGCTGATCACGCTGACAATCAGTCTCTGTCCGATATTTTGTGTATCTCTACTTTTCATCGTTAATCTAAAACTTTTTTACGGTATGAAATCAGCTAGACGATTTCCATGCAGAATGGACATTTGAGGCTGGTTTCCAGCTGTTTTGGCTATAGGACCACCTTTCAAGGTGGATCAATACCATGAGATGAAAGGGCAAGATTGGGTCACATAACAAGTGTGAGGCATTGATACCATGTAAAGGCAACATGTCTGTGGGTTGCAAACCAGTGAAACTCTTTGGCTCTTGGCTTCCTTTGAGTTTATTTGTTCAGTTTATCCGTCCTTTATACTAGTTGAAGTGGTTATTGTTTGTGATTCTGCAAAGCTTTTAGTTGCTACATATGTACTGGGCCCATGATGATGCATTAAAGTGCCATTTATAAACTGACCATCTGAGGAATGCTCAGCACCTTCGAGTGGTGAATTAATTATAAGCTAAATTAGTCAGATAGTAGGTCTGCTGTCAGTTGGAGCCACTTCAAGGATTCAGGTTGCGGAGGTTAGTCATGCTTCATAAGACAGACAGAGCATCTGCATAGCACAATGTTAGATAAAGTAATGTTATTATTGTGACATTGCTGTCACCTTTGAGAACTACTTGTTTGGATACTATAGCAGTTGTCCATATGTGTGTGGCGATGCTGGACTGTTATATATATATATATATATAAGGCAGTGTTTGTTCATACAGCACTAAAGTACAAGGCAGATTTGCAATGATGTGATAGGGTATAAGTAATATAAGTCAAACTTTGGCAAAAAAGGGAATATTTTCACATAATTAACAAAACTGGCAGCATAACAATATTACTTGTAATTCTGACAGGTGTTTAAGGATATAAAGATGCTTACCTGCAAGTCAAATTGACAGTAAGTTCCCTTTTTTCCCTCACAATCTAAATCTGCAAATCTGCAGTGCTTTAGTGTAACAACTACTCACATTTACACTCTTGTATCTCATAAACTAGTTTGTAGCTGCAAGCCCACAGATAAATACATGGGTATAAAATTTAAAGCTATAGTTTTACATTAATGCTATGCTGAGATTTCAGCATGCTTGCTCTTTTTGTGGCATCTTTGATGAGCAGCAGGGAATGTTTGAAATCCTTAACAGTGTCAGCCTTGTCATCCAGAGGCTGATTAAGAAGTGTCAGGAGTGGAGAATAATCAGCTGCCAGAGCAGCTCCCGTGGTCAGATATCTCTGTCCAACATCATTAACTGACCTTACACCTAAAGAGAATAACCAAAGTAGGAGGACAGATAGAAAAGCAGTCACGGGAGACAGATCTCAGAAGGTGATTACTTTATACTACGCCATGGAGCAATGCTAATGACCTCTGTGCTCTTGCATTAATGACCTTTGCTGTCACATTAAAATGTGGCAGAGGTGTATGACGAGGTCCTCACCTCTCTGAGACAGTTTAATCAAAGTAAGCTCTACTAATACTTGGAATGAGGTTAGTGTTTGCAATGTGCAAGGGATGAACAGTTGTGAGGGAGATAGACAAATGTATTCTCTAGATGATTATATGGAAGTTTCTTTATGTCATATTGTGTGTGTATGTGTGTAAAAGAGATGGAGAGAGATTAGGTTAAAGAAAATATAAAGATGTGCTATAAGTTTTGTGTGTAACCAAGATACTGAGATTGTTACACAGAAATAATTGGTTTGAGACGCAGTCCAGTTTTAGCGTTCATGACAGAATCAGCACTGCTAGTGTAATGATATTCTTATAGCCTTGGATAATAATCTTTTACAGCGGATGGAAGATGTTGCAGGGATCAGTGGAAAATCATCAGGTATGCTGAGGTCATCTTTTTCTGACATATTCCAGTTTGTTTATGTTATTGATGGCTGTTTTAGAGATACAAGAGTTTGTTATCACGTTCCACAGGGTTCACACCTTGGACCAAAACAGTTTATTAGGGATGTTACAATCTAATCTCTTTGTGCTCTGATTTTGCCATTTCAAAATATTAATTACCAAGAGTCATTGACAAAACCATGCTACCTATAGCTTTTTTAGGTCTATTGTCATTAACTCTGTAAACCACATCTCACATTCCCAGCCAGATGTGTGGTTGTGCTCTCTGAAGCCTAGATTCCCCTACTCTGCTTGTAAAACTGTATTGGGGTTTATGTACATTCTTTGTTTGAATCTGGGATTTCCTGTTAGGATCTAAGCATTTTTTACCCTTTATACAAGTGCTGTAAGTGCTATGGTCCCTAGTCGCTGTGTCATGTGACTGGTTTTGCCCGTTGTGCTCAGGTATCCACAGACAGCTCTCAGTGTCGGAGAAAGAGCTGCATAGTGGGCAGCTGAAACACATTTCATTAAGTTTTTGATGTTTTTGAAGCAGGAAAAATACTTTTTGAAATGGTTTTTATCTCCTACTGATTAACTGCAACCCAGTACCAAGCTGTTGACCTCATTGTTAGGTCTTCTCCACCTGGCTGACATCTGAAACCCACTAACACAGGCAGACACCAAAATGGTGCCAACTGTTCAGTTTGCAAGCTCTAACTGAAGCAAAATTTGTAACCAGCCTCTGAACGATTTTATACCCGTATAGCTGACAACACAATCATGGCAAACAGAATACCCTTTATTTTAAACAAGCACACCATTCAGTTTTCACTGTTGTCCACCCACTCCTTTTAAGCACAGCAGTAGAGATTGTCCGCAGGTGCGCTGATCAGCTAGTGCCATGCCCTGGTGAACAGCAGGAAGACTCACAAATGTACACAAGCATGCACACACACAGGACCACTTAATCACACCCCACCATAACACAATTACCTTTTTCTGGTTTAACATTCTTAGATATAAAGTGAAAAATTATATTCCACAGTGAGTTTGTGTCCTGCTGATGGAACTTTGAGTATGCATGAGCTATTCTGTCTCTAATCGTCATTAGGTTATTGAGAATACCTGGGATCAGTGAAAAAAAGTCTGACTGCAAATCAAAAGTATGATTGGCTGATCAACATGTCAATCTGAATTTATTCAGCTTAAGGCTGAAGGTTTTTAAGATGAGAAAACAGAGTAACTACAAATAGGCTGCCTAGTGACCCCAGACAAGACTTTCTGATTGGCTTGGGGTTTCCTAATACAAAAAAAAACATATATCTTAGACAGAAACCTCAACTAGATTTATCCATGGATCACTATAAAATCAATCAGTTAATCAGACTATAGGCCTGTAAACTCCTAATGACTGGTGTATTTCTACTCCTAAACTCTGACAAAATAGAAATTTTATTTGCAGCTCAACACCTCAGCAAAGTTATTATCAAGTGAATCATTTTTCCTGGATGACATGACTTGGAGTATTTGTTTAAAGAACCTTGATTTTACTTTTGATGAGGACATGTTTTTTATTTCATGACTGTTTTCTTGAATTTAAATAAAGTTAGAACAATAGCCCCCCCTTGCTAGCTGTGCTATGCTTGGCCAGTAAAGACACAGTGACTTCAAAAATAAACTTAAGACAGAAAACAACATAATAAAAATGAGACTTTATTTAAGGAAAGACTGTTAAACTATCACCAATAGTTTAGTCACTATTGCCATGGGAGCATGTGGCAGAGATATTTTATCCCAAACTTTGTGTCAGTTTCTGTTAGAGCTTTAATAATTTTCCAGCAGAGACCAATAGTTTTATGTATCTAGAACCCTGTTTCATATTGAACAGAAATGATTGACTCGAGGGCTCACCAAGATTGCATGCAAATTAAGATAGGTGTATTATTGAACATTTTATTCTATATGAGAAACAGACTTAACGTCCTACTAAATTGTTTGCCTTACACTCTCTGCTGATCTCTTCATTATTTTTTAGCTCTACAATGATTACCATAGGATTTGGCCAATCACTGTAATTCATATTATAAATTATCTGAACCCTAAATACATGTCTCTATAAACATGATGTCTAGTCAGCCTCTATTCCCTTAATTTTCAAAAGAAAACATTGTACAATGCAAAGGAGAATGTATTAGTCCCCTTTCAGATTTCTTCAGTTTTTGCTTTTATTGTCAAACTTTAATATTTCATATCATCAAACTAATTTCAATACCAAAGATAACCTGAGCACACTCAAATTGCAGTTTTCAAATAATGATCTTATTTGTTAAGGGAAAATGCCTATCCAAACCAACCTGGTCCTGTATGTGAAAAAGCAGTTGTGTCCTAAACCAAAGAAGTCGTTGTGTCATCTTCAGCTGTACCAACTACCATCAACGGGTCTTTTACATCAGTGACACTCTTTACACAATCATCGGCATCTTAGTAGAGCTTCGGATCATTGTCATCCTGCATAACTCAAGTGATATTGAGTTTACGATCACAATCTGATGGCCGGACATTCTCCTACAGGTTTTTAAAGAGCAGAATTCATTGTTCCATCAATTACGGCCAGTCATCTAAGTCCTAAAGCAGCAAAGCAGGACCAGACTATCACACTACCACCACAACATTTGACTCCTGCTGTTTTCTTCTTTTTCTAATGTGCTGTGCTACTTTTATGTCAGATGACACCCTCCAAAAGGTGTTGGCATTCCAAAGGATATCCTCCCATAAGTCTTCATTAAGATATATATTTTTTTAGCAAATGTGAAATGGGCCTTTCTTTTTGTCAGTAGAGGTTTTAGCCTTGGAAATCTCCCATGGAAGCCATTTTGCCCAGTCTCTTTCCTGTTAATCAGGCAAAGAGTCTGGGCAAATGAGGCCTGCAGGGCTTTATATGTTGTTCTGGGTTGTTTTCTGACCTCCTGGACATGTCGCTGTGCGCTGCTGGATTCATTTTGGTAGGATGAGCACTGCTGGGAAGGTTCACCCCATTCCGTCTTTTCTCCATTTGTGGATGATGGGCCTCACTGCGCTAATTCTGTTCCTGAATTTCTTTAGATCTTGTAACCTACTTCAGTGTTCTGGAACCTGCACCTCTGGAGTCACAGATGGCTCTTTGAAGCTTCCACGATGGCTCTTAATAACGCTGGTTAAAAACAATAAAGAACCATTTAATGTTTTTTAATACAGATATAACAAATGCAGGTTGTAGGTGTTTTTCAGTTTGTTCATGGAATAAATGTATTGAGTTTCCACAACAGAATGACACTAAAAGCACCAATAATATTTTTTAGATCTACAGGGGTTGGACAATGAAACTGAAACACCTGGTTTTAGACCACAATAATTTATTAGTATGGTGTAGGGCCTCCTTTTGGGCCCAATACAGCGTCAATTCGTATTGGGAATGACATATACAAGTCCTGCCCAGTGGTGAGAGGCATTTTAAGCCATTCTTCTTGCAGGATAGTGACCAGGTCACTACGTGATACTGGTGGAGGAAAACGTTTCCTGACTCGCTCCTCCAAAACACCCCAAAGTGGCTCAATAATATTTAGATCTGGTGACTGTGCAGGTCATGGGAGATGTTCAACTTCACTTTCATGTTCATCAAACCAATCTTTCACCAGTCTTGCTGTGTGTATTGGTGCATTGTCATCCTAATACATGGCACCGCCATCAGGATACAATGTTTGAACCATTGGATACACATGGTCCTCAAGAATGGTTCGGTAGTCCTTGGCAGTGACACGCCCATCTAGCACAAGTATTGGGCCAAGGGAATGCCATGATATGGCATCCCAAACCATCACTGATCCACCCCCATGCTTCACATTGGGCATGCAACAGTCTGGGTGGTACGCTTCTTTGGGGTTTCTCCACACTGTAACTCTCCCGGATGTGGGGAAAACAGTAAAGCTGGACTCATCAGAGAACAATACATGTTTCACATTGTCCACAGCCCAAGATTTGCGCTCCTTTCACCATTGAAACCGACGTTTGGCATTGGCATGAGAGACCAAAGGTTTGGCTATAGCAGCTATATTGACCCTGTGGAGCTCCCGACGGACAGTTCTGGTGGAAACAGGAGAGTTGAGGTGCACATTTAATTCTGCCGTGATTTGGGCAGCCGTGGTTTTATGTTTTTTGGATACAATCCGGGTTAGCACCCGAACATCCCTTTCAGACATCTTTCTCTTGCGTCCACAGTTAATCCTGTTGGATGTGGTTCTTCCTTCTTGGTGGTATGCTGACATTACCCTGGATACCGTGGCTCTTGATACATCACAAAGACTTGCTGTCTTGGTCACAGATGCGCCAGCAAGACGTGCACCAACAATTTGTCCTCTTTTGAACTCTGGTATGTCACCCATAATGTGTGCATTTCAATATTTTGAGTAAAACTGTGCTCTTACCCTGCTAATTGAACCTTCACACTCTGCTCTTACTGGTGCAATGTGCAATCAATGAAGACTGACTACCAGGCTGGTCCAATTTAGCCATGAAACCTCCCACACTAAAATGACAGGTTTTTCAGTTTCATTGTCCAACCCCTGTATGTTTCTTTCATTAGGTTGGGAACTATGTGCTTTTTTATATAATTTTCCACAAATATTAGCATTCAATAGAGGAAAATGTATCTATCCTGTTTTTGTGAAAGTTTTTTTTAAAATGTTTTTCTTATTTCTATTTTAAAACCTAAAAAAGAAATAAAATGGTGGTTCTTAAAAATGGAAACATATTTCTCATAGTAGATATTAATAGGAAATTATAGGCTGTCTTTTTTCAAAAGGTCACATGACTAACTTCATTTTATTTAGTCAGACTGAGGCCAAAATTGCTTTTTGGATTGTAAAGGTTGCAGACCCCTGCCCTGTTTTCATGTTCTCAGACAAGGTTTATTTGACTCATTTTTTGTCTCTACAGGTCAGGCAGTAATTAGGTCCAGGTGGGATAAGTGAAACTGAACCCAAAAAATTAATCAGAGTTAATTAGGATTTAAGAATGAGGCGATCCCTTATTTCACACACGGGGCAGGTTGGTTTAGATTGCTTCTTCTTTAAAAAATAGAATAACTTTTAAACAATTTTTCTTTGATATTGAAATGTATTTGATGATAAAACATATAAATGTAACAAAAAAGCATATGAAAAGAAAATGTGTAAGGGGGGCAAATACCTTTTCACAGTGCTGTATTTGACAGTGGCTATTTTCTTTTTTGGAGTTAACTTTTCACGTGTCAAGTGGGGCCATAACTTGTGTGTTTCGGTCGCCTCACAATTATTGATGTCATTCCGCTTCTGTCCCTTCTGTGTGAAACCAGGCCCTGCAGGCAAATGTGCACATTCACAGGGCTAAGGAGATAGCAGGATAGGGGTCTCTGGACACATGTAGTGTATGAACATACAGGGTGCCGTCAAAAAACGTTTAGTTATTGCTGCTTCTTGAACTTCTTCTAAAAGTGTTTTGTTTACATTTCCCAGTTTAACTTTCAGAACCAGTTTCATTTTCCAATGTAATTTAGGCAAAACAAGGACTGAAATCTCATTGAATCTCTCTCTTTTTTTAAGCAGCAAACTATAGCATGCAGCTTCTTTGTCTACATTTCTTCATTGCAGACAGCAGCAGTTAAATGCTTGCAATGTGATTCCTGCATCTTCATCAGACCCAGGCCTGAAGGAAAAGTGTCGTCTTTGAATTCACTGCAGAGACACAGAGCTCTGGCCCCTTTTCCTCTCAACTTGCCCCTTGAAGTTTTTTTTTTTCTCTCAACTGAAAAGGGAGCAGGATTGTGCTTAAAAAAAGAAGGAGTTTAATCTGGGGAATGAGTGCTTTGCCATGAAGCCCAGCTCTGGGAGAGTGCCAACCAGAGCTGGGCAGTGTATTAATATTTAAATTCCAGTCCAGATAATCAATAGAAGGGGTACTTCTGTGCGGCGTTACCCTCAGATGGGAAACGATAATAGGGAGAAAACCTGCTGATTAGCCTCCTTAGAAGCTCTCTTCTCTGTGTAGTGCTCAATACTTTAGGAGTGATTATAACCTATTGAGGCAGAAAACCTGATCGAATATGACCTCTTTTGAGTTCCTTGTTCCCTCAATAGTGTGTCAAAAAGAGCATTCAGCAGTTCTTGTTGCAAGATCACGCCTCTCTGAATTATTCTAATTTTTTTAATGCATATGGTGCTCAAGCAGAATTTCAGGCTGCCTTTATGTCCCAACATAATGCTTTAATATGACGGCCACGGCCATAACAGGCACCGATGGGGAACTTATATTTCATTCTTCTTTTCAGTGTACATAAAAAAAAAAATCCCAGCTTAGTCCTTTTTGTCTTTTGAATGCTTTGAACTCCTTTCAGCCTTTAGGGGGACTTTTTGTGCTGTGGATTGTGGTGTGCATTCACTGTAAAGGCACTCAATACCGCAATAAGACCACAAGCAAAACTGAGTGTCTTAAGCGGGACCACACATCTGAGGCATTTGCATAATTTAAGGGGGAGAGAAAGAGAGAAGGCAAGAAACCAGCGCTCCTCATTTAAGATGAGAATCGAGGCGATGCATACCTCTCTCGACCTATTGGTTTAACTGCATGTCTTGGTCAAAATGGCCCAACAAGGGCTGAAATAGAAAGTCTTAGAACTTACGCTTTTCAGAGGATGATTCGTCTTTTTGTGCGGTTGCGGGTTTGGCCACTTTAGAGTCTTGTCGTCACACATCGGCCTGAAAATCTTGATGTTTAAGAGAGGTCAGGATTTTTTTGTCCTTTTTTTGCCTTTGTCCTCACTTAGTTAAAGTGTCAAACATAAAGAAAAGGGGGTGTGGGGAAAGGAGGGATGTGGGGGTTCCAGTGCTTTTCCTGTGGATAATATCTTGTTTGAAGGGCCAGCAGAAAGAAAAGCAGAAGGAGCTGAAGTAGCGGTGGTGAGGATCTTGAAAGAGAGCAAGGCCAAAGCTGAACTGCTCAGTTCATTTTCCACCTCACTGGCCATCGTAATCCATCTCGGCCAGCTGCTAACAAGATTGAGTCTGAAGTTTACCTCTACAATGAGATAATCAGATTAAGATGCACAAAGATCAAATAATGACCCGGCTTTAGGGCAAGTTCAGCAGGCCCTTGATTGTGATGTGTGGTCCTTCAGTTATATTAAAGATCTATCTATCTATCTATCTATCTATCTATCTATCTATCTATCTATCTATCTATCTATCTATCTATCTATCTATCTATCTATCTATCTATCTATCTATCTATCTATCTATCTATCTATCTATCTATCTATCTATCTATCTATCTATCTATCTATCTATCTATCTATCTATCTATCTATCTATCTATCTATCTATCTATCTATCTATCTATCTATCTATCTATCTATCTATCTATCTATCTATCTATCTATCTATCTATCTATCTATCTATCTATCTATCTATCTATCTATCTATCTATCTATCTATCTATCTATCTATCTATCTATCTATCTATCTATCTCTCTCTCTCTCTATCTATCTATGTAAAACTTGAATTATTTTTCATCTTAAGAGTAAAAAGGGTAATTTGGCTTTCCAAAGTGATCCATAATTAAGTGGTTTTGTCTTTTTCTTCGCCAACTTCTCTTTCACCACACACTTTAATGGAGTAATGGGATTATTCAGGGGAGCATATAAATGTGATTGTCTCAGAGCAGATGGTGCGGACTGCTTCACCTTTGACAGAAGTTAATTAAGCCCGCCATATTGTGTCTATCCAACGGGAGAAACTTAGATGAATATTGAGCTGTTGAGCCCTGTGTCTTTCACACATCTCGGTGCAGGGACAGAGGACACTGTTGATGTAGAACTGATTCAGATCTAGTTTTCAGGACTTTATTTATCTTGAGTTCAGAGTTCCTAACATGAATGCATTGTATCACACTGGCTGCCAAATTCTCAAGCTACTTCTGCTGTGTGATATCAGCTGAGTCATTCAGAGGGTAGCTTTCTCACCACCAGTAAATTACCCACCATGACCTTACTAAAAAATTAGTTTTCATACTTCACTCTATTCTTAGCAACGGTTACAAATGAAGAAATAAAAAATGCAGTCTCCATATTAACTCAACTCAATTCAAAACACAACCAACCCATCAAACACCAAATTCCTACTGCAAAGGCTGTGTGTTTTCCTCAGAACTTTAAAGGCCCGTGAGATAGATTTTAAAAGAATATAAAACAGTACTACAAAACCAGGAAACTGCAGATTATTAAACCGAGTGAAGTCAGAATCACAAAATAGTGTTCAAAGAACCCAACATGGAGGAGGAAACCTGCTGAGTGCAATATAAAAGTAGAGGTTAAGCTTATTGTAAACTCCCTCCGCTACGTTCCAGAGGTGGATGTTACATATGATTAGAGGAACTCTGTTGTGGCCATCACTGCAAGCTACTTCCGTTCCAGTTGAGCATTGCTAATTTTTTAAACCCTCCACCACATGTGTGGTACTACTGTGCAGCTCCTTTTTTCTCCCTTTTGATCTGGGTTTAGGGGGGTTGGCTGCAATTTTATGGTAAAATGCCCACTTGAGCTATATCCTCTAATGTTTAATCATGCTGGGCGTTTATTAAAAGAGATCAAGAAATAAGTTGTAGAAAGTTGAAGATTAAATAACGGACAAATGTGTTTATCTCCAGCACGTTTTAAAGATTTTTAAACATTTAACATGTACTTCCAAAGTTCTGAAATAGTTTTTGTCATGATACTTTGGATCCGAAAAACAACATTGTTAACCCTGTCAGCTAGAAGTGACTTTTTTATTTACTTGCTTCTTTTTGACTGATGCCAAAGTGTACATTTAATAAATTATTTGATTTGTACACTCAAATGAATATTAACTTAGATTGCTACCTCACAGGATACAATTTTTTAACTCACCTGTGGTGCAATTAGAGTTACCTCCAACAATCATTTAAAAGATAATAATATAAGTACTTTTTTGACTTATTTTGTCAGGTTGATTAAAGTTTCTAGGAACTTTTAAGTTTCAGTTTTGCTTGGGGTCTAACTATGATGTGACACAGAGGCCCATTTCTTTCCGCCACCAGTAACTGGATTGAACAAGGCCCATTTGCCTTGCCATCATTAACAGTGTTATGCCCCAGCCATGGCTAAAATGGACTTGAACTATACACAGACAACGAAAGACTGATAAAAAAAACTCTGAATTCTATACTGCACAGCATCAAGCTATTTTTTAGGCCAGCCCTCTATTCTGCTGCCCAGCAGAAAAAGGAGAAGAAAGATGGTCTGAAACTAGCTGGTGAGTAAGACGCTGGATCCAAGATAAATCCTTGGATCCAGCACGTTAATATTTATATTAATGGTAGTTAAAAGTACATGTGTAACTTGAAGAGTAACTAAACCAACTTTGAATTGTCAACTAAAGTAACCAAATCAACTTTTTTGCTGTTGAACAGTATAAATTGGGCCTTAAGGGTGCTATACTAGTGCTGCCCTCTTTGGGTTGAACAATGGCAACTGCAGTTCAAATTTCCTATCGGTTCAAACGGTACAGTTTGGTACATGTCTAAATCACAGCCCCGGTTCAGGTATAAAACCATCTCACTCAGACATGCCCCCGTTGCAAGTCAGGAGTTGGAATTGCACACAGTGAGCATAGCATATTTTGCTTTATAACTTCGATAATATGCTTTACTTTGAATAATACAAATTTACATGTCAGTGTAAACTTTCTGAAAGTCTATTACTGCTTAGAACGTTAGCCCATGTAAGCAATGATGCTGCTAAGATCAATTTATGACTCACAAATTGCACCCATTCTGTCCTCCACTGCGTCGGCGCCAGCTCTGGGCAACGCCGAGTCAGCACCTTGACCCAGTGGCTTGTATTTATAAGGCCCAGGCCCACTGGTCTTCATAAAGCCTCCCTTAACCGCTGGTGACGAGGGGGTAAAAAATCCCCCACCTCAAAACACCGATCAGTGGAGAAACTGCCAGCATCGGTCTGCACATTCTCCGTGTTTCAATATGTCAAATGAAGCTTGTTGCCACTTTCCCTCATCCTGCTGGCCACGCACCTGCCCAAACCCCATTGCTCATCCTCACACTTGACACTGCTCTGCAGTGTCTCTGTGGCATTATTCAAAATTTGTCTGGGCGACAGGCGACAAATACACTTACTGCTAATGCTAGTGCCAGAAAGGTCAAATATTTATATCAGATTCAACATTATTTTGTGAGAGGCCATAGACATTCCTCTCTACCATTTTAGTAGTCCAGTACCCCATGTGATGGCTAGTCAACATAACAACATTGAGATCTATTGTCTAAAAGCTTATTGATTTCTAATTTGGCAAATATCTTTTAAATATTATTTACTAAAATAAATTGTGGATCTTTGAAACAACATGAAGATCAACTATGCAAAAAGGTTATTGATTTCTAATTCAGCAAATCATTTTTTTAAATATTATTTTATCAAAATATATTTTACTTACCAACTGATTTGCATTGTGACTGACTGGCACAATGTAGCATTGATTTGTATATCTGACAAAAATTCTATATTTTAACATTATTGGTAATTTTTTAAAGAATTGATAATTATTAATTATAATTTTTAACAATTGCTAAAAGCCAAACAATTATTATTGCAGTGAGCAGGATGGTAAGGTAGGTAAAAAAAAAATCCAAAGCTTACTTTAAAGGGCAAGGCATATTGGAGACTTCAGATGTGCACCAAAAATACACCTTTTTTTTAATAGACACACCAGGTGTCTATAACAACTATATCACTATCTATATGTCAAGTAGTTGTTTGGGTGTGAAGCCAAGAAAAATATTTTTCTGGTCTGCTAACATAAACATAAACATGTGGATTTTATTAAACTGCATTGGGACTGCTTTGGTCAGATTGAGTTTCTCAGCAACAGACACTCCAGAACATGTTGGTAGGAAACAAAGGATTAACATGTTTAAAAGAACCAAATTCCCACTCTTGAGTATGGTGGAGGACCTGTAATGCTGTGGGCCTTTTTCTCTTGCAAGGCCCTGAACACATTGTTAGAGTGCATGACATTTTGCACTCTCTGAAATGCAAGGAGATTTAAAATAAAAATCTGGTTGACTTTACCATTGTTGTAACCTTCTCTGATGTGAGTTTTTCTTAATTTTAAAATAAAAAATGTAAATTATCAAAACAAAAATGGTGGAAATCGATAATACTGTTTAAAGGATGACAAGAGGTTTTTTAAAATTAAATTAAGTCACATAAGTCCATAATATAGGTGTATTACAACATGTTTTGTAATGTGAAGTGCATATTTTCCATTTGTAAAATGGGTGAATATGTTTTATCTCTCGGTAAAACAAAAGAAGAAACAGGACTTTGCAACAGCAGCAGCATTGATTGTTATCAACCATGTCCTGTCTGGGTGTATATCTCTGGTCAGGGTGGCACTCATTAAAAGCAAAGATGACGCTTTGGGGTGGAGGGTCACATTACAAGATTTGGGATTATGCAGCTTCATCACTTTTAAATTGACAACACATGTTATCCAGATCTATAATTATACTTTCCTGATATGCTGTTACATTGGCTAATGATGGTGGAAACTTCAAGGTTTTTAGGGTTAGTTTTAATGAGTCCCTTTCCTTTAAAGACCACAAAATGCCACCAATTTAAGTCCTGCCAATGCTCTCCATTTCAAGTCGAGAAACACCCGTGGAGAGGAAAAGAAATCATCTAGTTGGCCGGACATGTCAGCAGTTAAGAAACCAGCGTGAGCCTGCTCATTCTCCATGGCAGGGATCAGATTAGGATTCATGAAATAAAAGTTTTCTGGGATGAGATAATCATGCGGCCACTCATATTTTTAATTAAAATGAAAATAGTTTTCCCTGCAGGAGTACTCTGAGATAAAAAAAAAAGAATAGATCTAATTATCCAAGGCTTTAAGGCCACTTCTCATATTATTATTAAGTATTTGGAATTTCTATAAGAAATATCCCCAAATACTAAACAACCTAAAATGGAGAATAAGGACAAGTACAGAATTCATTTATTTATTCAAAGAAAGATTGATGTCTCTGATTTTTCTACAATATAGAAATTAGTCCTTCTTAACAACAGGAAACCTTTAGCCCTGGAAAATATGGCAAAATAACTTTGTATTTTGAGCATCACATTTTAATAAGCCTCATAGAAACCATTGTACCATTTTGGCACAATCACTTATTTGTTTTAATTTATCTATTTCAAAATCCTGTAGTTTTTATTCTCACTCCATGGCTAATAGCTTTTTTCCTGCTTTTATGTCACTAAGAACCTCCCTTGCAGTGACTCCATACTCTATTTACCAGAAGCCTTTTAACAATCCTACCACACCACACAACATAGAGGGCTTCATTAGGCTATGCTACCACAATATGCTACTGGCTTCAGATTCAAAGTACCATGTGATCCTGTTTCTCCTAGGTGTAACAGCTGCCTTCGGGGGAGGGGGGGAGCTTCCACAGGGCTTGATCCTTGGGCCTCTGCTATTTAAATATGGAAATGGATACAAACATACAAACATAACCAAACACATGCATAATGTTGCAGAGGGGAGGCGGCACAGCAAAGATAACAGAGGCTGAGGTCTAAAAAAAACATAGCTATCTACTGACTGAGCGGCAACCCAAGGAATGCACCTTGCCAGTGCAACCGAAATAGGTATGTTGTCTCAATTATTTTGGTTACTATTTGAGATAAGATGAACATTTTGCTGGTGTTAAGAAGAAATGAATTGTCTTTGGTGGTTTTATGTATAGAAGGCTTTTATAATAATTCTAATTTCTCATTTACATTTACTGACTCAAGCTTATGTAAATAAACAGCATGGAGTGTCCTAGAGGAGCTGTCAGCTCTGTCCTTTATGACAACAACTCTAAAAAGAATGGCCATATTTTTTTATTATCTGAATAATAAAACAGAATGAACAAACTAAACAAATTCACTAGATAACATAGCCATTTGCCACATGGTGATTAGAGCCCTAAACAACTAAGGCAATGCTTTTTCTTCCTAATGTAGCTCTAGGTCAACACAACCCTTCATCCTTTCCTACTTAATGTTTTTATGAGGATAACATGGGAAATTATTTACATGTGTGAGTATGCTTGCAGCATATTTATCTGTTTAAGATGGATTTGTGGCACATGTCTGTGCTAGAATCAGAATCAGCTCTGAAAAAGGAGGGGTTCCTCTTTTGGTGTCTGATCTAACAGAAACTCATTGGTTCATATATACTCACACCATTGTTTATCCTTTATTTTCACCAAACTGCAGCACCAAGATCAGTGATGAGATTCAAATGGGTGTTAATTACCTGGCGTTTTGTAATAATATATTTTTGGCAGAAAAATCACATCACTGATCTTGATTAAGCCGCTATCCAGCAAACTGTTAAGAGACTTGCCTCTGCCCAAGGCAATGGTGTGTCACGTGATCAAATAAACCTAATCTGATTGGCTAAAAGACGCTCGACTTGATTGAGTGCTGATTGCTTTGGCTTGAGTCACCAGAAAGTCGACACATTTGCAGGCGAATTTTTGCAGGTGAATTTTTGCAGGCGAATTTCTGCAGGTGAATTTCTGCAGGTGAATTTCTGCAGGTGAATTTCTGCAGGTGAATTTCTGCAGGTGAATTTTTACAGGCGAATTTCTGCAGGTGAATTTCTGCAGGTGAATTTCTGCAGGTGAATCTTTGCAGGCGAATTCTTGCAGGTGAATTTTTGCTGGCACATTTTAAGTATGATCTGTGTGTTCATTTAGGAACAATGATCTAAAAGAGGCTTTCTTTACTTGACTGAACCTAAAAATGGATGCAGCATGGTGTCAAGCCTACATCACTCACACCTTTATTTCTGATGTTTATGATAAAAGTAGTTAGTGAAGAGATCGCATGCTGACAGCTACTGGATAGTGCTTCATGAGGCAAACTTTACTTGGACCAAAAAAACATCATGGTATTTTTATGGCATATTTATAACACCAATAATAATAGCAACTAATTCCTACCATTTGCAAAAGATAATAAAACATCAGAATCCAATATGACAATGTGTTGGATTACAGTTTTCGGGTGCAAACTTAATGTTCGGATTGTTTGAGAAATGACTCCAATTTTTAAAGAAGCCTGTGGATATCTCCAGAAATCAGATACTAATTTCCATCTCTGTTTGCAAATAAGCTGTAAAATGGGCCTTTAAGAAAACATCTTTGCAGAGTGAATAATCACATTAGCGTGCTGGGTTTGTGTCCCTGAATCGTCTTTGAACTAATTTGCAGCACATAGGCTCGCAGCTGCAATGTTTCTAAATCTGTAAACCAATTAGGCCCATCAACATGGCTGTTAGGGGTTATTCCTCGCAACAATAATTGCATCTAAGCAAGCGTTCATGATGAAGACATAGTCCAGAGGCATCCTTCTATAGAGAAAAAAAAAACTGCATGGTTATGTTTTTAAGTCACAGCACTCCTTTTCTCTCACATTCAAATACTGTAGGCTAGACAATAACAAACAATGCAAAGCTACTTGTTGTTTTTTAAAGCTCGCAACCCCCCCAACCTCTATTTTCTCTCCTCCTCTGTCTCTGCAGAAATGACAGGAGCAATGCACATTTGTAGCTTGCAGGTACTAGTTGGGGTACAGATTGAAGCTATGATATATGACATGTGTTGCAAGCAGTCTCTGTGTATCTCCCAAGGACCTGTCACAGCTCCAGCACAGGCAGTTAAAGGCTCTGTTATACACAGTTTAATCCTCCATTTAGGTCACAATCCACCAGCAGAAATAATGCAGCGTTTTCTCAATTCTTTGTTTAGAATCCTTATAGTTTGCTAATTAGAATAAGCTCAAATGCTCCTGCAAACTACAGTTACACTATAAGTGTTTTCTGGCTTTTAAATCATAAACAAAGCTTAAATGGCTTCAGATCAGAATGCAGTTTTTTTCTGATGATTTGTTTTTTAAGAAGTCTATATTTTTGGGCCTACATGACACATTTTTTCTATTTATTCTTTTCAGTTATTTATATACTATATGTAAGTAATTGTATTTTGTTATATTTAATGGCTTCGATTTTTATCCCCTTCCAGGTTTTAGCCCTGAATCGCAATCTGATTGGAGCTGCATTATTCACTCAAGGTTGTGTCATTGCTAGAAGCCAAAGCCAGCACATGCCTTGTCCACCGCGCTTTATTTCAAAGGTTAGCCATGCATCTGTACATGGTAAATTAAGCTTTAAAGAACCTATGAACGTATGCGGATTTTTGTTTTATGAATGCAAAACATGAATATGAATGAAATAAAAGCATTGAAAAATAACCTAAATAAATAAAAGGGAATAGTAAATAGGAGCAGGAGGAGCTTGTGCAGTTTATCTACTTGGGGTATGTGTAAGGGATTAAATCAGGTCGGATCTCATTGAAAACCTTTCTACATTAATTGCAGTGGTAGTCAAAAAGCACAAAGCTGGTCTTTGATAAATGTGTTTTTCTGTTAGTTTTACTCCAAGGAAGTTGTTGGTGCTTGGCCCAATTATAGTCTCAGTCTGAGCAGAGGTAGATCTCACGCATACCCGACTTTTCTGTAAATGGAACAGAAATTGAACCTCCTCCATTGTAGCTTGAGATGATGACAGACAGCTAAAACCCAATTGGAAGGTGTCTCTGAGCTTAGAGGATGCAACCTGTATATATGACATTCCATCAGGCTGTATCCCTCCATTTACCCATTGTGACTTACGGGTTGGGGGTTGTGTGCCTCTGATCGCAGCATCAGTCTAAGGGGAATCTGCTACGAGTTAAAGTACAGGGAGCACGTCTTTCTCCAGAGCCTGCGGCCTGCTGGTGCTGAGTAAGACCCGTGCAGCAAAAGATTGCTTTTGAATTAATACTCTTTGACAGTAAATGTCAACAGAATTTAAATTACACTCACCGCCCTCTCTCATAAGCATGTGAATGTCTTTAACTTATATTGGGTGCCATGAAGACGGCCAGCGTAGCCTTTGAGGGGCGATCTCTTTTTTGTTTTTTGCACTTGACTCCACGATTAAAACCACCAGCTCAGTGTTTCCCGTCGCATGTCTGAAACCAGCATCAAATTCAGCAGGCATGCATGTGGCTAATTAGTTGGATTTAAGCGCAATGATCATCAGCATTGTCGACAGAACTGCTGCGATCTCAGACTGGTGCCCTCCCCTCTGCTGGTCAATGGAGCGTTTCATTGTTCATTAGAAGCAGAGGCTGTGATGGAGCAGGCCTGGCTGCCTGTGTTAGTGTTAAAGCAGTAGCACAACAACAACATCTATATGAGGACTATGTCCTCCTGAACCGCACAGCTGCACCTTGGAACAGTGGAAGAACAGAAACTTGCTGGTACAGCTTCTTACCAGAACTCAGTTTTAAATGCAAGTCGTATTGAACCCATTATCTGCTTTTGAACACAGAAATTGAACAGACTTTCAACAGGAAAAAAGGTTACACTTAGTAGAATGACAAAGATCAATGGTTCTCCAATATTTGTAAGAAGTACTACCTGCTGCTTTGTTCTGTCATTGTGAAGAAAGAGCCAACCAAGAAAAAGCAAAGCTCTTGATTTATTTATTTACTTTATTTAGTTCTGACTCTCACTTGTGGTCATGAGTTTTGAATCATGAATAAAATCCCAGAGAAGCGGCTGAAATAACAATGGCCTATTTACGACAAAAATTCGCATTGCCCTTTACAGCACGATCTGTACAAACATACCTAAAAAGTCCGAATTCGGAGTGGGAAGATCATCTGTTTCTCACCAACCTCCTCCACATTACAGTCCAAAAATGGCTGCCTTTGAATGTACACTTAGTGGTAGCTGCAGCAGAATCTCTGGGTCTGCACGTCTGACAGTTTGTATCTATCTTTCACAACACTGGACAATTAAACTTGCCTATGGAATGGAAGGCAGCATAAGTAGCCACCAGCACTTACTCCTCATTCATTGCAGTGCACTTTAGTTAGTACTGGGAGTTTTTCCACTGAACTTCTTATTTGGGAAGTTTCAACAACTCATATTTTTGCTTTGCTGGTTGGATATTAAAACTTCTTACTTTTAATTTTGTGGTATTGATGGTGTTTGTGTCTTTTGGTTAATTTTCTGCTCTTGTTTTCTTTTTATTTATTGGCGTGTTCAGCGCTTTGGTCACTTGGATGTGTAAAACACTCTATAAATAAAGGTTGATTGATTGAGTGATTGATCCTATCCGAGGTGTACCCCATCTCCCGCCCATAGACTGCTGGAGACAGGCACTAGCTTCCCCGCGACAGACTATGGAAGAAGCGGTATAGAAAATGACTGATTAATTGATTTAATTTATTCATATATCAAATAATTGAAGACAAATGTTCTTCTGAGTACCACTAAAGGCAGCCCAAGTAATGGATATATAGCATCCTCAGTACTGTTACTGAAGATTCTATGGGAGGTGGATGGAGATAAGCCTGGTTTTATATATAACCCACCTATAAACAAAATGCTCAAATAAAAGTAGAACAACACACAAATACAGCAGGCAACATAAGTACTGAACACATCATCAACGTTCTCCGATTTAATATTTCTAAATCAGACTTTAGCAACAACCCAAGTAATCCACAATACAAAGAAATCCAAGCAGATTATTCCACATACGAAGTTACGGGTAATAAATTGGAACGACTCAGGGAGCAAGTATTTAAAGCAAGAAAAAAGGATATAAGACAAAGCCAAGAAACCAGCTTTAATTTGTCAGTATTTAGAAAGCATTCCTGCTAGTGCAAATCAATATTAGCTGGTTTAATATTAACTGATGGCAAATTAAAAGGTTTCTCATTGCCAAAGTATTACACAAAGCGCCAGAATTTGTAAAAGCAGAGATGCCTTCACATAAAAAAACTGTTGCAAAACATACTAATGGTAATAGTTGTAGCTGCATTTCTGAACCTCTGAACAGTTGATTGAGCACCATTTGAGCCATAATCATTAGGTGGAAAGAACTTCATCTAACCATAAACCATCCAGGTCCAGGTGTTCCTCATGAGGTATCTAACAGAGGAATCAGAGGAGTAATTAAAAATGCTGTCCAAGAGCCAATGAGCACTCAGAGAGCAGTCCAGAAAGTCCTGGAGCATGTTCAGTGTTTGCACGGAAAACAAATAATGCAGTCAAACGCAATGGCCTCCCTGTATGCTCTCAGTGCGTCAATACGCTGGTGAAGAAAGAAAAATAAAAAAAAATAAGAAATGTAAAATGTTGAAGCTTGTTGAAGATTGCTACAGAACATTTGGACAAGTTAGTATATTATTTGGAGAATACAGTCTTGTCAGATGGGGTCCAAGTCATTGCACACATCATGTTTGGATGAAGAATGGTTCTACACATCACTCCACAAGCACCATGCCAAAAGTGAAGTTAGCAGGTGGGAACATCATGGTGTGGGCTGTCTTACAACATACCATGGCAGACTTCATACAACTAAAGGACGGATGAATGGAGAAATTTACTGGTGTCATAACGGCAAATCGGGTGAATCTAGAGCAGACAACATTTACATAGGCATGGTGCAGGTTAAACAGGTTTATTGAAACACAAGACAGTTCAGCGAAGTTGTCCAGGGGTCCAGTTTTTTTTGAGCGGTGCACTGAGAAAGAGAGGTGAATGAGTATGCATGACTGGGGTGAACGGGCAACTTGAACTGGTGGTAGGAGTGTTGTGCTGTTATGGGTTGAAGTGTTTTTTTAGCAGGAAGTAAGTAACGCCAGGGAGACTGAGGTAGACGGCAGAGATTGTAGTGCTATGATGGTTCTCGTTTGTTTCCTTTCTTCAGGTTGCAATATGGAGCTGGAGGGTGGACAGGCAGGAGTACAAAAGGCAGTAGATCTGGAGAAGCATTAAGTACTTTTCTTGGGCATGCAGGTTCCAAGAAGCTTTAGCCTAGAGAAGACTTGGGCACGAGTCATCAGACAGGACAAATCCAGGTCTGGGTCTTCAAAGTCTGGGTAATTAGGTCTGCTGGTCTGATTACCACTCTGGGGAGTTAATAATCTGATGCCTCCTTCAGGGTCCTGCTGCTTAAAAACACTCCCTTGATGAGCCTTGATGATCCACAGTTGTCAGGCTGGACCTGCCTATCACACCCTGCACACCCCCACCAACAGATGCCCCCTGGCGGCCATCCGGCGATGGATTGACAGATGCCTCAAACTACGTGAGGCATCTGTCATCTGTCCTATCTGTCCGCCCTTGAGCGATCTTCTGGACCATACCCCTCCCAATTGACAAGGTACTGCACAGCACACCCTCTTTGTCGAGAGTCCATGATGCGACAGACATCAAAGGTGGGATAGCCATCGACTTCCGAGGCGGGTTGAGGGCTGGTTTGGACAGGTTTGATATGAAAGACGTTGAAAGTGGGACGAACACGGAGGTGAGCTGGCAGTTTGAGGCTGACAGATGTGGAACTGATAATGGATTCAATTTTGAAGGGACTGAGGGATCTGGGTCCACGTTTTTTGGAGTAGGCTTTTAGTGGGAAATTTCTTAAAGATAGCCAAACTTCTTGTCCAGGGGAGTAGGTGGTAGCCAGGGATCTTTTCTTGTCTGCATACGTTTGTTTTGGAGTGATGAATATTGGTTTTTGCGTTGGTTCCAGAATTGACAGCAATGGAGCAGGTGGGCACGGACTGAAGGAAAGATGGATTCTGGGAAAAACAAGGAGTGAAGGTTTATAACCTAGGGAAGACTCAAATGGAGACAAACCAGATGGTGCAGACATTATGTTATGTGTGAGTCACCGCCTCATATGGGCTGATTATAGGCTGACTCCAGGAAGTAGGATTGTCGGAACAAAGACATCTGAGGGTGTTTTTCATTTTCTGGTTTACTTGTTCACATTGACCGTTAGATTGGAGATGAAAACCGGAGGAGAGAGAGTTTAGATCGGGCACGGATTACTGAACAGTCCTTCCAAACCTGAACTGGGGTCCTCTATCAGACCCGATTTTGCTGGGGAAACCATGGATCCTGAAAACATGATTAATGAGTAATTTGGCTGTGACTGCAGCAGATAGTTTGGTGCGAGCTATTAATGGCATGCTTTAGAGAATCAGTCAATGATGGAGAGAATGATAGTTTTGCTGTTGGATGGTGACAAAATCCAGAGTTATATGAGACCAAGGCCGACTGGGGATGGAGAGAGTGTGTAACAGACCAGCAGGAGGTATACTGGAGTCCTTGTTTATATCACATGTGGAACAGGCTGCTGGAAATGAGGATAATTAAGGTGGTGAATTATGCCAACCAGTACTCCCTGGATTACTGATGGGCTGTTTCTTTTGGCCGCACCGGACACTGCAAGTTCTCCGCGATAAAGTCATCGGCCGGAAGTCAGACCTTTGAGGCTGTCTCGGCCTTACTGCATGGGTTCATTTAAACGGTGGGGAACAGAGTGTTGAGCTACAGGATCTATTGATGTCACAATGGGCCCAGAGTTTTCAGGTCAGGAAGTGAATAGTTTCTGAAGCTTTTTTCATTATTTCACTCCCTTAGACGATTGTCAATGCATATGGCCAGGTTAATAAGTTCATTAAGTGGTTTGGGTTCATCACGACAAGTTAATTCGTCTTTTAATTTCTCACCAAGAGAATTTCGGAACGCCCCCTCAAGAGCTGGTGGATTTCAACCTAATTCAGCAGCCAAGGTGTGAAGCTCTATGGCTATTTTGGCTACAAATCTGCAGTTCTGTTTAAAGTTCCATAATTAGGCCTTGACATAGGATATCTGGCCAGTGTCATCCAGGAAGGAGTCAGGCGAGCACCGAAACACGAGGGGACACTGCAGGGGAAAACCCCATAATTTATCCAAATCCCCCAAAAAAGGTTCCGGTGTGGGGGAAGCAACTCCATGGCCGGTGGGGGCTACAACCAGGAGCTAGACTGGTAGGAGGAAGAACAGAGGGGTTAGTGATTGTGGGATGAAGTTTGGAACTAAGAGAGTGAATTTGTTGGGAGATCTCAGCCAAAGTTTGTACAGTAAATTTTTGCTGTTGATTGAGTGACTGGAGAAGATGGTCATGCTGTCCAAGCAGGATGCCCTGTTGTCGTCTGTAATTGTGCCACAGAGTCAGATTGGTCAGTTTGTGACATGACAACTGGGACGTTTCATATAAGAATCTAAGAATTTAAAGATGTAACAAGTCTGGATTCCAAATAAGACAATAGTCCCAAAAACAGAACCAATGAAACTGTCATGATTTGGAGCTGTTTGTCTGCACCGCCTTTGTCTGGCTGCTGATCATCTCTGTGCTGAAGCTATTCTAAGGATTGCTTTCACCTTCTCCTTCCAAGCCAGCTCCCTAATCACACCTCACTCGCTTCACCTGTTCACCTGGCCTTATAAGCAGCTCACTGGCAGACAAACATTGCCTGATTATCGAAAGCCTTAGTGTGAGCACATGTCCAGCTGGACATCGACCTTGCTTCTGCTTCCTGACTATCGCTCTCTGCCTAACCCTCGGATCTGCCTGCCTGAACCTGCCTCCCTGTGCATGACATCGTTTCTGTGCCCTGACCACCGATCCAAGCCTCTCCCTTGGATCCTGTCACCTGAATCAATCTTCCCAGTTCTGACCCAGATTCTGTCCTCTGACCACCACACTCTGCCTATTCACTGGGTTTGCAAACCAGAGAATCCTTTCTTGTGTGACGTTAACCTGCTGTCATCAGACTATCACGCTGAGGAGCCGAAAATCAGTTTTCTTATTCTCCTATTCTTAGAAGGTTAGTGGCTTTATTTCTGAGGTTGTTATTATTAGTTCTCTGCTCAGCCACTAACCCATCTGTCTGCCCTCAGAGGTTCCAGAGCCTGCTGCTGGAAGTTTCCCAGAGGTTTCAGTAAACCTTTTTAATTTGATCTGTTGTTTCCGGCTGAAATTTCGGGTCCTCTGTACAATCCGTTACAGACACACTTTATTGGTTTCAAAGAATGAAAGTAAAGATGTTGGTTTGACCCATGCAATCAATCACATGACTTATATCCTAATGAAAATCTATGGAAACATCTGAAGATCAGAATCCATGAACAGGAACACCCAGAATCATCAAGATTTGAAGACGGTTTGAGTGGGAGTATGAGTCAAAATCACCCTTGTTTTTAAGTAAAACCTTGTTTGTGGACTAATTTATTTGCATACATGTGTACATGGTGTTCAATATGTATTTTACCTCCTCTATAGAAAATCTGCAAAACTAAAACTTCTTTTTAAGGAACGGTCTTATTAAATGTGACATTGTTCATCTCCAGATAGCACATAACATATACACAGGCAATGTTAAGTGATGCATAATTTCCTCATTCTTATTAATCTGAGCGCATCAGTGGGGACTGCATTAGTGTTAAAACATAAAACTAGCTGTTTTGGAGTCCCTGATGAAAACTAACTGTTTTCGACAGGCAGTGGCTACCTTTTAGTGACCCTAGGGAATGGACTTGTTTCAAAAAGAACACAGCTGACTGTCCTGCAGTATCAATGAGCTGCCCTCTCTGCAGCCCATGCCAGCAGGTATTTTTCCAACTGTGTGTGTTTTCTTCCTTTCCTCACCTTGCCATGATTTATTCCTCGTGTGTTAGAAGCTGCTGAGGGGCTGAGCTGTGGATTTCAGTGGTCCTGCTACTGTTACTCAGCCAGGTCTGTTCAAGCTACTGGGTGAGCTTATTCAATTAAAGTTCAACTGACAAAGTTGCCAGTTCTTTAGATATATATATATATATATATATATATATATATATATAGTACTGTGCAAAGGTTTTAGGCAGGTGTGGAAAAAATGCTGTAAACAAAGAATGCTTTCAGAAATATAAGTAATTGTATATTTTTATCAATTTACAAAATGCTAAGTGAGTTAGCCCAAACATACAGCCAAAGTCATTCAGAACTATCTTCAGCGTAAAGAAGAAGAAGAATTACTGGAAGTGATGGTATGGCCTCCACAGATCCCTGATCTCAACATCATAGAGTATGTCTGGGATTACATGAAGAGACAGAAGGATGTGAGAAAGGTTACATCCACAGAAGATGTGTGGTTAGTTCTCCAAGATGTTTGGAACAACCTACCAGCCGAGTTCCTTCAAAATCTGTGTGCAAGTAAGTGTACCTAGAAGAATTTATGCTGTTTTGAAGGCAAAGGGTGGTCACAGCAAATATTGTTGTGATTTAGATGTCTCTTTTGTTCATTCACTGCAGTTTGTTGATTAATGAAAATAAATTATTAACATTTACATTTTTGAAAGCATTCTTTGTTTACTGCATTTTTCATACTTGCCTAAATCCTTTGCACAGTACTGTATAATCTTTCAAAATACTTATTAGAAGTGTTTGTTATGATGTGGACAAACAATTTTTTTTGACATGACATGGCCTCAAAGAAAATTACATCTGTTTATTTTAAATTGTTAACAAACAATATCTGAAAAGTGTGGTGTACATTTGAATTAGTCCCTACGAGTCATTACTTCATAGAACCACTTCTTGTTGCAGTCATACTTGTAAGTGTTCATCCCTGGTCAAGATCAGTCAGACTGGATGTAGAGTGTCTATGAAAAGTAATTTTCAAGTCTTGCCAGAGATTCTCAGTCAGAATTAGGTCTTAATTTGACTTGGCAATTCTAACACAAGGATATGCTTAACTTTGAACTATGTCATTGTAACTAAAGTTCTAAGTTAAACGTCACTGTCTCCTTAAAGTCTTTTGCAGTCTCTAACAGGTTTTCTTCAAAGCAAACCTGCAAGAATGATCCTGCCACCACCACGTTTCATGTCAGGGATGGTGTGTTAAGGATGTGCATTTCACATTTTCTGCCATGCATAGCATTTTGCAAGTATACCCAAAAGATCACCTTTTTCCACAAGGGTGCTTTGTCTCCTACATGAGTTTTGGAAAACCTAAAATGGGACTCTGTGGCTTTCTTTCAAAAATGTCTTTCTTCTTGCCACTCTTCCATCAATGGCAGATTTTATGCAGTGAACCCCTTAAAGTTGACCTATCGATAGATACTCCCTCCTGAGCTGTGGCTCTCTGAAGCTCCTCCCAAGTTATCACGGGCCTCTTGGTTGATTCAGCTTAATGCTCTCCTTGCTCAGCCTGTCAGATTAAATTGACTGCCATGTCTTGGTAGGTTTGCACATGTGCCATACCATTTCCATTTTTGCTTATTCTCTAATGTTCTCTAAGAAACCAATGAGGCCTTCTGAACTTCTGGGAAGGTGACTTCTGAACGTAATTGGACACATCAGATTTTATTTTGGGTGTCAGTGTAAAGGGGACATGTGCACACCATACCTTTCAGATGTTTATTTATAAGAAATGTAGATAAGCACAATTCCTTTTGCTTCCACTTTAAACCTATTTGCCACTTTGTGTCGGTCTATTAAAATCCCAATGAAGTGCATTGAAGTTTCTGGTTGGAATGTAACAAAATGCAAAAAATTGTGTGAGACTTTATCACGGCACTGTAGTGAATGCCATGACATAGACAGGTACCAGCAAAAAAAGGAAATGTAGATGTCTCAGATTCACTAAAGTCACCTATTTTACGTATACATTATCCGTCGATCTGTCCACCATGCTGAGCTGCAGGTTTCACATTTCCTTTGAGTGTAAATTGCAAATGTTACTGTATGTAAGTGCTCTGTCATATCAGAGATAGGGGGAATATTACACGTCAACAGTATTAAATCACCTTTATCTGAATAGGCCCTAATGAGCTAATTGACCTTTTCCCATCGCTGGCTCCTTCATTGCTGTCTTAAGCTGAGAAAAATTTTGATAAGTGTGTGTATGTGTGTGTTCATTTTAAAGCACATATGTGAAGAACTTTGTTTCTTTACTTAGCTTTTTACAGATTTGAGTTTAATGAGCAAACTTTCTCCCATCTGGGCTTTCAGGTTTCTTTTATGTCTAACCTACCATATTAGATGGAAGCTTACCAACCCACTAACAACTCTCCTTTCTTTGTGTGCTGTGAAGACAGAGGGCAAATGTCTCCTTTCATTTATCTCTGAAGCAGCAGAACTGTAGTGCTGGAGAGCGTGACATTTATTTAGGTATTTATAAATTGTAGTTGGAATATATACATGTCGGATGGAATTCTGTTCCAGTTGTTGTGCCATGTGTTCCAACTGCTTCGCAGACTGTTTAACAAGGAGGCCATATTATAACCAATAAACATCAAAATTTCTTACAGAGTCTCCAGCAGCGGTCGTCTCAGGAAATGCATTTGTGACACCCTTTGGTTTGAATTCCAAAGTGTATTTGTTTAATGCTCTTTAAAGCTTGTCTCTGTAAGTATCCACATCTGTCTTTGAATTCTCTTCCCCACAGAACTGCAGTGCAATGAAATGTCAAGACAGATTCTGACTCCACCTCCGGCTCTACCCCCCCACTAAAACCACTTAGCCATGCCGAAGTGCACTCTGTCCGTAACGGCACATAAAGCCCGTTGTTTTGCTCCATTTGGAGAAGCCGCGGTGTCCAAAGCATTGAGTGTAACGCGCACATCTTCTTGTATATGTAATTTTCTGTGCAAATATGTGTTTTGTTTACAAGGGGGGAGAAAGGTTCATTGGCAAACCAAGCATGAAGTGGAAAAAATATGATTCTGATGGAGAATGAGTGGTCAGTTAGAGATGTGTGCTTTCTTTTCCATCTTGACTATCCTGAGGTCATTTCTTTTTATTCCGTTAGCTCCACTTCCTGCTCTGTCCAGCACTCAGACCCCATTTCATCTCTCTAATTACAGTCCTCAAGAGCATACACAAAACTTATAGTATTGGGTGCAAACAGAAGAATTGTGCAAAATCGTTGACATCACTTGTGTGTATGCTTGGAGTAATATCTGTATCTGATGTTGGCTGTCTGTAGAACTGGAGGGCAAGAGGAGATCCATACAGTGGAGAGTGCTCCAAATAGAGTGTCATAGGCCAATGTTTTGTCTAGGCAACAGAGGGATGACCCCTGACACAATCTGGAAAATGTATGCAATACCTACATAACTGCTTCAGTTCACCCTCTATAATACTGTGTTAAATACATCTTAGCTTGGATGGACATCAACGTACTTAATTCAATCAAAAAGAAAACAGAAATTGTATTTTGGCAATGCGACAGTCTCGGATGGCTATGGTCAAGCCATTGGCCATCCAGCTTCTTTTTGCCACTCTGCAGCCAGACTCTTAATTTTACTATAGATAAATTTTAAACTTGATACTCAGATTGGGCTTTTTTTTTTTCACCCAGGGCTAGCGTTTAAAGTGACAATGACATGCATTTGAAAAAACTATCCATGCCTGTATTACCTCAGTCTATGATCACAGTAACTCTCCCTACATTGGACTCAATCAGTCCTTATTTATTATTCTTTTATTCTTTTTTATTGGAGCTAAATAAAGCAACGTTTTGAAAAGTCTCGTCCCAGTTTTTCTTTTGCATTGATAGAGGATTTTTAACAGAATTTATGATGGTTCTCATTTGATAGTACAAAGTGGAATGGGATAGGAGGAGTAGGCATGACATTTCCTGCAATATTTTCAGGATGTTTTGTAATTTTACAAAACAGAAAGTAGTACAATCAGCTGATACTGCTTTAGGTGATGAATGTATCAGAGAGGTCTGAAGTGGGCCACCTATGGGCACCAACATTGCTGAACTTGAGGCCAATGGCAGAAACTAAATGCAGCGAAGTGCTCTTTTCATTTGATGTAGGTCAGAATAATATCACACATGGTTTTTGTTATAGAGTTGGACCCAACAAGATAAAAAAAAAAGCCCTGTAAATCCACATGGTGTTTGTGGGAAACAGTGTGGAGTTTGACTATATTTCATCTGTACCATTTTATGCTCACATTAATTAGCAACCTATGTTTTAATTTTTCAGTTCCAAAACAGTTTATTGCACATCTTTGTAGTTTTTGTTCTCATAAATAGCATATTTTTCAATTGAAAATAGATGATTTTTTTATTTGTATTTATTGGATCTAATATCTTAATAAAGTAAGAAAAAGTAAAAAAAAAAAAAAAATATGATCAGTAATGATCAAAGGTGAGGCTGAGCTAAAAAAACATACCTGCCCTGACATGAGTATTGTACATGGGCTTAACTCATATGGCACTTTTCCAGTCAGACTGACCACTCAGAGCACTTTACACAAGAGCCACATTCACCCAACTTCACTCACTAACATGCACACATTCATACAAACACATTTATACACTGATACGCAGATCAGTTGGGGTTAAGTGCCTTGCCCAGGGGCACATCTTCATGTGAGAGTAGAAGAAACTGAAATTGAACCCACAACTATTGGATTCTCATTGAGTCACAGTGGTCGACATTTTGCATGTGGTATATGAAGATAAAATCTAAAATATTCAAAAATAGCTAAAATAGGTTCAGAAACCTAAAACTAAAATGACTTGTTGATCAGGCTCCATATTCAGATTCATCCCATAGTTTTACATTTAAATCTTAGTTAGCTGTTGTAATTGAGGCAAACTACTCAAAACTACCAGCTTCAACACTGATTGAATGTACAGTTTACTTTAGAGACAAGGAAGAAAAAAAAGACTGTCCTGTATGAGAATTTTAACCCTGAAGCAACCTTTGTTATATTCTGAGCTCAGGAAAGCCTTCCTCAAATAGGATAAAATCTTGAAAAACTTCAAAGGTGGGTCCCAAAAACAGTGCTGCTTTGGGCCTCAAATAAACTTGGGATGGGTTTGGACATGACCAAAATGTGTTAATTTTTGCGTCCTTATATTGACCTCTGATCTATTCTAGAAATAATTTTAAAATGTTATTATTGGTTTGTAAGGGTCTTCAAGAAGATGCTCTACAGTATCTTACAATTGTTTTTATAAACTCATTGGCCTACAAGTTCCTATGTTCAGGGTAAAAAAGGTTGAAATACAAAGTGGAGAATTTGCCATAATTCTGTATTTTGTGAACTGAAGGTCAAGGACACTTGGATTGCGCCAATGGATAATGATCCAAAGTCCACAATCAATTCATTCTCTGAATGCTAAAAAAAATAAATAAATTCTGGTTTTGGAGCAACCTACTCAAAGTCTGTTTTTAATTCCAAATGAGAGTCTGTGGCCTGATCTTAAACAGGCTGGTCAGGCTATGCAAAACTACACTGCGGCTGAAATTAAGGTTCTACAAAAAAGACTGGGGTAAAATTTCTCCACGGAGATGTGAAATACTCGTTACCACTTATTGCAAATGCTTGACGGCCAGCAAGAGTGGCGCGACCAGTTATTAGATTTAGAGGGTTTTACAACAGAGGGCCAGGTTGGTTTGAATAGCTTTTTGGCCTGAAAAAGGATTTCATCATTTGGATTTACCTAGGTATTCTTTGTCTGATATTAATATTTGTTTGATGAGCAGAAACATTTAAGTGTGACAAAATGTAAAAGCTGAACAAATCAGTTAGGAGGCAAATCAGTTTTCACAACACTGTACCCTAGCATTTGATTAATGTAATGGTTTGCATACTGTTTTGACTTGTTTATTGGTTTTAAACGGCACATTCTTTTAATAATTCCTTATAGTTGTTGTTTGATCCATTCACTTCATTGTGCTAGATTCATTTCTATTTAACTTGCATAGCACCTTGGTGCATCTTAGGTTTTTAAATGTGCTCTCTCTGATGTTTATAAGATAAATATGGCCAATTCTGATAGCAAAGGCAGAAATGTGAACTTTGTTTAAACAAGATGTTAGATATTATTTTAATTTTGATCTTGCAAATCATTAAAAGCTGTTATTATAGAAAAACATTTAGACTTAAAACTGCAATGTTCCCTTTAGGCCACATGATACAACCACTTTATTCACAGTAATTAAACTTACTCAGCTCTTAAGCAGACACACATATCACATGTAGCCTGTGGTGTTTTTGCTTAGAGGTTTATCCAGAGGGAAGCCAACTTTCACACAGCTGTGTTAAAACTGCACTTGTTCCTCCATTGAAAGTGACAAAATCAACCTGGTTGTTATATTCTTTGCTGCACAGACTGTACTTTAGGTTTCTGCAGGATGAAAAAAGATGTTAGAGATTCCGCAGCCAAATTAGCACCAGCTCCCTGTACAGATAGAGAAGCACGTTCATCTCAGTTTTATGTTGTTTTACCAAAGAGCTGCTCGTTGTGCATTTTTCTCTCCCCTCTGAGAGGGCCTTATGCCTCAGACAAGAGAAGTGAAGAGTGCAAACAAGCTGTGACAATTGTGTCCTCCTTTATATTCAGGAGCTTTTAGCATAGGCATGATGGTGGGCCAGGTTAATGTCCCCATACAGCATGTCAACAGAAGCCCCCTCTCCACGAGACAAGAGCACGAGTGTGACGCTTGCTTGAACCTGTTTGCTTGAAATCTTCAACAAAACAAGTGAATGTCAGCTTTTATTTTCAGTAATTATGACACCGCAGTGGTCAACAGCAGTGTAAAGTTTTTGATGAAGGTGAGAAAGAACAAATAGGAAGAGCTATGATAAAATATGGCAGCAAAATTATTTTCATACACTCTCCAATTCCCCATGGTCGGATAATTTAGTCATGTCTCTCTTTATGTAAGCCTTGATAAATTCACATCAGCATCGCATGGACGGACAGCGTTTCCTATCCTCACAGCAAACTTGTGAATCTTGGTGTGAGAAAAACCTTGTTAATCTGCCTGTTTACACTTTGTTGAGTGGTATAACACTATCCAGGGCACACAGGGAGAAAAGTGGTCTCTGCAGACTTTTTGTCCAGTCTTGTGCTATTTACTTACCGCATGACAGAATATTCAAACTGTGCATCCACTCACTCATTCGGCTATTTTGGACGAATGGTTAGACAAAAGCCAGTGTCGTCCAAGCTTGCATCACAAATACTTTCATTTAAGTATTTGATTGACTCTGAGGTGCAGTGCTCCCACGCATCATCATTGCATGCAACAAACTGAGTCCATTTGCTCCGACTGCTGTGCTTTCACTTGACCGAGTGGCTGAAGCGAAGGGACATTTAGGCTACATATGGAACAGAGTTGTTGTCAAAAAGAGTTGTGTTCATCAGCTTTGCTGTATTTGAAATTCAATCCAATTTGTCTGTGGATGTTCCACATGTTGGAGGCCATGAGTCAGACTGTGCCATTAAGGCCTTTTTTAACACCTCTACTCAGAGCGGTCTTGCACCATTATACTAAGACGGGCTGATTTGTAAAATGAGATGGAGACATGAGGGAGGTGATTTATGATTAATGGTTTTCTTCATATATGAAGTAATGTTTTTATTGCTCCAGCTTATTCAACCACTGCATTTCAAGACAATTTTAACACATTTTAACTTTTTACATCTACTTCACTATGTTTAAACTTGACAGTTCCACTACTACTTGCAGTTCTACAACTGGGTTTTCATAGTACCGTATTTTCCGCACTATAAGGCGCACTTAAAAACTTTAAATTTTTTCAAAAAATGACAGTACGCCTTGTAATCCGGAGCGCCTTATATATGGATCAATTGGTTAATTGGTTGATCCATACTGGTTGTACACAGCGCTCTGTCAAAATGTTTCAGTACGACTGGTAAACTACAAAGCCGCACCGCTTGCAGCATTACGGCTACCGTAGTCAGGGGTGTCGCCGAAGTAATAGCGGTAAACACCTGTACTGTACTTACTCCTAGTCCAACACCCCTTGTGTGTGTATAAGGTTTGAATGTACTGTTGCAGGAATTGCCTGAACTATATGTGATTAGAAGCTCAGTGTGTGGGGTGTATGTTTCGTGTGTGTGTATGGAAGATGTTGACATTACTCCTCCGGACAGACGTGGCGCTGTGTGCTGCCGTAGCTGAGAATCAAGAGTGAAGGAGTGACGTCGGTATTATTGTGTGTGTGGGGTGGGTAGAGACGGCGACCGGAGCAGCGGTGTATGAGTCTGTAAGCCCTGTGTTTTTACGTGCTGCAAAGTCATTAAAAAGAACCCCGAATCTCATCAACAACTCAGTGTTTTGATGCTGTTTCTTCATGCTCAACTCAGCAACGTATGAGTGAGGGAGTTAACCCCGAGGAAACTAGTAACTTCGGCCCTGGAGAAAGCATCTCCCCTGTGTCATCAGACTACGGTCAGGGGACAGAAACAGGAAAGGTTAACAGTACTAACGTTTGATTTAGTGCATCAAACTGTTTCTTTTACGTGTTTACTGAATCAGGGAAAAGTTCCATTTCACGTTTTAACTAACGTTTGATTTCAACTTCAACTTCATAAACTCCAATGCATTCCTAATGTGCGGTTGGCTCTATTCAATAGAATTCTATGTAGAGGAGACCTTACCATGAGAGTGAATGGAGTTATCAGAACGCTGGTTTGTAGTGTATTAATAAAGTTTGACTGACTTATCTGACTGTTTTGTTGACATTCTCTTTAGCACAGCTCCATCTAGTGGATGCATAACGCAACCCCAGTCAAACGTTTGACTGCAGTAGCTTCTATTCTATGCGCCTTATAATCCGGTGCGCCCTATAAATGAAAAAAGTTCTAAAATAGGCCATTCATTGAAGGTGCGCCTTATAATCCGGTGCGCCTTATAGTGCGGAAAATACGGTAATAAAAATCTTAACAATAACAGACGGGGACTGAAATCGGACATTAGGGACGTTTGTTCACCGTAGTTCAAACAGACTAGTAAAATTTGAAATTTGTTTTACATAATTAAATGAACAATATATATATGAAATGCAAGCATTATTTTAAGCAAAATTTCATCAATACTAATCATAAAAAAAAAAAAAAAAAAAACATATAACGAGCCCTAACAGACTGTCACATATTTTAAAGTGTTTTAAAACTTACCCTTCCTTCATTGTGTGATATGTGCGGCCAATCGTCCGGATTTGCGCTAAACAAGCCAACAGGTAGTACATATGGATCCACCTTGTTAATAACCGCAATTTTCTTGAGGTACATGGCCTTATCAGGAGGCTGTAATGACTCTAGATACTTATCCATGAGTGAAAAAGTATGCATTATTGCAATGTTGTGAAGCGATATGGAGCCACCCAAGATGGCTGACTGGAAGTGAGGCGGGGACTTCAGTGAAGTCAGTGGAAAGGGTTCGTTCTTCATAGTCTGCCCCAGTATCTCCTGAGACTGATATAGTACTGTCATCTTTTGATCCTTCATGACTTTCTGATTGAATACACAAGATGTTTCTGCTTATTTAGTAGCAAAACAGCTTTTGATGTTTGTTCCAGAACGTTCATTTAATCATAGAGATTTATTATTTACAGTTACATGAAAAATAAGTCTCAATGAGAGGAAAGCAAACTACAATGATGATTAGTTATTATCAAGCAATCTGAAAAAATTTGTTTTTTCAGATGTTAAAAAATCAACAAAAGGCAACACTATAAAGCTGTATAAATTATTTTTTCTGTAACAAACTCTTAAACTATTAAGTATAAATCATCAGTCTTCCAATAAATTCAGTAATATAATAAATGGGTGTGTCACTTGCCACATGGGTAATGTCTCTCCAATAGGAGCAATGAATGTGTTCTCTATTTTTCCACTTAAAATGTAGCAACCCTTAAAAATGAAATCTACTGAGCTAACTAGGCCTACCAGACTATTTTGCTAACATGAACTAATGGACTACCTAGCTTACTAAGACTAACTGACTCTACCTAGCCAACTAGGATTATGGATTCTAGCTAGCTGATTAGCAGACTGTACTTAACTCACTAGGACTAATTGACTTTACATATCTAACTAAGATTAATTGATTGAGTTTCCATTGCAGGATCCCAGGATGCAGCATTTATCTTTGGCATATGGACATAGCTATTTACAAAGAAAATTCTGTTTGTCCGTGCTCTGTAACAATCACCGTCCTATGAGAAAAACTATGTTAAGTATATCCAGCCAAAGTAAATATGTATTTACAAAGACTATATCGTAGCAATTTACATAAAAATTTCCAGATTTTTGTTCTACTCATTTGCTCTCATCAACAGGAAGGTAGTGGAACCCTAACCCTTTTCTTACTAGATGTTGGCTCACTATTGGCTCTTTATCCAAGAGAAGGAGTATGCATGTAACCTTCTAATGCAGGTTGTTAGGAGTAAGCGCTCCAGTGAGTTCGGTTTCAAAAGATCCATTAAAGGCGCACCTTCTCTAAGATCTACTATAACTAGGTTGCTTAACAGTTTAGAGGATGCTTTGAAAGTGAGATTCCTCCTCTTTTTAACTCATTGTCACATTATTTTTCAGGTCAGTAGATACTGCCTCTAATCTGTTTAGCTGTACTTAAATTGGTTGCGTAGACATCTTCTTATTTTAAGGCTGGGATTCCCTTTTTCCCCTCTGTCCCTGGTCTGAATACCCTTTCACGTAACTTAATATGCCATTTTGGTCTCCCAGGGACAATAATTGAGTTTAGGCGAAGTTTAAATAGCTTAAAGGACAGGGAATACAGATGGGCATCTCTGTGATTAACAAACTCCAACCCAAGGTCTCTGTGTCAGGCGCTGGATTAGGACATTATGAAGAGAATGACAGAGCTTTTTGCCACTTTATTCCCTCTCAATAACATTCTTTCACATATTAAGTTAATTCCACCCCTAGGTACGGACTTTATCATGCAGAAGACCTTAATCCACTGTTGTTGAGTCCATCTTGCCTGAGCTTTGATGAACCCCCCCCCCCCCCTGTTTTTTTGCGGGTGCAGTGGGCTTTGGTAAGACAAAGCACCCGTGACAAAGACAATAAGATGTAGCTTGAACCACAACAAAAAGAGGCTTCATCCACTGGAGTGGAGCGAGAAGGTGTCGTTGAAGTAAGAAAATTGAAAAAAAAAAACATCAAAGGTTGAAGAACAAGAAGACAAATTCACTCAGGATTGCAAGCACTTATGATGAAGAAACGTATCACTTTTAAAGCTCTTTTTAGGTGTAGAAAGGACGGTCCGACTGATCTCTTGTCTAGCACTTTATCTGAGGGCCACCTTTGACCTTCTGTTAAAAAAGCCCTGGTTTATATGATGAACATAAGCTTTGGGTGTTCTTTCAGGTCTCATATTGGTATTATCCTAAATTGAAAAGGTGTGTTTGTGGTGGTAGCTGCCAATTTATCCTTTGGCTTTGGTCACTCTGCATGGGAAAAAAGATTAGCAGTTCAAAAATCCCCCCCTGCCTTCAGGAAAATGGCCACCAAGAAAAACTAAAAAGTCAGATTGTGACACCTCATGAAAACAACTACAAGTTTACCTTGTTACATTGTTTTCAGCTAGTCAGCACATGTTTAAAAAATAATGATTCAGGTTAATTGTTCTGTACTAAAGAATCACGTTGATGGTGTTTTTCACAGTTTTGATATTAGAACAAAAAGTGGAACAGGGCATATGAGCAGTCCATTGACCACTCCATTGAAAACATCTCAGTTTCACCCTGAATAGAATAATTAATTCAGTCACCTGTCTGAACTTAAGCTGTCCATTTGATTGTCAGTGGTGCTGAGAGTCTTGAAAGTTTTTGATCCTCGTAGCGCTAACAGATGGTTGTCGTGGCTCGGCCGGGGCTGGGAATCGCTCCTTGAGAGCAGACAGAGGGCTGGAGGAGGGAAAATCCCCTGTTGCCGTCCCTAAGAAGACCATAAGCTTGAGCAGAGAAAAAGAAAGGGCTTGCTACTGGTGCTAATTACCCAGAAACCACACAGAAAGTGCCCACTGTCACTAACTGAAGAGGTTCACATCCCTTCTTACACAGATAAAAGGCGTAGTACGAAAACATTTCGCAGAGGACAAAGAAGGGAAGATTACCATAATCTTTTGGTTTGTATCCCCTGTAAGCTGTCCGTGTGTCCTTTTCCCTCACTCTTTCCCCTCCTCCTCCACCCTTCCTCCCTCAGTCTCTCCGCTGTTCTCTTGATTCTTCCCTAGAATCTGGTTTGAAGGCACAGAAATGGTGGGAATTGGCGTTACAGTGTAAGCCTGACAGTTGTGTTCTTCCCGCTTTCCTGTGATCATTCCTGTCATTGGTGGGCCGCTGTTGGGGTAATCAGACAATGGCAGGCGAAACTAGGTGTCACTGCGCTGACAGACCCCCTCTTCATGTTATGTCATTGTTAATTCTTATCCTTCAGTGCGCTCCCACTGCCGCTTTCATCCGGGCGTTCTCCATGAAGGAGATCGAGGATAAATATGATGCCTTCATATCTCTACATATCAAAGCGGCTCTCAAGTGGCTGTTTTCTCCCTAAGTGGCGAAAAGATCATACATGAACACAACTTGGAGTGAGAACTTTTCAAATGAGGACATCACAGTGGCTCCATCACTTTGGCTCCCCTGAATGTCCCAGTCACAGGAAGCCTGGACCAAAGCCAGTCACACAGCCAGGAAGACAGACAGAGAAAAAGCCTTCTTTCTTCCCAGGCTGTGAATAACCGCAGATATTTGGTTCTCTTAGCATCATGGCTGCCTAAAAGTTCCTCTGCCAAACTACAGTGGAGACTGTGATGAGGCATTAAGGCACCGCCTAGGAGGTGGTTCAATTAAAAACAGAGAGACAGACAGGTGACAGTCAGAGCGCCCCGTCTCTGAGAACTATTGAAAGTGCTAAAGTCTCTCGCAGTCATTATCAACATCCTTTCAACATCTGAGAGCTGAAAACATTCTGACTTATGGCAGGATGTGTGCTCAGTGTATAAGGCATCTCATAAATGGCTCCGTTTTCACTTTCTTTCTGTCGGCTTTTTTTGGCTTGTGAGTGGGCGGCATTGAAACAATGACAGGAGACCTGCTAGTTTTGGTAAAACCTCAAGTTCGACAATGATTGCATTTCACAGTACTGCTAGGGAGCGTTTTTGTTTTTTTACATTTTCCTTTCTTGTCACAGAAAATGAGGTGATTATTTTCATTTAAATATCAAAACCATCCAATATGTCCACCTGCTTAATGGCTTTTGTTTGGAAAAAAGCTGTTTTTATTCACCTCCTTTTAAAAAAAGACAGGTTGCGGTCTCATTTATCCTTTTTAACAAGCCCTTTATTTGTACTTCTTTTAAAGTTAAAATGCACAGCTCTGAAGCACATCCTGTTGTGGTGTGTGTTTCATTTTGTAGTTTGGGTTGCTGATGCCACAGGTCCATTCCCATTGTGTTTGCTGTGAGTCTTTGCTGCCTTTCTTCGACGGCCTCAGTGTGAAACTGATGTTTCAGAAGGCAGACGTGTGCTCCCTGTGTTTACAGAGCCTCCCCACCAACTTTCTACTCGCTGCATACATGACACAGAAGGCCCAGATGAGATAACACAGTTTACTGCCACTTTGTCTAGTGCCACATTGGCAAATTATGTGGTTAATTGTCTCTAAACAAGTTGCACATCAAGCACACTCACGGTAGCTATAAACAAGCTTCCAGCAGATCTCTGGCTGGTTATTTGATACAGTGCCTTGCGAAAGTACTCGGCCTCCTTGAACTGATCAACCTCTTGCCACATTTCAGGCTTCAAACATAAAGATATAAAATTCAAATGTTTTGCGAAGAATCAACAAGTGGGACACAATCGTGAAGTGGAATTAAATTTATTGGATGTGTCAAACTTTTTTAACAAATAAAAAACTGAAAAGTGGGGCGTGCAATATTATTCGGCCCCCTTGCGTTAATACTTTGTAGTGCCACCCTTTGCTGCAATTACAGCTGCAAGTCACTTGGGGTATGTCCTTGCAAAACAACTCGAGCTCAGTGAGGTTGGATGGAGAGCGTTCGTGAACAGCAGTCTTCAGCTCTTTCCACAGATTCTCCATTGGATTCAGGTCTGGACTTGGACTTGGCCATTCCAACACCTGGATACATTTATTTGTGAACCATTCCATTGTAGATTTAGCTTTATGTTTTGGATCATTGTCTTGTTGGAAGATAAATCTCCATCCCAGTCTCAGGTCTCTTGCAGACTCCAACAGGTTTTCTTCCAGAATGGTCCTGTATTTGGCCCCATCCATCTTCCCATCAATTTTGACCATCTTCCCTGTCACTGCTGATGAAAAGCAGGCCCAAACCATGATGCTGCCACCACCATGTTTGACAGTGGGGATGGTGTGTTCAGGGTGATGAGCTGTGTTGCTTTTATGCCAAACATATTGTTTTGCATTGTGGCCAAACAGTTCGATTTTGGTTTCATCTGACCAGAGCACCTTCTTCCACATGTTTGGTGTCTACCAGGTGGCTTGTGGCAAACTTTAAACGAGACTATTTATGGATATCTTTGAGAAATGGCTTTCTTCTTGCCACTCTTCCATAAAGATCAGATTTGTGCTGTGTACGACTGATTGTTGTCCTATGGACAGACTCTCCCACCTCAACTGTAGATCTCTGCAGTTCATCCAGAGTGATCATGGGCCTCTTGGCTGCATCTCTGATCAGTCTTCTCCTTGTTCGAGATTAAAGTTTAGAAGGATGGCCGGGTCTTGGTAGATTTGCAGTGGTCTGATACTCCCTCCATTTCAATATGATTGCTTGCACAGTGCTCCTTGGGATGTTTAAAGCTTGGGAAATCTTTTTGTATCCAAATCCGGCTTTAAACTTCTCCACAACGGTATCTCGGACCTGCCTGGTGTGTTCCTTGGTCTTCGTGATGGTCTCTATGCTTTGAACAGAACCCTGAGACTATCACAGAGCAGGTGCATTTATACAGAGACTTGATTACACACAGGTGGATTCTATTTATTATCATCAGTCATTTGGGACAACATTGGATCATTCAGAGATCCTCACTGAACTTCCGGAGTGAGTTTGCTGCACTGAAAGTAAAGGGGCCAAATAATATTGCACGCCCCACGTTTCAGTTTTTTATTTGTTAAAAAAGTTTGACACATCCAATAAATTTCATTCCACTTCACGATGGTGTCCCACTTGTTGTTGATTCTTCACAAAAAATTTGAATTTTACATCTTTATATTTGAAGCCTGAAATGTGGCAAGAGGTTGAAAAGTTCAAGGGGGCCGAGTACTTTCGCAAGGCACTGTAACTCTTCTTAGTGGAATCAGCAGATATTAGCTAGTTTCTTTGGTTTTATGGAACAGATGCATCAGTTAAAAGATTTTGACTAATGACATGTTATGATCCTTGGGTGTTTGGGGCATGGAATAGGTTTCATTTGTAATTTGATCCCTTCTGAGTTCTTAATTATTGTTTAAAATGTCTTGCTGTATTCAGATAATTTTTCTGGGTTTATTATTGCTAGATAGTTGTTAGTTTATTTTTGTGTTGTGTTCTTTGTGCATTTGAATTTGTACCTCTTAGTGTCAGTCTTGTTCCTCTTGGTGTACAAAATACAAATGGCAGAAAAATGGCCCATCATATTGCTGCCCATACCATGCTTTTGTTAGGGTTGCTACAATGTTCTCAATGCCTCACATTTACTCCTTCATACATACTCCTTGTTATTGTGGCCAAAGAGCTCAATCTTTGTCTCATTTGCTTGTTCATGTGAACAGCTACAACTCTCAGTTGAGTATGAAGGTGATGTCCATGGCAACGTGAAATTTGTTTCACTGTGGACAGTGATAATGGTGTTCCAGCACTTTCCAATTTAAGGCAGCTTTGAGCCTGAGTGGTTGCTGGAATGACCCTGGTCATTTTAATTACAAGCTATCATTTGAGGGTGACAGTATGGGTTATGATGGAAACTTGGACACAATTGGGTGTTCCAACAGGACCATATTCTCTAAAGCACATTAGAACTGGTTTTGGAAAACATAAATTTAGTATAAAAAAAGAAAGGTCTATATAAGACAACCAACCACTTTAAATGAACTCTGACAATAACAATAGTCAAATATTGAGCAGGAATGAAATAAAATTTAACATCAATCAAGTATAGTAAAATATGTGCACTCAATATTGGTTTTTCATTTTTTAAGGTTTGTTATATGCTCATAAATAAAATGAATAATTTCATAGCTCAAAATAACAGGAGATTCATGTCCGTTATCGGGGTAGATGTCAACAATTCACTTACGTCCATTCACATTTACTGTCCACTTATTTATAGTCAGAGTCATGCAGTGACAGATGTCTGCAGTGGTACAACCCTGATAGGCTGCCAGTCTACTATAGAACCAACAAAGGGGAACCCAGAAACTGAAAAATATGGACCTTTCTTCTGTGAGACAACAGTCCTAACTGAGACAGTACAACCAGTCACCAGTTCAATTGGAAAGCAATGTTTTTTTGCTGTTTAGCCAAACAATGCACAAAATCATTTGGTTGAACATAAGTTACAGTCAAGAATATTATCAGAAATGAAAATTTAAACTAGTGTATTACCTGTTTCTCTACAATACCAACACATTTTTAATTACGCTACCACATCAACTCAATAGCCCTAGCCCTATGGGAAGATGCTGGTCTGCCAGTTTTATTAAAGACGCGGAGGAGGGTAAAGAGGTAGATAATTGATCATCATTAGCTATGTTTACATGGACATAAGTAATTGATCGGACTAAAAATGTGTCATGTAAACATGTCAGTCGGAATATTCTGATTGTAATCAGATTGAGAGGGGTGGTTTATGTCAATTGACAATTCGATCGACATGCATGTAGATGCTCGACACGATCAAGTTATTCTGAATGAGGAAAACTGACCTGAGTGCACATGTGCACCCCGCGTCAATGTAACATATTTCCGCCTTGAGTGGCTAGACGCTCTGGCTAGATGTTAACAGAAAGTCGGCAAGTTTACATGACATATTTTTAGTCCGATTGGCCATTTTATTCCGATTACTTATGTCCATATAAACGGTGCAATCTGATTATTGTTTTGTTTTGTAATCCAAATACATTTTAAATATGATCATGAAATTTTGTGCATCTAAATGTAGCTATTGTTTCTCTTTAGGAAGCATGAAAAACATAAAAAAACATTGGATTTTTCAATTTGGAACATGTTATCAATAAAACAAACCCTGTAGTGTACGGTTTTATGAATGCTCTTGTATTGTATTATTCCTAACAAGTACAAAAGAAGAAAAAAAAAATAATAATAAAAGTTCTATTTCTGATTTAAAACATTTTAGTGTCACAACAACCATCATGATTTGATGGATTTCAGTGTATCCCCAATGAAACTATTGATGTTGCTCGCTACAAGTGTAAATGCATTTTGTTTTGGTGGATATGCTAACTTTTTAGATTAGGGGTATTAGCGTCAACTATGCTGTATCATTTTCTTGAAGGAGTATTTGCACAACTGCTACTCTGTTTCTGTAAAAAGGGTACCAAGGGATAGTAGTAGGGGTAGGCCTTTTTTCCCTCCTTTCATAACCAATCTATGTATCTTGTTTCACTTTTAAAAGGAAAATTACAAAAACTGTGTAAAAAACATAAAGATTACATCGTGATGTTGTAATTATGAATATATTATTTTATTATTATTAATATTTTCATATTTATTAAATAATATTTCGGTTTGTTAAGGGATGTCCTGTGAATACCAGCCCAATAAGGCGGTGGTATTAGGACAAAATTGAAAGGGATGAGCCAAGCTCTGACATTATTGAACAGCAAAACTGCACACACATGGAATGAATTCACACAATTTCTCAAAATACAATAATTTATTAACAAAAATAAGTCAACTCAAAGTCAAACATATTTCAATCAACAAACTCTTCACCATCCTAAAACAATCCAACTAAACTGCCAAGCAGAATTAAAAAAATAGGAAGACTAAATGGGCTATGTACAGTATAAACAAGTTGATCAAAGATGGTTGAAAACCCTGACCAGAAGAGTGATGCAACATTACCAGGGCAATGTTATTTATGTTTGAGAACCAAGGATTATCTTGAAGAATCTGGAAATGAAGTTAAGTTAGTCTTGGAACTAACTTAGGCAATAATTGGTATACCTTTAAACAACCATTCACAATGCAAGATCAGATAAAATATTATTTTAATAAAATAATATTTTGAGAATGATTTGCTGAATGAAACCAACCTTCTGGACGACCAATTCTCAACGGTGTTTAATTAGCTGCCTTTACTTAGTAAAATTATATTTAAATAAATATTATTTTGAATAAGAAACACATCTTTCTGGAGAAATTAATGGACTTAATGGTGTTTACTTAGTTTTCAAGTTTGGTAAAATAATATGTAGGGAATATTATTTTACTGGATTGAAAACTAACTACCTTTTTGGGTAAATGATCTTTAGCAGGCAAGCACGTGTTCTTAGCTGTTAGCAGTTAAAGCTAACAAAAGAAGCTTATAGCTTATCAGAATCAAACACATACCTTTAAAATACCACTAATAAAAGGGTTAAAATTCATAAGCATGGACGGTACGTTATCGCCAATCTTCTTTGTTTAAAATCACCCTTTAAATAAAGTTTGTCTTAACTTTAAAAAAAAAAAAAAACAACAACCACAAACACAGAACACACAAACTGAGCATATGTGCTGAACAGATAATCTGCTAGCACTAAGATAGCGGAGTTTCAACACAAACAAAACCAAACTTCATAAAATGAAAAAATGTTTGGATTATTTCATTCTAAATTACTTCTCTCTGCCCAAACCTAACCTCTTGGGTGAACCGTGCTGAGGAAAAGTTGTCCAGGTGACGAAGTTTGAAGAAAGCTTCCACAGTGAACAAGGGGTTAGCTGCAGCTAACCTCCGTAGCTGTGGGGAGGGGCGGCTCGCTCTGTCGGCCGGCCAAACTGCATGTTACAGGTGTAACCACGGTGATGCAGTCCCGTTGTCCTTTCTTCAGACCGGGAAAATTGCTCCACTCGGCATTGTAGAGACAGGGTCTCTGCTGGGAACTCTCTAGAACACAATTTGGCTTCTGTAGACCTCAGAGAGAAAGTCAAGCAACGTTTGTACCTTAATTACCTCCGTTCATGAATGATACACAAACAGCAATTAATCCGTACTTAACTTAGTGCATATGATCACCTGATCGTATGACACTCTTGCATCCAGTGTGAAGAGTTATGTCTGTTTGCGAGCAAAGAAACATTAGCGCGCTGTGCCCATCTGTCCAATTCCCTTGGGGGTGACCCGCGTAGAAGAGACAGGATGTAGCGGAAGTGGTTATTTTATTTGGACAGTGACGTCACGGGAAGTCCGCTGTCACCCCTTTGTCCTGGCTGTGCTGGAAGTAGGTTAATGCGATTTATTTTGAAAGTTCCAGAAAAGTTTGTACCGGACCTTCATGTTGTAACCATGGCTGGGGTCCCAACACTGAAAATCAAATTAAATGTTTGAAATGAGGAACATATCTATCATATATCATTTAACTTTTCAGTCTTTTTTATTTTACCAGAGAAAATGTAAAATCCCTCTTCTGCTACATAATGTCTAACTTGGCAAAGTTTTAATGACCAGGGGGACTGGCTTTTGCTAGTTAGCTTAAATTCTACATCGATATGAATGGTTTCGTACACAGTCATCAGTCATTTTCTACCGCTTATTCCATAGTGGGTCACGGGGGAGCTGGTGCCTATCTCCAGCAGTCTATGGGCGAGAGGCAGGGTACACCCTGGACAGGTCGCCAGTCCATCACAGGGCAACACAAACAACCACGCACACACTCATTCATACACCTAAGGGAAATTTAGAGTTACCAATTAACCTAACAGGTTTTGTACACATACATGTAGAAATATAGACATGACTAAAAGCTAAGGACTGAATGATCTGATCAAGCTGAGAATGAGAACGCACAGAATGCGGTGTGCTCAGGCATGGAGGCGGAGTATCAGGACCATTAGCTAGGCACAGCTTAAAGTTGAGCTGCAGGAAATGACAAAAACACAGCTATTTCCTGCAAGTGTCTATCCCTTGGATAACATGATGGATTATTTACAGTTTAAGATACTCTCACAAGTGCTCGGCTTTTTTTTTTACTGTCTCATAGTCGTACTCGTCGTCTTCTGCTTTTTCCGAGACCAGGTAGTGGGGGCAGCAGACTCAGCAGAGACGCCCAGACATTGCTCTCCCCAGACACCTCCTCCAGCTCCTCAGGGGAGAGCCCAAGGCGTTCCCAGGACAGCCGAGAGACATAGTCCCTCCAGCGTGTCCTGGGCCGTCCCCTGGGCCTCCTCACGGTGGGACGTGCCTGGAAAACCTCCTGAGGAAGGCGTCCAGGAGGCATCCAATATAGATGCCCAAGCCACCTCAACTGGCTCCTCTCGATGTGGATGAGCAGCAGTTCTACTCCGAGCTCCTCCCGGATGGCCAAGCTCCTCACCCTATCTCTAAGGGAGTGCCCGGCAACCCTACGGAGGAAGCTCATTTCTGCCGCTTGTATCCGGGATCTCGTTCTTTTGGTCATGACCCAAAGTTCATGGCCATAGGTGAGAGTAGGAGCGTAGACCAACCGGTAAATCGAGAGCTTCGCTTTTCGGCTCAGCTCTTTCTTCACCACAACGGACTGGCACAGTGCCCCCATTACTGCGGCAGCCCCACCAATCCATCTGTCGATCTCCTGCTCCATTCTTCCCTCACTTGTGAACAAGACCCCGAGATACTTGAACTCCTCCACTTGAGGCAGGAACTCTCCTCCAACCTGAAGAGGACAAGCCACCCTTTTCCAGTCGAGAACCATGGCCTCGGACTTGGAGGAACTGATCTTCATCCCAGCCGCTTCACACTCGGCTGCGAACCACCCCAGCGCATGCTGTAGGTCTTGGCTATAGGGGGCCAGCAGGACCAAGTCACCCGCAAAAAGAAGAGACAAAATCCACTGGTCCCCAAACCAAACCCCTTCCGGCCCTTGGCTGCACCTAGAAATCCTGTTCAAAAAATTATGAACAGGACCGGTGACAAAAGGCAACCCTGCTGGAGTACAACATGTACCGGGAACAGGTCCGGCAATGCGGATCAAACTCCTGCTCCGCTTGTACAGAGACCGGATGGCCCCTAACAAAGGGCCCCCGATTCCATACTCCTGGAGCACCCCCCACAGGGCTCCAGGAGTCTCTATAGCAATGTCTCTGAATCCGGCCAGATGTCCAATTTCCATATCATTCCTCATCAGCCCCCAAAAAAGTGTCCATCCTGTCTGCCAGGATTCAAAGTATAGAGCTCTATATGACTCCTTCTTTCCCCTAAAAAGATCCATCCCAAGTCTCCACTGCAATTCATCAGCCAGTACAGAAGTTGGCAATCATGGAGAATGAAGATGGGCTGGAGATCAGACATTACTGCTTAACAAAGCAAACTGATCTTTTCCAATTCCCTTGTTGGTTGGGTGAAAGGAAATAATAAATTATTAATGAGGGCCCAAAGGGTGACAAGTCTACAGTTCGAGGTTTTGAGGTTTGCTATGCTTCTTTCCCCTTGTATTTATGTCCTTTAGAAATATCATACATCAGCAACAGATCAAGTCTACACAGTTTTTAACAGAGTCACTGGTTTATCTGTATATTTGCTTGTTAACACAAATATATTCATCTTATCACATGGCAGATTGTCTTGATGTGGTCAAGACGACCTTCAGTGTGCTGAGCCTCCTAACATCCTCTGGACATGTTGGCCAAGAGGCTACAGTAAAGCTGACCACATAACTCAAGTTAACATTGGTCTCATTTTACTCATCTTCTGACAGACTTAAAACAAATGTGACCATTTTAGAGCCCTAAAGACACCTTCAGTGTCCTCCACTGGAACATTGTATGGAAATGCATAAGGGTGCTGCATTATTAACACAGAGCACTGGGATGTAGATGTTTTGACTACAAACGACACTCACAGATGTGATACAGAGAGATTCCTACACCCTGGAGCCCTGTTGTTGAGATGCAGACAGTGAAGTGTTGGCTTTAAATCCATCACTTAAGGATCACTGTAGATTGAGGTTATCTTCCACATCTGTCGCTGAATGATCCACATTCCCAAAACTGGGTTTAGAGAACTTTCAAGGTGGCCTGCATTCTAATTATGGAGTCGTCTAAATCCAATTTTTACTTATTCTGAAAAGTTGTGAGGGAGCAAAAAATCCAAAAGCGGCTTAGTGGGATTTTGTGACTTAGCGAGAGTGGCTCTAAAACATGTACATGAAGTTAGTAGCATCAACTGAATTTTTCATTAACAAATGGCTTTATAATTGAACAGAACTGGATTGTTTGTGTACCATATAAACCTATTACAATCACTATCCATAAAAGAGTGAAAAACGCATAGAAAATTGTACAAATCGCTTTTCATTTTGGTAATGAAGTCACTTTTTGCGTTTTGTAGCTATTTCTCTGGGTGATGCCGTGTTCTCTGTTGGTAAGAACATTTATCATTTATACCCTGGTCACATTATTGCATATCAGCCTTTTGTCTCCATGCCATAAGAAGACAAAATGCCAAAGGAAATCATTTTACTACATGTTTAACACTGTCCCATACACGATGTGATCACCAACTTATCCAGGATACCACGGAGTTATTTGGAAACGTTTTAAGCAAATTGCATTATAACTATTGCAGCCGTCACACCCTATGTATACAGCACATGTGTATCGCTGCTACATAATCAACGCAACCGTGACAAATGCCACAGCAATGATATAATAATAACAGTACTCAATTTCATGCTATGCCATGTCTGCACTGAGAAGGATTCACTTACCTTAGCACGGCAGATGATCAAAACTGAAATTGAGACTGAAATCTTGACCTACTTTCTCATTAAGATTTTTTCTCATCTGACATCTAGGGGGACTCAGCACATTGAATTTTCATCCCTTGATGTGTAGGTGATGCTCAAATTTTAAAAAAAATTAAATAAAATGAGACCAAATTGACAATTAATGTACCTTTTCGTGACGCAGTAGAACACAGCAAATTTCACACACTTCAACCCAATGCAAGTCCATCCAAAGCAACACACGTGTTCCACAAAATCCCTTTGATTTCCTCATGTTTAGATCCAATACACCAGAATACATGAAAAGATTAAAAATAGAGCCAGGATTTTTAATATTCAAATTACTTCCTATTGTCACACTAAATGTTGTGTTTCCACTGCTTCCTCGTGTTTGGGAAACTAGCTCCTAATCCTTCATCAGCTAAACGGATTCTGTAAATACAAATCCCCAAAAGCTGGAGCTCTAGTATTCTTGCTTTGTGTAAGAGAGCATAAAAAAGAAGATTAATTTCCCAAAAGGTGATAAGATTATGACTGTGGGCCTGTGCATGTTTGTCACTAAATCAACCAGATGGGCACTGTTTTGGATGGATCTCTGCTTCTCGTCACAGTGCCAACCCATCATGTTCATATGCTTTAGCTACTGAAAAGATTTGGGAGGCGCTTACAGCCCTGTTGCTCTGTCATGTTAGATTTGTGCATTCATTTTGGCCTGAATGTGCTTTCTCTCCTGTGCGGCCAATGGAACCCTCTTATGGAACCCTTGATCAAAGAATAATGCACAGACTGTTACTCGGCCTCCCTCAGCAGTTGGCAAGAGCACTCTGAATTATTCAAATGCATTTTCACGAATAGTTGTGCAGCTTACGACCCAGTGAATGGCAAATAACCCTTATCTAAATAGAGTAACATATCTTGTTTTGTAAGTCCTGCTCATCATAGTAGTTCAGAACCCAATAATTAATTCATTTTCTGCTGGGTGATCAGCATGAACAGCTCAATCCATGTTCTTCTGAAAGCTACACTCTACATTAAAGCTTATTCAACAGCACTGTTTTGCTGGTACTTCAACATTTAAACATATGAGTATTTTGACTATTTTTTTTTTTAAATATGGCTGTTACATTCTAATACAGTGACATTATATGGGGAGGGCTCAAGACACTCAAGGGATATTTTTAGTGAGTGACTCAGAGGAACCTGATTTCATAACTGAACCCGAGTTTCCCACTTCTAATTTTTATAGATGTTTTCAAGCTTAACTTTAGTTTTAAGATCCACTGAGGTGGTGGTTTAATAACCAAATCGCTGGACAGACTTAGTGTTTGCTCTATCATTAGATTAGAGGGGTGTTCTGCCTCCCCTTAAAGGTAAAGTAAACCAGATGACACCATAAGCCATTTGAAGGTTGCATTTCATATGGGCCAGATCCATACCATGTCCTTTTATTATTTAAACTACAGTGTCTTGTAAAAGTATTCACATCCCTTGAACCTTTCCACATATTGTCACAATACAACCACAAACATAAATATATTATATATTATATTTATATATATATTGGAATTTTATGTGAAAGACCAACACAAAGTGGAATACAATTGTGAAGTGGAACAAATATTATACAGGTCCTTCTCAAAATATTAGCATATTGTGATAAAGTTAATTATTTTCAACAATGTAATGATGAAAATTTAACATTCATATATTTTAGATTCATTGCACACTAACTGAAATATTTCAGGTCTTTTATTGTCTTAATACAGATGATTTTGGCATACAGCTCATAAAAACCCAAAATTCCTATCTCACAAAATTAGCATATTTCATCCGACAAATAAAAGAAAAGTGTTTTTAATACAAAAAACATCAACCTTCAAATAATCATGTACAGTTATGCACTCAATACTTGGTCGGGAATCCTTTGGCAGAAATGACTGCTTCAATGCGGCGTGGCATGGAGGCAATCAGCCTGTGGCACTGCTGAGGTCTTATGGAGGCCCGGGATGCTTCGATAGCGGCCTTTAGCTCATCCAGAGTGTTGGGTCTTGAGTCTCTCAACGTTCTCTTCACAATATCCCACAGATTTTCTATGGGGTTCAGGTCAGGAGAGTTGGCAGGCCAATTGAGCACAGTGATACCATGGTCAGTAAACCATTTACCAGTGGTTTTGGCACTGTGAGCAGGTGCTAGGTCGTGCTGAAAAATGAAATCTTCATCTCCATAAAGCTTTTCAGCAGATGGAAGCATGAAGTGCTCCAAAATCTCCTGATAGCTAGCTGCATTGACCCTGCCCTTGATAAAACACAGTGGACCAACACCAGCAGCTGACACGGCATCCCAGACCATCACTGACTGTGGGTACTTGACACTGGACTTCTGGCATTTTGGCATTTCCTTCTCCCCAGTCTTCCTCCAGACTCTGGCACCTTGATTTCCGAATGACATGCAGAATTTGCTTTCATCCGAAAAAAGTACTTTGGACCACTGAGCAACAGTCCAGTGCTGCTTCTCTGTAGCCCAGGTCAGGCGCTTCTGCCGCTGTTTCTGGTTCAAAAGTGGCTTGACCTGGGGAATGCGGCACCTGTAGCCCATTTCCTGCACACCCCTGTGCACGGTGGCTCTGGATGTTTCTACTTCAGACTCAGTCCACTGCTTCCGCAGGTCCCCCAAGGTCTGGAATTGGCCCTTCTCCACAATCTTCCTCAGGGTCCGGTCACCTCTTCTCGTTGTGCAGCGTTTTCTGCCACACTTTTTCCTTCCCACAGACTTCCCACTGAGGTGCCTTGATACAGCACTCTGGGAACAGCCTATTCGTTCAGAAATTTCTTTCTGTGTCTTACCCTCTTGCTTGAGGGTGTCAATAGTGGCCTTCTGGACAGCAGTCAGGTCCGCAGTCTTACCCATGATTGGGGTTTTGAGTGATGAACCAGGCTGGGAGTTTTAAAGGCCTCAGGAATCTTTTGCAGGTGTTTAGAGTTAACTCGTTGATTCAGATGATTAGGTTCATAGCTCGTTTAGAGACCCTTTTAATGATATGCTAATTTTGTGAGATAGGAATTTTGCGTTTTCATGAGCTGTATGCCAAAATCATCCATATTAAGACAATAAAAGACCTGAAATATTTCAGTTAGTGTGCAATGAATCTAAAATATATGAATGTTAAATTTTCATTATGACATTATGGAAAATAATGAACTTTATCACAATATGCTAATATTTTGAGAAGGACCTGTAGATGATTTAAAACATGTTTTTACAGATAAAAAACTGAAAAGTGCGGTTTGCAAAAGTATTCAGCCCCCTTTACTCTGAGTGCAACCAATTGCCTTCAGAATTTGCCTGATGATTGCTACTGACTAAATAGAATCCACCTGTGTGTAATCTAATCTCAGTACAAATACAGCTACTCTGTGATGGCCTCAGAGGTTGATTAAGAGAATATTGGAGAGCAAACAACATCATGAAGTCCAAGGAACACACCAGACAGGTCAGGGATAAAGGTGCGGAGAAGTTTAAAGGAAGGCTTAGGCTATAAAAAGATTTTCCAAGCTTTGAACATCTCACAGAACACTGTTCAATCCATCATCCGGAAATGGAAAGAGTATGGCACAACTGTAAACCCACCAAGACAAGGCCGTCCACCTAAACTTACAGAAGGAACATGGAGAGCACTGGTCAGAGACGCAGCCAAGAGCCCCATGGTGACTCTGGATGAACTGCAGAGATCCACAGCTAAGGTGTGGGAATCTGTCCAGAGGACAACTATTAGTTGTGCACTGCACAAATGTGGTCTTTATGGAAGAGTGACTAGAAGAAAACCATTGTTAAAAGAAAACCATAAGAGGTCCTGTTTGTAGTTTGCCAGAAGCCATGTTGGGGACACAGCAAACATGTGGAAGAAGGTGCTTTGATCAGATGAGACCAAAATTTAACCTTTTGGCCAAAATGCAAAACACTATGTGTGGTGGAGAGCTAACACTCACATCACTCTGAACACACCATCCCGACTGTCAAATATATTGGTGGCAGCATCATGCTCTGGAGGTGCTTCTCTTCAGCAGGGACAGGGAAGGTGGTCAGAGTTGATGGGAAGATGGATGGAGTCAAATACAGGGCAATCTTGATAGAAAACCTGTTGGAGTCTGCAAAAGACTTGAGACTGGGGCGAAGGCCAGGGCTACAATTGAATGGTTTAAAACAAAACATATTAATGTGTATTCTAGCACATTAATATGTTTTGTTTTAAACAAAACTTCAGACCTAAACCCAATCGAGAATTTGTGGTGTTGGGACCCCAGCCATGGGTTACAACATTAAAGGCCAGTAAGAACTGTTCTAGAACTTTCAAAATAAATCACATTAACCTACTTCCAGCACAGCCAGGAACAAGAACAAGAGGAGTAACAGCAGACTTCCCGTGATGTCACTGTTTGAATAAAAACCCCACAGCGCTTTGAGTATCTCGTTGCTGAAAAGCGCTATATAAATAAACTTACCTTATCTTACCTTACATCCCAACAGACAGACCTCTTCCATGCAGGTCCCCAGCGGAACTGGAAGGAGAGACACAGCGCACTGATGTCTCTTTGCTGACAAACAGACATAACTCTTCAAACTGGATCCAAGAGTGTCATACGATCATGTGATCATATGCACTAAGTTAAGTAGGAATGAATTGCTGCTGGAGTATCCGGTATTCATTCATGAATGGGGGTAATTAAGGTACAGGCGTTGTAAGGATTATGATTATTCATTAATTAATATTTATCAAGAATTATAATTTAAAATCATAAATTGAAAAAAAAATTATTTCTTAACCAATCAGAATCAGAATCAGAATCAGAAGAAAGAATCAGAAAAGCTTTATTGCCAAGTACGTTTTTGGACATACAAGGAATTTGTTTTGGCGTAGTCGGTGCAATACAGTACAAATTAAACAGTACAAACATATCTACAATATAATATAAATATAAGTGCACAGTTTTAAGTGAGTGAGAGTAAATATAGAGCAGTATAAGATGCAAGAGCAATACAACAGTGCAGATGATCATTGTGCAAGTAAAGCAGTGCAAGTAAGCAGGAGTCCAAGCTGAGCGTTAATGTAACGCATAGAGTTACAGGTTACAGGTGTCCTGTCAGCAAAAAAAGGGGGGGTGTGGGGGAAAGGGGGAATGTCAGGGTGGTTTCCGGGCTTTGTTAACCAGGCTGGTGGCAGATGGGAAAAAACTGTTCTTGTGGCGTGAGGTTTTGGTCCGAATGGACCGCAGCCTCCTGCCAGAGGGGAGAGTCTCAAAGAGTCTGTGACCGGGGTGGGAGGGATCAGCCAGAATCTTCCCTGCCCGCTTCAGGGTCCTGGAGGTGTACAGTTCCTGGAGCGACAGTAGACTGCAGCCAATCACCTTCTCAGCAGACCGAATGACACGCTGCAGCCTGCCCTTATCCTTGGCTGTAGCAGCGGCGTACCAGATGGTGATGGAGGAGGTGAGGATGGACTCAATGATGGCTGTGTAGAAGTGCACCATCATAGTCTTTGGCAGGTTGAATTTCTTCAGCTGCCGCAGGAAGAACATCCTCTGCTGGGCTTTCTTGATGAGGGAGCTGATGTTTGGCTCCCACTTGAGATCCTGGGAGATGATGGTTCCCAGGAAGCGGAAAGATTCCACAGTGTCAATTGTGGAGTCACAGAGGGTGATGGGGGCAGGTGGGGCTGGGTTCTGCCTGAAGTTCACAACCATCTCCACTGTCTTTAGAGCGTTGAGCTCAAGGCTGTTCTGGCTGCACCAGTCCAACAGATGGTCCACTTCCCATCTGTACGCGGACTCGTCACCATCAGAGATGAGTCCGATCAGGGTGGTGTCGTCCGCAAACTTCAGAAGCTTGACAGACTGGTGACTGGAGGTGCAGCTGTTGGTGTACAGGGAGAAGAGCAGAGGAGAGAGAACACAGCCTTGGGGGGAACCGGTGCTGATGGTCAGGGAGTCAGAGACGTGCTTCCCCAGCCTCACGCGCTGCTTCCTGTCAGACAGGAAGTCAGTGATCCACCTGCAGGTGGAGTCGGGCACGCTCAGCTGGGAGAGCTTCTCCTGGAGCAGAGCTGGGACGATGGTGTTGAAGGCAGAGCTGAAATCCACAAACAGGATCCTGGCGTAGGTTCCTGTGGAGTCCAGGTGCCGGAGGATGAAGTGAAGTGAAAAATCATGACTTACGAATAGAAATCAGAGATAATCTCTGGTGTTATGATTACGGGCTCAAAGCTCTTTAATAATTACAAATTATTAACCAAAACCACAAAATGTCAATGTTTATTCAACCGCATCACCAAAGCTGGGGAAACTTCGACCTTGTTTTGACAGATAAATCACTCTTGCACGAAATAAACAGAAACGCTTCTCTTAATTATATATATGAAGATTTAGTGAAGCCGAATAATCCTGATATACCATTATTCTGGTCCAAAAACCTTCACCTAACTAACAAGCACTATTCTACACAAAGGGAATAAAAATGACTACCTAACAATAACAATAAAAGAAAAATATATGCTTATTTAGTGTCTATGAAGATCAAACCAGCAGTTTTATGGACAAAATGTGCAATTTGGGTTAAATGGAAAGATAAGTCCCCCTGGTATGCTGATGTCTCGAATTACAGCGATCAGCTGATAAAACAGTGAGGCCACGCTCCTTTAGCCACAACCAGCTGATCGCACCAAATCTCGAACAAATAGTCATAAAACTCTGAGGCGGGAACTCAGTTGAAAAACTCCAGCAATAAAACTGGAACAAATGAATGTTTAGACCACGAGGCCCAGACCACAGTTGCCTTGAATGAAAAACTTTTAAAAGTCCAACTTCTAACTCCTGGCTGATTTGGGATTAGCCGGACAAAAAACATGAACACGCACAATTCAGCAGCACTTGCACAGCAAATCAAAACACCACTCAGCACAAAACACTTAAATCAGTATTGCATGCAACAAGTTAATACCTTAGATTAACTACTGGTGATTCTAAAATCACCTTCACTATGCCTGGGGTCTTTCTGCATGGAGTTTGCATGTTCTCCCCGTGCATGCGTGGGTTCTCACCGGGTACTCCGGCTTCCTCCCACAGTCCAAAGACATGCCTGTTAGGTTAATTGGTAACTCTAAAATTGCCCTTAGGTGTATGAATGAGTGTGTGCATGGTTGTTTGTGTGTTGCCCTGTGATGGACTGGCGACCTGTCCAGGGTGCACTCCGCCTCTCGCCCATAGACTGCTGGAGATAGGCACCAGCTTCTCTGCGACCCACTATGGAATAAGTGGTAGAAAATGACTGACTGACTGAGATTAAAAACACAGAAACAAACTTCTTAGATGTATAAAAAGAGGTTTAAGTTTAAATCTGTCTGGGGTTGGAATAACTATGGGCTTAACTGTATTCAAAAGAATGTTTGGGTGCTATAATTGTAAGCTAAAAAGATCAAGAATATGATGATATTAGTGGATGTAATTTTATAGTTTCTGTGCTGTAGACACACTTACATCTTTCACACAAGGGAATAATTTAAGCCTCAGCCACAAGGAAATTTCTCTGTGAGATGTGAGTCTTTATTCTCTCACAAAAGTGAAGCTATTGATTTTGTGGGCATTGGTTGTTTCCTCTTCTCTCTTTAGTTGACATTTTGGAGTTGTGTTACTGACAGAGGTCAGAGGATCACAAAAAATCTGTGTGACCGCGCAAAAGATTGTCAGTTCATCTTTTCCAGCCTCCTCCGATCTCAGAGCCCTGCATTCATCCCACAGATAGGCCAACTGAGAAGATAAAGGTTGGATGCACCTTTGCATGAGTGGTTGCTGTTGGCACAGCAGTGGCAAAGTGTGTATAAAATGCATTTTGTTTTTGCAGTATTACATTTGCAGCACCTCCTTCCCTAAATATTGGAACCCTTGCCAGTCCACAGATCCCCAGTTGCATTGCTTACAGCTATATAATGTACATTTGCTATTAGGATACATCATGTGACAGTTCATTTTTTTTCTAATTTGGCTTCTAAATGTTGTAAATAAAATTGAGTAGTTGAGAATATTTTGTTATTTATCATAACGTAGCGATATTTATACATGACAACAGGTGTAACAGCTCGCGAGAGGAGACATTATATGAAACTTGGGTTCATGAGAATGAGATGATATAAGATTTATGCAACATTTTGGAAAAGGTATTAATTCTTATTTTTAAAAATAAGGTTAAAATCTGAGTTGAATAATTCATTCCACTGACTGACTCGTCCATGTATTGCACTTTTTATTTTCCACTTATTTGAAGGTGGTCCTAATCCCACACTCATTAAAAGACTTTCAAATAGCCCTTTTTGCTCAGAAGCAAAAGAGTCATTAGCAGCTAACAGCTGGTCGCTGTATTCTCACAGTGCTTAGAAATAATTTGTATCTAGTCTGTCACTCTCAATGATTTAAATGTGGTGAGTTTCTTTAATGCATTTTAGCCAAGTTCTGTTGGCCAGCCTAGGGAGAACTCTGATTTAGACAAGGCTGTTAAAAACACAGGGCACTTACAGAACTACTTCCATGTCTATAACAAAATAAGAATCTCAAAGATAGATCCAACAATGTGTCAAGCTTAAATTTTTCTCCTTTACATCAGGAGCTCCTAATGTTTTAATAATGTAAATTATTGTGACCAATAAACACGTTTTAGCACTGTCAAGCACTGTTTAAATAGATGATGGAACCAACATCTCTCTGCAGACAAGAAGCTGGTTTACCGCAAATACCGTACGTGTCGGAACATGGGAGTGCTACTCTCCTTTTGCCTGCTAATAACCTTAGTCAGTCACTAGGTGGTGCCAGAACCACCGGGAGGTGGGTACAGGTGTCGCTCATCATCAATCAGCTCTGGAGCTTTATATGGAGATGCAGCCTGCACTTCACTGCCTGAGTGTTAACCTTCAGTGGTAACTAGACTGGCCCTGAGAATTACGCTGCGTTCATCTATGCAGAAGATTCTAGAAACTTACCTCTTGTGTGATCCTTCCTAGGTTTCCTTTGACCCTGACTCCAAGTGCTAGCGAAGACCTCCGCTCTGATCCAAGATTCACTATCTCTCTGACTAGCTCCTTGGACCAAGTATCAGCTGGCTGCCTCCAAGCTCTGGATTACTCCACACCTGTAAACGAACCTGCCCACTCTCCACTGTGAGTTCAAAGACCAACTCTGTGCTCCAACTATCACGTCCTTGTAAAGCCCCGTTGGAAGGAGAGCTTTGGATTTGTGCATTCCTCTTCTGCGCGGACTCCGGGATCAGGAACCCCGAGAAACACCTACTTCCTCGGTTCCACATCATCCCCTCCTCCGGCAGCTTCCACCTCCTCAAAACCTCTGCTGACCTTCCTTTCCAAACCCAGTTCCAATTGTTCCTGCGATCGAAAAAAGAAAAGGAAAGAAAATAGAATAAAGAGATTGTTAAACTGCTTCTGTTTTCCTGAGTTTAATATGCATGTGGGTCAAAGCCATTAAATCCAATATGACAGTACGGTCTAGAAAAGCAGTGCGTCTTAAATTCAATTACTGTAAAAGATCCATCCTTTTTCTCTACCCACCGATTATGTGCAAAGTCGCAGGGTGCACATACCCATGACAGGTCGTTAGTCCATCACAGGCCAACACAGAGACAAGCAGGACAAATATGAATGCAAGCACACACAAAGACCCGTAGCCAGGTTGGAGTGGCCAATTGACCTAACATGCATGACATATTTCTGGACTGTGGGAGGAAAATAGAGCACCCAGACAGAACATGCAAACTCCATGTAGATGGGCCCTAGACTTTCTTGTTGAACCTTCTAGCTGCAAGGTAAAATGATTGTACAAGTCCTTCTCAAAATATTAGCATATTGTGATAAAGTTCATTATTTTCCATAATGTCATGATGAAAATGTAACATTCATATATTTTAGATTCATTGCACACTAACTGAAATATTTCAGGTCTTTTATTGTCTTAATATGGATGATTTTGGCATACAGCTCATGAAAACCCAAAATTCCTGTCTCACAGAATTAGCATATTTCATCCGACCAATAAAAGAAAAGTGTTTTTAATACAAAAAACATCAACCTTCAAATAATCATGTACAGTTATGCACTCAATACTTGGTCGGGAATCCTTTGGCAGAAATGACTGCTTCAATGCGGCGTGGCATGGAGGCAATCAGCTTGTGGCACTGCTGAGGTCTTATGGAGGCCCAGGATGCTTCGATAGCGGCCTTTAGCTCATCCTGAGTGTTGGTTCTTGAGTCTCTCAACGTTCTCTTCACAATATCCCACAGATTCTCTATGGGGTTCAGGTCAGGAGAGTTGGCAGGCCAATTGAGCAGTGATACCATGGTGAGTAAACCATTTACCAGTGGTTTTGGCACTGTGAGCAGGTGCAAGGTCGTGCTGAAAAATGAAATCTTCATCTCCATAAAGCTTTTCAGCAGATGGAAGCATGAAGTGCTCCAAAATCTCCTGATAGCTAGCTGCATTGACCCTGCCCTTGATAAAACACAGTGGACCAACACCAGCAGCTGACACGGCATCCCAGACCATCACTGACTGTGGGTACGTGACACTGGACTTCTGGCATTTTGGCATTTCCTTCTCCCCAGTCTTCCTCCAGACTCTGGCACCTTGATTTCCGAATGACATGCAGAATTTGCTTTCATCCGAAAAAAGTACTTTGGACCACTGAGCAACAGTCCAGTGCTGCTTCTCTGTAGCCCAGGTCAGGTGCTTCTGCTGCGGTTTCTGGTTCAAAAGTGGCTTGACCTGGGGAATGCGGCACCTGTAGCCCATTTCCTGCACACCCCTGTGCATGGTGGCTCTGGATGTTTCTACTCCAGACTCAGTCCACTGCTTCCGCAGGTCCCCCAAGGTCTGGAATCGGCCCTTCTCCACAATCTTCCTCAGGGTCCGGTCACCTCTTCTCGTTGTTCAGCGTTTTCTGCCACACTTTTTTCTTCCCACAGACTTCCCACTGAGGTGCCTTGATACAGCACTCTGGGAACAGCCTATTCATTCAGAAATTTCTTTCTGTGTCTTACCCTCTTGCTTGAGGGTGTCAATAGTGGCCTTCTGGACAGCAGTCAGGTCGGCAGTCTTACCCATGATTGGGGTTTTGAGTGATGAACCAGGCTGGGAGTTTTAAAGGCCTCAGGAATCTTTTGCAGGTGTTTAGAGTTAACTCGTTGATTCAGATGATTAGGTTCATAGCTCGTTTAGAGACCCTTTTAATGATATGCTAATTTTGTGAGACAGGAATTTTGGGTTTTCATGAGCTGTATGCCAAAATCATCCATATTAAGACAATAAAAGACCTGAAATATTTCAGTTAGTGTGCAATGAATCTAAAATATATGAATGTTAAATTTTCACCATGACATTATGGAAAATAATGAACTTTATCACAATATGCTAATATTTTGAGAAGGACTTGTATGTTTATGTTTATGCATTTGGCAGTGTTACCTAGAGGCCTTGCGGCTGGATTACCAGTGACAGATAATAGTATTCGATAGCTCTTTTGATGGCTAGATGAATCTTCTTTCACCCGAATCTTGCCTTGAACCAGTGATGTGAATCCTTGAATTTCTCGAAAAAGCTAAGGATCCAAAAGAGGATTTATGTTGCTCTGCTCAACAGGGGACAAATGAGAAAGGTCAACTGAAACACCCTCTGATGTGCTAGTTGGAAAGAATTTCTCATTCACCTCTGCATCCTTAACTGCACGCACAAATAACTCCTGGTGCACAAGCTCCTGTCGACTGTGAAACTCTTTCAACAGGTTGACATGAAATGTCTGATATTTCTTAGCTCTTTCTGGCATGTGCAGTTCATAAACAACTTTACTCACTTGTTTGGTGATCTCATATGGTCCAAGCCATTTTGTCAGCAGCTTGTTATTGCTGGTAGGAAGTAGTAACATTACCTTCTGGCCTGGATGGAAGACCCTATCTCTGGCCTTCTGATCACACCAGGTCTTTTGATGTTGTTGAGCTGCCTTCATGTTGTCCTGTGCAAATTATGTCATTTCCTGCAGTCTCTCCCTCATGTTGATGACATATGCTGCAATGTTTTCACCCTCTTCTTTGGGGTCTTCCCAGCAGTCCTTCAGCAGATCCAGTGAGCCCCTCACTTGGCGCCCATACAATAGTTCAAAGTGTGAGAAGCCTGTGGACACCTGCGGAACCTCCCGGTAAGCAAATAGCAGGTAAGGCGGCCATTGGTCCCAGTCAGCCCCTGTGTCAGAGACAAACTTGCGTAGCATATTTTTGAGAGTCTGGTTATATCTTTCCACTAGCCCATCCGTTTGGGGGTGATAAGGGGTGGTCTTAAGTCCCTTAATCCCTAACAACTTGTACACCTGCTTCAATAATTTGGACAAAAGGTTTGTCCCACAATCTGTAAGAATTTCTCTTAGTATTCCTACCCTAGAGAAAAGCTGCAGGAGACAGTTAGCAACATGGCGGGCTTTAATGGATCTAAGTGGAAAGGCCTCCGGGTACCATGTAGCGTAATCACATATTACCAATATGTAACGATAACCTGTAGAGCTCCTTTCTAATGGACCCACAACGTCCATGCCTAGCCTTTCAAAAGGCGTCTGAATGATTGGCAGTGGTTGTAGCTGAGCTCGGGCTACTCCTTTGCCTGAAGTCAACTGACACTTTTCACAGGAACTACAAAACTTAGAAATCTGAGTATACATTCCTGGCCAAACAAAACAGCTGCTGATCCTACTCATTGTCTTGTGAAAAGCCATATGACCTGCCCAGGGAATTGAATGCCCCAGCTCCATCACTTTGTGCCTGAAATGTTGTGGGAGGGCTAAAGCTTCACACTTTCCTTTTTTCTGGTATAAGATGCCTCCTTTAATCATGTAAACTGCTTCTTCCAGAAGGTTTACCTGGCCCTGATGAGTTCCCTCGACCCCTGTCACCTTTTCAAACCAGGGTTTTAGAGTAGGATCATCCCTCTGATGTGCCCCTAAATCTGAGGGAATGTCAAACTCAAATAGGTTCTTTAGCTAAGACAACGGTGCTTCTTAGTCTTTCCCACCTCTGCTTCCAGAGACTCCCCAAAGAAGGGCAGCTCTTCCAGTCCTGTTTTTGCACTTTGTGCTCTTGTGACTACATGACAAGGTTTCATTGATTCTGCTGGTTTTGCTTTATACTTAACTAAGCTCTAGGTGTCTCTGTCAGTGAAAACTTGGTCTGACTGATGTATAAGGTCAAATAGAGTGGGGATATCATTCCCAAGTATAACTGAATATGGCAAAGAGGGGACTACCGCTACCTGCAACAGGTACGTCTGACCTCCCACTGTCAAATAAACCTCAGCTGTAGGGTAAACATGTTCATCTCCATACACACAACGTATTTTAGCCCCCACCCCACTTAGCTTTTCTTCTGAGATCAAGCTAGCAAGCACTAGAGACTGGAAGCACCCAGAGTCAAGCAAAGCTTCCTCTTTTTGCCCATTAACTAGAACAGGAACAGTACAAACTTTATTTTCTACCATCTTTGTAGCTGGTCTTGGAACTACACACAAAAGAAATGGCTCTTATTTCAGGGCAGGGCAAAAGTGTTGTGTATGGCCAAAGTTATTACAATTATAACATCTTATATCTTGGACTGATGACTTGGGAAATTACTTTTTAACATGGTGAGGTCTTTGGGAGAGAGGCTGCCGTGAACTAGAAACATTTCTGGCCTGGACTTGACCAGACCCCTGTTCACCCCCAGTGGACTTACTTGGTTGGGCATAGTGGGTCTCGCGGCCAAAATAGGTGCTCTTGCTCCCCTTCCTGGCTGATGTGAAAACCTCTGCCAGGCCAGCTGCTTCTTTTGCCGTTTTCGGGTCACGCTCACGTATCCAGATCACCAACTCTGGATTAACCATTCTCAGAAACTGCTCCAGAATTATCCTCTCAGATATTTCTTGTACAGTAGATCTTTCAGGTTTAACCCATCCTGAAAACAAGTCTTTCAATCTTACATAAAGTTCACGTGGCGTCTCACCTGGCTCAACCCTCAGGGATCTGAAGCGGAGTGTCAGCCGTGATCTCATACTTTGCAAAAATTGCTTCTTTCACTTTGTCATAGTTCTCCGAGTCTGCTATATCCATAAGAACAAAAGCTGTGCGAGCTTTCCCTGTTAACAGGGGGATGAGACGAACAGCCCACTCTTCTCTGGACCAGCAGCACACCTGGGCCATCCTCTCAAATGTGAAGACATTTTGGTTCAATTATAGACCTGGGACCATGGGCCACCTGGATGTCACCACCATCTGATTAATTTCCATGTACTTAAGATGTTTTGGGGAGAGGTAGTGCTTCAGAATAGTCCAGTTTATCAATTACAGCCTTTACTTGAAGCTAAATTTGTTGAAATTGATGCTGCATGCTTTTCCATGTTTGTTCCTGGCGAGATAAATCTTTCTCCATCTTCTGGTCTCTGGCTGCCTGAGACTGCAAAAGAGATTTCACCAAATCTGCCAGTTCCTCCAACCTGTCCTCAGGGTTGGCTGTTGCCAGGGCCTCTAGACCAGATGAAGCTCCAACTCCTTCAGGCTCGTCCTCTTGGCCTGGTTTTTTCCCACCTCTAGTCATCATCTTGTCACTGTAGCTTGAGCATCCCACTCCTGACACCACTTGTTACCTAGAGGCCTTGTGGCTGGATTACCATTAATAAATAATAGTAACGGCAGAAGAAGGTGGAAGTAGCAGTTGATTTATTCAGGCGCATACCATCAAGCCTAACAGCATCAAACCTCTTAACAAGACACAATTGCAGCCTTAAATAGGCACAGCTGATAAAAAAAGGACTAAACCATTCTCTACATGGAATTTAACATCTCACAACTTCCAACTCAAACATAAATTTTTATCAAATATATACATGTTCCCCCTTACTTTTTATAAATATTTTATACTTTTTTAAACCTACACACCCAAACAACATAAAACCTCACAAATACTAATTGCACAAATCCCCCACATTTTCCATGGTCTCTCCCGGAACCTATAAATGGTGTCTGGACCCCCAGGGAAGTATTTGTCCAAACACCCTGGAGAGGACACAGTAAAGACAGGTGAGTCACTTCCTTAGCACAACACTTCTCCTTCACTGACACTTTTAAACAAACTTTACACAAACACTTGCTCAAGTTTCACAACAGTAGACCTTATTTGCTCTGACTAACAATTCTCCTTTCACAGACACCCACGCCACTTCTTAATGAGGAGCAGCTGTGCAGAGCCTGGAACAAAAGGCTACATGCTCATCACTAAAATACTCAATAAATATTCAACAAAAGTTAAGCTTGTGTGCAAATGATTATGTGCAAATCCATGCCTAAAGTGCAGTGCTAAATAAAGTGTTTGTTAAAGTGCTAGATAAAGTGCTTTTAATAAAGTGCAAAGGTGCTTTTAAAGTGCTATGAATTACTTAAATAGGGATAGTCCACGTAATGAAGACCTCTTCATTACAGGCAGCCTTTATATGAAATAGCGTACAAATGAGGATATACCAGTCAGTCAGTCATTTTCTACTGCTTATTCCATAGTGGGTTGCGGGGGAGCTGGTACCTATCTCCAGCAGCAGTCTATGGGCGAGAGGCAGGGTCCACCCTGGACAGGTCAAGGATATACCAATGTAATGATATAATGATAGCAGATGCTCTCTAAAGAGCTGGGGCTTCAAGGATTTCTTGAAGACCCATGGTTCTGGTACTGTGCCACCATGCACACAGTGAAAGATGTGTAGTTAAAGATTTCTTTTATCACAATCAATCTGAGCCCAAATCTGAATTCATTTGGGTTTGACTTCACATTGACAAGAAATATGTGTGCTGTTTTCATTTTGCAAAGATCTTGTAACACAGTGACACTACTGTATTGCGTAAAAGTCAAATGTAGAGGCAGAAAATAAAGAATGATGTATAGTTATCTTATTCTCCTCCAATCATTTGGCTTAAGCTAATGAGCCACCTCTGTGGCTCCTTTGGTAATCACACCATCACCCTGCTTTTCAGTTCCCCATCTTATCAGCCCCAGTTTATATCATAGTTGAAGAGGAGTTAAGGGAATGAATATTTCAGGAGCTGAGTGAGCACAAAGTACCGCCAGGGCTTCATACCATCTTGTTTGCACTTACTGCAGCCATTATGTTTACAAGCAGCATTTGTATTTATCACCAGGCCTGGATGCTTAGAAACAATCACAAACCAAACACAGGCAGAGAAATAACAAGGTTTGGGTTGACATGTGAAGAAAAACTGAGGTGAAGTGCTGACATGCTGATGTCTTAGCAGATAACACTTAAATCATTTTCCTCCGAAACTTCACTGGTAAGGGTTCAAAGAGATATAGCCATAATACAAATTTTTGGAGTAAGTAGTGGTGTTTGAAGTTATTTTATGGGATTTTGCTGTAAGGCCCAGAATTGATTTGCAGAAGGGATAAAAGGAAGATACTTTATCTTCAGAGCTTTGTAGGAAAAAGCTTAGCATCCAATGGTAGTTCCGCCAATATGCCTGCAGGGCATGGAGGTAGGGTGAGAGGGGGGTTGCTGGCATTGACATTATATACCAGAATGAATTGTGCTGAGTTTACACCTCCTGCTGCTTACGTTCTGCTCTTTCATAATCTTTCATGAACCATACAATGTTTTATTTAATGTCCTGGGTCAGAAAGAAACTTGAGAAAAAACATATTAATAATGAAACGTCTAGTACTGGGGAGGGAAAGGAGAAGACGAAGAAGAAAAACTTGTTTGAGGATTCTTAGCAAACAGGTCAGAAGACCTTTTGAAGTCTGCTGCTTCAGTGCAGTCAATAGTTTAAGAACTTGTGTTATTTCTGAGTGTAAGGCCAGCTTGGACTTTTTCTCACTTGAAAATGCCAAATATCTGTTGCTGCTGCCCAGCGTCTCACTGCAGTCCCTGAAAGGCTATTCAGACTGCCAAGAATAACCCCCTCTCAGTATATTAAGTTGGTGTTTTAGAGAAAAACAGTCTATGACAGAAAGATTATTCTTTAAATACCCCTTGGTTTAAAAACCAAAAGCTGTACTTGCACTAATAACTACAATAACTAGATGAGTAAATAGTTTTAGCTTCCACTTGTTTTTTTTTTTTTTTTTTTTTAGAAAGAAGAAGGTCAGCTGGATTCTTGTGTTCATTTTATATTGTTTATGATTTCCCTCAGCGTGTTCTTTTGACATAAGCTGTTGCTCTTAATGTCTAGGGGAGCAAACATATGCTGTGGCCATAAATGTTTGTTTTCCGTGGTGGATTTTCATGTGCGCTCTGTTTGAATATGTAAAGATAGCAAGATCCTGGCCTCTCTGCCTCCCAGCTCTTAATTACTTAATAACAGCCATTATTTGAACTGAAGGCTAAATATTTGGCAGTATGACATTATAACTGCCTTACTGTAGGGATGTAATGAACCTATTGTATTGTAATTATCATTTGTAAATCCATTACAGCCATCAATATTGTCATTGTTTTGTTGAATTGTAAATGGTAATGCAAAAAAGACAATATTATGGCATCAGTCAGTTCTCCTGCAACAAAAATGTTTATTGTCAACATTATTATCATCAGGACAGAGCACCATGGGGGTGGGAGGGCCTGTTATATCTGTAGCGCTTATTATTCTTCCATCAAATCAATTGATTTTCAGGAGGCCTGAACAAGCTCAAAAAGCCATATAATTAATTAAAACCGTGGATAGAGGATAGCCCAACAGCACCCCCTAATCTCCAGTGTCTAGAATCAGTTTTAGCTAGAGCACATATAGAAAAATCCAATGAGGACAACCTCCTGGAGTTTCCTGTTGTGACTGTCTCGTCAAACTGTTTCATGCATAAAGTCTAATATTAACATTTTGGCTGTTTTGCTGTGTATAAGTGGACCCTCTGCTACTATAAAGGTATTCCAAGTAAGCTGACTGGCTAGTTTAAACTTAAACAGCCAAACACTATGACAACTGGGAAAACCTTAAATTGCATTGCATTAGTCATGGGTGTTTAAAGAAGAACAGGACTTTTCTTGTCCTTCTGCATGTAGATGAGAAAAAAAAAAGTTGTTTCTTCATTATGAGGCCAAACATACAGCTGCTACATCATTCAACACTTGGTTCTTTTTACATTCACTGCCTTTTGGATGTATCGAATGTATCAAAATGTCTTTTCTCATGAGTTCAAAGGACAATAAAAAAAAAAAAAAACAGAGTGTTTAACAGCATGGTATTCAAAGATGGATTTAAGTGGTAATACTGACTGGACAGCCATACCTTCCTTAAAATAAAAAAAACCAACTCCATGAACAACTGAGTGGACTTTGCCATAGATTCTAGAGAATAAATGAAGATGATTGGTGTGTGATCAACAGAGCTGGAATGTATGCCCACATGTGAGCCACACATGCAATTTCTCAACTTGCTCTGAGACGTCAGTTTGCTTTCTGATGCAAAAGCTCCATGTCAGAGCATCTGTGCCTTCAGAGGAAAGTCCAGGGGCCGCGTAACTTATTCATGACTCTCCTGGCGCTATATGTCCCAGGTCTCTCCCTGTAACCTGTGTTGGCTCACAAACCAACCCTTTGCCTTTCCCTACGCTTCAGCTCGCTCATCCTGTTTAAAAAGTAAACAGCCAGTTGCATCCGTGCTAATAATTCATAGGCCTGGAGAGAGGAAGGTGTTTATGTGGGGATATGAGATGCTATTAGCATCTCCACCACTATGGAACAAGGTCCTGTTTAAGCTGATCCCACCTTTATTTTGCACATTTCAAATTGTGTATAGTACAGTAGTTATTGTTTTTCAGCAACAGCAAAATGTAGTGGTCATCATGAGTGGTGTCATTAGGAATGTATTACCGGAGAAAGTGTTCTAGGAGGGAAAAATAAAACTCTAGTTCCACATGTCATGGCTCAGGTGTGAATGTCTGAAATTGTGTTTATTTGATGCAGGACATTACTGCATATGATCATATGCAATCAGACAATCTATCTATCAGAGATGTTCACAAGTCAATTTTTATAAGTCCAAGTGCAGTCTTAAGTCTTTGAAGGGCAAGTTCAAATCATGTCTTTAATGACTGAAATAAACATTTTCTCATTAAATCCCCAACATCTAGTGCACCTTTAACCATGCATTGCTGTTGCTTAGGATTCCAAACATTTATTTGTCCTTAGGTCAAAATGATCACATTTAACATTTAATTCTACTAAAGGATGTTTTGTATTATTTTGACTTTATCAAATGAAATATTCTAATGGGGTAACAATAGAAATAGAAATAGGCATTATGTTCTAAGAAAAATAATAGATAGAGATTTGACCTGTTAGGGGGTAGTGGTGTTCTTGTGGTTAGCAACCAGGCCATTTGCGTCCTGGAGAGACCCCCAGTACCCTGGTTCAAAATTACAGCCTGCCATTCTGGGTCCCTGAGCAAGACTCTGGGCACCGCACAATGGCAGCCCACTGCTCCCTAACTGATGGGTTACATGCAGAGGATAATTTCTCCAGTGTGAGATCAATACAGTCTAAATTATATATTAAATATGTTGAATTCCTGAAGAAAGTGTTTTTTGTCTTTTGTAATAATTAAATTAACACCTGTTAAGACAGTTCTTCATACTGTCCACTCCATTATAGATTGTACTAAATAGAGTTTGGAGGGTTATCTTCTCCCTCTGAGCTGGAGAATTGGTAATATTAAGAAACCATTTTCTAAATGCACATTTTAAAACTTTGTTTTCATTTCTACTCAGTAAAGATGTTAAAATTTAAGATGGAAATTGCAATATAATGATCAAGACAGACTGTACTCCATAAATAAATGTGTTAAATTTCCGAATGAACGGAACAGGAAGTTTGCTTTTATTGTTGGAGCTAAATTAGCTACAAGAGAATATCAGATGTATTTTGTTCTGAAATGATCCAAAGTCATTTAATACAGCGTTCAAGTAAAAAAAAAAAAACATCTATGTGGTTATTATTATGAAGCTACAGCTAAAATAAACAGATTGTTATGATCCATTACCAGCCCAAAATCCACTAAGGTCACTGGTTAATAATTAAGTACTTTTGTTCCCAGTTAAACATGCAAAGCAACTGCCATCTTTAGCTCAAAAACTGGATTGCTTTTACTCTTCATTTCATGGGATAAAAACAGTGTCTAGGACTCAAGTCTCAGATCAGGAGTATAAGTCAAGTCTCAAGTCCTTAGTCTAAGACAACTAAGAAGTGTTATTTTTGTAACTTAAATGCGACTGGAGTCAGAGACTCAAGTCTCTCCCTCTGTCTGTCTGTCTGTCTGTCAGAGTTGATGGGAAGATGGACGGAGCTAAATCCCATCCACATAATTACATGGTTGTAGCATTTTAGCTGCAATACAACACAATAGCTGTGTCATCAGATTCAGTGTCTGAACTGGAGCAACATTCCATTTGGTGATGTTGGGGGAAGGGACTGAATTGCAATGAATGAACAGCTCACCTTTTCCTCATGAGCACTGTTATTCAGTTTTAGGTAATGGAATCATTCCTCAGAGAGTTTGGTCCATATTGACATGATAGCATCATACAGATGCTGCAGATTTGTCGACTGGACATCAATGATGCAAATCTCCCGTTCCACCACATCCCAAAGGTGCTCTATTAGACTGAGATCTGGTGAATGTGGAGACCATTTGAGTACAGTGAACTCATTGTCATGTTCAAGAAACCAGTCTGAGATGATTTGTGCTTTATGACATGGTACGTTATCCTGCTGGAGGTAACCATCAGAAGATGGGTACACTGTGGTCATAAAGGGATGCACATGGTCAGCAACAATACTCAGGTAGGCTGTGGCATTGACACGATGCTCAATTGGTACTAAGGGGCCCAAAGTGTGCCAAGAAAATATCCCCCACACCCTTACATCACCACCATCAGCCTGAACCGTTGATACAAGGCAGGATGGATCCATGCTTTCATGTTGTTCATGCCAAATTCTGACCCTACCATCTGAATGTTGCAGCAAACATTGACTCATCAGACCTGGCAACGTTTTTTCTAATCTTCTATTGTCAAATTTTGGTGAGCCTGTGCAAATTGCAGCCTCAGTTTCCTGTTCTTAGCTGACAGGAGTGGCACCTGGTGTGGTCTTCTGCTGCTGTAGCCCATCCGCCTCAAGGTTCGATGTGTTGAGCTTGAAAGCTCAAAAGCGACAGCAAGCTTCTTGGAACATATTTAATTTTCCTGGCATCTACGAAAGTGAACTTCACTCATTTGTAAATTCAACAAAACATAGGTATAACTGACCTTATGTGAAAGGTGGCTTCTTTTTGCACCTGTTTGGAATGACATAAACAACCAAAACGTCTGCAGTGGTGAAGCACCTATAGAAGTCTAGCTCTCTGTTGTAGCAGCCTAAATGAAGAGTTGACATTCCACCATAAAATAATACAGTTTAGCTTTTACACCTTGTGTGTTTCCTCTGACCTGATTTTTAAACACATCATATTAGCTCCAACAAACTAAATTTGAGTCTTCCTGTTGCAATATAAACTTCCACACTCTGTAGTGAATGTGATCTGGTAGTGTTTTTGAATGAGGCATTTACTAAGAATATCAGATAATTGGTTTTACCTGCAATCTCTAGTTGCTAGGCCATCACAGAAGCGTATGGAAAAGACAACGACATACACACACACACACACACACACACACGCGCTTACCAACACACAATTACTCAGATGTGTCATTGTTCTTGGTACTGACTTGACCCACATGTAGAACACACCCAGGAGACTAGAAAAGGTTCAAACCGTTTAATGTAGGTGAGAAATGCAAGGTGAGCCAGGAACTCGGCAACGGAAACACAGACCAGCCAGTGACGCCACGCTTCAACAACTTAATGGCTAAAAGTTCACGATCTCCTACATCATAATTTCTCTCGGTTGATGTTAATCTACGAGAAAAGAAAGCAGAAGGTTGAAGTTTTCCATCAGAGTCGGATTGTTGCAATAAGACTGCACCCACCCCCGCATCAGAAGCATCAACCTCCATTGTAAACTACTTTTGAAGATCAGGATGCACGAGGATGGGTGCCTGAGAGAATCTTTCTATTAAAGCAAGAAAGGCAGAGTTACAGGGGTTGGACAATGAAACTGAAACACCTGGTTTTAGACCACAATAATTTATTAGTATGGTGTAGGGCCTCCTTTTGCGGCCAATACAGCGTCAGTTCGTCTTGGGATTGGCATATACAAGTCCTGCACAGTGGTCAGAGGGATTTTAAGCCATTCTTCTTGCAGAATAGTGGCCAGATCACTACGTGATACTGGTGGAGGGAAACCTTTCCTGACTCGCTCCTCCAAAACACCCCAAAGTGGCTCAATAATATTTAGATCTGGTGGCTGTGCAGGCCATGGGAGATGTTCAACTTCACTTTCATGTTCATCAAACCAATCTTTCACCAGTCTTGCTGTGTGTATTGGTGCATTGTCATCCTGATACACGGCACCGCCTTCAGGATACAATGTTTGAACCATTAGATGCACATGGTCCTGAAGAATGGTTCAGTAGTCCTTGGCAGTGACGCGCCCATCTAGCACAAGTATTGGGCCAAGGGAATGCCATGATATGGCAGCCCAAACCATCACTGATCCACCCCCATGCTTCACACTGGGCATGCAACAGTCTGGGTGGTACGCTTCTTTGGGGCTTCTCCACAGCGTAACTCTCCCGGATGTGGGGAAAACAGTAAAGGTGGACTCATCAGAGAACAATACATGTTTCACATTGTCCACAGCTCAAGATTTTTGCTCCTTGCACCATTGAAACCGACGTTTGGCTTTGGGATGAGTGACCAAAGGTTTGGCTATGGCAGCCCGGCCGTGTATGTTGACCCTGTGGAGCTCCCGACGGACAGTTCTGGTGGAAACAGGAGAGTTGAGGTGCACATTTAATTCTGCCGTGATTTGGGCAGCCGTAGTTTTATGTTTTTTGGATACAATCCGGGTTAGCACCCAAACATCCCTTTCAGGAAGCTTTCTCTTGCGTCCACAGTTAATCCTGTTGGATGTGGTTCGTCCTTCTTGGTGGTATGCTGACATTACCCTGGATACCGTGGCTCTTGATACATCACAAAGACTTGCTGTCTTGGTCACAGATGCGTCAGCAAGACGTGCACCAACAATTTGTCCTCTTTTGAACTCTGGTATGTCACCCATAATGTTGTGTGTGCTGGGATCCACAGCCATGGATTTCAACATTAAACTCTGGTACGGACTCTTCTGGAACTTTCAAAATAAATTGCATTTAACTGACTTCCAGCAACTGAGGAAAGGGGGGTAGCAGCAGACTTCCCATGATGCCACTGTCTGAATAAGAGCACCCCCTCTCCAACAAGACAACTTCTTTCCACACGGCCTCTAGTGGGACCGGTCAGGGGAGGCCCAGCGCGCTGATGTCTCTTTGCTGGCAAACAGACATAAACTCTTCAAACTGGATCCAAGAGTGTCATACGATCATCGATCATATGCAAAGAAAAGTACGAATGAAATACCGTCTGTGTATCCGGTATTTTCATTCATGACTGGGGGGTAATTACGGTACAAGCATTGCTTGACTTTCTCTCCGAGCCCTGTAGGAGCAGACAGGATGGGCCACCCAGCTACAGCTCCGGAGCTAACCCTTTTGTTCAGAGCGAACGCACCTTCAACCCCCCGCGAAGCTACCGAGCTAACCGTTTGTTGACTGTGAATACTTTATTCAAACTTCGCCTTTGGACAACGTTTCCTCACCACGGTTCATGAGGTTAAGTGTTTTGGGCAGAGACAGATTTAGGATGAAATGATCTCAACGTTTGTCATTTTATGAAGTTTGGTTTGTTTGTGTGAAACTCGGGTATCTTAGTGCTAGCAGGCTATCTGCAGCACACGTGCCCGGGTTGTGTTCTTTGTGTGTTTTTAAAGTTAAGACAAACTTTACTTGAAGGGTGATTTTAAACAGAAGATTGATCATAACGCGTTGTCCGCGCTTATGCATTTTAACCCTTTTATTAACGGTATTTTAAAGGTATGTGTTGATTCTGGTGCTAAGCTATTAGCTTCTTTTGTTAGCTCAAATGCTAACTGGTAAGAACACGTGCTTGCTACTAAAGAGTATTTAACAGAAAGGTTGTTAGTTTTCAAGCTAGTGAATAATAGTCCCTGAACATCATTTACTAGAACACCATTAAGCTCCATTTCTCCAGAAGGATGTGGCTCTTTTCCAAAATACACCCTTAATAATATTTCTTCAAATATTATTTCAATAAATAAAGACAGCTAATTAGACACCATTGAGAAATGGTCATCCAGGAGGTTGGTTTTATTTAGCAGATCATTATTTAAAACATTATTTTATTAAAATAATATTTTATCTGATTTTGCATTGTGAGTGGTTGTCTAAACATTTGCTGATTATTGCTTAAGTTGGTTCCAAGACTAACTTAACTTCCCTTCCAGATTCTTCAAGATAATCCTTGGTCCTCAAACATAAATAACATTGCATGGTAATGTTGCTTCACTCTTTTTAGGTCATGGTTTTCAATTATCTTTAATCAACTTGTTTATATTGGATATAGCCCATTAATCTTTGTTATTCTTTAATTCTGCTTGGTAGTTTAGTTGGATTGTTTTAGCATAGTAAAGAGTTTGTTGATTGAAATATGTTTGACTTTGAGTTGACTTATTTTTGTTAATAAATTCTTGTATTTTAAGAAATTGTGTGAATTCATTCCATATATGTCCAGAGTTTATGCTGTTCAATAATGTCAGAGCTCGTCTCACACCTTTCTATTTTGTCCTAATACCATCGCCTTAAAGGGCTGGTATTCACAGGACAACCCTTAACAGACCGAAATATTATTTGATAAAATATTAAAATATGAATATTAAATATTAAATAATATTGTCAGATTCATAATTCCAACATATGGCGTCCGGTGGGCATTATCATGATGTCCGGTGGGCATTATCATGAACAGCTTGCACTGTACATAAATGCGAATGAATAAACCACAACTGCACATTATTGATGTACCAAGTGATTAGCTTAAAACCAGCTGTCACTGGTCACAATAGGACTCAAAATATCAGAGTTCATGTATCCATTCAGGAACTTTATAGTTTGTTTTATGGTTTGAAAGAACAGGATTTTTGCCAGATTAAATCCCAAATTTAATCTAATCACCCTGCCTGCCATAAGGGGGGGTGAATCAAAAGTCAAATTGCAATTATTACCCTCAGGAGGTGTAGCAATTTTCTTTTTCCTTTGCATTTTAAACAAAATTCCCTTAAAGGTTAAGAGTAGTGTCTAATCACTAGTTCCTCCCAAGAAAGGTGAAAAATTAATGCTAAAATCACAAAATATCCTTAGAGAAAGGAGTAGCATTGTAACACTTGGAGCATAGTGTTGTCATAAGTCACAGGTTGAATGATCAACTGGTGCACCCATTTTACAATCAAATGTTTCCAATATATGTATAGTCAGATATACATATATAGCTGGACATACATTTGTTAGATGTTGTTGCTTTTAGCAATATTCTGATAACTTTGTTGTTGGCTTTTAGTGTCTGCCAGAATGATGGAATCAAAGTCCATTATTAATTCAGCAGTGGAGATGCAGAAAGTGGTGGTTGCTGATCTCATCCGTTTGTCTCCAGATGAGCGGGATGCTTTAAATCAGTTTGACCTTGCTGCATGTGATAAACAGATTCAAGAATTACTTGACCTAATTGAAAATCCAACTAGAGAGAGATTCTGATTCAGATGTTGTTGGTAGGCTTACCTTGTTGTATCAGCAGAAATCACAACTGGAAGCTAAAAGATATCTTCAGTTACAGACTAACCATCAGATGACTCTTCAAAGGGAGAATGCTGCAAAGCTTGAGCTCTCAAAAGCTGAGGAGAGGACCAAGAAAGCTGAAGCAAAGTTAGTGGACCTGAAGGCAGATGAGCTCAAGAAAGCTTCATCCCAAAAGCAGGAACAGACTCCCACCGTTCAGGTACCAAATTTGCATTTTCACTCACAGCAGCTGCAGCAGCCACAGCAGGGGGCAGACTCAGACAGCAGGCATCCAGCACCTAGGTCAGTGTCTCCCTTTCCTAAATTTAGTCAAAGTGTTCAACTTACTTCCACAGACCTTAACAAAAGTGTTGGAAGTCAAATGGTCTCCAGTGGTGTCCTGCCAAATTCCATTGCAGTGAACAACCATCAAGATGACCAAGTGCCGGACTCGGCATGCACAAGTGGTCCAATTCGGTGGGAGGGGCACCGTTCCAGCCTGATCGGCACCCTCTCCCTTCTGACTCTGTGTCGACCCCTAGGGACCAGGAGAGATGCTCATGGTTCTCAGGTGACTCAATCCAATCTGACCGACCACCACGTGCACGAGTCCATTCATTAGAAAGCTCTCATTTAAAGGATGAGAAAACTTGTTTCCTTCCCCAGAGGTTAGGTCAGGATCTTCCACCATTTCATGAACCTAACCAACGTGACTTCTCAGATGAACGTGGTCCACCTTGGGAGCAGTTTCAAACAGCTTGAATCGCTTGCTAAAGACATAGAAGTTTTTTATCCAGGTAGCCAGGAGTCAAATATTGATGCTTACCTGCTTGAGGTTGAACATTGTCTCCTTGACTTGCGTTTTCCTTCTGATCGTGAAAAGCCAAGGCTTATTTGGAAAACAACAGCTAAGAGTGTTCATGTGTTCATAAAAACTCTTCCTCCCGAAATTAGTGACAGATATCCAGCTCTCTGTCAGGCTCTCAGAGAAGAGTACTATGTTTACAGAGATGAAGCCGCTGCCACTATTGATGCTTTGACAGTTTTGCAAAAACAAGATGAACCTCCCAGAGAATATTTCCACCGTTTAAAGACAGCTTATTTTCAGGGATGTTATTCTCCAGGTCTTAAAGAAGACCACACTTTCAAGTCATTGTTTCTTCACAACCTCCATGTTAGCATGCAGTATGAAGTGACCATGCATTGCATAACAGAGAATCTCTCCATGCAGGAGACTCGTAGATATGCTCAGCTTGTGTGGGAAACGTATCCGTTCAGACAGAGCAGGAAAAGGCAAGGTTAGAGTGTTAAACATTCAAACTGAGAACAGGCCTAAGAAGAAGCGCAAAGTAAGTCCCCAAGTGATGCAATTCCAACATGTGCATTTCAATATTTTGAGCAAAACTGTGCTCTTACCCTGCTAACTGAACCTTCACACTCTGCTCTTACTGGTGCAATGTGCAATCAATGAAGACTGGCTACCAGGCTGGTCCAATTTAGCCTTGAAACCTCCCACACTAAAATGACAGGTGTTTCAGTTTCATTGTCCAACCCCTGTAACTTATTTAGTCCAAATGAATGTGGTTCTGGTTGAGGTAAGTTTAAAGAAGCAGCTGTTTGATTGTAGTTCTTTATGAATCTGCGATACAAATTGGCAAATCCCAGGAACCTTTGAGTTGGGTTAGGGTTGTCAGGAACGGGCCAGTCTGGGACAGCATTAATCTTGTTCGGGTCCGATCGAACCTGCCCACCCTCAAGGATGATGCCCAAGAAGGTTACTGATGGTTTGTGGAACTCGCATTTCTCTGCCTTAACAAATAATCCATTTTCCAAGAGACACTGGAGGACCAGACGGATGTGACGATGGTGCTCAGACATGTTCTTGGTGTAGATCAGGATGTTGTCAGAATAGACAAATACAAAAACGCTTAAGAAAATGTCAGAGGACGTCATTCACCAGAGCTTGAAACACCGCAAGAGCATTGCATAGGCCAAAGGGCATGACTAAATATTCAAAATGACCCAGGGGGGTCTTGAAAGCTGTCTCCACTCATCTCCTTGGCAGATTATGACAAGGTGGTAAGCATTGCGAAAATCCAATTCAGTGAAAGCAGTTGAGTTATGAACGAGCTCAACGGCTGACGAGATGAGGGGAAGAGGAAACTTCTTCTTAATTCTGATCTGATTTAGACCCCGGTAGTCAATACAAGGACGGAGGGAGCCGTCCTTCTTACTTACAAAGAAGAAGCCTGCCCCCAGTGGTGATGACTAGTGATGAATGATTCCAGCAGCAAGAGACTCATTAATGTAAGTTTCCATGGATTGTTGTTCAGAATGGGAGATGTTATACAGTCTGCTTGAAGGTAGCGAGGCTCTAAGATGAAGATCTATCGGACAATTGTAAGGGTGATGTGGAGGTAATGACTGGGCTTTGCTCTTACTGAAAACTTGTTTGAAATCGTGGTGCTCCTCAGGCAGAAGAGTTAGGTCTATGGGGTCAACCTCATCTGGCTTTGCCGTTGGCAGGCTTGGCCGGACGGCAGACTGCAAACAGGAGGAGAGACAGTTAGTGGACCAGCACTCTATTCAGAGTTCAGAACAGTTGAGATGAGGGTTATGAAGTTGCAATCAGTTGAAGGCTAAAACAACAGATGACTGAGTAATAGGAAAGACGAAGAAGGTAATGTATTCTCTGTGGTTACCTGAGATGATTAACTCCATGGGTTTGGTTTCATGAGTTATTTTCGGCAGGGCCTTTCCATCCAGAACAGAAACATTAAGAGGCGTAGACGGGTATTATTTTGATCTTAGCTTGAGCCACAAGGTTTTGGTCACTTAGGTTCTGTTGGCATCCAGAATCAATCAGAGGAGATAGACTGAGGCTGTCGTTGTTAAATAAAAGTACGGCTGGCATGATGGTCCGCCAGTTCCCCCGTTATGACGGGTGGACCCTCTCTTTTAGGCGAATTGGACAGGAAGCAATGAAGTGACCAGGTGAACCACAGTAAATGCACTGGTTTGACTCTCTTCAGCGCCACCGTTCCTCTGGGGAAAGCCTGGTCTGCCCGATCTGCTTGGGTTCAGGTTCTGAGGAGGTGGGACTAAAATGTGGCCGAGGAGGAGTTGCACCTATGGGAGGAGAAAAGGGACAAACAACAGATCTCTCAAGTCCGGATCTTTTTTTCTCTCTTATCCTGTTATCTATTCTAGCAGCTAATGGTATCAGCTTGTTAAGAGTCTCAGATTTGTCTAGTGGAGCTAGTTCATCCTTTAATGATTTATCTTATGATTGAAAAAAGGCCACTTTAAGTGCATGTGTCTCAGCCGGAGGCGGCTGCCAATGTGCAAAACTCAATTGAGAACTTGGAAATGGGTCTATTTCTTTGCCTTAGTGACCACAAGCGACAGGGCACACCCGTTTGGTCATGAAGGTCTGTTTAAATTCCTTCACCAAATCATCAAATGTGCATCCAAATCTATTATAATCTGTAAAGCAGGCTTCTGTCCATCTTAAAGCTTTACTAATGAGCAGACCAAGAATATATATATATTTTTTTGCATCATCGTGACGAAAAGAATGAGGTGAACGGTTAAATACCAGGGACCACCGAAGAAGAAAATCCCCACAGATACCCTCCTCACCGGATAACTTTTCCGGGTTTGGTGAACTTACATCTTGAGAATGAGAGAGCAGCTTTGAGACCAGTAATTCTGCAGTGCTATCTGACGGAGAAGTTGACTGACTGACGTGGGTATTCAGCAGGCGGGTTGCCATCTGTTCTAATTGTTGATTGATATTCCTTTGTTGTTCCAAGAGAGCTCGGAGAGATGACTCATGCGACTGAAGTTATTGCTGTTGATCAGACAGAGCTCTCCTGAGTGTGTCTGCTGGGACAACTTGGCCTGAGTGTTCTGTCATAGCTTTTGGTACTGACTTGACCCACATGCAGAACACACCCAGGAGGCTAGAAAAGGTTTAAACTGTTTATTGTAGATGAGGAACGCGAGGTGAGCCAGGAAGTCGGGAATGGAAACACAGAGCGGGTTCTCTGCTGAGCATCTGAGGAGAAATGTAGAGTTAGAGGTGTGAAGGTTGAATCAGACAGTGGTTACTATGAGTGCTGCTTACTGGAGATGGTCTGGTGATCTGCCAGGGAGGAATTAGCAAGGCCCGGGAGTCTGAAGTCAGCCAGGGCGGATTGAGTCTGATCCAGGAGATTTGAATGGTCCAGGAGGATGACGAGTTCAAAGGGATGAATGGTTTCCCTGAGAGGGGAGAACGGTGGACGGTGAGCAGGCTTTAATCGCAGGGGAGGCGGAAGAATGAGGAGCCAGGAAGTCACCAGCCAGGAACTGCAAACTGAGGAGGGAACTGGAGTTCCTGCAGGTGAGCTCAGAGCCCATGAAACTGAGCTGGAACGGTATCAAGAGCTCGAAAGCAAACCTGGGAAGGAGAACAGCACAAGGTTAGAAGTTCTATACGGAACTTGAACATAGGATCTACAGAGGGCTAGAGGTTTTACCACTGTTGGTTAACACTCAGGCAAAGAATTGCTGGCAGCAGGCTCCTTATATACTCCTCTCCTGATGAGGCCAGCCACCATGCTCACTAACACCATTTGGTGGAGGAATAGTGGAATGCACAACGAAAGGAGACAGAGTCTCCCAGACTCCCACAACAAGATGGTTAAAGTCCACACAAACAGGTTATTATAACATCAATGTGACCTGCCAACTCTGGATTGAATCCGGAATTAATAAAAGTAATCACAAAATTAGGATACTGTCTTGAGATACCTGTTTTGTGGAGCAGAATTTTCCTCGCACATGTGGGTAACCATCAGCTCCATATGGTTTGCCTGAAACGCAGCGACAAGACACACTATAAAAAAAAATGAAAAAAGAAGAAGCTGTAAGATTTCCAGGCTGCAATTTAATTTCAAAATTGTACATTTTAGGCTGCCTAGGAAAAGCCATGTATTTTTTCCCTAATGCTTATTACTTAAGGAGTAACAAGGACAGATAATATTAGTAATATAATCTTACAGTAATCTTACAATAGCAGCAGCACTTACAAAAGAACGTCAGGTTTCCAGGCCTCAATGTATTCTGTTTATACTAAATAACAAACTTTTGTTGGATTTTTTGTGAATGATTCCAACTGACTGTACCCACCAGGGTTTCCTGACAGAGCATTCTTCTGATTTAATCCTATAAACACCACGGATGTAGCCATGTTTAAATGTCTCAATTCAGACCAAGGGAACCTTAAAGAAGTTATCTATTTATTGCTCATTTATCTTAAAATGGGCATTAACAGTGAACCCTACTATTACGTACCCTGCTGCGGAGTGGTTTAATTTCCCTAGCTAGCTTGCATAAATTGGCAGTATGTCACTTAGTAAAGAAGTGGCTAAAAAAACAGAAACAGATTCAGTGATTCTGAACTTCAATCATTTAGTTTAATGGTAAAGGTACAGGGGTTGGACAATGAAACTGAAACACCTGGTTTTAGACCACAATAATTTATTAGTATGGTGTAGGGCCTCCTTTTGCGGCCAATACAGCGTCAGTTTGTCTTGGGAATGACATATACAAGTCCTGCACAGTGGTCAGAGGGATTTTAAGCCATTCTTCTTGCAGGATAGTGGCCAGGTCACTACATGATACTGGTGGAGGAAAACGTTTCCTGACTCGCTCCTCCAAAACACCCCAAAGTGGTTCAATATTTAGATCTGGTGACTGTGCAGGCCATGGGAGATGTTCAACTTCACTTTCATGTTCATCAAACCAATTTTTCACCAGTCTTGCTGTGTGTATTGGTGCATTGTCATCCTGATACACGGTACTTCCTTCAGGATACAATGTTTGAACCATTGGATGCACATGGTCCTCAAGAATGGTTCGGTAGTCCTTGGCAGTGACGCGCCCGTCTAGCACAAGTATTGGGCCAAGGGAATGCCATGATATGGCAGCCCAAACTATCACTGATCCACCAACATGCTTCACTCTGGGCATGCAACAGTCTGGGTGGTACGCTTCTTTGGGGCTTCTCCACACCGTAACTCTCTCGGATGTGGGGAAAACAGTAAAGGTGGACTCATCAGAGAACAATACATGTTTCACATTGTCCACAGCCCAAGATTGTGCTCCTTGCACCATTGAAACCGATGTTTGGCATTGGCATGAAGTGACCAAAGGTTTGGCTATGGCAGCCCGGCCGTGTATATTGACCCTGTGGAGCTCCCGAAGGACAGTTCTGGTGGAAACAGAAGAGTTGAGGTGCACATTTAATTCTGCCGTGATTTGGGCAGCCGTGGTTTTAGGTTTTGTAGATACAATCTGGGTTAGCACCCAAACATCCCTTTCAGACAGCTTCCTCTTGCGTCCACAGTTAATCCTGTTGGATGTGGTTCATCCTTCTTGGTGGTATGCTGACATTACCCTGGATACCGTGGCTCTTGATACATCACAAAGACTTGCTGTCTTGGTCACAGATGTACCAGCAAGACGTGCACCAACAATTTGTCCTCTTTTGAACTCTGGTATGTCACCCATAATGTTGTATGCATTTCAATATTTTGAACAAAACTGTGCTCTTACCCTGTTAATTGAACCTTCACACTCTGCTCTTACTGGTGCAATGTGCAATCAATGAAGACTGGCTACCAGGCTGGTCCAATTTAGCCATGAAACCTCCCACACTAAAATGACAGGTGTTTCAGTTTCATTGTCCAACCCCTGTATTTCAACAAGGACCTAAAGAGAGCTTTGTAGGAACAAAAGCCTGCAAACTTCCAAGAATCTGAGTTAATATTCTAAGAATGAGTGGGCCTTAATCCCTCCACAGTGATATAAGAGACTGATATCATAAAGAAAATAACACTATGAGCTACTGAAACATGAAATGTACTTAGTTTGAATTGAAAGATGGTGTAATTTCTTTTACAATGCCTGCATGAATAAAATCCCTGTTGCTGCCCTATCAACTAAACTTATTTTTAAAAGCTGACATCCCAACCAGGTTTATAACTGATCAACAGAGCATTATTAAACATTTGTTAATTATTAATAGTCAGTTGTCACAACTTTCAAACTTCCCTGGTGCTTTCAAGAGTGTACCTTGTGTTCAAGTTGGAGCAATATATTTAAAAATGTTTGTCCAATAATCAGTCAGTTGGTTTTATATTTAAGATTTAGAAAAGAAAAACTGAACAGAAATATCATGTCACTGTATTGAAAAGGGGAGAAGGTGACAGTATGAGTGAGAACACTAATGTCGTTTCCCTCTAGATGTACAAGCAGTGCAGCATTTAAGTCGCTAGACATACAGCAAAGATTCAGACAAGTGAATTTATGTGTTATGTTGGTGTCCCCCTCCTTCCCACTCATTGTCTCGAAGGCCCAGTGCATATAGCAAGTTCCATTAGGAATTTCAAGTTGAATTAAGGTGCTCGGGGAGGACACATTAACACATGTGCCACTTCTGTAGTTAAATGTCAGACTTTGCGACTTTATATTCCATTAGCCACTGCCTCATGTTTGCCTGCTGTGTATCTAAATAAATAATCAAGACAGCCTCCAAAACACGAATCATCTTTTCACAATAATAGAAAATTAATGGCTCTGCTCTGGTAAGTAAATTACACCAAGAGCATCTTACAGCCTAAATCACTGCTGAGGGATGATGACAAAGGATGCATTATAGGCCATGGCAAAAAGGAACTCACTCGTCCAGAAAATTCAGAAATCTGAATAAAACGTTAGGGCTTTCAAGCTCTTTACAATCACCTTGCATGAAAGTCTAATCCAGTTTGGCTTCTTATTAATTCATAAGCCATTAGTAACATATTTCTCAAACAAAAAGCCCCTGACAATAGAAAAAAGCAAGTGTTTGGTAGAAACATGTGCAATTAACATTTAGGCATAGGAGATTAAGAAGAGGTTTCATAGACATGGCTTAGAGTAAAGTCCTCAAACATGCAAAGGGCTGAACTGTTTCAGGGGCATTAGCCAGATATAAATTCAACCCAAGTGCATTCCTGTTTTAGGGAGAGTAGGTATACCAGCTGTCAAGTTAAATCATGGAAACTTTCAACTTCTATTAGAACAAAAGAGTGATGGTTAGAACTGATCCAAAAGCTTTTGCTGGCCCATTTATTAGGCTCATCTGCCATAATCTGTATAGGTAGCAGCATCGCAGCAAGTGACTTAAAAAAGCTTAACAGGTTAATAAAAAAGGCTGCTTCTGTTCGGGAGACTGCTCTGGAACATCTGGGGATAATTGTGCAAACAGAAGTTTTTCATAGAATGAAGAACATTACAGATAATCCTGTGAATCCTCTTCATCAGATATGTCATACAACAACAAAGTGTGTTAAGTCTGAGTCTTCTTCAGATCCGCTGTACTACAGAGATCCTTCCAATACACAGCCATCACCATTTACAACAACTCTCTAAAGAAACTTGCATAGTAAGAGTTAGCATGTAATTTCCCTGTGGGATAACCAACGTATTGTTGGACTGAATTAAATCACTGTTTTGTGAACCTCATTGCTTGTAGCTGCAACCAAATGCTAATATGTGTACATGTTTAGTTTAATGAATGGGTTGTTACATACATTGGCATTCTTTGTGTTATTTTTAACAGCTAATGTTGACTTAGCTTTTTATATAACCTTCTAGGGCTTAAAATCAGTAGAGCTAATAGAAACCTTGAATGTGTTTTGTCGAAACATCAGCTGCATGATGGTGTGGTGGTTTACATTGTCAAAATCTCTTCTTTGAAATGTCCATGATTGATGTTCTCCAAAGATGTGTATTAGGTTTACTGGGAGGTACGAGTGTGTGTGTGTGTGTGTGTGTGTGTGTGTGTGTATGTTTTTGGGTATGTGTTGGTTTGTCACCTGGGTGTGTACATTTGTAAGTGTGGCAAGAACGGCAGAGGGCCTACAATCCATAGCCCCTAATAAGTGCTGCCTTCCAGAGCCAGAAGACCTGGCTTTGGAAGGCAGCAGCAGTCCCTGGCAACCAGACATGGAGCATCACCCCAGGTCAGCCATACGCCCAGCACTAAAGTAGGTTGCCAGGAAGGCAAGAGCGTGGTTTAAATCTTATCTTTCTCACAGGTCCTTTTTTGTGTCTATGGGGGAATGTTTTTCTTCCTCAGGACCTCTTTCTTGTGGAGTACCCTAAGGGTCTATTTGGGGACCTATTCTGTTTTCTTCATATATTCTGCCTGCGGGTTCCATATTTAGAAAGCATAATATTTCCTTCCATTGCTATGCTTATGATGTACATATATATTACCATTTTAATCTGACTTTCTCTGACCCACCGCAGCCCCTGTTTAACTGTCTACAAGATGTGAAAGACTGGCTGACTCGGAATTAAATCAAAACTGAAATTACTGTGTTTGCTGATCCCCTTAGTGGGTCACCTGATATCCTTGGCCCTCTTGGTTCTCATTGCTCCTCCACTGTCAGGTAATTAGCTCTCTTTTTATGGTATTTCTATTGTTTTTGTTGGTTTTATGGCTGTCTTCTGAATTTATGTTTTTGTATTTACCTTTAGGTCAAGCACTTTGGTCAACATTGTGTTGCTATATAAGTAGAAATGACATTGACACCTCTCTCAAAATTTTCAATTACATGATTTATCAATTATTTAATTTATTTAAGTCAAGTTTATTTATGTTACGGCTGGTGGCCGTATGTGTGTTTGTTTTGTACCTTCATCAACAGACTGGCCAGCCGATGTCGCTGAAAAGCACCGTTTTCCTCCGTGCTATCGGTACCGCTGTTTCTGATAGGATCGGATTTCTTCTTCGCTGGATACCCTCTTCTTCGCTGTTCCTGACGGACTCTGATCTCCCTGCGTGCTCTGCACTCCTCCTGCTGGACGTCTCCGGGAGTTCATGTTGGACTATTCATTTCCTGGTTCTTCTGAATTCGCCGCCAATCAAGAAGGGACTACATTATATAAACTCTCTGCACCTGCCACTAAAGGCAGCTGGTATTTGGACAGAACAGCTCGCCACTTATGACTTTGGTGTTGTAAAATTTTGAAGCTTGGTTATTTTTGTATGCTTACCTGCTCGTTGGGAAGCTTGGTTATTTTTGTGTGCTCACCTGCTTGATGACTCCATCTTGGCTCAAAGGAGTCTCTTTAAAGTTGATTGGGCTTTGTCTTGATTTGTTTGTTTGCTTTTTGTTAGCAGGGACGTTTTTGATTTAGGAAACTGTTGAATTAGTTTGTCCCTCCTTTTGGGGGGTTATTTTTAGTTAAATTACTGATGGTTGTGTATTTTGTTAAATTTATGGTTGTGTATTTTGGGTTTTACCCCTTTTTATTTTCAAACGGTTTGTACTTTGTTAAGTATCCTCCTTTTGTTTGTTTTGTTAAAAATAACGGAAACTGAACTAAAAAGAAATAAATTACTCTTTCTTTCATAAAACCAACAACACCTGGTTTGAATGTTTACTTCCCCCTACCCCTAGACCGAGTGGGGTCGTAACATTTAATGGGGGCTCGTCCGGGATTTGAACCCGGGATCTCTCGCATAGCTTTTCAGCAACAAGGCATTCAAGGCGTTATACATAAGGAAAAGCATTACAATGATACAGAAAATCACACAACAGAGGTAATTAAAAAAAATAAAGAGAATAGAATGATGGATAAGAAAACGAAAGGAAAATTGGACTGAAAACTTAATTAATAATGTTTAGATAACATATTCAAAGGCCACTCTAAACAAATAATTGTTTAATCTTGATTTAAAGCAATTTAGGGTTTCAGCGCTTTTACAGTTTTCCGGGAGTTTATTCCAGATTAGTGGAGCATAAGAACTAAAAGCTGCTTCTCCATGTTTGGTTCTGGTTCTGGTTCTGGGTATGCAGAGTAGATTTGAGCCAGAAGACCTGAGAGGTCTGGGTGGTTAATACACTGACAGCAAGTCTGGAATGTATTTTGGTGCTAAGCCATTCAGTGATTCATAGACTAACAGAAGTATTTTGAAGTCTATTCTTTGAGATATGGGAAGCCAGTGTAAGGACTTTACAACCGGGGTGATGTCCTCCACTTTCTTAGTTCTAGTGCAGATGCGGGCAGTAGCGTTCTGGATCAACTGCAGCTGTCTGATCGACTTTTTAGGCAGACCTGTGAAGACACCGTAGCAGTAATCAATTCTACTAAAGATGAACGCATGAATTAGTTTTTCAAGGTCCTGCTGAGACAGTAGTCCTTTAATCCTGGAGATGTTCTTTAGGTGATGGAAGGCTGACCTAGTTACTACCTTTATGTGCCTCTGAAGGTTCAGGTCTGAGTCCATCACTACACCCAGGTTTCGAGCCCGACTGGTGGTTTCTAGCTGTATTAACTGAAGCTGTGTGCTAACTTTTAAACGCTCTTCCTTTGGTCCAAAGATTATTACTTCAGTTTTGTTTTGATTCAACTGAAGAAAACTTTGGCCCATCCATGCATGGATTTCTTCTAAGCATTTACCCAGCGCTTGAATGGGTTCATACAGGTCCTTCTCAAAATATTAGCATATTGTTATGAAGTTCATTATTTTCCATAATGTAATGATGAAAATTTAACATTCATATATTTTAGATTCATTGCACACTAACTGAAATATTTCAGGTCTTTTATTGTCTTAATATGGATGATTTTGGCATACAGCTCATGAAAACCCAAAATTCCTATCTCACAAAATTAGCATATCATTAAAAGGGTCTCTAAACGAGCTATGAACCTAATCATCTGAATCAACGAGTTAACTCTAAACACCTGCAAAAGATTCCTGAGGCCTTTAAAACTCCCAGCCTGGTTCATCACTCAAAACCCCAATCATGGGTAAGACTGCCGACCTGACTGCTGTCCAGAAGGCCACTATTGACACCCTCAAGCAAGAGGGTAAGACACAGAAAGAAATTTCTGAACGAATAGGCTGTTCCCAGAGTGCTGTATCAAGGCACCTCAGTGGGAAGTCTGTGGGAAGGAAAAAGTGTGGCAGAAAACGCTGCACAACGAGAAGAGGTGACCGGACCCTGAGGAAGATTGTGGAGAAGGGCCGATTCCAGACCTTGCGGGACCTGCGGAAGCAGTGGACTAAGTCTGGAGTAGAAACATCCAGAGCCACCGTGCACAGGCGTGTGCAGGAAATGGGCTACAGGTGCCACATTCCCCAGGTCAAGCCACTTTTGAACCAGAAACAGCGGCAGAAGCGCCTGACCTGGGCTACAGAGAAGCAGCACTGGACTGTTGCTCAGTGGTCCAAAGTACTTTTTCGGATGAAAGCAAATTCTGCATGTCATTCGGAAATCAAGGTGCCAGAGTCTGGAGGAAGACTGGGGAGAAGGAAATGCCAAAATGCCAGAAGTCCAGTGTCAAGTACCCACAGTCAGTGATGGTCTGGGGTGCCGTGTCAGCTGCTGGTGTTGGTCCACTGTGTTTTATCAAGGGCAGGGTCAATGCAGCTAACTATCAGGAGATTTTGGAGCACTTCATGCTTCCATCTGCTGAAAAGCTTTATGGAGATGAAGATTTCATTTTTCAGCACGACCTGGCACCTGCTCACAGTGCCAAAACCACTGGTAAATGGTTTACTGACCATGGTATCACTGTGGTCAATTGGCCTGCCAACTCTCCTGACCTGAACCCCATAGAGAATCTGTGGGATATTGTGAAGAGAACGTTGAGAGACTCAAGACCCAACACTCTGGATGAGCTAAAGGCCGCTATCGAAGCATCCTGGGCCTCCATAAGACCTCAGCAGTGCCACAGGCTGATTGCCTCCATGCCACGCCGCATTGAAGCAGTCATTTCTGCAAAAGGATTCCCGACCAAGTATTGAGTGCATAACTGTACATGATTATTTGAAGGTTGACGTTTTTTGTATTAAAAACACTTTTCTTTTATTGCTCGGATGAAATATGCTAATTTTGTGAGATAGGAATTTTGGGTTTTCATGAGCTGTATGCCAAAATCATCCGTATTAAGACAATAAAAGACCTGAAATATTTCAGTTAGTGTACATTGAATCTAAAATATATGAATGTTAAATTTTCATCATGACATTATGGAAAATAATGAACTTTATCACAATATGCTAATATTTTGAGAAGGACCTGTAGTCACCTGGTGACATGGTAACGTATAGCTGTGTGTCGTCTGCATAGTTATGATAACTTACGTTGTTGTTTATTAAAATCTGAGTTAGGGAGAGCATGTAGATATTGAATAGGAGGGGCCCTAAGATGGACCCTCAGGGAACGCCACATGTGATTTTTTCTAATAAAATGGAGTGATCAAAGGGTCGAATGCTGCACTAAGGTCCAATAATACCAGCACTGTGGTTCTTCCACAGTCTGCATTTATACGGATGTCATTGAACACCTGGACAAGGGCAGTCACTGTACTGTGGTGAGCACGGAAGCCTGACTGGAAGACATCGAAGCGGCTGGTCATTGTTAGGAAGTTGTTGAAACAGCTTTTTCAATAATCTTACTGATGAAGGGGAGGTTTGATATAGGCCTGTAGTTCTGTAGTAGCAGTTTGTCCAAGTTGCTCTTTTTTAATAGAGGTTTGATAATTGCTGTTTTCAGGGCCTGGGGGAAAACACCCGACAAAAGGGATGTGTTTATTATTTGAGTTAAATCCGATGTTATGACAGGCAAAGCTTTCTTAAGGAAAGCTGTGGGTAAAACATCGATACAGTTTATGTTTAATGTTTTTTTTGTACTTTCCATACTGTTATAGTATAATTTATTTTTATTATTTCACATGCAATATTGTTGCATATCCTGCATTCCAACTCAATATATTAAAAATAACAACAGATTTTGGCACGGTAAGATATCTTGTAAATGTTTTCAAATAAAAGAAGAAACAGATGCACACACATGAAGTCAGCAATTCACATATAAATTAGTGTCATTTAGAAGAAATAAGAAAATAAAATTCTTTTATAAAGACTCACCTTCCAGATCTTCTTTGCTGTGCCATTGCTGAGTGCTTAAAGTTGGAAAGTAAAGTAAAATGCTGTTGCATATAAATGAAGGACTGCTGAATGGGCAAAAGCGTTTGCCTGATGCGCTGGCTCTGAATCAGAGCCTTCACACTCACTTGTTATTACAATTAACGACAGCGTCTCATCTGACTGACTCACGTCTAGTGAAGTGGTATGACTCTTTCCTCTTTGGCTTTTTCCAGTTGCAAGACTTATTCACTTTACTGCAAAGGACATCTTAGCGGTCCACAACCGGACCACTCACTCTGAGTCTAAGACTAACGCTGTGGAGGCTAAAATCCTTATTGTGAAGTTCTATGTTTTTTAATGATAAAAAGAGCAGCTTATTAAACAGAGTGTTTAGAATAAAGCCAATGGAAATTGATCTCTTATGAGATGGATGAAACAGAAAGCTGGCTGGAACAAATGTAATCTCAGCACAAATGAGGTACAGGATACTGGATAATTAAAGGGATGATGCTGTGAGGACATGGCTATTAGCAGGTTAATTAGTCAATCATGAAAGGGATACCTCAGATTACTGTTAGCTTTATTTTAGTAATACTTTTCGCTGAATGGAACGCACTGGATATTCAGCTGAGTCTCTGCACATTAATCCAAAACGGCATACCTTCTTACATATTACTGCCAAAAGACTTCACCTGCTCTGCACAGCTTCAAAAGGAGAATTTAGAGCAGATTGTATTTGGTGGCTGTCCACTCCGATTAGGGTGACAGAGCTTACAAAGCTTTTAGAGAAGATATTCGCAAATTTAGCAGGTGGTGCATGTCATTCATGGATCTCCTTATTGGAAAGCCTGAAGTGTTTCATTTAATCAGGAATTTATTTCCAGATATTTTTTGACCCACTTTGACAAAAGTAGAAAAAAAGGTTTCTTGATTATGAGATCTTTTTTCTGCTATAATAAAATAAATGAAATAAAAACAGTCAGCAGTAGATTTTTTTTCACCTTTGCTGTATTATTGTCTTTGCTTAGGTGTCCTGTTTACAACTGAGTGCAACTAAGTCAATTCAAATATTATCAAAAAAAATATTTATTTTAATAATTAAACTCAAAATGAAAAAAATTAAATTAAATGTGTGTATTAAAATGAGTTTTTTTTACAGAAATGTTATACAATTTTCACAATCATGTTAAAGACTGTTGACACAGTCAGTGACATCCACTACAAGGAGGGTAAATCATATAAGGTAATTACTAAAGAAGATGGCAGTTCACAAAATCTTGCATCTAAGCCAATTATTGGAAAATTGAGTGGAAGGAAAAAAGTGTGATAGAAAAAGGGGTACAAGCAACAGAGGTTACTGCAACCTTGAAAGGATTGGTAAGTAAAGCTCATTCAAGAGTTTGGGGAAGATTGACAAGGCATGGACCACAGCTGGAGTCAGAGCTACTCAACACAGACGACCCAGAACAGGCATGCTAACTCTGGCATATTCCTTGTGTTATGCCACTCCTGAACCAGAGTATGAGAAGAGTCTTTCCTGGGCTAAGGTAAGACACTTCTTACCTTAGCTGCTTAAGGTCCAATGTGAAGCTTCTACAGTCAGTGATGATTTGGGGAGTCAAGTCATCTGGTGGTGTTGATCGTCCAAAGTCAGATCAGTCATCTACAAGGAAATTTGAAAGCACTCAACGCTTCACTGCTGACCAGCTTTAAAGAGATGCTGCTTTCATACTCTATGGATTATTGTCAAGAATAAGACAAGAGACAGCAGAGCAAACGGCCACTATCAAAGCAACCTCGGCCTCCTGAACAACTGAACAGAACCACAGGATGATCACCTCCATTCCATGCTGCACTAATGCAGTAATTCATGCAAGAGGAGGTCCACACCAAGTATTGAATGTCTACTGTACAATAAATAGGCATACTTTTCTCTTGGCCCACATTTCTGTATTAAAATGCTGTATTTTATTTATCTGAATTAAAATTGTCTGAGAAACTGAATTTTGGGTTTTCCTTGGAAAACAGTAATCCAAATAAACAGAATTAAATATGTAATGAATCTATAGAATATCTAAGTTTAATTGGTGAACTGAAAAAAAACATAAAGACCTCCCGATGATATTTTAGCTAATTCCATTTTACACGTATTGTTTACATCATGCACCTGCCCAGAAGAAGCCTGCAGGTGTTAGAAGTCAGAGGACTTTTAAAAGGTCAAAGGTCAGCAGCCAGCATTATCCTCCTCAGGTTAGAATGACAGCCCAACCATGCACTTCACACCCCCACCACCCCTCTAATTGACTTACAAATGCTGTGCCGCTTTAGTTGTCAAGTAACTCTCAGCATTAACTATAGCTGTAAAGTCAATATGACTTTATTAGTGACTAGGTCTCCATCGACGGGCCCTACTTGCACTTTTGACCTCAAATAACTGTGATCTGCTGTTAGGGGACTGTTCCTCGGCTCGTCTCTCTTCCTTTCCATCCTTCTTCCTTCACTTATTCTGTCATTATTCCACCTCTGAATGATCATGTCACCCTCTAACTCCAAATCCCGGAAGAGTGCGGGCGGCCAGGAAATTCAACATTGTTGCTTCCCCTTTTTAGGAGTCTATCCGTAAACCTCGCTAATCCGCAAAGCCAACCTTGGATTTGAGCCGCTGAGTCTGAAGGGAAAGTAATTGGGTTGTTGCTAATAATTGGATTTTCTGCAGCTTGGATATAAAAAAATAACAATGTTCAGGCCAGACTAAGCCCACACCTTTTTAAGCTTCAGTTCATAGGCTGAGGCAAGCCCCAGGTTGCGCATATAAAATGATTAACATTTAAAATCTGCTTCCAGCCTTTGTGTTTTTAGATAGAGCTGTTCGAAAGCTCTAATTTTTGATAAGCATGCTTTAAGCCCTCATAATATGGACTGAGTGGGTTATTAAGGAAAAACAGGGGAAAGGGTGAGAAAATCGCATGAACCTGAGGAAAGCTTCTAATCACTCAAACATCTTCAGAGGCATTTATTATTATTATCGTGTTCAAAAACAGGCACATTGATCTGACAGAGTAGATGAACTAGTTTGAACAGAGCTCTTTCTGCCAGTGGTGCATCGAGAAAGTTTTCCAAAGGGAGGCCAGATGATGGTCTTGTGGTGGCACAGCAAAATCAAATACTGTTTAATGGTGCTGCAATTATCTGAAGGGGACGGCAGCTCAAACATGTTACACAAAGGGAAACAAACAAAGACATACATTCTGCATGAAAAAAGAATCCAGACTATAGTTCAGTAATTTGCTTTTGGTGTTTTCATACTGTAACGTAAGTGACATTTCTTTGCTTAGCTTTTGCTCAATAAAAACTTAAAATACTTCTGATATTTAACAGCTTTCCTCCAGTCATGTATTTCGATGTTGTGCACTTAGCCAACCTGAGTTACAGCTGAGCTAACCGGCTGCTTGAGGCCTCCGGCCCAGCAGGGGTCCCTACGACTGGGTAAATTTTCACACACAATTTATACATAATTTTCTCTTGTTGTTTTCAGGTTAAGTGCATCAATCACATGCTGGTATGAGCTTAGATAAACCTAAATAAAAACACTATGGTTTATATGGTACAGGTGGGGGTGCGGCTCCACTGTGTTATTCTATGCTTCATGCAGGGGTAGAATACTCCAGTTACACCACCACTTTGTCTTAACTTATTAAAAGAACTTGGCACAACTCGAATTCTGCAATCCATTTTTATGCACACTCTGTGTGCAAAACATTCTGAAAAATTAATCAACAGTTTGCTGTATCTGCTTGTACACACAGCCAGTTAAACTTTACCAACTCCAGTGAGCCTGTACTGTAACGTTGCACTTAACACATGACTGTAAGAGCAAATGATTATATCAGACAAATAACCAAATGTCCACAACTTAAGGGCTTTTACCTTCCAAAACACATTAAATGTTCCCTATTGAGTAACTAAACTGACTGATGTCACTGTCAATCTCCAAATGTAACTGATTTATTGAATTCACCATTTGCTCATAAGTTAAATGGACAAAAAATGCAAAACAATTAAATGTGTGTGTTGTGATGGCTGGTGGGCTGTACTGTTATATTCAAGTGGGCTGCTATATCATTTTCTGCTTAGCACCCATTTTACCCTTGGGCCGACCTGGTCATGCATATTGAAAAACAGAGATCTTAACATTCTGTATTACAGTTAAAAAAACACATTAAGCAATAAAGGTTTTTAATACAGGATGAATCACATTGAAAAAATAAATAAACACAAGGAGAGCTGCATATCTTTTACTACATAATGTAAATAGTATAGTTCCATGTTTTGTTTATTTATTTATGTGTTTTTTCATAATAATATTAATTTGTGTTTTTTTATTATTATTTTTGAGAACACTTTTAGTATATTAAGATAAAGGATAAAAATCGAAAAAAAGAACCATTATAAAATTGCAAATAAATTGAACATGTAAAACATACTAGCTTACATATGGTTTAATAAAACCTTACTATGTAAACTGTTTTGGCACATTTTTATCATATTACTGGACTGTTAGTGTGGTAAAAATTTGATGTGCAGCCGATATCAGGAAAAATAAGGCACCTGTGAGCCTTAGTTTTCAAACGAGCTTTCACTGTTTGTCACTTTTTGAAAAAGTATTCTAGAAGCCATGGGTAGCGACGGAAATGAGCAGTGCACCACATGTTGGGGCCTGTGCATAGACCGAGGGGGACAACAATGCTCTCCATCGTGGCTTTGAGGTCCCAGCCCAGATTATTGGGAAGGAGCAAACCTCATGTTGCTTTAAGGGAATAGCGGAGGGGCTTGCTGCATTCTCTCATTCAGCTAACCACCCCCCTGGATGATACAGTGAAGTCATCCTCACTGCTCTCCCCTGTGAAGCTATTAGATCTCGAGGCATGCTGGCTTCACAAGGCACCACTCTAACGCCCAACATCTCCCAAACAAGTTCTCTATACGGCAAATCCATAGGCTCCTGCAAATGTTATTGTGCTCTAGATGCCTGCTGGGTCCAGCGAAAGTCAGTTTTCTGCTTCAAAAACATGATTACACGCTCAGATGTGCTGAAAGGTTGAAGAACTTGCAAGATTTTATTAAAAAACTTGCTCTTCTAAATTAAATTGTCCTCTCAGGTTTAAAAAACAGCAGTGTGGTCAGGTGGATGAAAGATCGGTATTAAAAGTCAAAATGTGATATCTAAAACTATTTTTCCAGTGCTTGCAAGGGAGGTAAATACAACATACACACTATGTTAAACCTGTTACTGAAAGCAGTATTGGATGCATTAACTGGTACAACTGTCTCTCACAGACTGAGACAGGAAAGAGGCTGAGGCTCCCCCATCATTTTCTTTATTACCACACACTAAAAAAATCTTCATGGAGTGACTACAATTATATGTAATTCTTCTGCAATAGCCGGAGCAATGAACTCAAAGAGCACAATTATTTTCAGAAAGCTGCAATTTTGTAATTTTAAATAAGGGCAAAGCTATACACACAAGCTGATCCATGAATATTAGTAAACAAAAAAGAAAAATCTGAGATTATAGAAAGGGGAATTAATGTGTGTGTTGTAGTTAAATGCAAAAAGAAGGCAAGCATGTATGCATACCAAGCTCAATTTACAAAAGCTCGTAATACAGCATGTACCAACTGATTTGTGGATGCAAGCATTTATGCTGCAAATGGTCCAATATGATGCACATGGTGTGTCAGGCCCAGACACCTGACAGGCTGGATGTAATGGGGAAATAACACCCAGAGAAGTACTTGCACAACGACCTGGGCTGCCTACACTAGCAGCTGTATGTATAGTGAGGTCCAGAATTATTCAGCTAGGGAGTTTGTCTCAGACAGTAAATTAGATAATATAGAAATAATTCATCATAAAAGGAGCATCAATTAAAAAACAGATTTAACATTTTTACGTGTTAATAAAAATGGCACGTAGAAAAGTAATTCCACTCTTCTCAAGAATCAACAGAACATCATTATTGGCCAGAAGAAACATGTTGGCAAAGTTAAGGGATTACTTTAACCTAAATCTGCCAGAAGTATGAATAACTTTGGACATAACTATATGGACAGTACTGCTGAGTAGCATTTCATATTTTATACCCATACATTTGGGTACAAGGTTAGCTGAGAAAAAGAAACAATAGCATTTATGCTAGCCCTGGGCAGATAATGCTTTATCTTCACGATCTTGTTTAAAAAGAAATTCCAAGATTGTACAAGTTGGTTGTGTTTTGGTTATATTTCCCATACTGCATAATATACATATCACTGGCATTCCTTGTGGTACTTACAATCAAGGTTGTATTTTAAAAATGCTGAGATGTATAGCTGCAAGTAGGTCTAAGCTTTAGAAAGAGCTTACCTGGGCAGCAGCCGAAGGCTTCGAAGTTTTAGGCATACCCAAAATAGTTTGAAATTGATATTTTTCAAACATTGTATTGTATAACTTTCCCAAAAAGTCCATGACATCATCACTGTTAGAGATCTTAAAGTTGCAAGATAATCAGTACAAAACCTTTGGAAGACCATGATGTCATAGATCCACCTCCTACTAAGTCTGAAGACAACTTTTTTTTTTTTAAAGAAAGAGCAAACTGGCACATTTTTCCCCCACTGATTTTGGAAAAGCTCTTTTGACATATAGACATGGCCTGGAAACCTTGAAGTTGATGAGTAAATAACTATCAACCCTAAATTGTATGGATCAAAGAACCCTGCGTGGATAGGCTTTGGCAGGATAAAATTAGTGTGTTGTTAGGCTAAAAGAGAACATCACAAACTTTACAAATATAGATTTAACTTTTAAAAGTCAAATGGCCCAGAGAACAGCATCTAATTAAAATTACAGTTTTCAATTTTACTGAGGCATTCTTGATGCGGACATAGTGAAATATAACAAAAACAAAAATAAGAATAATCTGTTGATGACTAAATAAATAAATGATAATAAATGTTATTATCTCAGACACCAGCTGGACAGGCTAAGTGCCAGAGCAATGAAGAAGAATGGTGGCGCTTCATGTTAAAAACAGCATGGTACCCAGAAACTCTACAGCTCACAGAGCACCACTGTGTAAACCTGACTTCCTTTGCTCACCCTGCATGTTCCATCCAAATTCCCTCTCTTTTTGATTTTTCCCCGTCCCCCGAGTCCGCATTGTCTCATGGGACACAAATAGATCAGTGTTCTCCCCCCTTTTCATCTGTGTTGGAAAATAATTAAAAAGAGGGCGCTGAATTGTGTACAAGCTGAATCCTCTGTTCAGTAAGCCACCTCCATCTAAGAAAAGCGTCCCCCCACTGCATCCCCCCTTCCTCCTCATTCTTCTACCACCTCTTTTTTTAATCTTAATAATATGTTCTGCTCTGTTTAAGATTGAGATCAAATACTCTCTCATAGAGCTGAGGTAATTAGATTTCACTATGTAAATGGCCTTTAAAGCACGCTCAGAGTGTGAGGCCCTGTGCTCACATTTGTTCGCTGCACTGCTGCCTCCCTCAGGTCATTTGTGTATGAATCACTTGGCATCGCTCAACGCTCTGCCGCAATAGGAGAGTTTTAATGGGAGCTGCACAGTGAGTCACTTTGGAGGAAAAAAAGGCTAAAAATCGAAGCTTTCAGTCTTAATTGCAGCAAACATTTTAATTCTGTTTTGATGTGAATTTCAAAATGAAAATCTAATGAAAATATTTCTATAAGAAAGTACTTAAGAAAACATTAAATCAGCATTATTCCTAGATAAAAAAAAAAAAGAAAAAACAGTATTCAGATTGAAATTTCACTCTGTGTGTAATTAAGACATAAAGCAGCTTTCAGCGATGGATTTGTTATATTCTATTACAATACTCCAGTTTTAGGAAGGGAGGGGGTTGATGTCCTCCTTGCAAGGCAGAGACAGCAGCTATTGTCTTGAGGAGACAAAAGGAGTAGTGACATCACAAATGTTTCAAAAATAAACAGCAGGCTCCTATTATGTGGTACAGTTAAAGCCTGGAAAGGAGACCATATGTTGGGCTGAGGGCTACGCTGCAGAGAGTAGCCACGCATCTCACGCCGCTGTCAAGCCCTCTGCTCCTCGCAGGCCCATGTCAAGCCACCTCTATACACCAATTAAGCTGCTATTAACATATATGTTATTAATTGCCCTATCAACATGGAAAAGCAAAGACATGTAAATGCCCTAGTCGGACGGATTTGGAAAAGTGTGGCTTGGCAGTGTTCTCACAGATAGTGACAGCTGAAGGAATCAGGTCAGATTATATGAGCATGGACAACTCAACAGATTTGTTTGTTATTGATAGCAGCAATCAATTCAATTAGTTTCCCTAATTCACTGAATGCCTGATGAGATTAGCAAAGGGAGTGTTTTGTCATTTACTGTCTAATATATGCATGAGTTTGTCTTTCAATAGGGTAAAGATTTCATTTCTTTTTTTTTTCTATTTGTGCACTCACTGTTTCATAATGATTGCCTCACAGCTTTCTATTTCCTCTGGAGTAATTGGACTGCCCTGTTAGATTATCCAGTCTAAATTGTAATACTAATTATAAAGCCTAACAGTTGTGTCGCATCAATAGTCTATTAGGATTAATTAGGATAGGAAGTGACAGCTGACGATTAAGCGCATCAGTTGCAGTTCAACGATGCAGAGGTCAAATGATCAGGTTCTTCTCTGTCAGAGGAACGCTGAGACTCCACTTATAAAAATGCGAATGGTTGTTAGTGACGTGATGATCTGCTGTCACATGCATGAGCCACTCTTTAATTATTTTCTTGTTTTTTTTACTGTTGCATTGAATACAGATTAAAATATAGACTATCGTACTGTAGCCATGCAACAGCGAAAGAACAAGCGATTTCATAATTGATTATGCTTCTAATTACAAAGTACACAATTAGTGGAAGATATTGATAGTTCAGCATGTGCCTTTTAACCCTGGAGCTGTCTGTCTACTCCCAGAGGAGACATGTGTCCTTTTGTGTTAATGATGGAAATGACTTTTAGATAACAAGTGTCCCAGACAATCAGCTGTTTTTACACGGTGACCTGGACTTCTGCTTGCTTGGCCTCTGGATCTCTTTCCATGCCTTCATACATGCTAACATCACAATAATTACATGGCACCACACCATAAAGACTGCGGTCTCTACTGCACTGTTTGGTGCTCAAGAATGTCTGTTTCCATTCCACATGCGATGTTCTCAAAGTATGTGCTGAAATGTACTGCTGTCAAAAACCCTGAAGAGTAAGACTGATTTATATATACAGTAAAGCCATAAGCCAGCCACTCCAAATGAAATGATTACCTTCACTTTCCAGTAGGAGTGTTTAATTTACATTTTATTAAAACAATTTGCTTGTCAAAATTGTTTCTACACTTCTCAATAATGAATGGAAAAATCTTATTGGCATTACAGCAATCCAAACATTATAATATTTTTGACTGTTTTTTTCCTATTTCTCCTCCACAGATTCTCTATCAAATCCAGGTCCAGAGTTTGGTTGGATCACCCCAAAATTCTCAATATTAATTCAAGACAAAAGTTGATCAAATTTAAAGATCCCTTTAAACCTAATCTGCCAATGGTATGAATAATTTTGGGCACATTTATTTTGGGTTGTTTGTGTGTTGCCCTGTGATGGACTGGCAACCTGTCCAGGGTGTACCCCGCCTCTTGCCCATAGACTGCTGGAGACCAGATTCCCTGCGACCCACTATGGAAGAAGCGGTAGAAAATGACTGACTGACATTTATTTTGGCCCTGAATGTGAAGATGTTTGCTTGACAACCTGTGTCAGTGGTTGAGGCTCTTATTTTGAAGTTTCTAAACAATTTATTTAAGAACATTTTGTGAACTTGTTTGAAAAAAAGTGACCAGGTGACAAGATACCAATTATTTGTAAGCACTGACAATATTGCTTACTGTTAGCAACTGCTTTGCAGCTTCCTATTGGCTGAGTGATCAAACCTGAGCTGGATAATTTTTTACTGAATGGAGATTCTCTACGGTTTGAGATTTGTGAATAAAATTTTGTGATTTTTTTTTTTTAAATGACAAAAATATAAAATTTTGTATGCATTTTAAAATATTTCACAGGCATAAAAATGTAATACATAGACTTACATAGACGTATTACAGGTTTTTTAAAACATTACAAACATTGTTAAAAAAGTGTAAATTCTTTTGTTTTACCCAAACTATTGCTAAAATCTAGTCTCATACTGTTTTGTATTTCGTATAATTTTGTATTGTGAGCTGCACGTGTCAGTTTACCTCTAGCTCCACCTATTAGCACCGTCACCTCACAGAAGAACAGTTTTCATAAGAGACTGTCAGTGTTGTCCCTGTACCTGCACTGGTTTTTCTTTAGGTGTTTTAGTTTTCTTTATCCAAAAGACCAACACATTCATATTTGACATGCACATTCACTCGAAATTCTACATTTTCTGAAAATATGAACTTTTTCTGCATCCCCTGCCTTTCTAGTAACCCGGTAACAGACTGGCAGCCTGTCCAGTGTGTACTCTGCCACTTGCAACATAGTATCTGGGGAAAACTACAGAACTCCCATGACTCTGAAGTATGGAGGACTGATTCTGCCATAATTAAGAATAAATTAAGAAATAAATAAATGACTTAAAAAAAAATAATTACTGTGCTAAAAAGTAGCTAGAAATATAAATTAGTGTGCCATTAAATTCAACCAAATAATAAAAAGAAGAGATTTCAATTACTGCTCAATTAATCAGATTTTAATCCACAATTTGTTTTTATTTAAACCACTGATTTTAAAATCATATTTTCATAATTTAGAAATGGCACATGAAATATAAATAAAACATATTGACATTTATAGAAAATTAACTCTTAATCTGGACAGAAATCATCCTTGAATGACTGTTTACTTTAAAAAGGTTTATATGTTGAATAATATTGGCCATATTTACTGGGATTTATTCTTGAAAAATTTAGATCTTAATATTATTCAGAAAGTATCATTGTAAATGTTTTAAGATGCTAACTTAAAGATGATGTTCTTGTTGTATGTTTCCCCTAGTTTGTGAAAAGTCCCTCATTGAGTGATGTTTTATTTTGAAAGTGCATCCAAAAACGTGACTTCCTCTTACTACTTTGGCAAACTGAAGTATTCTCTCAGTTAGAGTCAAGAGGATACATTAAACTATCCTGACTAACAGCGCTATCTACCACCAAATCCACAATGTTCCTGACTTCTTTAGCAATATGACAGAAGTTAAGTTAGCCTTCTCTGCAGGCTCCTTTTCAGAACCAGGCAGAGGCTCAGGGGCTACTTCTTAGAGGCTAGACCTCAGCCAATAGGAGAGAAGCTGAGGCAGTGAGCTGGTCCAAAGACCGCCCCCTCTGTCTCAGTCCCGCACCGTTGGTATTTACATTTCTTCCTGATGTTGAGGACGAAAAGACAATACAGCGACCAAGTAATGCAAAAAAGAAAGATGGAAATAAATGGGCTCAGGAAAATCCGTTGGGTAAAAAAATACAACAGGGGTATACTAGAGGGGAAAATATATAAGTGCCTAAGAAATAAAAGGACAGTAAAATAATTTGAAAAATAACATATTTTAAGCAAAAGAAAAAACATGTTTTAAATATATTTGAGTGGTAATAAATTTGAAAGAAATAAAAGGGGTAGGAAAAATAAAACTGCAAGAAATCCACTTGTATTAAATAAACAAAGAAAACATATAGACTTTAAGAAAAAAAAAATGATTTAAAAATAAGTGGTTTAAATCAAAATAGTGGATAAAAAATAGAAAAATATATATTTATATCTGATTAATTGATCAATAACTGAATAAATATCTTCTTTTTATTATTTTGTTGCATTTATTGGCACACTAATTTATATTTCTAGCTACCTTTTGGCCCAGTAATTATTTTATTGAGTCATTTATTTCTTTCTGTATTCATTCCTAATTATGGCAGGATCTGTCCTCCATACTAAAGAGGATGATGGAGGTATGAATCAAAATGAAGGTGGCACAGCTTGTGTCATTTGTCACTAAAACACATTTAATTCGTTATTCTGAATCTGAATCGTGTCATTATCAAGCTTGTTGTCTGTAGTATAACCAGGTAAACATTTGTGTGCAAAGTTTATCTACATATGTTTTAATATCGTCGTTTGGTTAATGTGAGGTTTACTGAATTTGTATTCCTGTTTGGCTGTTGAATCAGCTTAGCAGGAATTTAAAAATCCTTGCATGTTTCGCTAAACAAATATTGCGGGGATCTTGTCATGATTGATTTTATTTCACGATTAGTTAGTGGTGATTTAAACTGTTTATCTTGCACTGTTATTTGTTTTCTCCATGTGTTCAATTTCTTGAATCTGTAAAGGCATACATAGTACATTGGAAATATTTGCTTGAATTCAAGCATATTGTGGTTTCTTCATTATGCTCTTAGCCATGCTTATTATTAGAATGTTGTATTCATTTTTGCAGATCGCTTCTACTCTTATTGGCTCAAGCACTTCCTGATGTCTCTTCCACTGCTAACTCTTGAAAATGTCTTTCATGTTGTGTGCTAGATCTTGCACTTATACAAAATTATTTTAAATCAATTTCCTCCAGGTCTGAAACAAGTTAATTGTTCACTAAAAGTAAAAGCACAAAATTGGCTCTTTCCTTATAAAGAAGCTTGCAAAGTAAACATCAGGCTTAAAATCTAGTAACTTGACTCTGGCTTTACCTTTAACATTTAGCACACTAGGCTTAGCCTTTTAGCTAACTTTCTCATACCAAAATGAATAACTTTTGCTAGCTATGTTGTATTTATTACAATAGAATAGAACAGAATAAAAATATCCTTTCTTGTCCCACACAGGACATTCAGGTGTGCCAGCAGACTGAAAGGCAAATGGAAGCATGTAGATACACACAAAGGTAGAAAACATAAAAAAGAACAACAGACTGTACAGTAAGGGATGATTGACAACACAGGAAAGAAAGTTCTTCAAATAGCATACTCAAATTTGAAAAATGCGTAACTGAGTTAGGTGATTTACAAAAAGGAACAAAATATGCATCTAAATTTGTGCATACAACGCAAAAACAGAAAACTTAAAAGAAGTGAAAAAACTGTGAAAATAACAACAGGTATGTAAACACTTGTTGAGTTTATTGGGAGCAAAAACAGCTGCTGGGAGGAAGGATCTGCAGCGAGGCTCCTTTGTGCATCTAGGATGCGGCAGTGGGACCCTGAGGGTGCTCTCCAGTGTTGCAACAACAACGTATTTGTGTACTTTCCTAAAACTATTCTGGTGCCTATTTCCAGCAATTAGTAGGTGAGACGTGGAGCACACCATGAACCGGTCACATCATGTGACAAAATAACTGCTCCGATATTAGAATCGCAAGTTAACATGAACATGCATATTATAGGACTGTAAAAGAAACCGAAGTGCCCAGAGTACACATGAAACCGGCCAAGCTGGGTTTTATACCATTGTTGCCAACTCTTCAATAAGTAGAGTGACTACTTGTTGTCTTAAAAGTAACGAAATTATATTATCGCCTAACAACTAATGAGTACTGTGGAAGGGAAGATCATGTAATGGGAGAGAAAATAATGGACAAAATCACCCTAAATATGTTTAGAACTAAGAATAAATTAACTTTCTTTTGATGATTTCTTTTTTTAATGTTACAATTCCAACCCTAAACTTTTTCAGTTTAGTTTCTGCTTGAGTTTTTAACTTATTAACTAATTAGAAACCTAGAAAAAGTCACAGCAAAATCTGAATCCCGACTGCCAAGTACAGGTCCTTCTCAAAATATTAGCATATTGTGATAAAGTTCATTATTTTCCATAATGTCATGATGAAAATTTAACATTCATATATTTTAGATTCATTGCACACTAACTGAAATATTTCAGGTCTTTTATTGTCTTAATATGGATGATTTTGGCATACAGCTCATGAAAACCCAAAATTCCTATCTCACAAAATTAGCATATCATTAAAAGGGTCTCTAAACGAGCTATGAACCTAATCATCTGAATCAACGAGTTAACTCTAAACACCTGCAAAAGATTCCTGAGGCCTTTAAAACTCCCAGCCTGGTTCATCACTCAAAACCCCAATCATGGGTAAGACTGCCGACCTGACTGCTGTCCAGAAGGCCACTATTGACACCCTCAAGCAAGAGGGTAAGACACAGAAAGAAATTTCTGAACGAATAGGCTGTTCCCAGAGTGCTGTATCAAGGCACCTCAGTGGGAAGTCTGTGGGAAGGAAAAAGTGTGGCAGAAAACGCTGCACAATGAGAAGAGGTGACCGGACCCTGAGGAAGATTGTGGAGAAGGGCCGATTCCAGACCTTGGGGGACCTGCGGAAGCAGTGGACTGTGTCTGGAGTAGAAACATCCAGAGCCACCGTGCACAGGCGTGTGCAGGAAATGGGCTACAGGTGCCGCATTCCACAGGTCAAGCCACTTTTGAACCAGAAACAGCGGCAGAAACGCCTGACCTGGGCTACAGAGAAGCAGCACTGGACTGTTGCTCAGTGGTCCAAAGTACTTTTTTCGGATGAAAGCAAATTCTGCATGTCATTCGGAAATCAAGGTGCCAGAGTCTGGAGGAAGACTGGGGAGAAGGAAATGCCAAAATGCCAGAAGTCCAGTGTCAAGTACCCACAGTCAGTGATGGTCTGGGGTGCCGTGTCAGCTGCTGGTGTTGGTCCACTGTGTTTTATCAAGGGCAGGGTCAATGCAGCTAGCTATCAGGAGATTTTGGAGCACTTCATGCTTCCATCTGCTGAAAAGCTTTATGGAGATGAAGATTTCATTTTTCAGCACGACCTGGCACCTGCTCACAGTGCCAAAACCACTGGTAAATGGTTTACTGACCATGGTATCACTGTGCTCAATTGGCCTGCCAACTCTCCTGACCTGAACCCCATAGAGAATCTGCGGGATATTGTGAAGAGAACGTTGAGAGACTCAAGACCCAACACTCTGGATGAGCTAAAGGCCGGTATCGAAGCATCCTGGGCCTCCATAAGACCTCGGCAGTGCCACAGGCTGATTGCCTCCATGCCACGCCGCATTGAAGCAGTCATTTCTGCCAAAGGATTCCCGACCAAGTATTGAGTGCATAACTGTACATGATTATTTGAAGGTTGACGTTTTTTGTATTAAAAACACTTTTCTTTTATTGGTCAGATGAAATATGCTAATTTTGTGAGATAGGAATTTTGGGTTTTCATGAGCTCTATGCCAAAATCATCCGTATTAAGACAATAAAAGACCTGAAATATTTCAGTTAGTGTGCAATGAATCTAAAATATATGAATGTTAAATTTTCATCATGACATTATGGAAAATAATGAACTTTATCACAATATGCTAATATTTTGAGAAGGACCTGTAGTTTGACTGGTGTTAGTACTATGTGTCATTAGTCACTTGAGCTTGACATGTCTGGTTTACATTACCAACCTAAGGTGTCAAAAAATGACTTTATTTTACATGCCACTCTGACTGTAAGGAGATCAGCCAGGTGAAGCATGGCTTATGGGTGTTTCATTTGCAGTCTGGAAGTGTAGGGTCTCTTAGTGCAGCTGTGAAGGACTACTATGGGTGGACTGGGCCATCTATGACTGTTTTTGGATGAGGAAGGGGACCAATGTAGTACCCACACTTTAAGGAGAGTTAGCATGACAAAATGCTTTAACATCAGAGTTTCCAAGTTTCCAAAACCATTGGAAACATGCTAGATTTGTCACTAGTCATTTTTATGAAAAAGGGTCAAATGGGTCTGTACATTTGCTAATTATAGTGAAAACATTGCTAAGCTGATTTTGAAGTCAGTACCAATGCTAATCTTAAATTATTTCTAAATGTTGAATTCTTTCTAAACTGTTGCATCCTTAAACTATTTAGTGATAAATACATGTAAATAATAGCATTAGCAATTTTATACAATGTTATCTAGTTGATTTTTTTATTCAAAGCAGCCTACCCCAGTTCATCTTATTTATTTAGTTTTTTATCATTCATTTTCTTTTTTTTTTCTTTATTTAAAGTTTAATTTTTTGTGAAATACTTTTAGTTTTTACCGTTATTTGGGCAATTTAAGTTTTGCAAGGATTTGCTGGGAATGTTTAATTAATTCCTTTTTTATTTCCATTTTTATTGTTGGCTATTGTGATTAACAAGGTAACTGAGTGAAATGTATAAAATACTCGATGTCAGTTTTACGGTCAGGTGTTGGGAGCAGAAAGAAAACCATACCTTTTACAAAGCCCTGTTATATTATTTAAGACAAATGTATAAAACTGAATATCTAAATACTCTAATTAATTTAGAGGCAAATATCCTATAACAGATCACATGTAGTATATCCCATTAGATGGTATTATTTAATTACTTACAGTGACAAAACTATACATGCAATTCTTTTTGTCTTGGAGTGGGCCTGTGGTCTGGTAGGGTGATGTCTAGATTGTGTTATGATCTTTATCACAACTGATAACATGTTATTTTAGATCTACAGCTCTGTAATAAATGGTGATGTCTGGGGTTGATGAATCTTGTTGAAGTGTGAGCAAAAAAGTCTCTTGAGAGCGTTCTGTATATTGATATGTTGAAAGTGCAAGGACTGCATTCAGCCCTGTGTAGTGGACTGCTGGGGGGCACACTTACCCTGGAGCTCCCGGAGGAGCAATGTTATTATTGGTAATAAAAACCACTAAAAACAGTAAGAGAGCCTCAATAGAGGTCCCACTCTATGGAGGGAAATGACCTTTAAAGTCAGAAACATATAGATATTTAAGACATATTCCAAAATGTCACAAACAAGATACTTAAGAATGCCAGTTTAAGACATAGGGGATTTAGCAACAGAAAGCAATGTGGCATCGGTTTTGCCACAATTTGAATAGGTTAATCTTTCATGGAGGCCAGTGAAACGTGGAGCGATGCTAAACTACTGTCAGAACAAATATTTCCAACAGAGTCCATTTGTATAATGGAACAAGAAAAAAAGATATACAGTACAAGCGGGCACTAAAAGTGTTTCTTCTGCCTTTTGCCCCCTGGCATCAAGCTTTTTCCTTTCCTTATCCAGCACAAAGAGTGCATTGTTAGCAGAACCATTACAAACAGTACTGACTACACTGAACAACACATGGCTCAGGGGAGAAAGCTATAGATTGCAGTGATGGAAGAAAAGAGAAAGTTCATCAGACCCATCTCATCTGACCTCAGTTGTTTCGGGGTGGAAAATGCAGAGGGACGCCAAAGCTGAATAGACAGATTTTCCAAATGCTTTGAATTCCGTTAGGATAGCACGAAAGAGAAAGGCAAGATGCTGAAATAAATGGGTTTAGCCTATAAAGTGTAAGTGGCGTGATGCCCATTTCTTCAGAGGGTTGACATTAGGGGACCAGTTTTATTGATGGCTGCACAAAGAGGGCCAAAGAGTGCTCACAATTAGGAGTCAATGGGAGCACTAAGAGATTAAGGTTGATATATTTTAGCCCTATAGCTTTAGGTCTTTTCATTTTCCAAACACAAAGAGGAAGAATGGAGTAGAGTGTTCATTCTTAAATGCCTTTTTCCCCTCCGTTATTTTATTTATTTTAATTTATTGGTCATTTCCCCCCTCCCAGATGATAACAAAAACCCTTGCTGGAGCGGATGTATTACTTATGACATCCCAGTTTTCATCCGTTCACAATTTTTACATTAGAGCTAAATTTCTGCAGCTGGAATCTCACGGCTGACTTAGCCCGAGCCCATAAATTATTGAAACCTTCAGAGCCACTGGCGGGCAGGTTGAGGGGAGTTCATGTCCAAAGCCAAGCTTCAGATTCACAGACATCCCAACAGGAGTGTACTACAGAAAAAAGCACTAATAAAAATTTCATTGAAATGAGACAGGGATATTGCTAGCATTCTCCCCAGCATCAGTATGAAATCTTAATCTGAGTTAATGGAAGAGATATGAAAGCCTTTCTGAATTCAAACACAAGCATTGCATAATTTATAAATTATTGTCAGAAAAGTGATTCCGCTCTGAGATTTACTCCCTTTTAGATGGAAGTGAACTCAGCGAACATCGTGTTTTTGAACTCTAACGCCAGGAGATTTTACAGTAGAGCTGTCGATATAATCAGGTAAACTGGACAGGTTTTTTGTTTTAAAGAACAGAAAACTTCAACCAAAGAGCTCAGAGTGGAAGAGAGAGAGAGAAAGAGAAAGTTAGTAACCTAGGCTTTTTCAGGTGAGCCAGGATGATGTATAGTGTGTAAACGAAACAGCCTCCGGAGTCTGGTGTGTAAGATTTCTTTTGTCCTGAAGGTTGACAGTTTGCTAAGAGCTTCATAATGTCTCGAACATACCATCTCAGTGATGCAGAGGAGCAGAGTGTTATTGTAAAAAGCCTTTCCCCCTCTTTCCCTCTCTGACTTTTTTTTCTTATTCCAATTACACAAGATATGTTTGCACGGCACACATTGCGGCTAATTCACAGTGACAGCTTCCTCTTCCTTCTGCATGTGGTGGCGTAATAGAAACGGTGTCCCGCGCTGGAAGACATTCCTCACTAATGTAGTCTCAGCATGTCCAGCGTGGAGCTCGAGCTTGTTCCTACTCCATTACATGGCAGGAAACAGGTCCTGATTAGGATTAGCACATGTATTCCCCCTCCCAGAACACAGCCGAGTTCAATCATCCTGACTCCCGCGCCCTGTTCATACTCAGCAGCCTCTCTGTTAGCGAGGCCTGCAGGTTCACTCTTCTTCTCCTGCAAATGCTTCAAACTGAACAAGATTTTGCTGTTTTTAACTTACCAAGCTAATCAAATAAACAACTTGTCCTCTTTTTATGCCAATTATTGTTCTTTTCCTAGCTACAGTTCAGTAGAGAATCTGTGCAGGAAGGTAAATATTAAGGTTAGGGGAAGGAGCCCTTCCATTCTAAAAGACTCAGTGCTCATCCCTAAAGATAAATCATCACAGATATACTTATAAGTATTTGATTGCTGGAGTGGCAACGATTTTTCCGTTAGGTATTAAGAATATACATAACCTGTACATTTTGTTAAAATATTTATTTTGGGAGATGCCTGCCTCATTTCCTGCCAGAAACAAACTTCTAGGTTGAAAGAATGTAATTTTATATTGAAATCTAGAAAGAAGTGTAAATGTATTTTTAAATAATTGCACAATGTCATCTACTGATAACATTTAATATTTTTAATCTGATAAGCTTATCATTTTTGTAGTACCCTTTTGATTATTTCGTACCTGGCTTTTTCTGTTAAATAAATAAATTACTAATGAAATTTGAACATTTTACATCAAATTATCTCTCTAATTTATTAAAAGTCTAAACTACAAAGAAAGATAAACTGATGCCCTATAGATACTAAATAGTTTGTTTAATGGCTACGTAAATAAAGCAGAAGGGGACAAAAGAGAAGTGTCTGAGAACAAATGGGGCTACAAAATGGCGGAGTGAATTGACGCAGAGCTGACATAGACTTCATCAGTTAGTGTAGATTTAAAGTGAGATTCTGTTTTGATGCGTAATAGTTTCCTTTCCAGTAGTAAAAATCACAGTGAGCTTGTTGAAAAAAAAAGATACATCCTCTGAGTGGTGGAAGCTAACAGTTAGTCAGATAAACACCATCTGACTAACCGTTATGCCACCATATTATTGGAATATAAAGGTATGTTAGCAAGAATTAACAGTCGAAACTGTTAAATGTAGTGCTGCTATGTGAAGTTACCGTTATTTAAGCCTGGCAGTTGTATCAACCCGCAAGGTTAGCCGCAACTCATCAGTCCGCGCTAGCTTCTCCAAAAACACAGTGAACATTTGGATGCTTCATAAGGCAGATGTGCGGTCAACATCAAAATAGTCTCTTCCTGTTCTCTCCGAGTATTCTAGTTGTTTGAAAGTTATCCTAGCTGAGTCATGAATACTGATTTTGTGGATTAACCCATGAGGCAGATGGGCAAAGTCTATGTTTTGATAGCTGCTATTACTCACAGGATGAATTCACTGTTCTAGCAAGCTCATGGAGATGACTTTTTTTCTACAACATGTAAGGAAACTATTAACAATGTTACAGAACAACATTAAAAAATATCCAAATTAACCCTTCAAAAAAAAAAACTTGCTAAATCTAGTATCAATTTTGAGATGCTCATCAAGCTTTCCAACTGTGGGTAACAACGGTACCTTAAGGGCAATAGGTGGAGCTCCTTTAGTTTTTTAGTTTGAATGTCTCCTTTTTGTAAGTAGGGGAACAGTATAGTTGTTTCAACCACCTGACTGGCAATGTGTAGCAACAGGAGGGGGAGCGGGAATTATGCCCAGCGCTATACTCCATGCAGCTGAAGAAGATTCTGGTCATTGAAACTGTTTCTGGTCTCTTTTGAAAGGACTTTATGTTTTTAGGACCTTGGTATGCCATGATACTGTAAGCAGCCCGTACAGACTGTAAGACACTGACTCAATAAATATCACATACAAAGCATGGTATAATTGACATTAATTACTTTCTTTTCAACACATTTTTAAATGCATGACCAATAGAAAAGTCCCCTGCTCATCATCTGTTATTTATAGGCCATATAAAGCTCCTTAATGTTTGTGTCACTAACATGCAGACATGTAGCACGGGATGTGTTTTACTTTGGCGGGGTGGCTGGATGTTCCGAGAACTGGCAGGATGAGGGGAAGAGAGTACATGGTTGGCTGAGTCAGGCATATCCAAGGTGATAAAAGCATAAAAAGGAGACATGAATGTTAGATGGGGTGCTGAAGTGTACACTGCAAACTTACTTAGAACAGCGGCACCCTGGCTTTACTAATGTGAATAAATGGATGTGGGTCTCAGCACCCCTTCTCCTTTCGCATGTTTTCCTCTCGATTCTAAGTTGATGAAGCTCCAAAAAGCGTCAAGGTGGCATAAAGCGACATAAATTCCTCATTACATATGTATTTAGCAACATCCGTGGCCATAGGTTGCGAGAATAGAGTTTAAACTTGGACAATTCTCCTTCTTTTGTCCGTTGTTCATACACATTATCCATCAAAACATGAGTTTTATTGTGCGTTAATCACAGGACCTTTATTATTAGATGAGGGCTGTGCTGGAACGAAGGAACGTGTGTAATCACTTCAGATGACACAAGCATTGAGTTCAGTCTTTTAAATTGGAGCTGTCAGTTATAAATGATTGGTAACTGAGCATATTCTCTTCGCAATTTAATTAGGACAGCTTGTTAATTCAAGATAGTTAGGGAGTCAACAGAGATGTGTTGGATGTCGTTAAAATATCCCACAACTTCATCACTGAGGACCAATCCATAATTCACCTTCAGGTCATGTGTGACTAAGAGGGTTTTTTTTAGAGCAGCCTTAACGGGGTAAACTCATGTGGAAAAGAGTCTGCTGTGCTGCACTGGCTCTCTCTGTCCCGCCAAGTGGAAGACTTAAGAAGTGTAAAAGCTGCCTTTTTGAGAGGCCAGAGTGGACTGAGGGGAACATCTCTGGGTGGATGAGGAGAGGTCACATGATGTGGGCCATGTGCAGTGGGAGCAATTTCTCGACCTTCTAACTGTGGCTGAGGTGATGCTGTTCATCTTTGGGAGGCTACTCGTGTCAGGTAGTGCTTCGGCTCTGGAGGTGCCCAGGGGACCTGCTGTGGACTCCAAAATGTCCATGCCAGGAAGAAAAAAAAACAACAAACACACACCTGCGAGACGTCCCTGGACTGGAGGTGCTTGCTCACTCAGCTTTACTTTACAATTTCTCTTGTGGGACTCTGGGCCGACCACTCACTCTGGCTCAATCTGCTCCTGAACTCCTTCCCCTGTCCATTTTTTCAAACTAATTTTTTCCCTATCTGCCTCTCGACCAGCCTCATCACATCCATCACTGGACTCCTGCATCCATCTGTTGTCTTCACAGCATATCATAGCTTGTTATTGTTCTTCTTTTAGGTTCGCAAATGTTTTGCTGCCTGCTGACCAACGATTCAAACTGTCATCTTACAATTACAGAGATAGAAGAAGAAAGTTGAGCAGAACACCAGAAGCTACGGCATAATCCTATGTTGTTAGATCCCATGCTACATATTTCTTCCTTAGCCATTTCCCCTGATAGATTTTGGATATTTTACAGCAAATCTATAACAAAAACTGTACAGTGCTTGATCTACTTGGAGATACACATTCCATTTTCTGTTCATATTTACCTGATCTGACTGTGTGCGCTAAGCATGACAAGATAGCATTCTGGCCCTTATCCCGGCACTTGCATATTCATCTGGTCTAGGTGATAATTTGTGTGTTTCATATCTGTACTCACAAGCTTGTTTGCACGCCCCACTCCACCTGGGCTTGTTTTGGCATCCTGTCAAAGCCCAGACCTGCGAAACAAACAGCGTCTGTGAAGAAAATACCCATGCATGTTTAATTACGACAGGACACTCTCTCCATCTTGTTTTCTCTACAGACCCCCCCTCTGAGAGGAGGTGCCTACTTGCGATCTGGTATTATTGTTGCCTTTCTTGAAGTATGGCAAGGAGAAAAAAAAGAAGATATGAAATTTTAAAGTGCTATCTGCAGTCTTACTGTATACACTAACACACACACACACACACACACACACTCACACACAAATGGAAATATAAGCACATGCTTGCTTAATTCTGTTCTGATTAAAAATTAAAGGTAGAACTACTGACAGTGATTGAAACATCCACAAACAAAATGTTGATATTTTTACATGTTCTATTGTAGAAACACAAAAAAGTGTAATTTAATCGTAATGCACAAAACCTAATAAAAAAAAACACATGTTTTTTACACTAATCACTACTGATATTTCTGTTCACAGATGCCAGAGAGATACAGTAACTATTATAACAAAGCCCACTCTATTGCTCAGTTTGCAGTGTTGTGCACAAACTGTTTTAAATGAGAACCTTCATTGGGACATCAATATTTACCTAAACTTTAAAGAGATTTCTAAGGTGAGATCAAATGACATTTCATTTCAGCAGGTACAGCTGCACTAAACCTGAGTCATTTCTGGTGGAAAACAGTCGATATTTTTCCCCAGATGGGCAGGATCTGCTTTTCCGCAGTGAAGCGGTCTGACAGGGACGTCGCTCATTAAAATCTTGTACGTTTCTAATGTTAAGTTATTTACATTGATTCAAATTTTTAACTAATCAACGTCCTTGTTACCACTTGTAACAGCACACAAAGGCTGCCAGAACTATACCGATCCTGATCAGAAAAAAAGACAATTTCATACAGAGGTTATAATGTGTAAAATACCAAATATAGTATAATGCCAAAAGTTTTCAGATTGAGTTGGTTTTAAACTTGTTTTTGACTGTGCTGTTTTGAGTAGTGGATACCTTCACTCCCTGGTGAGAAGTCCTTGCTGTTTCTCCAAACTGAGATCACTGTGACTGCTGTTTACAACATGGAAGAACCTGACTGCTCCCATCTATTCTTCACATCACTACTGCACAAAATACAACCTATACCTTCAGGCTCAAAAAGATCTCTACATTCCTCAGTGTTGTTTCACAAACATAGGGCATTTAGCTATTTAATAAACCCAACTTAAGATATAGGGTCAAATACCACTGTCCTACTGCAGTACAGAACTGTTAACAGTGGTGTTATTCTGTATTTGCCACATTTATATGAAAACCTCATGTGGTCAAGCATCATGTAAAGAAAGTGGGTCTAGGCAGCCTTACACTAGCTGCTTGTGGTAAACAACCAGACTGTCAAAGCTAACAGCGAGAGGGCGTTCTTTAACCTGGTAGAATAACAGATGGAGTTGTAGGGGGTCCTTAATTCACTCCCGAGGGTTTTACTCTTAGTGCAGCCTTGGTCAAGGAGAAATATTTGAAGCAGATTTATTTTTGATGTTGTTTGGTAATTTTAGCTTGATATATAGTGCATTTTAGTAACATTATTTTGGCAAGTTTGGCAAGTACAGGTCCTTCTCAAAATATTAGCATATTGTGATAAAGTTAATTATTTTCAACAATGTAATGATGAAAATTTAACATTCTTATATTTTAGATTCATTGCACACTAACTGAAATATTTCAGGTCTTTTATTGTCTTAATACGGATGATTTTGGCATACAGCTCATGAAAAATTAGCATATTTCATCCGACCAATAAAAGAAAAGTGTTTTTTATACAAAAAACGTCAACCTTCAAATAATCATGTACAGTTATGCACTCAATACTTGGTCGGGAATCCTTTGGCAGAAATGACTGCTTCAATGCGGCGTGGCATGGAGGCAATCAGCCTGTGGCACTGCTGAGGTCTTATGGAGGCCCAGGATGCTTCGATAGCGGCCTTTAGCTCATCCAGAGTGTTGGGTCTTGAGTCTCTCAACGTTCTCTTCACAATATCCCACAGATTCTCTATGGGGTTCAGGTCAGGAGAGTTGGCAGGCCGATTGAGCACAGTGATACCATGGTCAGTAAACCATTTACCAGTGGTTTTGGCACTGTGAGCAGGTGCCAGGTTGTGCTGAAAAATGAAATCTTCATCTCCATAAAGCTTTTCAGCAGATGGAAGCATGAAGTGCTCCAAAATCTCCTGATAGCTAGCTGCATTGACCCTGCCCTTGATAAAACACAGTGGACCAACACCAGCAGCTGACACGGCACCCCAGACCATCACTGACTGTGGGTACTTGACACTGGACTTCTGGCATTTTGGCATTTCCTTCTCCCCAGTCTTCCTCCAGACTCTGGCACCTTGATTTCCGAATGACATGCAGAATTTGCTTTCATCTGAAAAAAGTACTTTGGACCACTGAGCAACAGTCCAGTGCTGCTTCTCTGTAGCCCAGGTCAGGCGCTTCTGCCGCTGTTTCTGGTTCAAAAGTGGCTTGACCTGGGGAATGCGGCACCTGTAGCCCATTTCCTGCACACGCCTGTGCACGGTGGCTCTGGATGTTTCTACTCCAGACTCAGTCCACTGCTTCCGCAGATCCCCCAAGGTCTGGAATCGGCCCTTCTCCACAATCTTCCTCAGGGTCCGGTCACCTCTTCTCGTTTTGCAGCGTTTTCTGCCACACTTTTTCCTTCCCACAGACTTCCCACTGAGGTGCCTTGATACAGCACTCTGGGAACAGCCTATTTGTTCAAAAATGTCTTTCTGTGTCTTACCCTCTTGCTTGAGGGTGTCAATAGTGGCCTTCTGGACAGCAGTCAGGTCGGCAGTCTTACCCATGATTGGGGTTTTGAGTGATGAACCAGGCTGGGAGTTTTAAAGGCCTCAGGAATCTTTTGCAGGTGTTTAGAGTTAACTCATTGATTCAGATGATTAGGTTCATAGCTCGTTTAGAGACCCTTTTAATGATATGCTAATTTTGTGAGATAGGAATTTTGGGTTTTCATGAGCTGTATGCCAAAATCATCCGTATTAAGACAATAAAAGACCTGAAATATTTCAGTTAGTGTGCAATGAATCTAAAATATATGAATGTTAAATTTTCATCATTACATTACGGAAAATAATGAACTTTATCACAATATGCTAATATTTTGAGAAGGACCTGTACATTCAGTGTTTTGTTGGTGTTCGGTTGGCTGTTTTTTTTCAGCACTTTAGAGGAATCATTTGGAGTAGCTCTCTTGGAGGAGATAATTCTGAGCAATATAATCTTACAGTACTCAGCAGTATAAAAACAGCCACTGCAAGGCAAAACAATGGACTCATCACACAGAAGTGGAAAAAGCGAGAGCCTTGTTTTCTCACAGGCCTGACCTCTTTTTTCCAAAGTGTCACATTATACCGAACATGTCTCCTTTGCATACAAAAGGTCAGAAAGATAAATCAAAATCTGCAAATATGACTGGCCTGATTCATCACAGCAAGCAGGGTCAAAGTGTTAGCTGTAATCAGAATTTACCCTAAAACATAAGATGAATTGTCTTTGTTCTCTAAGCGTTTCTGTGCAAGGGAAGATCTGGTGCTCTGTGCAAACATACATCTCTAATTAAGTTCCTAAATGAAGGCATGTCCCTATTTCTTTTAAAGGAGCTGAATTTCATGGTACTACTTTTCACACTTAAGTGTGAGGAAGGAGACTAATTTACCCCTCGAGGTTCTGGCTATGTTTATTGGCTTCATGACACTTGTTCTTGTTAGATAATCCATGATGATGCAATTCTCTGAAATGAAATGCTCTCCCAGCTTGTAGAATTCCAGTTTGGATCTGGGCCTGTGAGGGCTTTAGCTCCCGTCTCAGTGTTCCCAGCTTCCCTGCTGAGACATTAATTAAGGCTCCTTTTAGGTCCGTTTTCAGCAGTTGCCCCTGTAATGCTCTCACACAGTTAAAACCTGCACAAGCAGGTGCCCTGATGATCTCACAACAAGCTCCTTAATTAATATGAATTTGTAACAAATTGCTCCACTTTTGTCTGTATGTTTTTATTTTTCTGCTTCCCTTTGTTTTTCTCTCTCCGAGTGTCTCCTATTGAACATATTACATTCAAAGAAAATACAAAAATTGAGTTTTTTTTTTTTAACCCGGTGACTTTCCTCCGCAGAACATTTGTCTTTCTCGCTCTGTAGCCTGTCATCTCTCACTGAGGATGATTACGAGAACAGGCAGAGGTTCAGGAGGAGTGGAGCACTGCCATCGAAACAGGCATCACACCTCTCCCACATGCCGCTAATTAGACTTAATTATTAATACACTTTGATTTTTGCCTTGCTCCCCCACCATCAGATGCCAAAGTATATTTTGCATGTTCTTATAAATGAAAGGGGTGAGGTTAATTGATTGATACTGAAGGTTTTTTTTTTCTCCTTACCTTGCAAGTTAAATCAAAGGCAATGCCAGTTTAATTGATGGCATGAAACTCAGTTTAGAAATTATTAAAAGTAAAGTTGAAAGGAGGATGTTATTCAGTGGCAAAAATGTTTCCTAAAATAGGGAAACTGTGTTGATCTATTGATATAGATAGATAGATAGATAGATAGATAGATAGATAGATAGATAGATAGATAGATAGATAGATAGATAGATAGATAGATAGATAGATAGATAGATAGATAGATAGATAGATAGATAGATAGATAGATAGATAGATAGATAGATAGATAGATAGATAGATAGATAGATAGATAGATAGATAGATAGATAGATAGATAGATAGATAGATAGATAGATAGATAGATAGATAGATAGATAGATAGATATATCTAGTAAAGGGTTTTAAAATGTTTTAAAACATGAATTAAAATGTTTGGGAGATGAATGTATAGATCAAATAACTCACATGTAGACACAAATAGCATAACATCAAAAACAGGTTGGATATGTTTTGACATAGGAAAAAGAAATCCATAAAAAGTTTGAAAAGTATTGATCAATGTTCTTTCTTGCTCGAACTTGTATTTTAAACACTTCATCACTGTTCTCAGTCTGCATCGAAAGGCATGTTTTAAAACAGCGAAGTGACTCACCCATTAAATTGCTCGGACTTTGTTGTTGATCCCATGCTATTCCCACTTTGGGAGGTGGGGATGGGTCGCTGGCTCGCCTTAGACCCCAAACTCATCACATGGGCCAGTGATAATACCCCTGGACCCGCGGCTTTCTTGTGCACGGCTTTGGCGCCTCTGAAATAGAATCATCTCTCCTTGCAACCAAACAAATAAATCCTTCCTCCCATTCTGTTTTGATATGTAATGTATCAGTGTTTCACTCTTCTGAGATCTTGTTATGTGGCAAATCAGTGATGTGTCTCTGTGGTCACGCTTCATCTGTCAAACCGGATTTTTCCCCCTCAAAATAATGATCCTCTGCTGTACCAAGGGCCCTGCTAAAGCATCTGCTTACTTAAGATGGCTTCGCACCGCTGCTGTGTGTAGGTAACACCTGCCCCCCAAGAGGTGCCTGCAGTGGGTTACTAGTGGAGAGGCCCCTGACAGAAAAGGGGAGACAAACAAGCACTGCATCAAGTGGTAGAGGGGTTTTCGATGTGTGAGTAAAGCTATGGTCATTGTCAGTGGATCTCCGCCAATGATAGATATCATAAAAATATATACCATACTTAGCAGCAGTGGGGTGCACCAACAATCCCAAAGAAGGGTGCCATATCTTATCTGGAGAGACATTTTTAGTGCTATTAAGTAAGTGAATGGCAGAACTTCAACAAACTCTATAAGTACAATGTGAGGTCTCTGATGGCTTTCAAAAGGTTTATTTCTCTTCCATCTGCATATTATCCAACACATCCCTAGAACCCATGATGCTTCCAATTCTTGCATGAACTGTATGTTTTAAAGGGACTGTTTTCTATTGTAGGTTGGAAATTACTGGGTTGCCATTTACTGAGGAATTATTCTGTTTCATCTTGGGTGCATGTTCAATACACATTTGTCAAAGCTTCATCTGGTTATAGGTGCAGCCAAAAAAACAGTGCAATAAGTGCTGTGTCCTGACATGTCAGAGTTTGTACATAAGCATGTGATTATCAGAACATACAAAAAATAGGAAATTTAGCAAAACTGTCAACCAAATGCTCCAAAAATGTTGCTGCATGTGATTAGCTATCAAAATAAACCACTTTACTGCAACTTCTAGGCAAGGCAATGCAAGTTTATTTATATAGAACATTTCAGCAACAAGACAGCTTAAAGTGCCTCTTAAAGAGCTATCTAGATAAGGAAAATGTGTATTATAACAAGTGCCGATTTGAAAGTATTTTTGTTTTAAACTCTTATTTTGAAGTAAGAAAGGATAAATTCTTGGTTTACCTGCTGTGTTTAGAATTTACTAATAAAAGCATCTCAATGACTCACTAAAGGATAAAAGAACCCCTAGCAATTTTTTGTCAGCTTTTGGAGCAGCATTTTGGGACCCTGTTACAAAATTTGACAAAATTATGAACAATTTGCAAATATTGTGAGACTGGCTAACCATTGCCACTAAAACACTGGAGTTGGCATCCGCTTTTCCAATTCCAGCAGGCACTGAACTTTAATGTTTTTTAATGAGTCTCAACTGGATTTGATCTTCTCTCTTTTGTTTTAATCTAAACTAAGGGGGATGAAAACTGCACTGGATAAACCTACCGAATTACAATGTTTTAAAACAAGGTTTTAAGTAATGAAGAAGCTTCCACCACTGTTAAATTCCTTATCTGCTGATTCTGGGTACTTGGTAGAACAAAGAAACAGCGAAAGTGATTGCGAATGTTGCAAGATTAATAAGCACTGAGAATACCGTGACTGCCTAACCATTAGCTGCTAATGACGCTAAAGCTAGGGACTGCTTCCTAAATTCAGTTTTTTTAATGAGTCTGGAGTGCATTTTAGCTAAAACTCTTAATTTGATCAAACTGTAGCTGGGTGATTACACACTGAACAAATATCCTTTAAAACAAAATTTGAAAGACAGTCATATTTATTCTTGTAGTTAAAACGACTAAAATGAACATTTAGATACTTTTTGCCACCAGGACACAGAATTTGACACAAAATCACATTACATGAGCTTGTCAAACATGGACTACAATGTTAATTATAGATTATTTAAAATCTATTTCATGACCAATGAAACTATTATTATTTTTCTGAAAAGAAAACCAAATCTAGTTTTCCAAAAAGAGGAAAACTTCACTCATTCTTGCAAACCCAGTATTGTATCATCTCATCTTATGAGCAAGATTTTTTATGATCTTTTTTATAATTGGTCTATTATGTCATTCAAAGTCATGTAAATTTGTAAGGCAAAAGAGGTATTAATGGACACTAAAGTACAGATCAGTGGAAGAATCATATTTGTTTTTATTAACAATGTATAAAAATGTGCCTCCTTACAAAAGCAAATGCATCTCCAAAAATGCATCCATTGTGCTTTTTGCTGCTCTGGGAACAGCTTTTTGCTTTGCGCACTTTCAGAGAACAAGATGCTGAGAGGTCAGGTGTGAGGGCAGGTGAAAACAGTTGGTGCTGTAGTCTTGAGAAACAGCTTGCCCCCGATACCTGGCCTGTTCTTCATTGTACTGTCAGACCCAGGGAGGCAACTTCCCATGTGACCAGCCAAGACCAGCATAGCCTACCTCCTGCCCTGTTATCTGCTGTAATTGAGCAGGGCTTTGAGATTTCTTTTTTTTAACGGTCAGTGTGTTCCCAAGATGAAATACTAAATAATCAGAACAGCGCACAAAAAGGAGACTCTTAAACCTGGGCAAGAAGCCAAATTTTGAGGCTGAAAGACTATTTTAGGTTTTTTATAAGATAAACCTTGTTTGGAGGTGATACCTCTCTAATATTCCTCTCTATGTCTCTTCTCTTTCACTGCTCATCTTATTCCCAGCTTTGTCGTTTTACAAGAAAATTAAGGTGATGATTGGGCTTCATTACAGAGGTAAATAAAAAGGGTTAGAGCACAGCCCCTGTGCCTCATCTGTGTTGCTAATTGGCGCAGCATGTGGGTTTGATGTTGAGCGGAGCAGAAATAGCAGACGTCAGGCATGTGACCTGGGAGGCTCGCCAGCGCGCCCCATCTCTTCTTTCTCTCTGTTCTCCCAGCGTTTAAGCTCTGGTTCTCTACGTGTTTGTTGGGTTTGCTAAGTCAAGGTCTTCTCTCTCATTTTAATCACTCCACTTGGATGTAAGAAAAAGTCATTGATATTCCTACAAGCAAACACCTTTGGGCTCATTAATCAACGTGTCAGTTTCTCCCTGCCATAAGATGTACTTTACTACAGGATAATTAATTTCCTCATATCCTTCAGTGATAGCTGAGTGCCATCAACTTAAAATACTTGACATTTAGCCCTTAATATGGAACTATCTCATTTCACAAGCTTTTAGCAGATAGTAGTGCAGGACAAAAATATGAACTTAAAAAATAGTGTTTGTTTCCATAGAAATATCAGGCTGACTGTTCCACTGGTTGATAATGCAGGTTTATTAGACTAATAACAACATCAAAAAGTATTCCAGGATGATTAAAATACCCCATACATTTTGTAGCAAAGGTCAACATGTTAAGCCATCTACTTTCAGCAATACAAGCTTCTTATAGTGTATGTCTTTGAATTGTATTTATTTAAATACTAAAGAAACATGTTGACTGACAGATATTTTATGACAATTAACTAATTTGCATTCAAACATGAATTTGAGTGACTTCCCATTCTTAATCCCTAGGGTTTAAAATGATGTCAGACCATCCTTTGAAGCTACACCAGCTTTAACTCTTCAGGGAAGGCTTTTTAACAAGGTATAGTAGTCTGTACATGGAAATATTTCACCATTCTTCTAGGCGCACATTTGTGAGGTCAGACACTGATGTTAGGTGAGACAACCAAGCTTACAACCTCCTTTCTAATTCATGCCAAAGGTGTTTTATCAGCAGGTCAGTCAAATTGTTACCCATCAGATTCAGTCATGTATTTGTGGACTTTCGTTTGTGTATCTTTCATGTTGAAACAGGAAGGGCCACCCTCAAACTGTCTCACAGTTGGCAAAATAAAATTGTCAAAATTTGTTTTCTGTTTATCTACTGGTCTGAAGTCCAACAGCACTGTGCTTTACCCCACTAAATTTGATACTTGGTGATGTAAGGTTTGGATGCAGCTGCTAAGCCAAGGAAATCCATTCTCAGAAGCTCTCCTAACATTGTTCTTGAGCTAATCTGAGGAAGAGGTTTGTAGTTATTGAAGTTTATGTCCATCAGCCCCAGTATTTGCTGACCCAGCTCTGTGGATTTACATGGCCTACCACTTTGTGGCTGAGTTGCTGTTGTCTCCAGGCACTTCTACTTTGCAAATAAACCTGTTACAACTAACTTCTGGAAAATTTCATAGCAAGCAAATTTCCCAACTGAACAAGTGATATTCTGTCAAGGCACTACACTGCAATTCACTGAGCAGCCCATTCTTTCACAAATGTTTGTAGAACCTGTCTGGGTGCCTAGGTGATGGGTTGTATATACCTGAGGTGATGGCAAGGATTGCAACTTCTGAATTTAAGGTTTTTGAGGGGTCAATTAATAATGTTGGCAATATAGTGTGAAAGGCGTTAAGAGACAAAAACGTTTTCCTTTGCAAATACGGTTTGTTCCTGCAGCTATTACTATATTTTTAAAACATTGTAACCATACAAAGCTCATAGATCATGGTTTGTTAGAAACATCTGATTTTCCCACATGTAATTCCACCTTCAGGAGTCCTTTCTGTTTTTGTTTTGGGTTTACTTGTTGGGTTTTTCATTACCTTGAAACTTAAACATAGGCACTCTCTTGTAATCAAACCTTTCTTCTTTTATTACCCTTGGCCAAATAATGCAGAAGTTTCATTTTACTTACTGTTTAGGGACACACATGCTGATTTCATTGGATGGTTCCTCCATAACACTGACCTTAGATCAGCTGGTCTGAGCTGCCACCATTGTTAGAAGAAATAAGTGAATCCATAAATCCTGTGCTCATGCAAAGCGGGGGCTGAAGCCATTTATTCTGGTTTTGCCTGCAGGAGGACAGCAGACAGAAAGCAGACCTGGCATCAGTAGAACGTTTCCTCAACAGAATGCACATTTAGGCATTAAAGTAAAAATAAGCAACTAAAAGCACTTTAAAGTATAGTATAATCTGGTAAAAGTGAAGATTTTTATTGACAAGTTTGACTCATTTTATCAATTAGATAATATGCTGCATTCGAATCCCTCCAACAATTTATTTAAAAAAATTACATTTGGAGGACTAAATGTAGTTTCACAGTGGTTGTGTCTGGGTTTTGGCAGTATGTGTAATGTCAACTGACCTTTTGCAAATATGCCTTATGGGTTTTAAGTAAGCACATATCCCTTCAGAGACAGCGCCTTGAAAAAGGTTGCAAACAAAGCTCTGTCACCAAGAATTAGTCTACAGTTAATATACTTTTACAGGATTTAGTCCTGCTTTCTGTGTCTGAGGAAAACAAAGTGTATGAGTACCAATGGGGAAGGAAGACATTTTCACTGCAGTTTCTTTTTTTGGCTCTGTGGTAAACCTTTTGGAAGGAAAGGCATTTATCTCCTCATGGTGGTGTAAATGCAATAACTAGTGCTTTCTTCAGTCCCACACCAAGGCAGATATCTTACTGTGAACTTAACGATTCAGCACTCACACATCAAACTGAGAGGCAGAAGAGAACATCGGAATATTTGATTTTTCTCATCATGCAACTGAGCATAAAAAACACTTTGGAAAATGTCCAATAAGTGATTTTCTTATTTGCTGTGAACAAAGACATGTAAATTATGTGGCATAGCCCTAAAAAGAGGATTTCAATTTCAGACCCATAATAAAGCCTAAACAAGAACTCTGTTACATTATTAGCTTTGCTGCAACAAAATCTGATTTTATGAGATTTTATGATTTTATTTCATTCAGAAGCCCACAGCATTGCTATTTTATACAGTCCTGCTGCTCACATCAGAAGCTCTTTTAGTTTAGCTAATCCTTAGCAACAGAGGGTAAACTAAGGTTAGCAATATTGTGACATTTCATACTAGCTGATAAGTTAAGAAGAAATAACTTATCTTAAGAGAAATTCTCTCCAAACACAGCAGGCCCATGGATGACTTTTTGTGATTTTTACAGGTTGACCAATCATTGCCCCTATTTAAATCAAGAAAAAAGAAATTTGAAAATAATTTTCTTTTAGTTCAAAGTTAGTCTAAGTAAAGATCATGAAAGTCCAGCTTAGTTGAACATTACAACCTTTCTCTGGGTTTTGACTCCTGAACTCTGGGCCTTCGCTTTACATGCCTTCCTCATTCTGCCTTTGTCCCACACATTGTAAATAAAGGCCAATAGTGCCACAAAGTCTTACATGATGGTAATTGCAGACAGTTGTGCGAGCTGCAGGGCCCCAGTCACTCCTTCAAGTAGAATTTATCTGTTTAGGAAAGAGTCTGACTCAAACACCAACTCACAATGACACACTAGGATCAATAGAGGTCCATAAATGAATTCTTAACATTACTGTAAGATTATTGAAGCAAGACATCTCATCTAAGGGTGGTGCTGCAAACTTTCCATTGGACGACTCCTGGGCAGGTTGCCGGTTTGGTAGGTCTCCACACTATTGCACTCACAAAGCTCAGATCTCAGATTAGAACTGGAGACATTGATATCACTGCCTACTTGTCCTGGGTGTCTATTATGTTGTGCTTTCATGTCCAGATAGGCAGATCATAGGAGAGGAGAGACTCCTGAACCCTTCTGTGGTTTTTGAAGCCTTGAACCCAGTCTCTGGCTTTCACAATTTTCATGTAGAATTCTGGCATGAAAATGTGTGGAGGTATTGTGAGCTACAAGCCTTAAAACAAAATGGTGACATTGGACTATTTCTTTGTTTCCTAGGAAGATGCAGAAACAATTATCCATTTGTCTATCACGGTAAGGACATTACTTCAGAATCCATTTTGTGATACAACAGTGAAAACTTACATCACTCCAGTAAGAGTAAAACGGGCTGATTAGACACTTAAATCTTGCACTTTGTTGTCTGTGCTAATTCATCTCTTTATGTCATGTCAAAACACACATATCTTCTTTTTCTCTTTTGATCACTTCTTCTGATCACTTGCATTTCCATTATTTCCATTTTCCCATTCTTAGTTTTTACTGCTTTCTTTGTCTTGCCCTGATTGAGCTGGTCAAATGGATGTTGTATATGTTTCAAGGCAGGTTGTTGCTTGCTTATTGTATATTTGTAAGATTTTTGGCATCCCACTCACTTTCTGAAACCCCATAAATGTTTGCTGCTAGTCAGTAAATGTCAGCATCAGAGAATCAGACATTTAAGCTAGCTAGATATACCTCCTACTCACTGCTTAGAAAAAAACTGCTGAACTGCAGCAGAGCTCACTGTATGCCGTGTTGATAGGCCTGTACAGGTTATGTATACATTTTCTAAAACAGTCTCTATTTGTCTTTCGTTATCTGAACCATAAAACAACAACTGAATCAGTCAGCTGTATTAGTGCAGCTCCAAATATTACAATATTGTAAAAAAGTTTGATATTTCTTATTAGTGGTTTCAGAAACTGAAACTCATACAGGTCCTTCTCAAAATATTAGCATATTGTGATAAAGTTCATTATTTTCCATAATGTCATGGTGAAAATTTAACATTCATATATTTTAGATTCATTGCACACTAACTGAAATATTTCAGGTCTTTTATTGTCTTAATATGGATGATTTTGGCATACAGCTCATGAAAACCCAAAATTCCTGTCTCACAAAATTAGCATATCATTAAAAGGGTCTCTAAACGAGCTATGAACCTAATCATCTGAATCAACGAGTTAACTCTAAACACCTGCAAAAGATTCCTGAGGCCTTTAAAACTCCCAGCCTGGTTCATCACTCAAAACCCCAATCATGGGTAAGACTGCCGACCTGACTGCTGTCCAGAAGGCCACTATTGACACCCTCAAGCAAGAGGGTAAGACACAGAAAGAAATTTCTGAATGAATAGGCTGTTCCCAGAGTGCTGTATCAAGGCACCTCAGTGGGAAGTCTGTGGGAAGGAAAAAGTGTGGCAGAAAACGCTGAACAACGAGAAGAGGTGACCGGACCCTGAGGAAGATTGTGGAGAAGGGCCGATTTCAGACCTTGGGGGACCTGCGGAAGCAGTGGACTGAGTCTGGAGTAGAAACATCCAGAGCCACCATGCACAGGGGTGTGCAGGAAATGGGCTACAGGTGCCGCATTCCCCAGGTCAAGCCACTTTTGAACCAGAAACCGCAGCAGAGGCACCTGACCTGGGCTACAGAGAAGCAGCACTGGACTGTTGCTCAGTGGTCCAAAGTACTTTTTTCGGATGAAAGCAAATTCTGCATGTCATTCGGAAATTAAGGTGCCAGAGTCTGGAGGAAGACTGGGGAGAAGGAAATGCCAAAATGCCAGAAGTCCAGTGTCACGTACCCACAGTCAGTGATGGTCTGGGATACCGTGTCAGCTGCTGGTGTTGGTCCACTGTGTTTTATCAAGGGCAGGGTCAATGCAGCTAGCTATCAGGAGATTTTGGAGCACTTCATGCTTCCATCTGCTGAAAAGCTTTATGGAGATGAAGATTTCATTTTTCAGCACGACCTTGCACCTGCTCACAGTGCCAAAACCACTGGTAAATGGTTTACTGACCATGGTATCACTGTGCTCAATTGGCCTGCCAACTCTCCTGACCTGAACCCCATAGAGAATCTGTGGGATATTGTGAAGAGAACGTTGAGAGACTCAAGACCCAACACTCAGGATGAGCTAAAGGCCGCTATCGAAGCATCCTGGGCCTCCATAAGACCTAAGCAGTGCCACAAGCTGATTGCCTCCATGCCACGCCGCATTGAAGCAGTCATTTCTGCCAAAGGATTCCCGACCAAGTATTGAGTGCATAACTGTACATGATTATTTGAAGGTTGACGTTTTTTGTATTAAAAACACTTTTCTTTTATTGGTCGGATGAAATATGCTAATTCTGTGAGATAGGAATTTTGGGTTTTCATGAGCTGTATGCCAAAATCATCCATATTAAGACAATAAAAGACCTGAAATATTTCAGTTAGTGTGCAATGAATCTAAAATATATGAATGTTAAATTTTCATCATGACATTATGGAAAATAATGAACTTTATCACAATATGCTAATATTTTGAGAAGGACCTGTATATTACATATATTCTGTACACATAGAATGAAGTATCTCAAGCTTTCATTTCTTGTAATTATGATGATTGTGGCTTAGAGATGATGAAAACCCAAAAATCAGTTTATAAGAAAAATAGAAGATTAAACAAGACAAGTAAACAGTTTTTAATCCCTCAATTCCATGTTATGGCTTACACAATTGTTTGGAAGGCTGTAGAACAGACATTTATTGTTTTTATTTTTACAATATGTTTTGTAGCAAATGGCCTTTATTTTTGTTATTTGAAAGTAGGCAGACAGGAAGAGGGTGAAAAGAAGGGAAGGACATGCAGTTGCCAGGTCGGGACTTGATTCTGGGACAGCTACATTGAGGACTGAAGCCTCCGTATATGGGTCATGCATTCTGCTATGCCACTCGTTGTGCCTCACAGACAGTCATTGTTTAACAAACTGGCTTTTCACAGAGTGCTGTATTCCAGCATAATCAATAGAAAGTTGAGTGGAAGGAAAACGTGCAATAGAAAGAGGTACGCAAACAACAAGGCTAACCATAGTTTCGAGAGGATTTTCAAACTAAATTAATTCCTGCATTTAGGGAAGCTTTACAAGGAGTGGACTGAGGCTGGAGTCAGCACATCAAGAGCCACTACGCACAGATGAATCCTACACATTGGCAGCAAATGTCACATTCTTTGTGTCAAGCCACTACTGAACCAGAGACAACATCAGAAACACCTTACCTGGGCTAAGGAGAAAAAAAAACTGGACTGCTGCTCAGTGGTCCAAAGTCTTCTTTTCAAATGAAAGTAAAGTTTGCGTTTCATTTGTAAATCAAGGTCCCAGAGTCTGGAGGAAGAGTGGAGAGGCACAAAATCTATGTTGCTTGAAGTCCAGTGTGAAGTTTCAATACTAAATGATGACTTGGGGTGCCATGTCATTTGCTGGTGTTGGTCCACTATGCTCTCTAAAGTCCAAAGCCAACACAGCCATCTACAAAGAAATTAAAGAGCACTTCACGTTTCCTTCTGCTGACAAGCTGCATGGTTCATTTTCCAGCAGGACTTGGGACCCGTTCACACTGCCAAACTAACAAAAGCAGGTTCAGTGACGACAGTGTTACTGTGCTTGATTCGCCAGCAAACTAGAGAAACTATGGAGGACTGTGAAGAGAAAGATGAGAGACACCAGACCCAACAATACAGATGATCTGAAGTCTGCTATCAAAGCAAACAGGGCTTCCATTACACCTCAGCAGAACCACAAGCTGATCACCTACATGTCGCGCTGCATTGATGCAGTAATTCATGCAAAAGCAGCCTAGACCAGGAGTTGAATGTACAGAAATGAACACACATTTCAGAAGCCTGACATTTCTGTTTAAAAAATATATCCTTTTTTATTGATCTCATGTAATATTCCGACTGAAGTAATCGGACTGACTCAGAACTTGGTTACCTTGGCTAGGCGCTAAAGGAGCTGTCACCAGTCTTAAATCTTTTATCTGGCAGCATTTGCAGCATGAATTCTTTTTCACCTAACCATTTGATTTTATTATGATTCAGAAAGCTATTAGAAATTAGTTATTATTATAAAAAAGACCCCAGAATCTTTAAGTTTACTAAGTTTATTTAGCTATGGATTAAAATGAAAACAAACAAATAACTTTTTTGTAGCACAAGCTCTGACAAACAAAAAAAAAAAACAGCTTGTGGGTTCTGTCTGAACTAACAAATGATCGAATTCACAAATAAATAATGAATCCAAGACCTGTCACGTGAACTGTAACTAAGGCCGTGTCCACACGGAGATGTATCGGCAAATGTATTTTGTCGTTTAGGCATTATGTGCTGAGGTTTGTGTTTTGGTGTGTGCATAAGAAACTTTTTTTTTTCTGAAACGATGACGTCGTAACTTCACCCTGTCAGTGCCGCCATGTGTTTTCCTTGCATGAATTGTTTGCACTTGCCCGGTGTTTTTGTCCATTGTTTTTGGTGTGCTTCTTCAGCACACCAAAAACAGCTTCTTCAGCCTCAAAGTGGAACTGTTTAAAATGGTTCTTTGTCTTCATTTTAATTCATATTCACTTTAGCTTTACTCAGCCTGCATATGGTGTGGCTCATGCCCAACTGACTTTCCCTTTACTGCAGAGGATGTTGGGGCTGTGCTTGTGACTTTGTCATGTGTTCATCATAAACTGCCCAGTTGCAGCATTTATGCAATGCACTTAAGTTCTCCATTTTGTGTCTGTCAAAATGATAAATTAACATTATGATAATCAAATTTTGGCATTTGTTTGGATTCTTCTATATCTGCGTCCTTCTCAAAACAGAACAGAAATCGGGGATTCAGTGAAGGACTTGAAGTATGTAAGGAAGTAGCTCTTGAATTCTAGCCATGTTGTGTTCAGAGTCAGCCAATAGAGAGGTGGCCTGGCTGCCCAGCAACACTCGGGACTGCCATAGGGATTCACAAAGGCTGCAGCATTTCTAAATCATTTTTCTAGTATCTTTTTGGGTACTCAGTAGACAAAAGAAAGAGCTGACGGACACATTGTGAAAATACCAGAATTAGCTAACCCTTAGCCCACGACAACATCACAGTTGGCATTTGCTTCATAGATTCCCTTTTGGCTCTAAACAAAATGGCTATTACACAGATTTGTAATGAGTCTGGACTTCATTTGATAATCTCTTGTCAAAATCTAAGTTACTTAGTCTGGTCCATAATTGTCCAGCAACAAAGATTCCAGTAAAAACAGTATGACAATTTAAAATTATTTTGATTTTAGAATAAGGCAAGAATTAATACCACAATAAATGGAGTAGTCAAAGCTGGACTGGAATAGGTCCTGAACTGATTAGATCCTTTTAAGTATTGGTGAAATCTGTACATCTGTACATAAGGGTGTTTTTTAAATACAGAAATATCGCTAAAATCTTGCCTGGGTTTATTTATGTGAACCCAGCATCTTGTGCAGTCTTACCTTATAAAATACATGTATCTGATTAGCTGAATGAAGTTATTCTGTTCAAGAAGTGGATCCTTCTTTGAGTTCTTTGCTCACACAGTTAAGAGGAATATTTGCAAAAGCAATCCACATTAAATCCTTGGCTTGGGGCAGTATCAGCAGGTTTGTCACCATATGGTGTGAGCCTGCCCCCCTCCAGTCATCCACCTAAACTGTGCTGTCAAGCTGCAGCCTTTTAAAATATAAGACACAAGCCTGCTGATTAACATTTTCAGGCCGCAGCACAGAAAATTAGGCCTCGGTTTTATGTACAAAATCTGTTTCTGTTAAATGATTTATGCAGACCAATATGTTAAGACTGGGAATTATACTTGTGATATTTATTTCATGCTATCATGCCCTTGGAAACAAATACAACTTTATGCTGAGAATGAAAAATTAAAATCAGATCTGTAAAATAAATAAGTAGAAAGACCACTATACATATTTACAAGATACATGGTGTGATAGCTGAAAATAAATGAGGGCTCATCTAGCATACTAAGAAAATGATGTACAATGAGGCAAAAAGTGCTTTGGGATATTTTGCTGAAATAATTTATGAGACTAAATAAATCATTTATTCAGCCAAGCTTAGACTATTTATCTAAAATGAATGCACTCTGCATTGGTTTTCATAGCTCAGCATTTAAAGAGGCTTTTTAAAAGAGGAACTGAGGAATAACTGATTCTGAACAGGGGAACGCAGACAATATCGATGAGGTGTTAGAACAGCCAAAGCCACAGTGAAAACTCATTTATTTATGTATGCAGTAGAGGATTCTAACCTTCTTTGACCTGTCTTTCTTTTAAACCATCATTTCTCTGCCGTTTGTGCATTTTACAGCAACTTTATAGCATCATTGCAAATACTTGCTAGCATTGCTGAGACCGAACATTTAGATACATCTTGTTGATTTTGGATTGAACTCAATTAAACTTAATCAGTTCAACTCAGTCTTGTTTTATCTGAAGTGTTTTCAAGAACTCTGCCTAAAATATACAGAAGTGGACAATTAAACATGTTAAATGTTGGGAGATTAGCCTGCTAGTGATGGATTGGAGTTAAGCATTAGCTAAAGCAACGTGCTACTTAATGTGGATATACCAAATCCTCATACTTCTGACAAATAAAAACTGTTGCTTTTGAACCATTTTATCAATTTTGCTTTACTGCATTGCACATATCAAAAGGCTGTTTTTGAAAAGTGCTCTGTTTTATAACTGGAGGGTGCACTTTGTACGCTTTTTACTCAACCCCTCCTCCCTCCGCCAACACCCTCCACTCTTCGTTTCTGAAGACAGCTAGGTGTTAACACTACAGAAGCAAGAGAAGTAAGAAGAAATCCTGCAGGTACCCTGTGGGTATCTTTCAAATTAATCGTCTGGCTGGTCTGTCTTATGTGCAGTTTTGAAACATTAACAAGACCTTTGAGAGCTGGGGAGAAGGGGAGAGGGAGAGGGAAAGGGAGCAGGACATGGCATGATGGTCTTTAATGTTTTATTGAACAGATACAAATTATTTTGGCTCTAGCCTTCACTGTTTGGTGAAAGACAGTCAGAAAGCAAGCCAGGGCATGCCATGGGCACTGTGAGGGGACTGAAAGCCACACTCATATGAGTTATTTATTTCTGTTCTGTAGAATAACAATGCTATGATAAATTTTCAGATAACAGTGGATATTGTTGCGCTTATGAATGTCTGTAAAGGCAGATTCTGTGAAACTGTTTGGTCCTGATATCAATCTGATTTTGAAGATGAACCATTGCCATACAGGTTGGCAAGTGATGTCATGAAGCTATGAAAACAAATAATCAGCTCCATATTTTTTTGAATCTGGTGGGTTTTATTGCAGAATAGAAAACATTTCTCAATGTAACCTGCCTGATAACATTTCTGCAAGAAAGTGGATTCTAAATTATGATTTTATTAGGACAGTGGTTCTTTTTTTTCCACTAGAGCAACAACATACTATAAGAAGAGTTCCTTGAATAAAACACACAAAAAATGCTTTTTAGATTTAACAGAATGTAGATTTTTGATTGAGTATTAAAGATACCATACATAAAAACTGCAAGACTTATATGTAATTGCATGGACACTCATTCCAAATTAAAATATGTAAACCTTTCTAATATATACAGCATTTTTTAGTAATTATGGTCTTTAAATGACATTTACTTAATCTAATCAGTAGGGTTGGCAGATCTCCATGATTTAATAAGCATTTGTTGCACCTTTTTCCAATCAAGATATATTTCCTAGATCTTCAAGAAACACACCCACAAAAGAAAAGCTACTATAATATTCTGAGAACATGTAACCGGAAACCCACGTAGCTTGATCATATGTTTCTAAATAAAAATGTAATATGACATAATCATCCAAAGTTTTTTATGAATGTCCAAAGTAAAAGACATGAGCCTGACTTTGGACCAGATGTTTTATTACGGATCAAATACTAATTAATCTTCAACACACTGACCAGTTAACTGGTACTGCCTCCCAGCCAAAGTAGATTCATAAAACAGTAACCCTCCAATTTCTCATTATTACTGATTTATAACTTCATAGTATAATGTTTTTGCATAAAGACTAAGGTAAAATGGGAGAAAATCACAAGACAAAGCTCCTCCTGAAAAGAAATGACAACAAAGAGAATCACCACTTTTATTCCTCTTGCTGTCCTCTGAGTGCAGTTGCTATTTATTCATGATTAACAGACCTGCTAATTCAATTAGTGTAACAAGTCACGGTTCTTTCCCTTACACTCAGTTGTTTCTAAAGTGCTAATGATGCATTTACATTGTTAATTTAAGATGCTTTATCATGTTCAGCATATGAATGATTCCTTTAGGACTGAGAGCAGTCTGTTCCTATTAATGCTATTAGATAACCCACTCATATAAGTGCCAAAGAGTCATTACTCAACACCATCATTTATCTGCTAATGTGTGTTACTTAGGAACAAGGCGATTAAATTCTGTCCACTTTGTGAGAGGTTACATGTGTTCACACAGTCGTACTTCACATGCTATGGGTGCTAGTTACATTGCAGACCCTAGGAAGCTATGTCTTTCTCAGCCAGTGCTTCCATCAGACTAAGTAATAGCATTGGAAAACACAGAATGACAATAAAATATGTGATTGGGTGTGAAAGTACTGATGCAAACAGAAATTTGTGATTTTATGCTCAGTCAGATTTTAAAGAAACATCTCCTTGAATTCTCATCAAAGTTTTTAACTGAAAAAAAGAACTTAAGACTGTTATTGCAGAAACATTGTTTTTCTTAATTTGTGTTTTGATGGACATAAAATGTTAATGTTGTTTATTTCACCTTTGAGAATTTTAACTATGTAGTGTACGTAGTTTTAGGGTGGTATTCGCCTGTCATTGTAATGATTTTTTAGACTACAAGATGAACAGATTTACTTAACTGTCTTTTATTGTATATTAGCTTCACATAATATATTGTTTCACCTGACAGTTTTTTTTTCTCACTTTCCTAAAACCACAACAATACTAACACCAGCAATCTCTAGATGAGTGCAATGAGTATACAGCCTGTAAAAAAAAAAACATACTTCTCCTGGTTTGGGTTTTTTATTCATATTTAAATTTAAAACTTTCAGAACCAGTTTTTTGCCTTTACGATGTGGACTTACTGGTGTGCTTTGGATCATTGTCCTGCTGCATAAAAAAGCCTAAGGTTACATCTGACAGCTTGACATTCTCCTACAGTATTTTCTGCCAAATGGCAGAATTCATGGCTCCATCCTGAAGAAGCAAAGGAGCCCAATCCATCCCACTATCACTTTTGAACAGGGCGTATGATGTTCTTTTTCTGCCATGTCAGTTTTGTGCTTTACAGTGTGTAACAGGGCACACACCTCCAAAAGGTTCCAGTTTTGTCTCGTCAGTCTATTGAATATTTTCACAGTCCTGGTGATAATTAAGATGTTTTTTTGGGAAATGGAAGATGAGCCTTGTATCTGAGACGTCTCTTATTAACTTATTATTAAACTTATTATTAAACTTATTGGTAAATTATATAGAATTACTGCAATTTGTGAGGCATGCAAAAATTGATTTGTAAACCTTTCCAGAGTGAGAGGTGTCAGTGATTTTGTTTTTAAGTTTCTTTAGGTCAGGGCATGATGTGTTGCTTTTTAACATCTTGTAGTCTACTTCATGTAGCCAGTAAAACTCTATTTAAGTAATTTCTTGATTCTGCAGGTCAGGCAGTATATTATTTCACTAGTCTCTGTGTCGTTTTGGGAAATCAAAACAACAATAAGTGGTCAGAGATAATTCATAGTTTATTTGTGGTTTAACAAGGAGAACAATTTAATTTTTACATAAAGCCCAGTTGGACTGGAGACCTTTTTTCCCTTGATAAATACAGTCATCATTTGTACTTACTCAGATTATTTGTGTTTGATATAAACATTAGTTTGATGATCTAAAACTTGTGTGTGACAAAAAGCCTGAAGAAATCTGTACTGAGGCGAATACTTTTTCAAAATGCTGTATATAAAAAGTTTGACATTTTACAGTTCTGAACAGCTGAGTCTGAATATAATAATTATTAAATAATTAGCAGAATTACTCAAATGAACAGGTCAAGTCTATGACAGCTACTCCAAGCATTCAGCATGCCAGGACGAGGGAATCTTTATCAGTGCAGACAGAGCACTGAGTTATTGATAGTGTAAGATTACCTTAATGTTATTATCTGGCCAATGCTATATGTGTGTCCCATTTACTTAAACATTGTGGCAGTGGAGCTTATGTACATTACAGGTCCTTCTCAAAATATTAGCATATTGTGATAAAGTTCATTATTTCCCATAATATCATGATGAAAATTTAACATTCATATATTTTAGATTCATTGCACACTAACTGAAATATTTCAGGTCTTTTATTGTCTTAATACGGATGATTTTGGCATACAGCTCATGAAAACCCCAAATTTCTATCTCACAAAATTAGCATATTTCATCCGACCAATAAAAGAAAAGTGTTTTTCATACAAAAAACGTCAACCTTCAAATAACCATGTACAGTTATGCACTCAATACTTGGTCGGGAATCATTTTGCAGAAATGACTGCTTCAATGCGGCATGGCATGGAGGCAATCAGCCTGTGGCACTGCTGAGGTCTTATGGAGGCCCAGGATGCTTCGATAGCGGCCTTTAGCTCATCCAGAGTGTTGGGTCTTGAGTCTCTCAACGTTCTCTTCACAATATCCCACAGATTCTCTATGGGGTTCAGGTCAGGAGAGTTGGCAGGCCAATTGAGCACAGTGATACCATGGTCAGTAAACCATTTACCAGTGGTTTTGGCACTGTGAGCAGGTGCAAGGTCGTGCTGAAAAATGAAATCTTCATCTCCATAAAGCTTTTCAGCAGATGGAAGCATGAAGTGCTCCAAAATCTCCTGATAGCTAGCTGCATTGACCCTGCCCTTGATAAAACACAGTGGACCAACACCAGCAGCTGACACGGCACCCCAGACCATCACTGACTGTGGGTACTTGACCCTGGACTTCTGGCACTTTGGCATTTCCTTCTCCCCAGTCTTCCTCCAGACTCTTGCACCTTGATTTCCGAATGACATGCAAAATTTGCTTTCATCCGAAAAAAGTACTTTGGACCACTGAGCAACAGTCCAGTGCTGCTTCTCTGTAGCCCAGGTCAGGTGCTTCTGCTGCGGTTTCTGGTTCAAAAGTGGCTTGACCTGGGGAATGCGGCACCTGTAGCCCATTTCCTGCACACGCCTGTGCATGGTGGCTCTGGATGTTTCTTCTCCAGACTCAGTCCACTGCTTCCGCAGGTCCCCCAAGGTCTGGAATCGGCCCTTCTCCACAATCTTCCTCAGGGTCCGGTCACCTCTTCTCGTTGTACAGCGTTTTCTGCCACACTTTTTCCTTCCCACAGACTTCCCACTGAGGCGCCTTGATACAGCACTCTGGGAACAGCCTATTCGTTCAGAAATTTCTTTCTGTGTCTTACCCTCTTGCTTGAGGGTGTCAATAGTGGCCTTCTGGACAGCAGTCAGGTCTTACCCATGATTGGGGTTTTGAGTGATGAACCAGGCTGGGAGTTTTAAAGGCCTCAGGAATCTTTTGCAGGTGTTTAGAGTTAACTCGTTGATTCAGATGATTAGGTTCATAGCTCGTTTAGAGACCCTTTTAATGATATGCTAATTTTGTGAGATAGAAATTTTGGGTTTTCATGAGCTGTATGCCAAAATCATCCGTATTAAGACAATAAAAGACATGAAATATTTCAGTTAGTGTGCAATGAATCTAAAATATATGAATGTTAAATTTTCATCATGACATTATGGAAAATAATGAACTTTATCACAATATGCTAATATTTTGAGAAGGACCTGTATATGTGGTTCCTCCCATATGCAGCCCAAATACCACCAGATTTTTTGACTTTACCACAAAAACATATTCATAGCAACGTGGTTTATCTGGATTAAACATTATATATGTTATAGTATCATATACACTACCGGTCAAAAGCCTTTCTTATTTAATGGTTTTCTTTATGATTATGACTATTTACATTGTATGTAGAGTCTCACTGAAGGTATCAAAACACTGAATGAACACATGCAATTCTGTAGCAAACAAAAAATTGTAAAAGAACTCTAAATATGTTTTTTATTTTAGATTCCTTAAAGTAGATGCCCTTTGCTGTGTTGACTGAAATATTAATCTTTGGCCATGTCTCATTGCACCTATGGGAATTTCTTTCAAGACCTTTTGGAAAACCAGGTCAGGTGACGAACTCATGAAGCTCATGGAGGGAATGTGATATATGTAGAAAGGCTATGCTATTTACTTATCATTATACAGTATTGGTAATCCCTATTTCTTTTTGATTATATACATGATAGTAGTCATTTGGACATAGGGAGACTTTGATTTTTTTAGAGAACCAGTGGCAGCAATCTATCGTCAACTTGGATGGAGATCCAGAAAAAAAGGCCACATCTGAGGTGAAGTTTCTATAATCAAAGTAAGACACCTATACGGTGACAGTTGTTACAAGTGTATATACATATGGGATTTCTTTACAGGGGGTTGTACTGTAGCATGAAAGACAGGGCCAACTTACTTCATGGATGGACCAATGCATAGATTAATGAGGGTGGATGATGCACATATCATGTGCTTTCATGTTGAGCATTGTGGAGCTTTAATGTGAAAGTGGAATAGTTCAGTGATCATGAAAATTTCATATTCGGCCTCAAATAAAGACTGCAAAGTAGCCATTAGACAGACCTGTTTAATAAGGAAGGAGAAAAAATAGTTAAGTGAAGTCTCCTAGTGTGATTTAAATTTAATTGTACCTGGTGGATGTCAAACCTTGAACATGGTTTGTCTGTATGATTGGCGTAGATATATAATTGATTATGAAGCACTTTTAAGTCAATTTCAAAGTTCTTGAGAAGTAATGACCCTGTTCAAAAAATTGGTAGCATACTGCGGCAGAGGAAAAAGAATTGGGGAAAGGTACACTATATTGTCAAAAGTATTTGTCTACTTTTACAAGTATATGCATTTTAATGACATCCTGTTCTCAATCTATTACAGTCCAATTTTTTAATGGACCCACCGTTGCCAGCAATGGCAACTTTACCTATTCCGTAAACATCTTCCACAAGGTTTAGGAGTGTGCTCATAGTTAGATGAAAAAAAAAAAAAAGAATTGCAGCCTCTGCTCTAATTCATCCCAAAGGTGTTCAAGAAGGTTAGGCCAGTCAGGTTTCTCCTCGCTAAACGTTATACACCTGCAGCCATGGAGGTAGTTGGAACATCAGAATTCATAGATGTGGTGGTGTAACCCAAGCTACTCCCACACGTAAGGGTCTTCCACCATGAAAAGCCTTTTTAAGGTCACACTACAGCAGTTCAATCCTATTTAAGTCTGGACTAGGCCACTTCAAAATCTTTATTTTGTTATTTTAGTGATCAAGAGGTGGGCTTAGTGGTTCTATGCCTTGTTCTACAGCAGCACCTTTGAGCTTAAGGTCACAAATAACTTGTTGGACATTGTCCATTAGGAATCCCTGGCAGGGAGCAGAATTCATGTTTCCATCAGTTACAAAAAAACTTAGTGGAGAAGCAAAGCAGGACCAGACCAGCAAACTACCTGCATGTTTTACTGTCAGTTTGATGTTTTTTTTTTTTATGTTGCGTTAGTTTTACTTCAAATGTAACAGGCCGCACACCGTCCAAAACATTCCTCTTTTATCTCGTCATTCCACAGGATATTTTTTCAAAAGTATTTGAGATCGGGAAATGTTTTTTTGCACTTTTTACAACAGAAGTGGTTGTGGCCTTGGAACTCTCCCATAGATGGCATTGCTGCCCAGTCTTTTTCCTGTTGTTGATTCATGAAGTCTAACCTTAACTGAATCAATTGAGTCACTGGCTGATGTCAGTGACTTTGTTTCTCTTCTGATCTTGAATTTCTTTAGATCGTGGCATGGTGTGTTACATGTTGACTTCTCTTAGTGTACTTACAGTAAGGTTCTATGTGTTTTCTTGATTTTGTAGGGCAGGGAGTAATCAGGCATGGGTGTGGCTAGTGAAAGTGAACTGTGTTCAGAGGTACTTCACACTTAATTTATGATTTAATTAGGAGGGTAGTTATATATGTATATATATATATCTATCTATATATATATAGATAGATATATATATATATATATATATTCTCATCACAGCAATGAGAAAAATAATATATTGTCACACAATTGCTGTTGCCAGAAAAAGATTGTGTTACAAACACACAGTATTAGGATGACAGTAGATGTGAGAATAAACATATAATGCCAGAAGCTTCTTCATTACACAGACAGAAAAAAGTTACCAGTGTTTGAATGGAAACAAACATTGCTCTGGGCCTCTTTGTAAACAGCACGCAGATGCTATTTCGAGTGATGGGAGCTCCACCTTGTCAGAACAATTCCCTTAAAGAGGAACAGTTTAATGTCAACAATATTCTCTCCATCTGCCTGCTCATAAAAACCTTCCAATCCACAGGGAAAATGTTTCTCCCATTCCGAAAGGAAAAGCACAATGGAGAAAGATGAACTGATAACTTAGCATTAGCCTGGTGGAATGAGAGCTTTTTGGTGGCACACATCCATCTGTTCACGTTTGCAATTTTCAAAGAGGTGTCATGCCTTCCGTTATTTAGAAATATCCATGCAATTTTCACAAGGAACTCCTCCGAGCTGTGCCAGCTGACTGATTTGCATGACCACATTTGCAGTAAAACGGAGGCATTTCCACCTGCCAGGCTGCGGTGCTTTCTTCTGAGAAGTTTGATTTGTCTGTAGTAATCTGATTGGGAGGGATTCATCCAATTTATGCTGATAATGAGACAGCTTGACAGGGAGAAAACACCTCGCTTGGCATATAGAGTCACAATCTAATTAGGCAAGCTTACATATTCCAGTTAAACCTATTGTGCTTTACTGTGATAGATTACAGCACAATTTAAAACTGCACTTCTATGTTCTTTAATGTTGCAGTTATTTCACCTTATTTTTAACTTTCATTCTTACCTTAATATTTGTGTGCTAGTATATGTTAAATGTTGCCAGTGTCTAGGAGCAGCTGATTGCCCTGAGGCTGGGAGCTGGCCCGGGGCAAAGAGTCTAGCAACCATGGCAGAAAGGAATGTGTGCAAAGGTGAAGGTGAGACTGACAGAAAGGAGATTAAATCCCCATCTTCCATCTTTGTCATGGGGAAAGTGAGATCACAGTCCAGAAAGATGGATGATCGCCTTGCCAGTAATATCAGCAATCCAGCCTAATATGCGTCATAGAGTTACAGCTTCTGGGGAATAAAGCCTAACGCTGCTGAGGTGGTTCGGATGGGCCTTGGTTCCCCTCACTTATAAAACAAGGAAAAATACAAAGGATGAAACAGCTGAGGTCTGAGTTACGTAGGATTGAGACTGGCTTATCAGCTGTTAGAAAGGGGTAGATACAAGACTTAAGAACAATAAATAACCTCCAGTATTACATCCTGCCACATTATGCCTTCTAGACGAACAGAATATCTAGTCTATTTTCCGCTGTTGATATATTATTTTTCTCAAGTACAGTTTCACTTCTATTGTGATATTGCTTATATATATATATATCTATATATATATATATAGATATATATACAAATACACTCACCGGCCACTTTATTAGGTACACCTGTCCAACTGCTTGTTTACTCAGATTTCTAATCAGCCAATCACATGGCAGCAACTCAATGCATTTAGGCATGTAGACATGGTCAAGACAATCTGCTCCAGTTGAAACCGAGCATCAGACTGTGGAAGAAAAGTGATTTAAGTGACTTTGAACGTGACATGGTTGACTGGGATTTTCACGCACTACCATCTCTAGGGTTTACAGAGAATGGTCAGAAAAAGAGAAAATTTTCAGTGAGCGGCAGTTCTGTGGGCGCAAATGCCTTGTTGATGCCAGAGGTCAGAGGAGAATGGCCAGACTGGTTTGAGCTTATAGAAAGACAACAGTAACTCAAATAACCACTCATTCCAACCAAGGCATGCAGAAGAGCATCTCTGAACGCACAACATGTCGAACCTTTGAGGCGGGTGGGCTGCAGCAGCAGAAGACCACACCAGGTGCCACTCCTGTCAGCTAAGAACAGGAAACTGAGGCTACAATTCGCACAGGCTCACTAAAATTGGACAATAGAAGATTGGAAAAACATTGCCTGGTCTGATGAGTCTCGATTTCTGCTGCGACATTTGGATGGGAGGGTCAGAATTTGGCGTCAACAACATGAAAGCATGTATCCATCCTGCCTTGTATCAACGGTTCAGGTTGGTGGTGGTGGTGTAACGGTGTGGGGGATATTTTCTTGGCAAACTTTGGGTCCCTTAGTACCAATTGAGCATCGTGTCAACACCATAGACTACCTGAGTATTGTTGCTGACCATGTCCATCCTTTTATGACCACAGTGTACCTATCTTCTGATGGTTATTTCCAGCAGGATAATGCACCATGTCATAAAGCACGAATCATCTCAGACTGGTTTCTTGAACCTGACAATAAGTTTACTGTACTCAAATGGCCTCCACAGTCACCAGATCTCAATCCAATAGAGCACCTTTGGGATGTGGTGGACCGGGAGATTTGCATCATGGATGTGCAGCTGACAAATCTGCAGCATCTGTGTGATGCTATCATGTCAATATGGACCAAACTCTCTGAGGAATGTTTCCAGTACCTTGTTGAATCTATGCCACAAAGGATTAAGGCAGTTCTGAAGGCAAAAGGGGGTCCAACCCGGTACTAGCAAGGTGTACCCAATAAAGTGGCCGGTGTGTATATATATATATATATATATATATATATATATATATATATATATATATATATATGTATGTATATACATGCCTCCGCTGTAGTAGCATTATAGCAACATTAATTAGGTTTTCAAAAGCACAAGATTTCTAAAAAAAATATATTTTGAACAAATTAGGCCAAAATGGAGACTTTTTGAAAAATTCCCTGTCATATGTTTGAGAAAACCTGAACAGATAATATCAGTCCAAACAATGTATGCCAGCTTATAAGCATTCTTGGGGGGGTGCAGCAACTAAATGCATTCAGTTGCTGCCATGTGATAAGCTCATTTACTACTTGTGTTAAGAAAATTAACAAGTACCTAATAAAATGGTCGGTAAGTCTATACTGTATGATTGTATTACTTTCACAATGCTTTTTAAAACTAGTATGTCAGGATGCTTCTCATCAGTTATTGACATTTTGTAATTTACTGATAAATATGAATTTTTTATAGAACATCTAACACATTGTATGGCTTGTGTGTGTTAATAAAGCATAGTCTGAAATCTAAAACTAATTCACATCTATTTTACTATACATTCACTCAAAAATTCTAAAGCAAAACCCTTAAAAGTCAGAAATAAAATATTATCCAAAATTAACAAAATAACTTTCTTTTAAAGTTTTTTTTCTTTTTTGAAGTTTTAGGATTAGATAATGTTGTGCAGTTAAATTGCTCTTTGTTTTGTGCTCCTCCCTAAAAAATGTCCTTTTAGAGATAGAACACCCTTTAAAGTTACTTGTCATCCTCATAAAATTTCAAGACCAACCATATTAATCTCTTACATGCAGCTGCCTCCCCCTCAGAGGCTTAGATGCACTCAGTGTGAGCTCTGCTCAGATATGAAAATGCTTAGGAGATTCACAGAAAATTTGCAGGATCTAATTGGTGTTTCTCTGCATCTCTGTGTACGTCTCTCCATCTACTGGCAATGTGCCTTGCAAAATTAAGGCAAAATTCTTTGATCTGATATAAGATTTGAATAGTGGAGGTTTAAATATTTAAAATTCTTCTGCAGTATCACTTTGATCTCTGAAATGATTAATAGGGGTTTGTTATAGAAAATATACTAAACGGATCTGGAACAGCCAGCCCACCATAATTGCGAGTTGTCTCACAGAAAGAGGGTAAATTACACATTTTAAAGTAACAGGGTAAACAGTTCATTTGGGTCTTAGCTCATTCTTTTATGTTTAATGAGAGCAGGAGACAGAGAGTGACTTCAAACAGTCTAATCTAAAGTGGAAAGGACTCACTCTGTGGGAGAGTGACACTCGGAAAGGAACGTGCTTTCATCGTTTATCGAGATGATTAGGAAGAGGAGGCTTTGCATGCAATGGGCAGGAGGGTTTTTGGCCAAGACTGGAGAAAGCAGCAAAACACAATTATGCCAATATAGATAATGGGGGTGTTATACAACCACTTTTATACGAATAGACTGTAGACAATTCACAAACTGGCACTGTCCCCTCTTTTCACCATATTCAGGGTTTGTGTGCAAGTTTTGTGTATAATTGAAGAAGTATCTCAATGTTTTGTCACAAGTAAGCAAGGTTCAGATACCAGTGGTTGACATAACACTCAAAATTCTTGCTTAATTAAGGGAATTCTTGAATTTTTTTCTGTTTAAGAGCAGTGATAGCAAAAATATATATATATAATTTTTATTCAACACTATATTTTCTTTATTTTTCAGGAAAACAAAAAGTTATTTACATCATTAATCTCTTAATGAGTCCCTTTGGCAAGACAGACAGGTAAAAAGGTTGAAACAGGACAGGTACACAGAGTTGCACCAGTTCACCAGTTCATCCTTATCAACACCTGATTCTTAGTTTAGTTCACACTGTTGAAAGCGAATAAATTCAGGTTCATAGTTCACTGCCTAAACAATTAGAACTAGGTTCAAAAACCGAATTTGAGCCACTTCTTGTTAGGTTATCAGTCTCTTTATAAAAACAAATCTATAATGAAATCTAGATCTGCCTTGCCAAATTTGTGGGGAGCTTGGAGTGAGTTTTGTTTTGCTAATGAGGTGTGGTGTGGTTGGCAGGGGTTATTATAACAAGAATTGTGACAATTACACAAACAATGGAAACCAAGTCACAGTTGCAGGCAATTTGTTTTGGAGTTTCAAAAAGATACACACACACACAAGCTGCTTCTTTGTTACTCCAATAAGTGAGATGTAAAACATGCACAAGGGGAGGAGTGCAGCGAAGTACAACTGCAGTGCTTATTTCATTTTGTTTCAGTTTCCAGACAGGAAACAGACTGAGAGATGCAAAATACCCAAGGTTGGGAATCAACCCTCAGACAGCTTCCATATACGGGGAACATGGTTATTTCTTTGGCGCTCGAACCCGGGAGGAAGACATGAATGCTGAGAATGACATGAGCTAAGATGATCATATGTAAGGCTTAGATTTAAATATGTCTTCCCCCTGATCCGACACTGGTGGTGGATTGGCGGCCAGGGAACGAGGAAGCCAGGAGTAGATGTGAAGGAAGATGGTGGAGGTGGGGTGGAGGAGGGATGAGCTCAGCTGACAAGCGAAGACGAACACGGTAGAAACTCCTTTAAAAGCAAGGCGTTGGAAGGTGATTGGATGGAGAATCAGATGGACAGGATGCTGATTGGAAGGCTGGGAGACGCACCGAAGAGTCACTGGAAGGTGGAGGCAGTGAAGGTGAGTCTTTCATTCAGAATTTTTGTCAAAACTCCATTTCAGATCAGACATTAAAAATTGATCCACACCCGTACAGATGAACTTACAATCATAAATTCAGCAAAACTGTGATAAAAACTGTGATATCTCACCGATGTTTCTACAGTTTAAAACATACCCCGTATAAAAAGACTTACTGTCTGAAACTAAATCAGACCAAACCTTTCCTCTTTTAGGTCAGGAAGGGTTAACCAAAATTATTCATATTTGCTAAAGGCCAGAATAATGACATTGTTTGAGAATTTAAGAATTATTTTCTTCCGATTGAAAAGTTAACACACACTAAGATTACTACACCTTTAAATAATTTTGGAAAGTCCAGATAATGATAATGTCATGGCTTTTTCAGCTTCCCATAATTCACCACACATTTTAGTTTAATTCAGGAACACCTGTGGATGTACTTAAAGGTAACATCACAAACATTCTGCCTCCTTTTGTGACATCATGGAAAAAGAAAAATCAGTCATGATATCAGGAAGAGAATCGGAGACCTCTTCAAGTCTGATTCACCTTGGATGCAATTTCCAGATGCCTGAAGATGTCGAGGTAATTTGTTCAAACAGTTAAGTAGAAACAGCATGGGAATGTCTAGCCATCAAGAAAAGACAGGTTTTGTGTTCCAGAATAAGAAAATGGAAAAGACCTTGTGAAAACACTGTGTGAAGCTGGTTAGAGTGTCATTATAAACAGTGAAACAAGTTATATACCAACATGAGCTGAAAGGCCACTCAGCAAGGAAGAAGCTTTCACTCCAAAAGTCTACCAAATGCAGTCAGGGATAAAGACCTTTAAAATGTGTCCTGTGGTCTGATGAAATTAAAACTGAAGTGTCATAATGACAACCTTTATATTTGCAGGAAAATGGGGAAATGTTGCGAGCTTGAGAAAACCATTCCAACTGTGAAGTTCAGCTTCATGTTGTGGGGATTTTGCTGCAGGGCTAGAGATGGCATCATGAGAAATAAAACACATAATTAATATTAAATATTGAAGCAAAGTGGCTTAAGGACAACAAGCCAATGGTTTTAGACTGGCCATCAGTCCTATTCTCAGTCCTTAAACATCTGAGGGTACAACTGAAAAGGTGTGAGCAAGATGGCCTACAACCCAGACTCAGTTACAACAATTCCATCAGAAGGAATAGGACAGTAAACTGTAGTGAAAAGCTCATACCTTTTTAATTCCAACAAATGCTAGGGAAATGTGTGTGAACTTATGAATTTAAAGAAAACATTGCTTTATGTAGGTTCTTGGTAAGATCCATTTTATTGCAGCCAGAACAGGGATTGGTTTATGTGTATAGCAACTGTGATACCTAAACATTACAATGAATTACTTGAAGTCTTGCCAGCAAAGCGTGGGGAGGGTTTGGTTGACATCACATCAGCTTGGGAAGTCCTGCTTCAAATTCTCTGTTGAAAGACACCACACATATGACTACTAGGTGATGAGGCTGTAAGAAAAATCGCCAGTCACGTGTGCAAAATAACATGTTTTGGCACAGATAAAGTGTGCCAGATTTTTTCTTTTTTGTCATCCATAGATGGATTATCAACATAGTATCAGTGATGAGACCTGCTCATCCAAAGAGAGACGTAGTGAAAACTTCCAATGTTTTTAGAATGACCAATCACAGAGTGATTGATCATGTATTGTAACAACAATATTCCTTATTTGGAGCGAGATTTGTCAGGGGAATGTGAGAAAGAGAGGCAGGCCATCTGGGTGAGAGTTGGCAACACTATGTCATTACCTTGCATTTGAAGCCTGTTCTTTGCCAGATCATTTGCAACAGTTCAGTTCTCTGCTGTTCATTTGTCACATAAACTGCAAATTAATAAGGCTAAACTCTCAAGAAAGCTTTTCTCATCCACTTATTTTCATGTTTAGTCGTCAGAAAGCAATAGTGAGAGACGACAAAGATTTTGTATTAAGGTTTCAATCGCATCACTAGGAGAGTGGTTTAGTCAGCTGACTTAACCACCCTCCTAGTTTAAGAAGTTTAAGAAGAGACAAAGAGATGGAGCTTCTTTTTGACCCTGTTGTACCTGCAAATGCACTGGTCTAACTCCTTGCCTCCAGCTGTGACAACAGAAATAGTTGCAGACTAGTTTGAATGGCTGCGGCACAAGCATTTGGTTTCCATTTTCATGTTTAAAGCAAAGAACAAGTCTTTAAAAGCAAATTTAAAGTGAAGTGAGATGCAAACATTTTCAGGGACAGGTCCCCACAGAGACAGATATGTGTGTGCACAGCAACATGAACTGAACAGCGCCTGATGTGGACACACACACTCACATGTGCAACACAGCAGTCACAAAGCTCTTCCCTTTGAGGGTAAATTTGATTTTTATCCTGCAATTGCTGCAAAAATTTGCCCTAAAGGTTTTTGTTATTTTAGCACTTTGGTGTTCAAGTTTGTTGTGGAAAAAATTGCATTATCAAGGTTAGGGTCCCTATGAACCAGTCTATGCAGGACACTTCAAATACACAAGTTAGACAGAACATCAGTACAGACCAGAGATAGACTCGATTTTGAGACTCCAACCCGAGTCACAAAAATAAAATTGCCTGGAAAAACTGACTTAAGAAAATCTCTGCTACAGACAGGTGTTTTTGCGTTGATGTCAAAGAGAAGCTCTAAAATGTTCCAGGAGAACATTAGTCATTCTGCTAAACGTTCTTTTTGATTTGATCTACTTCATAGTTAGATCAAATAGGGCAAGTCGTAAAGGTCCTAAAGCAGCCCCAGACCATCACACTATCACCGTAATGTTCGACTGCAATTATGGTGTTCTTTTTCTGAAATGTTGTTAGTTTTTTGTTGGACATAACAGGAAACATATTCAAATGATTCCTCTTTTTTCTCTATGATTTTGGCCTTGGAACTGCAACATACAGGTCCTTCTCAAAAAATTAGCATATTGTGATAAAGTTCATTATTTTCCATAATGTCATGATGAAAATTTAACATTCATATATTTTAGATTCATTGCACACTAACTGAAATATTTCAGGTCTTTTATTGTCTTAATATGGATGATTGTGGCATACAGCTCATGAAAATCCCAAATTCCTATCTCACAAAGTTAGCATATTTCATCCGACCAATAAAAGAAAAGTGTTTTTAATACAAAAAACGTCAACCTTCAAATAATCATGTACAGTTATGCACTCAATACTTGGTCGGGAATCCTTTTGCAGAAATGACTGCTTCAATGCGGCGTGGCATGGAGGCAATCAGTCTGTGGCACTGCTGAGGTCTTATGGAGGCCCAGGATGCTTCAATAGCGGCCTTTAGCTCATCCAGAGTGTTGGATCTTGAGTCTCTCAACGTTCTCTTCCCAATATCCCACAGATTCTGTATGGGGTTCAGGTCAGGAGAGTTGGCAGGCCAATTGAGCACAGTGATACCATGGTCAGTAAACCATTTACCAGTGGTTTTGGCACTGTGAGCAGGTGCCAGGTCGTGATGAAAAATGAAATCTTCATCTCCATAAAGCTTTTCAGCAGATGGAAGCATGAAGTGCTCCAAAATCTCCTGATAGCTAGCTGCATTGACCCTGCCCTTGATAAAACACAGTAGACCAACAACAGCAGCTGACACGGCACCCCAGACCATCACTGACTGTGGGTACTTGACACTGGACTTCCGGCATTTTGGCATTTCCTTCTCCCCAGTCTTCCTCCAGACTCTGGCACCTTGATTTCCGAATGAATGCAGAATTTGCTTTCATCCGAAAAAAGTACTTTGGACCACTGAGCAACAGTCCAGTGCTGCTTCTCTGTAGCCCAGGTCAGGCGCTTCTGCCGCTGTTTCTGGTTCAAAAGTGGCTTGACCTGGGGAATGCGGCACCTGTAGCCCATTTCCTGCACACGCCTGTGCACGGTGGCTCTGGATGTTTCTACTCCAGACTCAGTCCACTGCTTCCGCAGGTCCCCCAAGGTCTGGAATCGGCCCTTCTCCACAATCTTCCTCAGGGTCCGGTCACCTCTTCTCGTTGTACAGCGTTTTCTGCCACACCTTTTCCTTTCCACAGACTTCCCACTGAGGTGCCTTGATACAGCACTGTGGGAACAGCCTATTCGTTCAGAAATTTCTTTCTGTGTCTTACCCTCTTGCTTGAGGGTGTCAATAGTGGCCTTCTGGACAGCAGTCAGGTTGGCAGTCTTACCCATGATTGGGGTTTTGAGTGATAAACCAGGCTGGGACTTTTAAAGGCCTCAGGAATCTTTTGCAGGTGTTTAGAGTTAACTCGTTGATTCAGATGATTAGGTTCATAGCTCGTTTAGAGACCCTTTTAATGATATGCTAATTTTGTGAGATAGGAATTTTGGGTTTTCATGAGCTGTATGCCAAAATCATCCGTATTAAGACAATAAAAGACCTGAAATATTTCAGTTAGTGTGCAATGAATCTAAAATATATGAATGTTAAATTTTCATCATGACATTATGGAAAATAATGAACTTTATCACAATATGCTAATATTTTGAGAAGGACCTGTAGATGCCATTTTTATCTAGTCTCTTTCTTTTTGTAGAATGATGAACACTTACCTTAACTGAGACAAGTGAAGCCTGCAGTGCTTTAGATGTTATGACATCTGAGTTCTTTAGTGACCCCCTGGATGAGTTATTGATGTACTCCTGGAGTAAGTTTGGTCAACTTGTTGGAAGGTTCATCACTGTTCCAAGCTTTCTCCATTAGTGGATGATAACTCTCGCTGTGGTTCTCTGGAGTCCTAAAACCCTAGAAATGAACCTTTCCAGAATGATAAATGTGATTGATTTGACATGATGTGTTGTTATATGAGATCTTTTGGTGATATCTTCATTCAACAGCTCAAGCAATAATTAGGTTTGTCTGTGCTGTTCAAACAATGTAATGGCAGTGCCACATGGGTTTGGATAGCTTTTGCCCATTAATGAATGAAATCCATATTAAATATAAAAAACAACAGTGAAGAAATCTGTGAGGGTAAAAATACAAATACAATTAACGTAGCATTTGCAGAAACTAGAGCCAATGTCTCCAGTTCATTTTCTTTTAAATTGGCACTGATTAGAGAATCATCAAATGCACTGATAATGCTCTTTTAAGAAATATTCAAATTGGTGCAAAAAAATACAGGTGCTCCAGTCACTCTGTTGCATGAAGGTATATGTATGCATGTTTGAATTGAAACAATTCATTCAGGTTTCCTCTACTTTATTGAGACACATTTCAAATTAGCAGTAACAGACATTAAACCCAGCTGTGATTTATTTCAGTCTGACTGAAGTACCACCTATTTAAGATGAACCATAGCAATCCAGAAACACATTCCTTACCAGCCTCAGCACTGACCTTTCACTTGATCTTTCATCACCCAAACTCACTCTTTTAATGCTCTTTTTCTTCACTAGGTTTCCCACTAAACACATAAATGGACAATCTTAACTGGAGCAGATGTGAGTTGGTTTGTGTATATGTGTGTGTGTGTGTGTGTGCTCCTGAGCACACGTGACGCTCTTCTTAATGGCAGTCACAGGTCAGTGACGATACATCTTCAAAAACGGTTGTTGGCAGCTGACAGGTGACCTACCAGACCATGAATTGCTTGTCTAACATTTTCAGGCAGCGTACCAACTGGTTTTTCCGATTGTAGTGGCACACCGCAAGACAGCCACCTGCTCACCGACTGCAGCAATCAATGAAGATGATTTTTGTTTCTTTTTCTCCTCTTCTTCTCTGACAAGGCCCAAAAGAGGTGATATTGACATTTGAGGCTGGAGCGTAAATCGATGCAACCAGTCAAGCCATCTGACTGAGCAAAACCCATAAACGCCGAGCCCTCTTGTTGTGGCTCAAGGATTGATTGATTGTTGGAATGGCAAATGTTAGGAAAGGGTGTCAATGCCTGCTTTATTTTATTTATGTTTTTAGACAAAAAATGAGATAAAGACAAGGGTAAAAGGTTGAAAAGTTGTTTTATCAATGAGGCATGTCTGACTTACCCGCACAATTACGCCATAAATAGGAGCTGTTTCATGTGCAACATCATAGAAGAGTAAGTGTTATATTATATGCCTCCATGCAAAGCTATGTCCTTCTTGCTGTCTTTTCCAGTCTTGTCAATAACCCCCTCCTCAGTAAGTAAAAGCCACTGACAGCTCCAATTTAGTCATTGTGCTTCTCAAAGTATGTTTCCACACTAATCAAAATGACTCTCTGTTTAATAAAGCATGAAAAAAGCTTTTCAATGAACGGTCTGCTGGAGCGGAAGTCATCTTTCCAGTAATGCCAGAAGATTAATCAACAGATTGGATTCTGCTCTGCATTGCAAATCCCTCCTGCTGGCCTCACTTAAATCCAAATATCTGGGTTTTAAAAAAAGACACACATGAGATGATTTATTTTAAGAAAAATTGAAAAGTAGACTGATGGCTGTTTTTTTTAAAGGTCTGAGAGAGAGATGCCACATCATATAAGTGTGCTTTCCTGGCACTAACTGTCAGCACAGTTGGTAAATGGTTTTAAAGAGAGAGGGGGCTGACACTCTGCATACCAGATTGTGATATGAATGGCACAACTTGGCACCTTTCCCTAAAATGGTGTGGCAGGTGGCTCTGCCTTCACTACTTGGTTTGTGGGTCACTCTGGGATTAAATGTAATGTGACAAATAATACATAAAACAAGCATTACCTATCATCAGAGAAAGTACAGGGGCATCTAATAAATTAGAATATCATTGAAAACTTATTAACTTGTTAACTTATTGTTGTAATTTAACTTAAAAACTGAAATATTTATTAAATAGGTTTATGTCACACAGATTCATATACTTCAAATCAATTCAATTGAAAATTTATATATATAGCACATTTAAAACCACCTCAACTGACCAAGGTGCTTTACAATAGTTAGTGCATCACGGATAAAGATAGTTAAAAATGAAATAAGTAATAAAAATTAAATGAATAATAATACCATTTGCAATAAAATAACAATAAAAGTAACGGTAAAAGTAACAAACCAGCATTTCATGTCTTTGTTGGTGTTAAATGAATGATTAGTAGACATTTTGAAGTTGTCATTACTAACAAAGACTCTTCTACAAAGTGCTTATTTAATTTCTGTGGTAAATACTTACTCCTTGTGTCCTTCCTATTTTTCCCATACCTTAATCTGTGGACTAATTGGATATACAAAATCACCTGGATTTCTTAGTACGTGTGGATTACTTGGGTTGTTACTGAGATCTGGTGTGAATTTTATGTCAAATCCCATTAGACATAGACAAAAACATTAAGTTTTAGCGGCTTTATTTTCAGTTCAATTCAGTTTATTTATATAGCGCCAAATCACAAACATGTCGTCTCAAGGCACTTTACAAAGTCAATTCAAACGAATCACTCATTTTTCAAGTCAGGTACATGGATTCCAATTAATCAAACAGTGCAGTTGGATTCAGTTTATTATTCAAATTGTTTAAAAGTTTTTCTATCTAAGGAAAACCAGCAGATTGCATCGAGTCAGTGGAAATAATGACATAAATAAGTATATTTACATTTATAAATATACTTATTTAAACACACACAAACACACACACAGTCAATAATGATGTGAGATGTCATATTTTCTGTTGGTTATCAAGTCAGCTTAGCAGAACCTCCTGCTTTCCTCTGCTGACAAGCTTTATGAAGATGCTGATTTCATTTTCCAGCAGGGCATAACACCTGCCCACACCACCACTATTAGGGCAAAATGGCCTCTATGACTTGCTGCATTGATGCAGTAATTGATGCAAAAGGAGGTCAACGGCGTACTGTGCAGTAAATAGACATACTTTTCTATAGGTCCACATTTCTGTATTATTCAAATATTTTCATTGGTCTGATGTAAGAAACTGAACTTTCAGTATATACCATATTCATTAAAATCCCTGAAATAAACACTTAAATAAATGATCTTTTTAAGGATATTTTTACTAAGAGATTGATTTGTGATGGGTTATGTAATCCAAAAAAAAAAAAAGTTTTACCTAGGGAAATTGATTTTTCATGCTTTTCCCCTTGTTTACTGTAGCATGGGAAGTAAAGGGCAAAATTTCCAAAATAGAATCAGCCCTGCCTTTTTCTGCTCAGTGCATGAAAACAGTATTGATTAATGGTCATCGCCCGTTTTCCACGCAGAATGATGTAAAGACCCTGTCACTTACCATCACCTTCTCCGAGAACATGTTCCATCAATCCCAGTGCTGAAGCGGGCGAGCAGTGGCAGGTGGCACATATTTCACCTGCCCAGGCACAATGGGCCAGTAAGTGGGACAAGGCAAGCAGACAAAAGTGACACATGCGAAGGTGACAGCTTTTCACACCTGGGAATAATGGTTTTGATAGGCGTCCTGCTTGTTTCGCCGCTGTGGAGTGGACGGGTACCAAAAATGTGTGATAATATACACAATTAGCTCATAGCACAGAAAGGACCCAAGGCCTTCACAAGCCAGGGCAAATCTAAACTCTACCTTTCACCGAGAAGTGTGGCAGCACAATGTCTCAGCACAATGCTGAAAGAATACCATGTTTTGACACATCAAGGATACAATTATTGGGCCCTAAAGCCATGCTTGTCCACACATGCACCCTATCAGTTAGAGATAGTGAATAGTTGTGGGAGCAGTGTAGTTAATATCCACATCACCGCTGGGAGACTGTCATCCCGGCTTCATCTGATTGTCTGTATTTGAAACCCTGGAAAGAAAACATAAATTACAAACAATGGAATTCATGCACATCCACAGCTGCATCGTCTCTGATGTCCTTGGTTCTTTTACATCAGCTAATATCACACATATGCCGTGACTTCAAAAGTACATCAGTGTTAATATCACTATAGCTGTCCAATTTATTCTGTAACAATTTCCTTCTCCCTTGTGTTTTGTAAAGGAGGCAGAGCTATTTTTGCTTTACATCCGATCATGTTGCCACGTTAATATCTCACAATGACGCTGCAGCATGACAGAACAGAGAATGTGTGCATGTTTCATGACACTGGTTTGATCATCTCCATGGTACAATATCTGCATACAGTTCTTAGAGCTTGTCAGTGCGGGACAAAGTGGTGCTGCTTACTCTCTGTAGGGCATCCTACGATGCTGCAGCTTATTACTAGTTCCTCCACAGTGGCTCCAAATGTGGCTATGTGCTGTGACAGAGAAATAACCTGAAGAAAATCCATATGATTGTGCATTCAATAAAGTGGGAAAATTACTGAATATTCATGGTAAACCTCACATATTAAAAACTGATGTTAACCAGAGGCTATCATGAATGAAGAAGTTAAATAAAAGCTCAAAATAATTATCTTGTATAAAGATATTTTATCAATCTAAAGATTCAAGTTTTGTAAAAGTAAATAGCACACTATAATATCTTATTAACGGTTGCTGCAAGCATTTGCATAATCATTTTTTAAATTTATTGTACAGCTGTGTTTTGTAATGAGTTAAGTCAGGTTTAACTAAAGTGCATGTAAAATGAATCTTAACCTTTACATCGGAACCTAATTAGACCTTCTCTAAACTTGTGAATGCACCAGTGTTTCAGTACTTATTGGATAACATGCTGTTCTCTAACAGGCTGATTACCCAAAAGACGCCACAAGTGTCTGGTCCTATCACCAGCACTAAATGTTCTGGTTCAATAAGAATTTGTATTTAAAATCTAAGAATCGATCAACAATATCTGACCATCTTGTGAGGCTTTAAACAGGATGTTGCCACTAAGCTTAAAGCAGGGTTGCCAACTCTAGTCCTTTAGGAGCAAATGGTCTGCATGCTTTAGATGTCTCCATGCTCCAACAGAGGTGATTCAAATGGCAAGAACTGTTCATTTGATTATTTGTGTTGGACAAGGAAAATGTCAAAAACATGGATCTTGGGGACTGGAGTTAGCCAACTCTTACATAGAGTGTCCTGCAGAACCTCGTGGGGAATGCCACCCAACTCCAGACCCATTTAAGGGAGGTGAGACCCAGCCGAGTATCACATCAGATCATTCAAAACAGTTCACATCAGCATGTTTTCCACAGGTCCTGCAAGGGTACCTGACCACAGGTGTCATCGTCTTGAATGTGTCAAGGAGCATTTGGGCTGGACCGAGAACTAGTTGACTCCAGTGCTGTTGTCTGATCAAAGCAGCATTCACACTGAACAGAAATGATTTCCGCCAACATACGTAAGAGACATAATAGAGAATGCTCTGTTTTCACCACACAAATCTTTGTACGTGGTGGTTTTATAGTTTGGGCAGGGGGGGCTTATATTCGTTATTTTGCTTCTATACTCAGGGCAATGCTTTGTCATTGCCCCACAACTTTTGTCACACTGTCGGTGGAGGACTTACAGTGTTTTCAGCACAAGCACTTTTTAAAATGCATGATACAGTGATTGAGATGAACTGTCAAGTGGGAGCTTTTATGTCTGGAGTTTTAATTTACATGTGGTCAATAGCTGCTTTCAGCAACACCTCTTTTATGTTTTTGCAGTCAGTAAAAAGATCTGCTCATCTCCCGGTTCCAAACTAATTAAAATCTGGTCCCACAATGTCATTTTTATTCAACTGAATATGCAGAACAAATGTAAAGATGTGTTTAAAAAGACAGTTTCATCCTTGTTGTTTCCATAAAATTTAAGAGGGAAGTAGCAGTCAGGCACTAGTAATCAAGGCACAATTGGTTACCTGATATTCATTAGTGTGAACACCTCTATAAAAACAGCAATTTTGACAATATGCCACTCTGGAGTATACAGGTGTGTGTTAACACAATGCCAAGTTGGAAAGACATCAGCCATGACCTTTTAAAAACAACTGTTACTGCCAGTCAAACCGGGCCATTTCCAAACAATTTGAAGTCTATTATTTTACAGAGAGAAAGACTATTCAAGTGCAAAACATTTAGGATGGCTGCCAGGAGTGGACGTCCCAGCAAAGGGTAACCCTAATCCTAAAATATACCCCAAGGTCAGACTGTGCAGCATTCATCCTGTAGAAACTGCAAATTACCCAAGTACTATATTTCAGATTTTACAGGCCTCAGCATATCATATATTGGAGTTCATGTCTGTATAATTAAAGAAAGAAAGGGAAGCGTTTTCCCATAGCAGTGTAACTTTAGGTTGTAAAGTTTTACCTGTCTGAAACACAAGATTTCTAGAACAATGCCCTTTGGACAGATGTGAAAAGTAGAGCAGTTTGGTCACAATGCAGAGTGCAGTGTTTGGTAAACACCAAACACTCCATGCTTGCATTTCAAGCATACATTTCTTTTAAAACATATCAAAACAAACATCTTTTACCAACTATCCAGCATGGTGGTGGAAGGTTGATGATTTGGGCTTGTTTTGCAGTTATGATAGTGGGACAGTTTGCAGTCATTATGTGGAATTGTGAAAAGATTAATTGCAGTCAGTCTTAAGTCATGTGTATTGTATTTCTTACAGCCATGAGAGAAAAAATATGCTATGGTAAAATTATACAGAATTATCCTTCAACAAACAAAGCAGCTTTCTGAAATGGCTACATCTTAATAAAAAGCTGAAGTACACCATAGTATAAAATAATGAAATATTCATTACACAGTAGAACTACTGACAATGACCTGACATTACTTTATTGGTTATTGTACCAGATCTGATGATATTTCCACAAAGGGAGGCCTGGAAAATGTTTACGGCAGGTTGGGATTAAGGCCACCAAATCCAGCCTTCTGTTCCTAAAGACCTTAACAAGCAGAGCTGGATAATTAAATTGTTGAGACTCTGACACTGTCTCTTCTTGTTCGACTATTGCCCTACCTCTTCCCTGGTCTAATTTATTTGGACAGGAGCGACACCTGTGGGCAGACTGGGCTGCCTTCCACCTCTGCAGTTCTGGGGATATACAGTTAGCTTGAAGGGTTCAGAGGTTGGGGTGAAAAGGTAGAGCCATCAGGGATGAGCCGGGTCAAGCTATTTAAGTCAATATTGCTCACCCTGTCTGACAGGCACAATAACACCTTTCTGATCTGCAAGGCCGCTGGACAAAGAAGGCAGCGGGTGCGTCTCATCAGGGAGGGATTGTGGGCTTGAATTGCTGCAGAATGGCTGCAGGGGGGAGAGGCATGTGTCCGAGGGTCCCCATAGAGCAGGCATTAAAATGAAGGACTCAGTGTTGTTGACCTAGCTACAGGCCGTATATGTCACCAGCACAGCCATCAATAGTACCATGTCATCACATTTGCACTTCAAAAATACAAGGCGAGATTAGATCGACTCAGTGATCAGACTCAGCAATTAAATGCAGCTCAAGACAAACCTGGGCATGATTTGGTTTTTCCTTTGAGACAATTACATCTCATAGTTTTTACAATTTTCTTTCTCTGCTTTTAAGATTGATCAAAATAGTAAAAATAAAAACAATTAGCAGATTAAAATTGCCAAAACATATTTTAACATTTGTTCATCCACAGGTTGTACTAGATTAAAGTCAAAACCTGAACTACAGATCAAAGTTTATTTCAGATACATCCAAAAAAGATGTGGTGTGGGTCAGCACTGCATCTTTCTCTGATGGGTAAACAGCAATCTGCAGGCCCTGCACGGATTATCTGCCCTCTCAGCCTTTGTGCAGGGTCAATCGTCCCACCTCTTCCCAAGCTTATAAAATGTCCTTTATCAATATTTTAGCACATCAATTGTAACCCTTAGTAAACACATCTCCTGAAAAGCAAATTATCAGTGGACAAAGTCACTAGGGATGGGCAGTCTGGCCTGTCAAGGCTTTTTCTCACACAACGCGTCAATTCCATCTTTGAGGGGACCAATAGAATTCAGCATCAGCTTTCGTTGAGGGTTTTCCAAACTAAACAATGCCCTGGGCATATTGTATTCTCAAGAGAACTGTTGGTCAAACAGAGATATGCTTGAATTACCAGAGTATTGAACACTGAAAAACCAGTCAGAAGTCCATGTTTATAGAGTTTACAGATTTTTCCTTTTCAAGACTTCAAGACAAAACTTTGTGGCCAGGAGTATTTTTTAAAAAAGGACAAAAAAGTAATTTAATATTTATAGCAAAGGACTGAGTGAGATTGCTACTTTTACAAAAAAAGGAAGGATTTTTCACATTCAAAATTTTCTCTTAAAATTTAAATTAATTAAATGAATCTCGCAAAACCTGAAAGCTATTTCCTTTAGATTCTGGGAAAACTGATTTAGAATCCAGTGTGTTACCAGTGTCTACTGGACCACCCAGAAGTGAGGAAGGCTTTCAATCTGCTGATTAGTTGAAATAATGCCACATATAATAAATAAATGTTTGTCTGATTGTCTAATGGTGAAGTATTGACTGAATTCCAAACTTTTAAAGCTTTAAAACTGTAAAACACCAAAACCTAAAATATTGAACCATACTAAATATGATTGGAGGCTGAATACTGAGTAACCCAGTAAGGCCATTTACACATGAAACAATGTTGTTAAATTGTTGCCTTGTAAGTTTAATTGGTTGAGCTTAACAGCGATAATGGATAAGAAGTTATTAGCTGGTGAGACGTATTTGTGAAGAAACTGCGATCAAATACAAAGAAAAAATTAAAGTCATACCATGTTAACAAAACAATCAAGCAATGAAGATTGTTCTTTGCACTTTTACAAAGTAAACTTGCAAACCAATTAAAAACTTTAAAAAAAAACTGAACACTTCAATGTATCTATGTTGAAACAGTCAAATCAATTGTAATAGTATTGTCATTCAATTGACAAAAATAAAGAAAAAAATAAAATCTATTGTCTGTGTTAAAGTTTAACTATTTATGGGAGGGTCCTGGTTTGGGGGGCCTTAAGCAGTGGCTTAGTTTGCTCATGCCTTAGGCTGGTTCTGTTTTTAGCTACAGGTTTCATAGGGTCAAAATACCATGCAAGAACAAAACCAAATTAAATTATTAAATGACTTTAGGTCATTTCAGAACAAAATGCACAAATCTTGCTTTCAATTCAGTTCAATTCAAAAATACTTTATTCATCCCAAAAGGAAATTAAATGTTGTTGTGGCTCATTTTACGCAGGTTACTTACGCAGGTTGTAGATGCTGATGGCTGTGGGCAGGAAGGTCTGTCTTACAGCAATCTGAAGAAGCCTCTGACTGAAGACACTCAGGGTTCTCCATGCTGTTCTTCATTTTATGAAGAATAATCATTTGCACAACGATCTCCTGAGGTTCCAGAGGAGTTCCTAGAGCCAGTCTTCTTTATCAGGTTGTTGAGCTTAGCAGTCCCTGACCTGATGCTGCTACCCCGGCAGATGATGGCAGAAGAGATCACACTCTCCACAACAGACTTATAGTGTTATGGTTTGCGAGATATAACCCCAGAATGCAGACGAGCGTGATGGTAAGTGAAAAAAAACAATTTAATAAAAAACAAAAACTCACTCTAAAAAGAGGCTGGAACAAAACAGCGAACGGGCAGGCAGAACAGGCAAAAAACAGACTTGGCCAGGCTGGTCGAGACAGGCGTGGCGTGACTACAGGACAAGAGCAATATTTGAATAATGTTTCCACGATGAACAACTGAACAGGAGTGAATATATGGAGAGTAAGCCAGGTGGAGCTAGGAGACAGATTAGTTTGGAGCAGGTGAACCAGATAAAGATAATTAACAGACAGAAGCGAACGTGGCTGGGGCAAGAACAGAGAGTCTTGAATACAAACAAAAACTAAAGCATGACCAGAACAAAAAATCAAACTTGACAAAACATGAACAAGACTAAAACATGACCAGAAAAATAATAAACAGAAGCATGATTCAAAAACTGTGAGAGAAATATAAGAAAAACCCAGAAATCAAAAACCAAACAAGCCCAAATTATAACATATAGAGGATATGCAACATCTTGCTGCAAACACCAAAGGACCTAAGCTTCCTCAAGAAGTACAGTCTGCTCTATCCCTTCTTGTAGATGGCTTCATAGTTGCATCTCCACTCTAGTCTGTTGTCCAGGTGAACACCAAGGTATTTATACTCCTCCACCACCTCCACTCCTTCTCCGATGATGGAAATAGTGTTTGACCTATTACTGTTTCTCCTAAAATCTACAATCATCTCCTTTGTTTTGTTCACGTTCATGAGATGATTGTTTCCACACCATGCCACAAAGCGGTCCACCACCTTCCTGTACTCAACTTTGATATCTTATCCTGTCACTATTTAAGTAGCATCATTACGAAGACAGTTCTAGTGTGTGAAAATAAAAGCACCTATTCAGAAATGTGAAATTTTTTTTACAACATAGCACGTTCGTTACTTTGTGCTTTAGAACATGCTTGCACCTTAGACTTGACAGCATAGGTTTTGAATGCAGGTTGAGTGCATGCATTTGGAAAAATAAATCCTTTGTCACAGAGTGAGAAGAAAAGCTTCCAAACAGTTTGAACTTGGGCATTAAGGTGTTAATTATGTCTTTACAAAGACATATATGGATTTTCAAAATAAAGTGTTTTCAGTCTCATTCTTACAGAAACATTGCAGATGACATTAACAGGTGTTTCCACTTTTTGTCTTTGAACACAAAGGCATATTTATTTTTCAAATGAGGCACTGTTAAACCTTATTATTTAAAATTAATTAAGTGTGTTGAATATGATTAAAAACAGATTGGTTTGAGTATCTTAACATAAAGCAGCAGACTATTGTACACATCTGATGAGAGAGTGTTCATTTCAGGTCATTAAAGACGTGAGACTTGACCATGACATGGAAAAAATGTGTTTAGGACATCACTGACTCAAAGGCACTCTGACTTGGAAAATCCATCCTTTCACATTTCTGCAGGTTCCATAGTTAAACCCAAACCTTTGTAGAAACATTACAAGATGTATTGTGAACCTTGGTATTTTACCTTTAATTAGATGAAAAGGAACTGAGAGCCCTACCAATTACAAAAATTATGAACAAGTGGGAATCTGGTTTAAAAAAGGAAAGCAAGGTTTAAATTACTCTTTATTCAAGACCTTTCTTTCTACTTACTGACTTTTACTGACTGTAATCTAGACCAGCAAAAATATACTTTTAAGCTCTTATTGTAGGCCCAGCATATGAAGGTAGGCATTTAAAGCTCAACAGCCTGTTTCTATGTTAGAGACTGCAAACTGGAAGGAAAAAAGGCAGCAGTTTCTGAGTTATTCTGTTATAGGCAATTTTTACAATAAAGACTACAAAAATACATCCACCACATAGAAACTGTTTGTTTGGCAGCTTTTTGGGAACCCAGTAGAAACAGAGAAGATTCAAATAATTTAGAAGCGCTATCAGTGTGGTAGTTAACTGTTAGCCGATAATGCTGCTAATGTTGCCATCTATCAGTGCTAAATTAAAGATAATTTCTACAGTTTTATTTTACATTTAGATTTTATTTTACATTGACTAGCCTTTTTAAAACACAGACTGCAATATGGGAAACCTTTACTCTCTTCGTGGAAACATTAAAAAAGGATAGTTTTCCCCAAAATGTTGCTAAAATTGTGTCTCATTTTTAATTCTATTCTCCAGCTTTTCTTGAAATTAAATAATCAGTTGTAGTAATAAACTCAACTAAACAAAGTAAAAAAGAAGGAATATTCCAAATATTCTCCAAAATATTCAAGACAACATGGGAGCAGTCTAACCTTTAGGGCTATATCAATTGTACTATTCATATTTCCCAAATGCTGCTGCAGAGAAATTATCTTAACAGTATGATGCAACACAACATCATAAATAATGCCTTGTGGCTCTTTGTGAAATAAATCATTTTGTTTATGATATGTTCACAGTAAACTGACACATTTGTTGTAACTCGATTGTTTGGCCAAGGAAAATAAAAAAAGACCTGCAGAACAAGAGAGCTTCATCACAGTAAGATGATGATGTTCATCAGAGTGTGATTAAGTTTCTTCAGGCAGTCAGAGACATATAAGCGTGTAGAAGGATTTACCTTTACATTGTACAAATCTTGACTTACTGTTTATTGCTCGGTGTTCTTCCGAATTGGGCAGCTTCCATTGATTTGCTAAGATGAATAATTAGCTTTAAGGTATAACTTGATTTGGATTGGTAAATGGAATAAGACTATGACTAATTCACTCCAAAATCTTTTATTTTATTTTTCTGATGTTTGAGCTATTGAGCAGAGACAGACTTGTTGGTGTGCTTTGGATCACTGTCCTGCTGCATAACCCCAGTGTCAATTGTTGAGAGATTGTAACAGGACCAAAGTGCAGACAGGAACTCGGAAACAGCATGGTAAGTAGAAGCATTTAATAATAAAGATAAAAAACTTACAGCAAGGCACAAGAACAGGACATGGATCATGGGCCAAAAACAGGCAGTGGACAGGGGCAGAATGCAATGTGTCAATGTGGCCTTAACTGAGGCCAGTGAGGCCTGCAGCTTTTCCGATGCTGTTCTGGGTTCTTTTATGACCCCCTAGGAAAGTTCGCCACTGTTCCATGTTTTCTCAACTAGTGGATAATGGTGTTCACTAGAGTTCCATTGAAACATTTCCAGAATCACAGATGTCAGTACATTTGTTCCTTGTCTTCTCTTAAAATTATTTCAGATCCTTTAGTGTACTTCATGTTGCCAGAAAGGATCTATTTAAGTTATCTGTTGGTACTACATGTGAGGCAGCAATCAGTTCTGGGTGTGGTTTGTGAACTAAAGGATCACTTAAACAATAAAAAAAAATGTGGTTATTAAGAGTTAATAAATTATTCAACAAGGATTATATTTTCCCATAAACACAACTGGTCAAAGGTTTTAGATACACTTTCTCACCTAATGGGTCTTTTTTTTTTTTATGACTATTAACAATGTAGATTCTCACCACAGGCAGCAAAACAATGAATGAACACAAATGGAATTATGTAGTAAACAAAAAGTTTGAAATAACTCTAAACATGTTTATATTTTCGATGCTTCCAAGTAGCCACCCTTTACTTTGATTACTGTTTTGCTCTCTTGGCATTCTCTCCATAAGGTGGTCACCTGAAATGGTTTTCCAAAGAGTCTCCCAGAGGTTCATAGAGAGACGGCCAAAGGTTAATATTTCAGTCATCGCAGCAAAGGGCTACTTTAAGGAAAAACATATTTAAAGTTTTTTTAACAATTTTTTGTTTGCTACATAAGTCCATGTGTTCATTCAAAGTCTTCATGCCATCAGTGAGAATCTATGTACAATGTACATAGTCACAAACACAAAGAACATAAAGAAAACTATTAGAAGAGAGTGTGTGTGTGAATATATATATATATATATATATATATATTTATATAAAACACAGTCTTTGGAGCCAATGGTGTTTTCATCAACTGAAACAGTTCATCAGCCGTGGTGATGTGTTCTACTCACATCATATCGCACATTACTGACTTCTTTTTGCAAAACCACCCCAACTGCCACAAGCGAGGCACTGCTCGTCATCTTCAAATCACAAATCGTAAGCTCTTGACGCGAACCGCTGCACAGAAGCCAAGTGCCAAAGGGCACTGGCCAAAGCCAGCTTTAGACTTTAAAGCGGTTTTCAAACCATGAGCAAAAGGAGGGGCAGAATTTGCCTCAGAGCCTAACACACACAACCTTCAATGGTATGGAAAAAAACAAAAGAAAGAAAAAAGATGAGAAAGGAGAAAAAACCCAGTAGTGTGGCCAACTCATCCATCATTTCTTTAAAAGGTCAGGATTTTGTAGGTGGAACAGGGAAGAGCATCGAATTGCAGATGCGGCGAACAGCAGGGTATTTTCCGCTGCCATGACCAGCAAAGGAGAGCTGCTTTAAAACACATCTGCCAGTAAACATTTTGGCCTGACTGTGGGTCATCTCTCCTGGCTGGACCAGGCAGAGCGTAAAGATGTACCTGCACAAACCGCACCACTGACTAGGTCTTTCTTTTAGGCTCTGGCTCCCTATTAAATGCAGTGATTGTTATTATACAGACATCATTATGCAAAAGTATTCATACCCCTTGTTTTATTCAGAATTGATCTTGTTACAAACACAAACCTCAGTATATTTTATTGGGAATGTACAGTATATAATAAATCAACACAAATTACTGCATCGCTGTGCAGTGGAAGAAAAATTATGCATGGTTCTCACCTTTTTTGGTGGATCGGCTGGTACACTGGTGCAGTCAGAACTACCTTGAACTCAACCCACTCAAGACTGTGGAAATGGTGGTGGACTTTCGGAGAACACCACCCCCATACACCCCTCTCACCATCCTCAACAACACTGTATCGGCCGTGAACCACTTCAGGTTCTTAGGAACCACCATCTCTGAGGACCTGAGATGGTCTTCACACAGACACTGTTTGAAAGAAGGCCCAGCAGAGACTGTACTTCCTGAGGCAACTCAAGAAGTTCAACCTTCCACAGGAGCTGCTGGTCATCTTCTACACTGCCATCATTCAGTCTGTCCTGTCTTCATCCATCTCAGTGTGGTTTGGCTCATCCACAAAACAGGACAGGTGCAGACTGCAACGGATAATCAGGAATGCAGAGAGAATAATCAGGGCTGACCTTCCCTCCACCCAGGACTTATACAGGTCTAGGGTCAGGAAAAGAGCTGCTAAAATCTCTGCAGACCCCACACACCCTGCACATAAACTGTTCAGAGCTTTACCTTCAGGCCGCCGCTACAGAGCACTGCTCGCTAAAACCAGCCACCACAGAGACAGTTTCTTCCCCCAGGCTGTTTCTCTGTTGAACATTCAATAGAGTACAAAACAACAGCATACATATGTTGAAAATGCACCTTTTTGTTATATATGTGTATATTGTGCATTGTAAATATGTATATTCTGTAATGCAAAAACAAAACCAAAGAGCAAAATGTACCGGAGTCAAATTTCTTGTTTGTATGTACGAACTTGGCAATAAAGCTGATTCTGATTCTGATTTTTTTATACAAATAAAGTTCTAAAAAGAGTGTCATGCGAGGCCCCTTTTCTTTGATATCCCCAAAGAGAGTCCAGTGCAACTGCCCTTAAAGCCACCCAATGATTAGTAAATACAGTTTACTAGAGTTGAATAGAGAATTTGTGTAATTTACATTAGATGAAGGTCTCATAGGTTTCTCAGAGAACATTATTGATCAATGAACAATATCAAGTTCACGGAAAACAACAGACAAGTCAGCATTAATGTTCTAGAAAAGGTTAAACAGGGTTAGTTTATAAAACAATTTTCCAAGTTTTTAGTATCTTACTGAGCTCTGTTTAATCCATTATTAGTTTCCACAATTACAAACCTACCAAGACTTTATCATTCACCCAAAATGGCAAGCCAGGCAAGGAGAACTTTAGCCAGTGAAGGAGCTGAGAAACCTATGGTAGATCCACAGCTCAGGTGGAGAAATATGTTTAAACAAAAAGTATCAGTTGTGCACTCCACAAACCTGACCTTTATGGAAGGATGCTAAGACATGCCAGAAGGCCCGTTTATCCTCAATATTAAAAAAAACAGATGCATGTGGAAGGAGCCTACTGTCCATCTTCTGCATTATTTTCATATATATTTTAGTCCATCATCAGAGTGCTTGCCAATGCATATCCAAATGAAACACATTGAGCAATACCACCAGTAATTGTGGTGCAGTACAGGTCCTTCTCAAAATATTAGCATATTGTGATAAAGTTCATTATTTTCCATAATGTCATGGTGAAAATTTAACATTCATATATTTTAGATTCATTGCACACTAACTGAAATATTTCAGGTCTTTTATTGTCTTAATATGGATGATTTTGGCATACAGCTCATGAAAACCCAAAATTCCTGTCTCACAAAATTAGCATATCATTAAAAGGGTCTCTAAACGAGCTATGAACCTAATCATCTGAATCAACGAGTTAACTCTAAACACCTGCAAAAGATTCCTGAGGCCTTTAAAACTCCCAGCCTGGTTCATCACTCAAAACCCCAATCATGGGTAAGACTGCCGACCTGACTGCTGTCCAGAAGGCCACTATTGACACCCTCAAGCAAGAGGGTAAGACACAGAAAGAAATTTCTGAATGAATAGGCTGTTCCCAGAGTGCTGTATCAAGGCACCTCAGTGGGAAGTCTGTGGGAAGGAAAAAGTGTGGCAGAAAACGCTGAACAACGAGAAGAGGTGACCGGACCCTGAGGAAGATTGTGGAGAATGGCCGATTCCAGACCTTGGGGGACCTGCGGAAGCAGTGGACTGAGTCTGGAGTAGAAACATCCAGAGCCACCGTGCACAGGCGTGTGCAGGAAATGGGCTACAGGTGCCGCATTCCCCAGGTCAAGCCACTTTTGAACCAGAAACCGCAGCAGAAGCACCTGACCTGGGCTACAGAGAAGCAGCACTGGACTGTTGCTCAGTGGTCCAAAGTACTTTTTTCGGATGAAAGCAAATTCTGCATGTCATTCGGAAATTAAGGTGCCAGAGTCTGGAGGAAGACTGGGGAGAAGGAAATGCCAAAATGCCAGAAGTCCAGTGTCACGTACCCACAGTCAGTGATGGTCTGGGATGCCGTGTCAGCTGCTGGTGTTGGTCCACTGTGTTTTATCAAGGGCAGGGTCAATGCAGCTAGCTATCAGGAGATTTTGGAGCACTTCATGCTTCCATCTGCTGAAAAGCTTTATGGAGATGAAGATTTCATTTTTCAGCACGACCTTGCACCTGCTCACAGTGCCAAAACCACTGGTAAATGGTTTACTGACCATGGTATCACTGTGCTCAAATGGCCTGCCAACTCTCCTGACCTGAACCCCATAGAGAATCTGTGGGATATTGTGAAGAGAACGTTGAGAGACTCAAGACCCAACACTCAGGATGAGCTAAAGGCCGCTATCGAAGCATCCTGGGCCTCCATAAGACCTCAACAGTGCCACAAGCTGATTGCCTCCATGCCACGCCGCATTGAAGCAGTCATTTCTGCCAAAGGATTCCCGACCAAGTATTGAGTGCATAACTGTACATGATTATTTGAAGGTTGACGTTTTTTGTATTAAAAACACTTTTCTTTTATTGGTCGGATGAAATATGCTAATTTTGTGAGACAGGAATTTTGGGTTTTCATGAGCTGTATGCCAAAATCATCCGTATTAAGACAATAAAAGACCTGAAATATTTCAGTTAGTGTGCAATGAATCTAAAATATATGAATGTTAAATTTTCATCATGACATTATGGAAAATAATTAACTTTATCACAATATGCTAATATTTTGAGAAGGACCTGTACAGCTCATGCATGATCAGTGAAAAGACCAAACCAGAAAACAAAGACAATGTTGATGACAGAAATAACAAAACCTTTCCATCCACATCCCACGACGTATTTAATGGCCACACAGACCCCCTCTATCTACTTTGGTGCCTCTTATATCTTTTATGAAAATGCATATTATCAAAATTTACTCAATTTGTCACCATGTTTGATTTTGCACCTATAGCATGAAGACACTTACAACTGATAACAAGAGACCTGTTTAGCAAACTTTCACATGCTGAAAGGGAGCATAATAGAGCCTTTACTCAGACATGCTTTTCTCGGCATTGACAATTGTATTAGAGAACATACCAAATTAAGAAATATTAATTTTCCCCATGTTTCCAGACCCATCCCCTCAGAACCTCTTATGATGGTAAAAACAGTTCGTTTACCTCCCCAGCAACAACCTGAGCCCATCCAACACTTCTAGAGAAGAGACAGTGGAGAATGGCCAGTGGCGACTGCTTTTATTGTGTTCTCCAAGTGACTAGAACTCCTCTTGTCCCATTTACCAAAAAGCCCTGGCCTGCCAATAAATAAGGGGATACTGGAAGGTGGAGACCAACGAGAAAATTCCAGATCAATTGTTCTATTTGTGTCTACCAAGATTAGTTTCCCGTTCTTGCATCAATTAGTTCTAGATTAGAACAGAACCTATTCAATCCAGAACTAGTTAAACAGTGCAGCATTCTATTCCACACTCTACCTTCACCTGTTTTTGTCAATGTCTTGGATGGCAGCTACCTTGAAACTGTTAACTCATCAAACTAAACTACTTCACTTCATAGTCTCCGACAACCATGTACAGACAACATTTTATTTTCTCAGCTATGAACTCCCCAGTTCTTTTAGGTCATCCTTGGCTCCAGCAACATTACCAACAAATAAGTTGCTCTGAATCCCACATTGAGTCATGGACCTCCCACTGTTTTTCCATCTCTTTCTTAAATGGACTGAATGGTAAATGGACTGAACTTATATAGCGCTTTTCCAGTCATACAGACCGCTCAAAGCGCTTTACACTAGAGCCACATTCACCCAATCGCACTCACTAACACTCACACACCGATACGCAGATCAGAAGATCCCAGGGGCACATCGACATATGGCAGGAGGAAGCTGAAATCAAACCCACAACCTTCTGATTGCAAGACAACTACTCTTCCTACTGAGCCACAGTCGCCTCTTATCAGCCATTCAATCAATTCCATCTTATCTACTCAAGACCTCTCCTTCTCCTGTTTTCTCCAGCGTTCCCTGCAAATACCATAACATTCAGTGGGTATTTAGTAAGATTCTGTCTCTCTCACTCTCCCACCACATTGGCCCTATGATTCTGCAATCAACTTCTTTCCAGGTGCTCCTCTTCTGGCAATTACGCAATATTTCACACCTAGAACAATAAACAATGGAGAAGAACATGTACAGCACATCAGTGAGTCTCTAAATGCAAGTTTAATTCACCCTTCAGCTTCCCCTGTAGGGGCAGGGTTTCTTTGAGGAGAAAAAACGACACTTACACCCTGCATTGACCCCAAAGACTTAAATTAGATAACTGTTAAAAACAAATACTACCTTTAACTCATCTTCTCTGTCTTCACACCCCTACAAAGTGCCACCATTTTCACAAAACTGGATCTGTGTAATGCACAATACCTTGTCCGTATCAGAGAAGGTGATGGTTGGAAAACTGCATTTAAAACCAACATTGGCCATTTTGAATACCTTGTTATGCCCATCGGTCTTACCAAGGCACCCGTTTTCCAGGCTCTAGTTAACGATGTCCTCTGTGACTTTTTGAACTCCTCTGTTTTGACAATACCCTCATCTTTTCCAATGTGTTCCAAATGTGTTGAGGAACACAAATCCTACATTAGACAAATGGCCTTTTTATTAAAGCCTAAAAGTGCAAATTGCATAAGTAATCCTGCTTTTATCCTGAAACAATCAAAGCAGTCCAAGATTGGTCAACTCCTAACACAGAGAAACAGGTCCAGCACTTAATAATTTTTACAGAAGCTTTCTCAGGGATTTCAATCTGGTTGCTTCTTCACTCATGTCTCTCACTAAAAAGCCTTTTTCTTGGTCTTCTGAAGCAGATAACACTGTTTCCCAGTTGTAAAAAATATTCTCCACAACTGTCCTCATCCTCTATTCGGATCCTGCCTCCTAGTTCATCCTCGACATGGATAAATCTGATTGTGGTGTTGATGCCATCATATCCCAAAGGTGCTCCTCAGATGGCAAACTTCACCAGTGTGTGTTCTTTTCCAAATGACTTTCACCTAAGAAGAATTATGACATAGAAGACCAATGGCAATTTTATTTATATACCTAATTTTATCAACAAGACAATTCAAAGTGGTTTACATGATGAAGAAAAGTACTATGCGGCAACAAAAAACATAAAATGTACATTGCAGTGGCACGGTAAAGGAAAGAAAAATAATAGTGAAGACAAGCTGGACTACATGTCAAGAAGGTGGTGGCTTTTGCACTAGAACCCAGGTGCAGACAGGCAAGCAGAGACAGCATGGACAGTGAAAAATGTTTAATTTTCAAAAGAAAAGCTCACAACAGTCAAGTGGTACTTGAGACAGGCATGAACATGGGCAGGCTTGGCATGGCAAACAGTCAGGGAATGACTTGGCATGGCAAACAGGCATGGACAGAATTGGCATGACAACAGTATGAACCAGCAAGGAGTAAACAAAACAGCAAAGTATAAATAGTAGATGGCACAGGTGAAAAGAAGGAGACTGACTGGTATAAAACAGGTAGACTGAATAAGTTTGATAATGGTGGCAGTGGCTGAGAGAGGTAACAAAACATGATTGGAACTAAACAGAGAAACAATGACACTGTAGGATAAATCTTGAAGTAATACAACTAAAATGCACCATAACCAGAACAAGAGTAACTGAACCCGAAGGAATGAACCAAAGCACCATCTGTCAGAGTCTGAGTTTTGTTATGTGTTGTTTCTTGCCCGCTGCTTACATTTACTCACCACTAGATGCTGCCAGGATTCTCAGGTGTGAGGGTAGCAGGTGTTTTCCATCTGCAGTCATCTGGAGGAGTATAGGAAGGTGAAGCTGTCAGCAATCCAGTGTTTGCATTTGTGGTAACTTCATCTGGCCAAGCCTTAAAGTCTATAATCTTGGTAAAGCTCGCAGTTGTCTTATCCTTTCATGTGCTCCTTCCTAGGTGACTTAAAGTCCAAGCCTCGAAGTTCCTGCAATTTTCAGCCCTGGCTCCAGGTGACTTCAAGTCCAAGCTCCAAAGCTCCTGCAATTCTCAGCCCTGGCTCCAGGTCCCTGCTTTGTATCCTGCCAAAGTCAATTTTCCAGGCTCCCAAGGAATCTACTTGGATTAAGTACTAGCTGACAGCTGAAAGCCTCTGTCCTCCTCCAAGTGAACCATGCTCACCCTCCACCACCAAACAATCCACCACCAGCTTCCGAGAAACTCATCAGGTAGCCAAATTCACAGAATCAAATCGCCAAGATCTCATCTGAAACCTTCCCCTACAAAACTCACCACCACTTTGGATTACCACAGACTCAGCAGCAGTCTCAAAGCTCTTCCTGACTCGACATCATTCTTCCACATCAAACTCACCTCCATCCACAGTAAGCCAAAGCCTAAGATCGTTTTCCATCTGTTTCCTAAACATAATTTAAGATACTTACCTCCTGCGTCTCTCCCATACAGTTAGCTGTTTCCAGTCCCGGTTCCAGTTCAAGCATTCTCCTTTTAAATAAACTTGTTCAACTTTTCTCCTGCCTCCTGAGTGTCTCTCTGCATGTGGGTCAAAACAATTTAACGAATGATGACAGAACACACAGGCAAATCTGACCTAGCAGAGGAAGTTAGGAGGACTCTTGCCGAACATAGCCATCAAATTCAGTCTCACGGATCCACACTTCACAACTTACTGGAACAACAACAACATTCTAATCAACAGCTGGATCAGATGGCTTCACTACTACAACACGTTCTAAGTATCCGGACATCCCAGACACCAGAGGGAGCCGTCGAACCCTTGTTCACATCCCCGACCTCACAGCAGCTTCCGTATGCATGTGACGTCACTTCCCCCTAACCCAGAGAAATACTCCGGTGAGAATAGTAGTTGTAGGGCATTTTTGTTACAATGCACCCTGGTATTTAACCGTTCCCCACAGTCTTTCCCTCACAATGAGACAAGAATAGCATTTATTATTGGACTCCTGACTGGCAAAGCACTCCGTTGGGCAGAAGCTAGGTTTACCGACTGTAACAGTTTTGGTTGTTCATATGAGGAATTCATCCAAGAGTTTAAAAAAACCTTCCCCTCTGATTTAGATCAGACAAGTGTGGCCCATTGCCTGATGGCACTAAAACAGGGAGACAGGCCTGTATCTGAGTTCTCCATTGAGTTTCGCACATTAGCAGCTGCCTCTAGTTGGAATTCATGTGCACAAGTCAGCCTTTTTTCAAGCCCTAGATGAATCATTAAAGGACAAACTGGCTATTGTTGAAGAACCTAAGACTTTGAATGAGTACGTTGCTTTAGCAACTAGAATGGACAATCGGATAAGAGAGAGGAAGTGCTCACGAAAAGAGCGAACTGTGGAAAAGATCCAATCCTTTGTCCCATCTCAGTTACACCGTTCTCAGAAAGGTTTCAGTTCCTCAGAACCAGAACCCATGCAGTTGGGACGAACAAGGTTGACCCCAGAGGAGAAACAACGTCGCAGACAGCCTAATCAGTGTCTGTATTGTGGATCTTCAGATAACTTCGTTGCAGCTTGCCCAATACGACTAAAAGAGAAGCTCTGTCACCTTTAAAGGGGGAGTTGATGGACCAAAAAATCAGCCTAAAAACCCCTAGACTAACTCTGCCGGCCACCCTTTTATTTAACCAAGGCCAGTTAAATCTGTCTGCTCTCATAGATTCAGGGTGTGAACAAAACCTCATTGATCTGTCATTAGTTCAACAAGCTCACATTGAAGTGGAACCACTAGATCCATCTCATCAGGTCCTAGCTTTGGATGGAAAGACATTCCACCAAGTCACCCACTGCACTAAAACTATTGAGCTTATCATCTCAGGTAATCACCATGGGAAGATAACATGATGCAAGGTGATGAGTGGAAAGCAGCCTTTAAAACCCCCTTTGGCCATTTTGAATACCTTATAATGCCATTTGAACTTTGCAATGCTCCTGCAGTATTTCAGGCATTGGTAAATGATGTGTTAAGAGACTTTCTAAACATGTTTTGTTTTCGTATACCTTGATGACATCCTCATCTACTCAAAAGATATCACGGAACACCGTCATTATGTAAGCCTGGTTCTTCAGCGTCTTCTGGAGAACAGACTATTTGTAAAAGCCGAAAAATGCAAGTTCCACAAATCATCCGTTGCCTTCCTTAGCTTCCTTCTAGGGGTGGGCAGGTTTGCTCAGATACAGAAAAGATCAAAGCAGTACTGGAATGGCCCACTCCGAACTCAAGAAAACAACTACAACGTTTCCTGGGATTTGCACATTTCTATCGACGATTCATCAGAAATTTCAGTCTGGTCGCTGCCCCTCTAACCGCACTGACTTCTACAAAACAACAATTCCAGTGGACACCAGAAGCCAACACAGCCTTCTCACAATTAAAAGAAAGGTTCCCCAAGCACCCATCCTCACTCACCCAGACCCCTCTAAACAGTTTATTTTAGAGGTGGATGATTCAGACACAGGCGTTGGAGCTGTGTTGGAGCTGCCAGTATTCCCCCGATGACTCAGGAAATAAACCGACCACCATACTTCCTCCTAGCTGCATCGCAGGCTCTTTCATCTGGGAGATTGAGAGCCTGGTTAACCAGGCTCTATGTTCCGAACCAGACCCCGGCAATGGTCCACCCAACTGTACTTTTGTACCTTCAACTGTCCGCTCCAAACTTATCCATTGGTTTCACGCCTCATAGTTCTCTGCCCATCCTGGCACCAGCTGCACCATAGCCCTCATTTCCAGGAGGCTTTGGTGCCCTCCATTCATAAGGATGTCAAAGAGTATGTCAAAGCCTGTTCAGTTTGTGCCCGCAACAAATCTCAAATCAACCACCGGCAGGTTATTTTCAACCACTCCAGATTCCCAAGAGGCCCTGGTCCCACATAGCTCGCAAGGTATGACCACCATACTAACCATAATAGACCGTTTCTCCAAATCTTGTCACCTCATCTCTCTTAGGAAACTTCCCTCAGCTTTGCAAATAGCTCAACTGCTGGTCAAGTATGTCTTTCAGCTACACGGTATCAATCAGGAGATCCTCTCCGATCGTGGACGCCAATTCATATCCCAAGTATGGAAACAGTTCTGTGCAGCGCTGGAGGGCAAGGTATCACTCACGTCAGGTTATCACCCACAGTCCAATGGTCAAACTGAGCGCATGAATCAAGAACTCGAGTCAACTCTAAGATGTCTTACTTCCACCAATCCTGTAGATTGGAATAAGTATTTACCGTGGGTAGAATACGCCCACAATGCACATTTTTCTGCAGCTACGGGACTCTCCCCGTTCGAAATCTCTCTTGGTTACCAGCCCCCTCTTTTTGCCACCGACGAAAAAGACATTGTCGTCACCTCTGTTCACCACCATATCCGCCATTGTAAACAGGTCTGGAAATCCACCATACATGCACTCCATCACACCACTCAACAAAACAAGATGTTTGCTGACAGAAAACAGTCTGCTGCTCCCCAAAATCAGCCCGGACAAACGGTTTGGTTGTCCTCCAGAGACATACCCCTAAAATCCACGTCCAGAAATCGCCCAGAATCATAGGTCCACATGAAATTGAATCCATAATTAGCCCTACCTCAGTCCGTCTCTGCCTATCTGCCAGCCTCCGCATTCACCCAACTTTTCACGTCTCACAAATCAAGCCTGTGCTCACTAGCAATTTGTTACTTGGATCAAGTACTAGCTGACAGCTCAAAGCCTCTGTCCTCCTCCAAGTAAACCCTGCTCACCCTCCACCACCAAACAATCCACCACCAGCTTCCGAGAAACTCATCAGGTAACCAAATTCACAGAATCAAATTGCCAAGGTCTCATCTGAAACCTTCCCCTAAGAAACTCACCACCACTTTGGATTACCACAGACTCAGCAGCAGTCTCACAGCTCTTCCTGACTCGACATCATTCTTCAACATCAAACTCACCTCCATCCACAGTAAGCCAAAGCTTAAGATCGTTTTCCATCTGTTTCCTAAACATAATTTAAGATACTCACCTCCTGCGTCTCTCCCGTACAGTTAGCTGTTTCCAGTCCCGGTTCCAGTTCCAGCATTCTCCTTTAAAATGATGACACAATCTGGAAAACATCAACATGAGAGGCAAGACCCAAAACAAAACTCAAGCACCTTTAAATCGTGACACTATAAAATTAATGAATTTAAATATTTTAGGGCCAAACGAGTTCCTTGTCAGAAAATCTAATGTTTTAACCAGAAAACTCTCCCCCAGATTCCTAGGTCCATTATCTGCCCGTCCACTGTCTGCCTTAAAGTGCCTGTGACAATGGAAAGGAAACATCAACAAAATATTTTAAAAAGTAAATTCATGCCGCTGAAATGAAAAGTTGTTGAGATATATGGCCATAAATTTCACTTAAAAAAGACACTTCCTTTGCACTCTTTTATGATGTAAAAGGGGAACTCCGTCATGTAGACGTACTACTGCTACAATGGCTGACAACACAGACAGAAACTGATGTTTCTTTAGGTATATTTCAGTTGCTATCAGGAAAATGAAGTAGAGTCAGAAGAAGAAGTCAGCTTTCATCAGATGGGAGAGCACAAGTGCTGTGACGTGCAGACAGCCATCAAATTTGACCAGAGCCTATTTTTGCCGGATGCACGGCCGAGGCCAAGTTGCATGAATCATACCGCACCACTAGGAAACAGAATGAGCACAAAATCCGGATTTTCAAAATAATTCACTAGAGATGGACTAAATCTCTCCATATTAATAAACACACATATAAGAGAATTTAAGTACACCCTTTCATCAAACTTTTTGACAGGTGGGCGGGACTTCCGGTGAGGGCGGGACTACCGGTGGGGGCCATGTGGGCGCCATGTGGTTGCCATGTGGGCAGGAGGTCACGTGGTCAAGCAGGTGGTGTGTCCAAGGGGGCGTAACCGTGGATGCTGATTGGTTGTCGTCATTAGGGGCGATACCTTAAATGAGTCAATTAAAACACAAGGGTGTGTTTAAGGGTGTTACAGGGAAGGCCTTAAATGAGCCAATTAAAACACACAGGGGTGTGTTTAAGGGTGTTATTAATAATCTGTATGTTTTTTCAGGCGTTAATACATCTAAAAAACAAAAAAAGACATGCATCCTTTTATATTTTAAAGGTATAATCAACTTAATGTTGACCTATCACATGAAATCCTAATAAATGAACTGTGTAACCTGACATAATTGTAAGTTCATTTTGCTTTACAGCAGGACCTATTTGTTGAATATATGAGCCAGTCTAAATCAGTTCAAAATAGAAAAGACCTAAAAAGTAAATTAAAAGATTGTGCTTCACTACATCGATGGAACGAGAAAAACCTTCAGCTTCTGCGTCAACATACTGGAAAAGCAGCTGAAAGAGGTAAGACGAATATGAGATTAACAGAAAAAAAAAAGAACTTCAGTATACTGTTTCCAAGTTACAAATTGACTAGCAATGATGTGTTTGTTTTTGAATCATGAGAGACTCCATTTTAGAAAAAAGGAATGATAATTTTAGTTACCTGTAGCTTTTCTAAAACATTTACTTTTTCATCTTAGAGTAAAAGGTTATTCAGGGGAGTTACAATTATACTATATCCATCTGTTAGGGGCGATGTCAGGAAGGGGCAGTTAGGTCTGTTCCTTAGATAACCATATCACCTTTGAACTGGATAAGCAGCTGAAAGAGGTAAGATGAATATGAGATTAACAGAAAAAAAAAAGAACTTCAGTATACTGTTTCCAAGTTATAAATTGACTAGCAATGATGTGTTTGTTTTTTTAATCATGAGAGACTCCACTTTAGGAAAAAAGGAATGATAATTTTAGTTACCTGTAGCTTTTCTAAAACATTTACTTTTTCATCTTAGAGTAAAAGGTTATTCAGGGGAGTTACAGTTATACTATATCCATCTGTTAGGGGCGATGTCAGGAAGGGGCAGTTAGGTCTGTTCCTTAGATAACCATATCACCTTTGAACTCAAGAAAGGTTTTGGTCTTAAAAACATAGTCTTTGCAGTTGAGATAACACTGTCATGTTCTGGTATAAATACTGTGTGTAAAATGTTGTTCGGGGGCTGTTTCATTGGCTAACCTCAGTGTCAGGGTCTTCAAATGCCGAATGTCTTTGAACCATAACACTTGTTACATTGAAAATACCAGTACTGACAAGAAAAAATGTCGGTAAATATTTCAGGAAACCCGGAAATTGTGGCTTCTACTTCTGATAATTCACAAAAGCACAATGACATCTTTAAACGTAAGTAAGTAAGTAAGTATTCATTTTTAAGAAATCATTAAATGCATGTGAATGTTCTCTAATTTTGTTTATATATATTGTTTATATATATATATATATATATATATATTTGTTTCTTTGTCATAGAACCCACCGCTGATGACCTTGATGATTTCATCTTGACACAATCAGATTATGGTAAGTAAATGTTAAATGCAATAAAAAAAATATATATATATATATATATATATATATATTATAGTTAACCCTTGACAATGTTTCAATTTATAGATTTGATGAGAGAGGTAAACCCGAATGATCAAGTTGGAGGGTTCAGTGGCTGGAATCGACAGTCAAAATTGAGAAGGCGAATTATTTCCAAACAAGAAAAAACCCCAACCACAACTGAAATTAAAACTGATTCTTTGAATACTCCTCCGTCAATTATCATCATTTCCCCTGAAGACACACCGGATAAGTTACCGGCACCACCAGAAAGTAAGTAAGTCCTAAGAACTATCTATTTTTCTTTGAGAGTGAATGTATTTTAAACCTCAGATAAAAACTGTTTACAGATGCGACTGAGAGCTCTGTGGAAGACACAGCTGTCGAGCAGCAGCAGCAGCAGCAGGGTAGAAAAAATAAATAAAAATTAAATAAAAACAATATATATGTATTTTAAGCATAGTTCAATAAAATGTCATATAAACCTGTTTACAGATACATCCAAAGATGCCACATTGAATCCGCCCACCAGAAGGTCGCTTTTCAAAGATCAAGACAGCTTTCAGCAGAGAGGCACCGTTTCAGTTCAACAAGAAGTGAAATCTGGAGGTTTTACCGCAAAGAATCGGAGTAAGATAAAAAAAAAAAACTTGTGTATTTTAAAAACTATTTTTCGTTTTATTTATGAACGCTGTGCTGCGCAGCGTAAGATAACTTTTATTGTCTTCTGTTTTTACAGAATATTTAACCCCGGCCAAAAGACAGCGACTCTCTGCGCTACAAAGCAGAGCAACGCTAGTGAGTGGATTAATGAATGGTACGTTTTAATTCATACATACATACTGAATTAATTTGAATTCCTTCGTTTTTTTTCCAGCTTTAATGTGATTATTTCAATATATATATATATTTTTATTTTTTTATTTTTTTTATTTATTTATTTATTTTTTGTTCATTCTCCTTACAGAGGTAACGTTGATGGTAGGACAGATTGGCTACAGAAACGGACAACGCAAGACAGTCTCTACAGCCTCACGGAATCTTCGTAATAAGGCCTCATCGTTAACGCTTCTGGCAGCATGTAAGATTTTGTTAAATAAGCATTTTGGTGACATCAAGGTGATTTTAAACTGAACTGATCACTGTGTTTTGTTTTTGTTTTTTGTTTTTTTTTCTGTAGGTTAGTTTTATTTTATTTTTTTTTCTTATGTTCATAGAAATGGATAACCGAATCAGACTTGCCCTGGATTAAATAAGAAATTTAGTTAATGAACTTAACGAAATTCCCGTTAATGCAGAAGTAGCAGATAACATCGTTTTAAATGCATCTCCTGCTAACAGTGAAAATGTAATAAATGAACATCAGCACGGTGACGTTTTAAACGTAATCAATCAGGCTCTTTACGATTTAAATAGAGCATTTCGTCCACTCAGTATTGAGCAAAATGATCCACCTGACACTCATCAGAATCCTACGTCACACGCCGCAGATCAGCACGGGGGTCATTTAAATATGGACGTAGCAGTTAGTTCTGATCAAATAATCAGACTTGCCCTGGATGAAATAAGAAATTTAATTAATGAACTTAACGAAATTCCCGTTAATGCAGAAGTAGCAGATAACATCGTTTTAAATGCATCTCCTGCTAACAGTGAAAATGTAATAAATGAACATCAGCACGGTGACGTTTTAAACGTAATCAATCAGACTCTTGATGATTTAAATAGAGCATCGTCTCCACACAGCATTGAGCAAAATGATCCACCTGACACTCATCAGAATCCTTCTACGTCACACGCCGCAGATCAGCACGGGGGTCATTTCAATACGGACGTAGCAGTTAGTTGTGATCAAATAGGTCCTCCAGCGGTGGTTGAACGTGAACATTTTAATAACCATGAAATAAGGAGGCCTTTTACAATACCGCCGCCCTGTCCAAGTAACGTTCCAGATTTAGCAGCATTCTATACAGACATCATGCGTATTATCATTGAATTAGCCGACGCTGCGAGATCATTAACCAGACGTAACGACGTTGTGCAGCTGGAATTAGTGGGTGAAAATCTCAATCGTCACATCACATTTACTGTTACAGATGATGGAAATATGATCCTGCCTGCTTTCAAAAACTTCCTCGACGATTTAGTACAATCGAATGCAAATATACCTGTAGATAATAACATGGAATTTGTTCTTCAGGTTGTTAATGACCCAGCAGGAGGTTCTAAGCGTAAAGCTGCAGGAACGTTAGACTGTGAACTGTTTAATAAGAAAATGCGTCATTTGTATATTATAAACAATACCGGTAATCAGTTATGTTTTGCAATCAGTCTCGCACACGTCTCTGATCCTGAGCTCACGGATCACCGTGCTGTAGAACTGGGGAGGAGATGGCAGCATCAGGCAGGCCTCGACGAGCAAACAGCAGTTACTTTTAGTGATATTGGTAAATTTGAAACCATTCTGAAGAGAAAAATTGTAGTGTTTCACAGAACCACGGGCTCTACTGCTCTGTGTAAATTTGAGACCAGTTTCCCTGATCGTTCAAACCCTCTGTTTTTGCTGTTATTTCAAGGTCATTACTATGGGATAAAAAATCTCAAAGGTTTTATGGGGTGCAGATATATTTGTAATTACTGTTACACCAGCTATGATAATGCAAATACACACCATTGTGAAGGTTATTGTCCAGTGTGTCGAACATATAAATGTATGCAAGAGATTAGCAATCCTGTAAGCTGTGCAGGCTGTCAAAGAATCTGTCGTAATTCCTCGTGTTTCAGCAGACACAGGGAACCGCGCATCAGAAATAGTGCTGAAAGGCCTATGAGTGACTGTGAGTTGGTAAAACTGTGTAAAGTATGCAAACGGATATACGTTATTCCAATCAGTAAACCGAATAAACCACACGTGTGTAATGTAAAATGCAGTATTTGCGGTGAAAATGTACCCCCCAGCCTAGACATTACATGCGATGATCATAAGTGTTACATTCAGCCTTGCAGTGCAATTAATCAGCTTGATGATAAACTGATTTTTTATTATTTCGAATGCCTCGTCAATGAGAGCGGCGTGCATACCCCCTTTCTGGTCTGTGCTAAAACGTTGAAAGGTGATGAATGGTACGCTTATGGACTGAATTGCACCCAAAAATTTCTCCTGCATTTCAGGAGGCCAAAGAACAGAGGCTTCACCTTAATAGCGCACAATGCGCGGGGGTATGATGGTTACCTGATTCTCACAGCAATGCTGCAGTTAGGGATTAAACCTCATCTCGTCATGGTAGGGAGTAAACTTCTCTGTTTAACCGACCCTGATTACAGGTTAAAATACATTGATAGCCTGTCCTTCATGTGCATGAAGCTTAGTGCCATGCCGAAAGCGTTAGGCTTTACCGATCAAAGCAAGGGTTTTTTTCCCCACCTATTTTCCTCTGAACAACATCTCCAGTATGTAGGGGCTTTTCCTCCTCCATCCTGCTACGCTGTAGAACGCATGAGTCTTCAAGAACAACAGGTGTTTAGCAGCTGGTACAGAGAAGCGAGCAAAGAGGTCTTTGACTTTAAGAAAGAAGCTATTCCTTATTGTAAAAATGACGTTGAAATTCTTTTTCAAGGATGCTTAAAATTCAGAGACGAGTTCTTTAAGGAGACAAGTGTGGATCCGTTTAAAGGTATCAAAATAGCATCAGCCTGCATGAAGGTTTTTGTAACCAATTTCCTTCCTCCTCAAACCTTAGCCATTCCATCACCTCTGGACTACAGACGTAGCAGTAAAACGTTCTCCAGCGCGTCCATTCAATGGCTCGGCTGGATTGCAGACAGCAGAGCCATATTTATCGAGCATGCATTAAATAGGGGTGAAAAGAAAATCGGGCCATATTCAGTGGATGGGTATGCAGAGATTAACGGTGTCAAAGTTGCGTTTGAATTTTACGGCTGTTTTTTCCACGGCTGTAAAAAGTGTTACATGCCTCATGACAAGTGTCCGTTGAGAGGGGTCGCATTTGAACAGTTTTACGCAGCCACTGTTGAGAGAAGCAAGGTGTTACAAACTGTGTACGGCCTTCGTCTCGAAGTCATATGGGAGCATGACTGGATTGAAATGAAAAAATCAGACCCAGGGGTGATCAGCTTTCTTGAGAAAGTTAATGCACCCGAACCGCTATCCCCCCGGGATGCGCTGTATGGTGGATGCACCTGTCCTATGAAGTTGAGGTACACAGCGGAACCGGATAAAACTGTACACTATGTGGATTACACATCTCTGTACCCTTATGTAAACGCCAACTGCGTTTTTCCCCTCGGACACCCCACCATCATTTACAAAGATTTTGATGACCCCAGCAGCTACTTCGGTATAATCAAAGCTGTGGTCTACCCACCACGTAACCTGTTGTTCCCTGTTTTACCTTACAGAACATCCCAAGGTAAACTTGTGTTCACTCTCTGCCGCTCATGCGCTGAATTAAATAACCAGTCAGGTCCCTGCATGCATAATGATGAGGACAGAGCTCTGACGGGAGTTTGGGCGAGTGTAGAACTCTGTAAAGCGTTGGAGTGTAGTTATCGTCTTGCTAAAATCACAGAGGTGTGGCATTTTGAAAAGAGAAGTCATACAATTTTTAAAGGTTACATTCATTGCTTTTTAAAGGGTAAGCAGGAGGCTTCAGGCTATCCGTCTGAAGCAGTGGATCAGGAGAGTAAGTCAAAGTATATAAGCGACTACAAACTGCATCAGGGCATCCAATTAGACCCTGAGAAAATCGAGATGAATCCTGCCAAAAGGCAGGTTGCAAAATTGTGTTTAAACAGTTTTTGGGGGAAATTTGCGCAAAGAAGTGATCTGTCTCAGACCACAGTCATCACTAACCCTGAAGACTTTTTCAGCTTCATGTTCTCGAGTAAATACAGGGTTAACTATTTTCATTTTTTCAACCCTGAAATGTGTGTAGTGCAGTGGAATTTCAGTAAACGTGTCATATATCCACCAAGTAAGACAAATAATGTGTTTATAGCAGCATTCACCACCGCTTATGCACGTTTAAAACTTCTCAGCAGCATGGAGAAGTTACAGGACAGATTGATTTATATTGACACGGACAGTTTGATTTATGTGACAAAAAGTGGTGAAACTCCTCTGGAATTGGGGAATTATCTGGGTGATCTTACTGACGAGTTAGATGGTGACAGCATTTCGGAGTTTGCATCGACAGGACCCAAGAGTTATGCATACCAAACTAAAAACCTTAAAAAAGTAGTGATACGTGCTAAAGGCATCACTCAGACGCATGAATGCAGCGAGAGGGTCAATTTTGACAGCATCAAAGGGCTGGTCGAGGGCTACTTACAGGGGTCAAGTGAGGGTGTCATTGAAATCCCTCAGCACACGATCAGGAGGGATAAAAAGAGATTCCGTTTGACAAACGCGACATTTCTTAAAAAGTTTCGACTGGTGTATGATAAGAGACGTCTTTTTTCTGACGGGACAACTCTGCCTTTCGGTTATTAGAGTTGAAGAAGAAATAAAATAAAAAGTCACATGGATTTACAGGAGATTGATTTTGATCCTAGATTTAGAGCACCTTTCTCATGTATGATAGTTGGACCCAGCAGCTGCGGGAAAACTTTCTTTGTAAAAAGTATTTTACAAAACTGTAATCATGTCATGGATATTGTTCCAGAAAATATTGTATGTATTTACACATCTTTTCAACCCATGTATGCTGAATTGCAGAGGATGAATAAAAATATTACCTTTGTGGAAGGATTGCCTCATTCCTTTGAAGATGAAAACCTGTTTCCTCCTGATCAGAATCATCTGATTATTCTAGACGATGTTATCGCTCAAGCCTCAGATGATGAAAACGTGATGAAGGTCTTTACCCAGTTTCGTCACCATCGTAATATGAGTGTTATGATGTTGACTCAGAATGTTTTTCATCAGGGGAAGTTCAGTCGCACTATTAGTTTGAACTGTAATTATATGGTGTTGTTTAAGAACCCAAGAGATAAGCTGCAGCTGAATATACTGGCCCGCCAAATGTTTCCATCTCAAAAGGGTCTCTTCTTGGAGAGTTTTGAAGACGCAACGAGAGAAGCTCATGGATATTTAATCATCGATTTTACGCCTACCTGCCCAGAACATTTCAGACTGAGAACGGGGATACTTCCTCAGCAGTGGCCTGCTGTGTACGTACCCAGAACAAAGTAAGTCATCATGTCCGCGCGTATAAAAAGGAATTTACCATTATTCAGAGCTTTGTACCAGGCCTGTCCACAGAAACGTAAAGATATTCTCGCACACTGCTCTCCCGACTTTATTCAGGCTCTGTGTGAGATTGCACTGAATATCCTAAAAGGTAACATTAAACTATCACCCTCTCAACACCGACAATTGAAGAAACAAAGAAATATCATCAGATTGTTGGGTGATAAAAGAACCGGGATAAAAACTAAACAGTTGGCTCTCAAAAAGCAACGAGGTGGTTTTATTCTCCCCATCTTAACGGCTCTTGCACCCTTGATCGGTGATCTAGTGGGTGGAATCATCAGGAGATAATGTCTCTCAGAACATCGCAGAAGATGTTTCTCATTTCACCTCATCAATTCAAGCGTCTGACCCAGTCAGACACGTCCATCAGACAGACGGCGGAGGAGAATTTGGATGCTGAAATGAGAGCGATATTAAACGAGCCCGGTTTGACTTCTTATGAAAAAATCAAGAGGTACGATGCTCTTCTCCAGAGGTATCTGACTTTACTTAAGCAAGGTGTCAAAGAAGAAAAACAGCGGGTCAGTTTAACGCTGCAGCGTGACACAGAGGTTCCTGAACATGAGCGGTCCCAAGAAAAACAAGGCCCAGGGCAGGACGAGGCCCCTAAGGATCAGGTTCTCACGGAAGTACTGAAAAGCCTTCCTAAAAACAACCGTAAAAATGCCGAGTACATTTTGAAGAAATTATCCGAAAGAAGTGAGAGTTGGACTTCGCGATGTGAATTTGTTGAAAAATCTCATGCTTCCGTTTAAAAAATCTGGAGCATCACAAACCCGAGGATGGTCTGATTTTCTACACTCCATGTCAGAAGTAAACATCCCTATATCTTCAGTCATTAACCCTTATGCTCGTGAAGAATATAGACGTTTCAAAACAGAGGGTACATCGATTGAAAATGGGGGTACACCCCCCAGCGTTAAGCAGAGAAGAAAAAGAAGAAGAAGGCAGATAACTCATTCTCCCTACTGGTCGAGATCTGAGCTGGAAGATCCAAAAAATGCTGATGGGAGATCAAAAAGGTCTCTTCGTAAGACGACACTACCACCCCGATGGATTACATTTTCACCATAAACCGTTATAAGAAAATGAAACATGTAGCCTATTTCTTTTATTCAATAAAATATTTATTGATTATATTTTCAAGTCTAGCTTCGTTCTCTACTTCACACACTAACATATGATATCATTACACAAATATTAAATCATAAGAAGAAAAAAAAAAAAACAAACAATGAAAAAAAAAAAAAGACAATTTAAATTCCATAACAATCCAGAAACATCTCCAAAGAGCATGTTCCGTGAGTATAAAATGTACAACTTTGATTAATGACACATTTCTGATATTTTTTCACAAAGTTAGATACCATTAAATCATTCTTAATCACATCTCCGGTGTATTTCGACAACACTTGCTGCATTGATAATCCGCACGCTCTATGACATAGATAAAAAATGCAATGGTGACCGCACACAGTGGACAGAGTGTTTTGAAGCTGATTATTATGATACAATATTTTTGAGGATCTGTCTTCTAAAAATGGTACGATGCTTGACGGGTAGAACTCAAAATCCGGAGAGAATCCATAAGAGTCAAAAAAGCTGGATTGACCATTCTCATCCAATGTCAGAGCTAGCCAGTGTTCTCCAGGCATGTGTGAAGGATGTGTGTTCACAATAAAGTAGGCCGGCCCTGGGAATTTGTCAGCTAGCAGCGGCAGCTGGTCGCACGGCCATACACCACAAAACAAATCTCCCAGCAGATGACGCATCAGGCTCTCAATTTCATGATTATTCATGCCTGATTAGATTAATAATAATCCACCAGCACACGCCTCTTTGAATCAATCTCTAAAATAGAATCATAACAAGCGTAGATGATCAGCGTGGTGGTATGAGGCAACGGGTTTCTGAAGCGCATTTCCAATCTTAAATTCCCACTGGAAACTGGAGATAGAGCATCTGTGTCCTCACCCGGGTTAAGATTAAATGTGAATAGAGAGTATCCTTGATTAAATTCCTGACGTGTTATACTCAGTGGAAGATCTTTTAGATGTCATCCTGTAGCTGTAAACAAGTTGTAATACTCTCTCACTGAATGACCTTGGTTAAAATTGGGCTGGAAGGCTTTAGCAGGAATTTGTCTGCCATCCTTACACAAAGCTAAATATTCCATATCAAAATGATTAAAGTCAAACGGATTGAGATTGCGTGTTCCTGTAAAAGCGTCATGATCCAGAAAAGCAATCACCACATACTTGGGAAAGACGCCTAAGAAAAGATTCTCTTGGTTGCATACCCTTGAATTTTCAGGGATGGAATATGTTTTTACATTCACACGTGAAAGTGGATACAGAGCATTTGCTTTCATTAAAGCTGAAGCGTGCCCCAGTCGTACAGCTGGAGAGACAGTAACTTTTTTGATAAAAAGAGATGCTCCTAATATCCTGAGTTTGTAAGTGGAGTCTCTTGCTGCCATGAGACAAAAGGCATCGTTGGCTCTTGTAAGTTTAATTTTAAGGTCAACAGAGTTTAAAAGAAGTCTCTCGCAGAAATATATGTCTGCATGCAGGGGGCCTAGGAGATGTACCTCCCTGGAATTTGCCGTAAAGCCTGCTCTGCTGTTAAGACCTTGGTTAGGGCCGTTAGTTGTAACAATAGAGTTCAGAGCACCTGCAGTGTCTTTATAAAAAAGACCAGAGCTAAACTGGGTTTTTAAAGAATCCTCAGAAAAGTTTAACAATGTCTCAATCATGGCTCTATATGGATGTGCAGCGCTGGATTGTGAAATCATTCGATCTCCGAGAGTGACGTCACACTGACTGAAGATGGTGTTTAACGGGTAGTTGATGAGCCCTACAGGTGCATCATCTGGCAGGTTTGTTCCATTCTCGTTAGTAATTTTCACTCTGAGATGCAACAGCGTATCGTTGAGATCCAGATACTTTTCTCCGTCTCCCGGAATGAAAAACTCGATCGGCCCTCCATCAGTGATTGCTGATAAAGGCTGGATCTCGGTGTTAATTTTATCTTCGATTGATAGCTGCGTCATCGGGGCAGAAAATAAGTCCAACTCTGCCAGCGTGCACTCTGATGATTTGTTATGTAAAAGAGCCATTATTTAAATATATCAAAACTTGCGGATGACTTCCTTCCTCTTCGTTTGTCAGCTGCGACTGATCTCCTTTTTCGCGTTTGTCGTTGTTTTTTAACCGTCCTTAAACGATCACCAGGGGTCTTGTTCTGGGTCTTTTGGATAAAACCATAATTCCTGAACCTTCTTGACCGTCGGTGTGTGTAGAACCACTCATTTTACTCACGGCTCTACCGATGACATCCGAAGCGATATTTGATGCAGCCGTTTTAAGATGGGGTTTTGCAATTGCAAATCCTTTTTTAACCAGAGGGGATACGAAGCGGAATAATTTTGAAAATAATGATCCAATTCCGCGTCCGTACATGACCGGGGCCCCATAAAACCCTGGCAGATTACCGCCTGATTGACTTACATAGTAATTTACAAAGCGATTTGGATCACGTCTCAGACTTAGCTGTGCCATGTTCTCTCTTGCCTGCTTGATGCAGTGTTGAATGACCAGCGTAATATGAATGATAACCAATCAATCTTAGAGGTTATATACATATCTCTGGAATAGTTTATACAAATAAAATTTATCTCAGGCTACGTTGTGATATCACCGGTCTGAAGTGTAGTCTTATGACGGTCTTTCCATAGACGAAATTTACAGGAACGTTTTGGTCCGATTTAATTTCTATATTGATATTTTCAATATGTCTTCTGGAGACTGGAAGGTAGTGGGCGGGGTTAAATGTCTGAGTAATCATATCACTGAATTTGCCTTGTACTTTGACGGTCCGCAGTAAAGGTGCAAAAGTGTCGCCTACTATTTGAGGGCTGACCACGTCGCTGTAACAGTATAGGTGATAAAAACCAGCCTTTATATCCGCCGGAAAAGGAGCCAGTTTTGGTTCAGAAACATGAATCCATTCCCCTGGTTTCACGCCCATCATATAAGCTAGAGTGCTGAAGAAGCGTATTTCATACGGACTGTTTGCTTGAAATGCAAATCTCTTTTGAACTTTGCTGAATTTAATGTGTAAACCCGATTTCAATTTTTTGAAAAACATTTCCATCTCTGTCTCGAGTTGAATAACGCTGTTATAGTAGCCACTTCTGATCCTTTGCGTATTGATCTCCACATCACCAACCTTCCTCCATTCAAAGTAGGCATCATAATCCGGTAAATTATGCCATGTATGAGGGTATGAAATCTCGGCTAATGCAACCATCCATTGGCCTTCTAAATCAATATGTTGAGCTAAATTTACACGGAAACTTGAACTGGTATTGTTTTTAAACACTTCCATGCTAGCATTAGATGGAAGAGTAACGTAAAAGCCATCATCCTCTACCTGACGGTTCATGATGCTGTGTCAACTGTGAGGTTTAGTGCAAACCTTTTTTATACGTTTCGAAGTTCATCAAATTTGATCCAACTGTTGAATTTCTCAGGCCAGTTTTTCCAGCTTACAAAAACCTGTTTGACTCCCTTGACCGTACGTCGTTTTAATATTTTTTCCACTTGATACATCTTGTCGTTAAATATTTTTACTTTTTGAAGTTCCTCAGCGTAAAAGGAACCCTCGATAGGTTCTCCATCCAAATCTTTGAGTTTGTATACAGGAGGAGATCGGGGTATCCGCTCATACACTGTAAACACTTCATCCGTAAAACTCTGTTCGTATTTTTTGTCAAACACTCCACGGACCTTGGATATTCTGACAAGTTCCCCTTGTTTAAACGTTGTCACTGAGTCCTTGGAATATCTGTTGGACTTGACATCATACAGATTCTGAAACACTTGAAAAGTATTTTCTGGGGTCACTTTCATAGGGCTCATTTTAATGCTGGAGTGGTAGGTATGGTTGTAGCTTCTAGCTAGTTTTTGCAGTACATCGACGTACCGCCGGGTATTGTTAGCTGTAAAATATCTCCACATCCTTGTTTTTAATGTGCGGTTAAATCTCTCGACCACTGAAGCTTTTGCTTCACTCGCTGTGGCAAAATGTTCAATACCGTGTTTCTCCATTAAAACCTTAAATTTGTTGTTAAAAAATTCTTTACCGGCATCAGTCTGAAGTTTTTTGGGGATCTGACTTTCTGTAAAAACTGATTCAAATGCCTTTACCACCTCAGCGGCTGTTTTCCTCTTCAAAACTCGTACATACGCCCTTTTTGAAAAGATGTCAATGACTGTTAATAAATAATTATAACCATCATTTTCCATGTCACAGAGATCAGCCTGGAACTGCCTCAATGGTCTGGTGACAAAAACTTTATTCTCGCAGGTTTATGTAGAGTATAGGTATCTTCTCCTGATAAAAAATCTTTAACTTTTTCAACCGCAACCTTCTTTCCCGTTTCATCTTGCATAACCCTCCTCAGCCTATCTACACCCCCAAAACTTCCCGGATTTGAAGGGCTATAATATACTTTCTTCATCAGCCGTCTTCCTGCCATCTCTGCCTTATGCTCACTCTGCCGATTACTTGTTAAATAATGAGAAAAAACACACAGGAGGGTAGATTTATCCATATTTTTATTTTTTTTTTGTATTTAATATAAAAAAATAAAACAACCAGAAAACAAAATCAGATAAAATGCAGATTAATGCAGATGAATTCAAACACTACTAGCTTTTAAACAACACTTTTGGGAAAGGTTACTATGTTCCTACTTTAATTGTATTTAATAGTAAAAAGAAAAAAGAAGAAAAATCATATAATGCAGATTAATTAAAGTACTGGAATACTAAAAAAAAAAAAAAAAAATGATACAACAAGTCATCAAACATGTGAGATCAGTTAGTCAGTCCATAGCACTCTGAAACAGAGTTAAGTTGTTTGAGGTGTTTCTCTTCGACCATGCGATCATAAACGTGCGCTATTGCACTGTGGATGCCTTGTACCGATTTCAGTTCATATAAAACCGTCTTGGCAATCGTCTTCACTCTGAAGTCATCCGCTTGTATGCGTCGAAGTACCAGAAGATTCTGAATAGCAGGAACAAGTTCGGGGGTTACGAGTCGTCGTACGATGCGTTGAAAGTTGACTTGGTAATAATCCTCCCCCAATACCTCCAGGCAATGGTGTTGACGCTGGCTCGGGTGGTTCGTTATACATCCATAGCAGGTTTCTCTGAGATAGTTCAAAGAGGTTATGTTGAATAAATGAAGTATCGCTGTTTTCACCGTATTGATGAGGGTGGTTGAGAACCAACCGTCAATTTCGTCCTCCTGGTTACTCTCATCCTCTGCTGAAGGCTGAGGGTCCTCCATCGGTTCCAGGGTTTGTGTAGGGGCTTCGGTAGAGGGTGAGTAGCTGGTGGCTACCTCCTCCTCCACGACCACCTTCATGTCTTCTGGCAGGACATTCGCGTCTACAGACTCAGCCATGAATAGCGGTGATGGTGAGCAGAGGTCTGGAGAAAGCGGTAGATATTTCATGTTGTATCCTGTAGGTGATGCAGGATTGAAGTGGTTCTCTGAGAATGAGGATGTTGAGGTGGATGGTGAGAAGAGGTCAGGGGAAGGCGGATGATATGGTCCAATGTTGAAGCTTTCATCGTGCTCAGGAGAGAAGTGGATCTCTGCTCGGTGGTTGTAGAGATCCCTGTATGGTGTCGGTCCACTCATTCTCATGATACGATTCTCAGTGTCTGTGAGCTTGCAGTTATCCCCCCGTATATATATCATAGGAAGGGGCGTGTCCTCAGAAGAGGGTTCGTTCTAAACGTAAAACAGGAAACGTCAGCGTTTTTTTCACTGACATGACATCGATCCAACTTCGTGACTTTTGGAAAAGGTCGGAAAGACAATGTCCAATTTCACTCATCTTCTCTGCCCAAGCTTCAAACAGCAGAGCCAGCATTGTCTTGAATACGCCGCAGTCCTGATTGAAAGCCTCCAACACAAACAGATCTGAGGGACTCGTCCGGTTGTTCCTGCGTCTGCTTGCCCGAAAAGACCAGCGGCCATTTGCTGTGGTTTTTGACCCCCACACTGCGCTAAAGAGAGGTTCTCTCTCAGCTATTTCAACATCGGATGGTATATGAAACATTCTCGCCCGTTTTACATGTCGAGAAGACAGTTCATTTTCTTCTTCTTCTTCCGCCCTCTCCTGCCTTGAGACTGTTTCAGGGCTATCATTAAGGTGCGGGATTGCAAGCTTTAACACAGCCCAGTCGCTGTGGGTGAGTGTACACAGAGCCAGTGATCCATTAAATACCTAATCTTGATCCAATTGATACAGGCAAAGCTCTCCTATTTCATACATGAAAATATAACCCCAGCTGCCAACCAGGCCATATGGCTCCAAAGACCATTCTTCCTGCAGAGTGTCGAACGGGGGTCTTTGGACCCTGCAGATGTAGTATGTTGATTTCTTAGGAGCATTCAATTCACGGGATGAATACTGGTAGACGGTCACTGGGGTTTCGCACAGAACTGACATACCTCTTGGCCGAACCGAGGTCTGATTTTCAACCATGGTTGTTGAAGTTGATGTTGGATCCTCATCATCGATAGAGTATGTCATGACGGGAATTCCGATAGGTATCTCCGTTGAGGAAGTATATGATGCAGTTGCTTGTTCATCATCGATAAGTATCTCCGTTGAGGAAGTATATAATGCAGTTGGTTGTTCATCATCAATAGGTATCTCCGTTGAGGAAGTATATGATGCAGTTGCTTGTTCATCATCGATAGGTATCTCCGTTGAGGAAGTATATGATGCAGTTGCTTGTTCATCATCGATAGGTATCTCCGTTGAGGAAGTATATGATGCAGTTGCTTGTTCATCATCATCATCTTGGCACGTGTTGCGTTTCTCCTCCGCTTGACGATAAACTCTCTTAACTCTAGCCATTGTTGAACGGGTGTTCTTTTTTCCAACGAATGCTGCATGTAAAGTGCAGAGTTTTATCTCTGTATTTAAAGTAAACACTAAAGCACGCCCTATTGTTTTCATTGGGTTATTCAAGGTTTAACGATGCTTACAAACACACCCCCTCTATTTTTAATTGGTGCTGATGCCAAACAGTTTCCGATAATACCATATTTGTCTTGTTCTATTTATAACAAACACACCCCTGTGTTTTAATTGACTCATTTAAGGTATCGCCCCTAATGACGACAACCAATCAGCATCCACGGTTACGCCCCCTTGGACACACCACCTGCTTGACCACGTGACCTCCTGCCCACATGGCAACCACATGGCGCCCACATGGCCCCCACCGGAAGTCCCGCCCTCACCGGAAGTCCCGCCCACCTGTCAAAATGTTTGATGAAAGGGTGTACTTAAATTCTCTCATATATTTATATATACACATGTATATATTAGTAGTTGTTATACATTAACTAAGGTTATCTAAACCAAACAATTACACTTTAAATGCACCAAACTGAGCAACAAATATAGCCTCGCCTCACTCAGTGAACTTGCCCATTGTAGAACAAACCATGAAAATATCTGGATGCACAAAACAAAAGATGAAGCAGTATCAACTGGTTTAACATCCGCAGAATGAGTTGTTTTGGACTTACTTCAGTGTAGGTCCAGGATTACGGAAAATACGGCACTGTGTGAAACAACCAGAGGCGAAGCTGAGCAGCATGGAGCAGCAACAGCAGACACAAGGGATGATTCAAGATTTGAAGACACTACCTGGTGTCATTGTTTTTAACTTTATATTAGAATCTTTAGAGAAACATTATTTTAAATACTTCATATGAGCATGTAATTTATCTTATTTTAATAATAAAATAATAATTTCAGATTTTTAATTATTAACAATAACTGCTGATAAAAGTACTTTTTTGACTGGGACGTTTTCTCACCTGCTGAGCAACAGCAGCAACAACCTTTTCTTCAGCGATCTTTTCCCATCAGATGCTCTGAACAGCGTGGCTATAGACTCTGCATCAACATTCTCCTTCGCCTGTCAGATATCCTGACCTCTGACATAATTTCTCTTGTGAATTCAGAGGTTTCTTGCTTGAAGCAGTTTACTGAAAAGTTCTCCAATCACAACTGGCTGTGCTTAGTGGGACCAGCCCACCTGTCCCTCGTCAGTTTTCCAGCTCTAATCTAGGCAGCTCCGATGCTCTTCGCTTCAGGAAAATAGTGCAGACTAAGGGCTGCTGTTGCAGTATTGCTGCCACCACCAGCAATGCACCGTTTCACCATATTAATGCTGTTTTTAACGCAACTTGGCTTCTACCTGAACAGTTTATCATTGATGCTCACACAGTGAATTACCAGAGACTTCCATCTAGACGTCATTTCTGGGCGACTTTGGACTTGCAAAATTTAACAATGAAATATACCTATTTTGTGTCACAGTTGTCATTTATCACGTATATCGTGAATTGTTGCCCAGTTTCTTCAGTATTAAGATGTGTCTTTCAATTTCTGCATTTGTGGGAAAAGCATGTCACAGGCACTTTTAACTTCTATAACAACAATTACTGTGTCCTACCATCTTTCATGTTTAGACTATTGTAACCTTTTGTTCACCTGTATAAACAAGAAAGAGTTGGGTCATCTTAAGCTGGTACAAAACTCTGCTGCAAGGATTATGATGCACACTAACTAAAAAGCCCATATTACCCCCATCTTAAAATCTCTTCATTGGCTCCCTGTATTCTATCATATCAATTATAAAATTCTTGTTTTGACATTCAGAGACATATGTGGTTTCATCTAGTCTTTTACTTCAGCTTGCAGCCTAAGATTCCCTGAGCAGAATCTATAAACGGTCACTCGCATTCATCTTAGGACCCGAGGAGACAGATCCTTCCAATCTGCTGGACCAAGACTGTGGAATTAAATACACTTTACGTGCAATCACTGGACTTTGTTGATGCTTTTAAAAAGCATCTTAAGACATGTTTTATTGTTGATGTGTGCAGGTTGGTGTGTGTATCTCTACCTCTTCTGATTGCAGGTTGTGACCAGCAGGTATTTCCTCACAGCTGGAGCTCGTCAAGCCCAATCAAGACCGTCAAGTTCCTGCGCTCCTCGGCATTCCTGTGCTTACCTTTATGTTGTCCTTCTTTTAGGAATTCAATTTTCCAGTTTGTGCTCTCTACCTGGGCTCTAGTGCTCTGCCTTTTGCTCTCAGAGGTCACTTCAAGACTCCCTCTGTGAATCTCCTCACCCTCCTCTGGCTGCTCCCCTGGTCAGGACCCCTCAACAACCATCCACCATTCTCACGTCTCCTCCTGAAAGAAAGAATAAGGGAATCATTAACAACAAAAACCACTCACCACCACCTGCCAATCTCAGCCTCTGTTTGTATACTCATCCTTTCCCTTTGGAACACCACCATCTCACCAACAGTAAGCCAACCGTCACATCCATTATTTTCATCATTTTCCAATTATCTCCTACGTTTTATACTTACAACTTTACTCTCCTTAATGTCATCCTAGATTTCTCCTGTGAAGAACCATTCATTCATTCACTTGTACTGACAAACGTTTGAAACTTCTCTGCGGTGCCCATAATTGTTATTACACGAGAGTGTCAAACCTAACCAACATGACAGATACATGTAAATAAGGTGACAAAAATAAGCACTGTATTTATTTACCGACAATCCAGGATGTTATGAAAAGGAAGAAAATGTACTGTAGCAGCACAGTTCTGCGAACAACCACATGAAAATGTCAGTCCAAATCATATGTAATTATAACACCAAATGTCCCAAAGGTGCATTTGGAAAAATCCAGAGGAAATGGGGCAAAGGAATCACCACTGAGGCCCATCGGAAGTAAAGCCCATCAACAGCTAAGTGCCTCTTTACTGCCTTCAACCACTAGAGACACGAGGGAAAGTGTGACCTTCTGGCATTATGGGCCGACATCAACACACCGAATATGCGTCACTCACAAAAGACGCACCCTTTTTTATAGAATGGACTGCATTTACAGAGGAATTTAGTACAGTCAGAAAGCTCTTTCTCTACCACTGTCAGGAGTGATGAAAAGGTTGCTTTCCTGAAGAGAGAGAGAGAGAGAAAATAGATGGCAAGAGGGACAGATGTGAGCTTGGTTGTAAGTTTCTCCACCAGCCATGTAGCTGCCGCTCAGACACCCCTGGGATACTGAAAAACATCTGGAAGGCATTCTCAGCGGGATTGATATGGCACCTAGACTAATAAAAAATGAATTTTCCTGCCGTGATATAAACACAAATGACCTGAGCCACGATGCGTTTGCTTAGATCTGCTTTGATCTCCTCCACCCTGTATCTTCTGTCTTTCTTGGTTTCCCTCCACAGAGCTTCCAAAGCAGCGTGCACACAGTTCGAGAAAAATCGACAACTGCAAAGAGTCCTGCGGATTCTGCACAAATGCTTCTGCCTCGGCAAGAAAGCCATAACACCAGGATCGCTCGCTGGTTATTAATCTGGAAAGAACACACCAAAAATGTCCTAATATGAGAATATACAAAGAAGATGACACATAATCACCCTCCCATAGAGATGTAACAAGAAATACAGCTGCTGAACAATCTCTGAACAGCCGGCACGCTCGGCTAGACAAGAAAAAGAGAAGCGATACATTAATTATGAATTGTTCAGAAGGACACGAGCTGCATAAAAGCGTACGGTGACAGGGTCAGAGGCATTGTGCACGACGTGAGTGGAGGGGACAGATTTGCGGAGTGTTTTAATGTGCACACTTGTGCTTTAACATTGTTTAGAGCTCAGTGATTTGAGGTTACTACCACAGGGGATGGCCTCAGGGCATTTTTATGATGAGCTTTGGAAGTACTGCTGGGCTCTTGAAGGTGGAAATCTTTAACAAATGCAGGGACAAACTTAAACTAATATAAGAAAGAAAAAAAACATTGATATTTAAAAGCGTTGTATTTCTAACAGTTGAACTCTGCAGCTGAGTGGTCAGTGAGGTGTTTAAATCTTGGCCTGGAAGGTTCCCGCATCACAGGGCTCCTTTCACCATAAATGATCCCTGGCTAGTCAAGTTCCACCCTTCTAGCCTACCTCCAGGGACCTCTTCATTAGCTGTCATTAAATGTTTTTAAGTTTGCATAATTGATCGTCTCCAATAAGTCTTCATTGATTTATGGAGGTCTTCGCTGAAGGAGGAACTGGTTAAAAATTCATAACCCTGCAACGCGTCTTCACAATCCATTAGCTACTCCTGGACCCGGAGTCCTTCCATTGATTGACCTTGTGCAGAAAATCTCATGGACTCTGCATTTTTTCCTCTTTTAGTGCACTGTGGGAAGAGTTATGTTTCAGCTCCCCCCAGATAGGCCTGATTTTGCTTTACTTTTCTGTTTTTTGCTGTATGTCTTTCTCTCAGTCTCACCCTCCCTCTGTTTCTGCTCCTCCATCTAAACTGCAGTCCTTACTCGGAGACGATGAATAAATAAAGCATGTTCCATAAACAGCTTTCCACTATTATTTAAGCTTCCAGGACCTCGCACTCTGACAGTCTCCTCTCCCCGCCATCAAATTCAAGTGTGTAAATTTTCTAAAAGGTTCTGAATGTTTTATGATGATTTCAGGAAATGATGGAGTAATAGCTGAATAGCAAAGCTATTACTTTTAATATTTATATTGAGTGCTTTGAATCTTTAATGTGACAGGATGTAAAATCAGAGCTGCGGGACATGTGTGCTTCACAACCAATGCCACTTGGTGAAAAATATTTGTTTTTCTTGGGCAGCCTGTTTCGAACTGATGTGAGCTACCCATCGGAGCATGGCAGGGATGCTTTTGTCCATAAATTTTAATCTTGCCATGAGAAAAGGCCGTTCTTGGAAAGCATTATTGGTGATATGGAGAGGGTCTGAAGAAATTGCAACAAATCAATGTTGTGATGTGTATTTCAGAGATCAAGTGATATCGATGCTTCTGTCAGGATTTCCTTCATTCAACTCTCCCACTTAGCCTTACTAAATGTATATAAAAGATCACTTCTACTGTAAAGTAAAAAGATTCATTATGTGTCTGATATTTGTTCGCACATCTGTTTGCTGTTACATCTTTTAGGTTCCTAAAGTAAAAATGAAAAAGATCAAATATGGCACTTCTAAGAATTTATAAAAATTATTAGAAGCTGATCAGAGTTTAGTAACCAATGACTTCACAAGGGTATAAATCTGACTCTTCAAAATGGAAAAAATACAACGTGCCATTTAGGCCATTTATAAAGGCTGATCTTTATAAATCTGGAAATGACTACAAGAAATATTAGATAAAATTATAACCAATTCTGCAATCAGAGTTTATCTAAATTTGGAATTTAATTGAAATAGTGACAAACAAGGCTGGACAAGGATCTAGGTTTGTTTTGCCACCATAATCCCACAATCAATAACAGTATTCAGAAGAGGCTGCACAGTGGACCAGTTGTTAGCACTGTTGATTTGTGGTAAGAAGGTCCTGGCATTGAATCTTGGTCGGGTTGTCTGCATGGAGTTTTCATGCATTTCCTCATGCATGCCTGGGTTCTGTCCGGTTCCTTAGGCCTTGTTAGACATTGCATAAAGATGCATGTTAGGTCAATCTAAGACTAAATTCTTCTTAGCTATGAGTGTGTGTGCATGGTTGTATGCTCACCTGTGATGTAATGGTGACCTGTCCAGGGTGAACCCTGCCTTTTTTCCATTGTTAAATAGCTCCAGCCCTCCCCGATCCTGCAAGGATTATATGTATGTGGAAAATGTTTCATTTTATTTGAAATAAATGTTAGTGTTTTTGTTTTATTTTAAATATCTATAAAGTCAACTGTGCAGTACAAGGATGTCTCTCCCCCACCCCCCTTTTTGTCGAGCAAATCAGCGTCTGACACTACAAGACATCCAGAGCCAGCATACAGTTTGTGTAAGATGCCAGGCAGGACACAGCTATGCTAAAGTTGGAATATGATTTAGAGTTTCCAGTCGTTGCAAAATTTCACTGTATTTTTTTTTGTCTAGATTCCATTTGATCACCACTGGTTCTAAATTGTAAATAGCTAGACAAGTCTATCCTGAACAAAAAAATTGTCTATGCTGAAAAGGGATTCTATAAAATACAGTTTGACATGAGTGAAACCTTTATTTTATTAGAAAAACCGAAAAGGGGGAAATCCCAGTACTTCTTCGGCATTAGGACCTTCTTAGAATTAGATAGGCATTGAAACCACTATTAACTATTAGATGTCCACCATTAACTGAGAAAACAATTCTGAATTATTTTAAGCTTTATAAGCTTTTTTCCCCAATATCTTCATAATGTGTCTCTAAAAGAGATGTTTTGTATCATAAAATTCTTCTTGTTTGTTTTTTTGTAATTTGCTTGTGGTCATTTGTCCCCTGACCTTGACCAAAATGGGCTCTCACACAGTGATTCTCAAATCCATGTTTAGTTGTTCTAAAAAGAAGAATAGATTTTTCCAAGACTTGCATAATCACTATTTCTAGAGGATCTGTTCTTCTGAGCTTTACACTGTGTGTGTGACACAAAGGGACCGGGACTACACTGTCTCCAGGCAGCTAGTTGGACCTAAAGTGTGATGACAGTCAGACTGGAGGCTATTTCCTCACTGAAATGAGGCCAGAGAATAAGACTGAGGGCTCTTCTGAGTGGAGGAGATATTTGCTTTTAAAAAATATCTAGCAATGTGTGATTTAAGGGAAACATTCACAACATTAGCTGTCAGGTGTTCACATTATTCACATATTACGGGCAGATGTTTTAGCGTAGGGTCCCTTTACATTTGCTGTCTCAGTCATGGTGTTGTTTCGTCCCTCCGGCACACTAAGCTCTGCTGCGTGGAGCTTGAGCTGTGTGGAGCTTGGCAGTTAAAGGCCGATTTATTCTTGCGGGTATCAGGCAGCCTTTTCCTGAGGGAACAAGCTCTTTCATGCACAGTTAGTGCACTTGACTCAGCATGGAGATGCTTTCAGATGGAAAAGCTATGTTTAGAGGATGTCTTATGAGACATTAAAGCACCACTGATTCATTGTTTGAGCTCTTCCTAAATGTCACTTTTTTCTCTTGAGCCTGCCCTTCACTGAAATGTTTTGGGACACATCTCAGAGAAAGGCCATTTCGTGCTCCCACTGAGGGTCCATTTCAAAGCAGGAGCAGAATATAAGCACTCTAGCCTGACCAGTGCTGCAGTCGTCATCAGTTTATTTGAATAAAATATTTACTGAGGTAAAAAGGAGGACCAAACAGGCCAATTTTAATTTTGTATTGTGCAATTTAGTTTTTTTTTTTCTTTCTTTACTCTTGGCATACCTTATCTATTTTTGGATTAGTTTTTTATTAGAAATAAAAATTTCTATTAAAGCGACCTGGGTTTCCTTAACACCTCAGCAGAGCCAGAGACTGATTGCCTCCATGTCACACTGCACTGATGCAGTATTCATACAAAAAGAACCCGGACCAAGTACTGAGTGCAGATACCATACAATACATGGACCTACTTTTCAGTAGGCCCACATTTCTGTATTTAAAATTTATAAATACAAATTTTCTGAGAAAGTGAATTTTGGTTTTTCATTAGCTGTGAGCAATGGGTGTCCAGATCCAGTCCTCAAGGGCCACCACCGGGCACCGACTCTAAAACTCACTAAGACAGACTTGTGTACCACAGATATGAACGTTTTCAGTTTGGGTTGTTTTAAGTTATTAAAATCAGATGAAATAGGTCTGACTAGCTGTTAGCGTTCCAAGGCTCTGATTATTTATTTACTTTCTCACTGTGTCACTATGATCTGACATCTGTCCACCAATTTCACATTATTTCAAATAAAAAAATCCAAACTATCCCTTTAATATGGCAAAAAAACAGCAGACACCCTTGTTACACCCTTACCAACCATAGATTACATGCCAAGTTATGCAAAGTAATTTCAGCTGAAACTGCAACATTCACCATAATGTACATAATGGATCCTAAACCTACACAAAAGGTTACCAGATAACATATTCTAGCAGTAGGTAAAAACCCTCTTATGTGATCCAGGCCCAGATCATGAAATTATAAAGAGTTTGGCTAATAAAGGAATCACAATCATCAAAAGCATCCCAACTGATTTTCTTCCAACTTGACCAATATTATATTCAGAGGTGGAGGTTACTGTTTTTAAGTAGCTTAATCAGCTATCTGTACTTTACTTGAGTATTTATTTTCTGACGTATTACTTTTACACCCTACATTTAAATATGAATAAATGTACTTTCTTTCCTTACATTCTCACAACTGGCTTTTTACTGTCACATGTATCAAAAATGACATGACGTAAAAGACGTAACAAAACAGATAGAAAATCAACTGCTCAGAGAGAGGGCATCCAGTGGGAGCACGGTTTGTGACACAGAGAGAAAAACTACCAGCGACATGGATGAAGACAGTGAACTGGGACACATTGCAGGCGACGACAGAACGGATTTGGAGAAGCAAGGCATCCCCCATCCATGACCTTATTTAAGAGAGCTCTTCCATGTTTTGGCTCCAAGAATGATTCATAGTGAATGTGTTGTGTTTTGTGCCAACCTTAAAATCACAAGCTTCTGGCGTTCAAGAATTCTCTGTCAAATCTGAAACAAAAACCATACAGATAAAGATGTATTTCAAGGCAGGTTGTGAGCAAAAGAGGAAAACTATCCTATTTTGTTGTGCCTAGAAGTTTAGTTTTTCTTCTTAGAGTCATCAAATGAACTTTTTTGTATCATTGAAGGTAAAAATAACTTGTTTTAACATTTGTACTTAAGTACATTTCAGAACCTGTACTTTTTTATTTCTACTAAACGTAAAAGAGTTTATTCAGTACTTTTACTTTTATTAGAGTCCTTTTTTTTACACAAGTATCTGTACTTCTACTGAAGAAAAGACAGCAAGCACTTTGGCTGCTTCTTATTATATCCAGACTTCTTATTAGAATCTTTAAATCTGATCAAGCTCTTTACTCTTACCCAAACAAGATGAGTAGAAAAACAAAACGTGCAGCTGCTAGTGCACTCAGATTGTCTAAGAGAATAATTAGAGATTTCCATCATGTGTACATGACAAGACTAATTAGTTTATTTCTTTGATTGCTGCCAGGGTGTCGTAACAGTATCCAGGGGACTCCAGGGGTGTGTTTAATATTCAGCTGGAGCAGCATTGTCAACATGCTTTGAAAAGCAGTCAGAAAGATTTCCTATCAATCCAGTGGATGTGATCCATACAGGCTCCAACATGAAACCACAGTTCACTTTATACATTTGAATGATTGACAGGCAGCTGTATCTCCTCAGAATACAGTGGAGTAGTGAACCTTGTTAATAAAACATTAGAAGTGCCTGAGAGGGCCAGCAGAAACAAGTGGAGGGGGAGAAGGGGTCACCGGTGCTCAACCACCACCTCAACTTCAGAGCCGACACGGGTTCTCCCTGCTCTCCAAGGCACATCACAGGGGGTCCACGTGGCCTCATTAAAATCAAGGAGACCATATGTAAGGACCAGAGGAAGAGGGCTAGCACTGGCTCAAAACACCTGGACTCCCAGGGCATTACTGTTTGAGGAAGAGCCACTGGAGAACACCAGGATAAAGCCTCAAACTGCTGAAACAATGGACATTTAACACAATGTCTGCACTCTCCTTTTTCCCCACACTAATTCAGCCGGCTCTTCAAAGAAGGAGACACAGCGATTCTTCGGATTGGAAGTGAGCCATGTCAAGTTCACCTGATTTGTTTTGTTAGATAAGCGCGCTGGATGCTGAGATGAAGGCTGGCAGCCAGCCTTACATGGTGGTCTGGGTCTTCTTTACTCCAGGATCTGTTAGATCTCCCCCTGCTTTCAACACAAACAAGAGCCCTTTTCATTCCACTCAGTAGCATGGAGGAAAAACATTGATATATGCAGCTTAACTGCATAATTGGGCCTTTTTTTATTGAACTTTACATGGTTGATTGTGTAAACATTGGGGAGAAGAGGGAGCTGTTACGCCCATTGCATTTGTTCAGCTGTCTGCCTCGGTGTCGCATGCATTTTATCTTTTCCCTCCTTTATTTACTCTGGTCTTTGGACGCCTTCCTAGTCATGTATTAAAGCTTTGCAGCTTGGCGGCGACAGTGCTGCTGTCAGAGCGGGTGGGATTGTGGTGGTGGGCGCCACTGTGCATCATCGGCGCCTTTAATGGTCAACATCAACTTCTGACAAGGCTACTTAAAGCAATGGGCTTAGCGAAATGAGGGGCTGGGCAGCTTGCTCTGCTCGTCCAATGAATAAACAGCTTATTTTTGTTGTACTTGCCTCACATTTCCTGAAAGCAGCATATTCCTGTCGCAGGTCATCCTTATAGTTCATTTTTTATCCTTAAGAGGGTCAGTGCCTACTGTACAAGACTGTATTGTTAGAGAACATTTACCATGTTGAGATGTCATTAAAAAGCTGCTGTTGGGGGGGGGGGGGCGCTCTCTGTCCGGGCGTGCAGTGAGGACAGCGCCCGTAATGAGTGGGAGGCACACGAAGGAGAAGAAGAAGGAGGAGGAGCTGGTTTGTTTATGGATACGGTGCGAGGAAGCTGTTGTTTGTGGGGGGCAAGGGTTCATAGCGAGCGGGAGGGTAATTACGCTTCATCCGGTGGCTTCGCTATGCTTCACAAAACCTGACACGGGGAGGGCAGGCGTGCCAGGAACAAACGGCGGTGACAGTGATATCACGGTTCTTCCAAATACACACACACACACACACACCCACGAGCAGGAAACGCACAGCATCCGTGTAACTGGCATGTGCCCCAGGAAGGCAGGGATGCCAGCAAAAGAGGAAGCAGCAGAGAGTTAATTAGGGCTTGGATACACACTCGTAGGGCTCTCACACCTCACTCACCTCCAGCCTGCTTCCTTCCTGTCATTGTTCCCCCACAGTTCAGCCAGCGAGACACACACACAAAACAAGATGGCCCCCAAATAGCTGCTCCCTCCATGACAAGTTTGCCTCAGAAGTGTTGGAAGTGGTGGAGATATGTGTGTGTGTGTGCGTGTGTGTTTGTGTGTGTTTATGTGGCTGTGTAAGTCACGTTTAGTCCTGCATTTAAGCAGCTTCTACTGGAGGAGCTAAAGCGCGGAGACTCCAGCTGTTTATTTACTCATTATCCAATTATCACTCTTGAGGCTAGGCGGCATGGAGCAGAGAAACTTTTCTGTGAGAACAGAAGTGCAGATCATGCGACATGTTGAGCACACACTCGCCCTGGCTGACAGCAAATAGATGTGACACGTAAGGTGTGCTGCATTATGTGGAGAGACAGATTTTAGCTGTGTGAGTCGAGAGGAAGATGCATTACTCAGTGTACTGAATTTATCGGATCTATTTAGAATTGTGTATTGAAGGTTCACAGTGTTGGATTGAAGTCCACAGTCTGTCCAATTGCTGTCTCCAGCCTGGGTTTCTTGGAAATGCTGTTTTAGGATGATCATTTATTTTGCCATATAGAATTTGGAGGAGAACTTTTGCCTGCCTTTACTCATTATGTGCAGTAGACATATGTTATATGGATTTAAACAGGTGACCCTAGCTGACATTCTGACTTTAGTGCTTTTGCTAAAAATGGATCTGTTTAAAAATATCTTAGTTTTTATAGGGGGAAATACAGAAAAAAATGAAAAGAACAGACAGCCAACAAACATATTTTAACTTAATTCTGCAATGAGATTTATATAAAATTGTAATTTTGTAACTTAACTGATATACACCTGACACGGCAAGTAGAATTTTTAGTTGACATTATTCTTGAGTGTGTTTATAGTAGGGATTCTAAAAATGTATGTCCAAATCAAATTTCTAGATTAGGTGGAAGGTCCAGAACGGATAATGATCTGTTTATTTTATATTATTTGCTAACAACTAACAAGAAACAAAAAAGGTAACAATTGTTGCCAACAACTGTTTGCTTTTGATCCTAAGATTTTTTGACAGTAAAGCATAATGAGCACTCTAATTTAATCAATTTACTTAAACTTAATTAACTTTGCATGCATGAACAACTAACGAAACTGTCTGTGCACAAAATAGTAAAGGAATAAACTTGAGTGCAACAAGGCATTGTAACATTAAATATATATATATGTTCTCATCATCCTCCACTTGTTCAGGACCAGGTCTTGGAGTCAACAGTCTCAGCAGAGACGCCCATACTTCCCTTTCCCCAGACACCTCTTCCAGCTCCACTGGGAGACGTTCGAGGCGTTCCCAGGCCAGCCCAGAGACATAGTCCCTCCAGCTTGTCCTGGGCCGTACCCTGGTCCTCCTCCTGGTGAGACGTGCCTAAAACACCTCCCAAGAGAGGTGTCTAGGGAGCATCTGGAACAGATGACTCCTTTCGATGTCAGGGGCAGCTGCTGTACTCTGAACTCCTCACCCTGTCTCTAAGGGGAGTTCCTGGCCACCGAGCGGAGGAAGCTTATTTCAGCCAATTGCATCCAGAATGTCGTTCTTGGAGGAATTTATTCTCCGCTTAGCACTCAGCTGCTTACTGCCAAGTGCCTGCTGTAGGTCTTGGCAAGAGGTAGCCAGCAGAACCAATTCATCTCCAAAAAGAAGAGACAAAATCCACTGGTCCCCAAGCCAGATCCTGGCTGTGCCTAGAAATGCTGTCAATATAAGGTACAAACAGGACAGGTGAACATGTCCGACTTAACGCTGGCAATGCGAACGAAACTCCTGCTCCACATGCACAGAGACCAGATGGCCACTAATAAAGGGCCCCAGACGACGTACTGTTGGAGCGCGCCCTAGAAGGCACCATGAGGGACCCAGTCAAATGCCTTCTCCGGGTCCATAAAGCACAGTGGACCAGTTGGGCAAACTCCCATGAACCCTCAAGCACCCTGCAAAGGGTGTAGAGCTGGTCCAGTGTTCCATGGCCAAGACACAACCTCCTGAAGCCGAGGGTCGACTTGCGTCCAGACTCTGACCGGCCCCCCTTAAGAAGGGATACTGGGGGCACTCCCTCCTACCTCCACAAAATTTAGAAGGGGCACGTTTGTCATGACAGCCCCACAAAATCCAGAAACTTGAGATACTCAGGGCAGATCTCATCCACCCCTGAAGCCTTGCCGATTTTTAACCACCTTGGATATAAATCTAAATTTTAAACTCCATTGCATCAGTGTTACATACCATAAAAGTATTATGATTCATTCACACCTAAAAATAATTATTTATTTCTATAATTTTTTTTCAGGATTCTTTTTTGCATGTTTTTATTAACAGTGAACAAGATTTTGTCCTTAATGTTGGAACAGTCTTCTCTGCCCCAGCATAGGGTTGATATGCATTTATTATGTTCTAACATCACCTAAAAAACATATAACTTTATTATTTGTTTCTAAAGGACTGTCTGACTCCGCACATCCAGGTAAAAATTATTAAAGTCAAACCCTTTTATCTGCCCAGAGAATTCAGCTCAGTGATCCTCAGGCCCTGGATGAGGTGTACGGGATTATAAATGGATTTGAAAACTCACATCCTGAGGCTGTTTTCATTGTTTTGGGGGACTTTAACCAAGCAAACATGAAAGCAGTTTTGCCAAAATACTACCAGCACACATCTGTTCCCACTAGGGAGGGGACCAGACCCTGGACCACTGTCACTCCCCATTCAAACTCAGCTACAAACCCTCAGTGTCTGCTTTATCAAAGGCAGGGCAGATGAGTTTATTATTTAATAAACAGCCTTAGACACATAACATAAGGTGGCTGTATTTACTTGGATGGAAAATAAATCGCACTATGTGTGTGTACGACATGCTGAAAGGATGACGAAGACTTATTGCACAAACAGCTTCCACAAAAACAGCGGCAACCACCGTGGCAGGCTTTTACGACCAGTCTGGCACCTTCTGGCATCCTCGCAGAATCCCCTGACTCCCTCCTGCATGCTGTCCTCTGGCTGGCAGCGGCATGCTTCTTCCGGCCTCAGCCACGAATTGAGCTCGGCCCTGCAGTCCCAGCGCCGCTCCACAGATAAAACTCCGCCCCCTCATTTGATTATAAGAACATGAAAAAAAGATCTTAAAATGAAAAACGGGGTTATAAAGTAAAAGTCACTGAAATACGTAAAGAAGCTTTACAAAATAAAAGTATCACAAAATAAAACTGCATTATGAAATAAATAAATAAATAAATCTTTAAGTAAATTCAATAAATCTTCAAATGAATTACATAAAGTAAGATGGAAATTTGCAAAGAGGATTGGGTGGCGGACGAAGGTGGAGACCTCAGCGGCCCGATCCCCGGATGCTTAGGCTGGCTCTAGGGACGTGGAATGTCACCTCGCTGGGGGGGAAGGAGCCTAAGCTTGTGCGGGAGGTCGAGAGATATCAACTAGAAATAGTCGGGCTTGCCTCCACGCACAGCGTGGGCTCTGGAACCCATCTCCTTGAGAGGGGTTGGACTCTGTTCTACTCTGGAGTGGCCCACGTGGAGAGGCGGCGGCTGGTGTGGGTTTGCTTGTTGCCCCCCAGCTCAGCCGTCTCGTGTTGGGGTTTACCCCAGTGGATGAGAGGGTCGTATCCCTGCGCCTTCGGGTTGGGGAGAGGTCTCTGACTATCATTTCAGCCTACGGGCCAAGTGGCAGTGCAGAGTACCCGGCCTTCTTGGCGTCCCTGTCGGGGGTGCTGGATAGTGCCCCTCCCGGGGACTCCATTATTCTGCTGGGGGACTTCAACGCCCACGTGGGGAACGACAGTGATACCTGGAGAGGCGTGATCGGGAGGAATGGCCTCCCCGATCTGAATCCGGGTGGTGTTTTGTTATTGGACTTCTGTGCTAGTCACGGATTGTCCATAACGAACACCATGTTCAAACATAAGGGTGTCCATCAGTGGACTCGGCACCAGGACACCCTAGGCAGGAGGTCCGATGATCGACTTTGTTGTCGTATCATCAGATCTTCGGCCGCATGTTTTGGACACCCAGGTGAAGAGAGGGGCTGAGCTGTCCACTGATCATCACCTGGTGGTGAGTTGGATCCACTGGAGGAGGAGAAAGCCAGTCAGACTTGGCAGGCCCAAGCGCATAGTGAGGGTCTGCTGGGAACGTCTGGCGGAGCCCTCGGCCAGGGATGTATTCAACTCCCACCTCCGGGAGAGCTTCGACCAGATCCCGGGGGATGTTGGAGACATAGAGTCCGAGTGGACCATGTTCTCCGCATCTATTGTCAATGCTGCTGCCCATAGCTGTGGCCGTAAGGTCTGCGGTGCCTGTCGCGACGGCAATCCCAGAACCCGGTGGTGGACACCGGCAGTAAGGGATGCTGTTAAGCTGAAGAAGGAGTCCTATCGACTGTGCTTGGCTTGTGGGACTCCTGAGGCGTCTGACGGGTACCGTGAGGCCAAGCGTGCTGCGGCCCGGGCTGTGGCAGAGGCAAAAACACGGGCCTGGGAGGAGTTCGGTGAGGCCATGGAGAAGGACTACCGGTTGGCCTCGAAGCGATTCTGGTAAACCGTCCGTCGCCTCAGGAGGGGGAAGCAGTGCTTCGCCAACACTGTTTATAGTGGGGGCGGGAGACTGCTGACCTCGACTGAGGACATTATCGGGCGGTGGAAGGAGTACTTCGAGGATCTCCTCAATCCTGCCATCACGCATTCCGTGGTGGAAACAGAGGCTGGGGACTCGGGGTCGGACTCTTTCATCACCCAGGCTGAAGTCACCGAGGTGGTTAAAAAGCTCCGCGGTGGCAAGGCTTCGGGGGTGGATGAGATCCGCCCTGAGTACCTCAAGTCTCTGGATGTTGTAGGGCTGTCATGGTTGACACGTCTCTTCAACATTGCGTGGAGGTCGGGGACAGTGCCTCTGGACTGGCAGACTGGGGTGGTGGTCCCCCTTCATAAGAAGGGGGACCGGAGGGTGTGTTCCAACTACAGGGGGATCACACTCCTCAGCCTCCCTGGTAAGGCCTACGCCAGGGTATTGGAGAGGAGAGTCCGACCGATAGTCGAACCTCGGCTTCAGGAGGAGCAGTGTGGTTTTCGTCCCGGCTGTGGAAGACTGGACCAGTTCTACACCCTCTACAGGGTGCTCGAGGGTTCATGGGAGTTTGCCCAACCGGTTCACATGTGTTTTGTGGACCTGGAGAAGGCATTTGACTGTGTCCCTCATGATGCCCTGTGGGGGGTGCTCCAGGAGTATGGAATCGGGGGCCCTTTACTAGGAGCCATCCGGTCCCTGTATGAGCGGAGCAGGAGTTTGGTTCGCATTGCCGGCACTAAGTCGGACCTGTTCCCAGTGCATGTTGGACTCCGGCAAGGCTGCCCTTTGTCACCGGTCCTGTTCATAACTTTTATGGACAGGATTTCTAGACGCAGCCAAGGGCCGGAGGGGGTCGGGTTTGGGGACCAGTGGATTTCGTCTCTTCTTTTTGCAGATGACGTGGTCCTGCTGGCCCCCTCTAGCCAAGACCTACAGCATGCGCTGGGGCAGTTCGCAGCCGAGTGTGAAGCGGCTGGGATGAGGATCAGCTCCTCCAAGTCCGAGGCCATGGTACTCGACCGGAAAAGGGTGGCTTGTCCTCTTCAGGTTGGAGGGGAGTTCCTGCCTCAAGTGGAGGAGTTTAAGTATCTCGGGGTCTTGTTCACGAATGAGGGAAGAATGGAGCGGGAAATCGACAGACGGATCGGTGCGGCTGCCACAGTAATGGGGGCGCTGTGCCGGTCCGTTGTGGTGAAGAGAGAGCTGAGCCGAAAAGCAAAGCTCTCAATTTACTGGTCGGTCTACGTTCCTACCCTCACTTATGGCCATGAACTTTCGGTCATGACCGAAAGAACGAGATCCCGGATACAAGCAGCTGAAATGAGCTTCCTCCGTAGGGTGGCCGGGCACTCCCTTAGAGATAGGGTGAGGAGCTCGGCCATCCAGGAGGTGCTCGGAGTAGAGCCGCTGCTCCTCCACATCGAGAGGAGCCAGTTGAGCTGGCTCGGGCATCTATACCGGATGCCTCCTGGACGCCTTCCTTGGGAGGTGTTCCAGGCACGTCCCACCGGGAGGAAGCCCAGGGGACGGCCCAGGACACGCTGGAGGGACTATGTCTCTCGGCTGGCCTGGGAACGCCTTGGGCTCCCCCTGGAGGAACTGGAGGAGGTGTCTGGAGAGAGGGACGTCTGGGCGTCTCTGTTGAGTCTGCTGCCCCCGCGACCTGGTCCCGGATAAAGCGGAAGACGACAAGCGACGAGCGAAGATGGAAATTTCTTTTAACATAATTATTTTGTTTTATTTCATCGGGATATTTATTTATTTCATGGAATATTTATTAATAATTTATCAATATCAGTATTTATTTATTTATCTAATTTTGAATGAAACGGCTCTCCATATGAAATAAACCTTTGTAGATATTTAAAGACGCTATTAACAAATTTAGTTGCTAGAATTTCTTTTTTAATGGGCATCATAATCAAAACTGCTCAGTTATTTGAGGAAATATTTGGTTTTGTCTATTCATGATTTCTAAAGATGGCAGAGTTCCCATCATCTCCACAGGCCAGAAACAGATGGTAAGGAGCCTAACTAACCCACACAACAAAGGATTTATTGCTCAACATTCAGGTGGCTGCCATGCATGTAACACAGAATAATTTGGTCTTCAGTTTGAAGTGCTGTACAGACTCCCTGGACTTTAGTGTTTTTGTGTTTTTCTGTCCCCTGTCCCCTAGTGGCAGGTAATTGATAACAAGTTTTGCATTGCTGCAGGCAAGTGAACATGTCTTTAGTTTAATTGGCTAACAAAGCAGGAGAGTACAACAGAGAGTAACGCAAAAGTTAATTTTCAAGAGATAAGTGAGGTGTTTAAAACGTCAAGAGAGTTGATGGTTCCTGCTAATTTCTCTCCCATGCCAAGCATGGTGTAATTATTGACAGATTTCAGGTGTTGCCTGCAACACCAACGGCAATCCATCTGTTTTCCTGGAGAATGTTCCTCAGTTAAACACCTGCTTCTAGATGCAGCAAAATGTATTGAGCACAGAAGTGGCTTTCTTTCAAAGCTAAGTGACATTATCATATGAAGAAATAGCATTCTTGCCACTGCATGCGGTCACCATCACGTTCACTCTTGTTTGCTCTGATTGAGGGATGCTCAGACTGCCTCTTTTGGCAGATGCAGAGAACATCATGTATAATATATGTGTGTACTTTCAGCTATGCACAAAAGCCAGATGTTCTCTCCATCATCAGGTCCTGGTGCCATTATCACGAGATGAAAACCAAAGAACAACAAACAAATGTTTTCTGTTACCAACTAGCCATCTTTAAATCAAGAGTGAAAAGACATTTGGGGTCTGTAACAAAGAGGTTGTTACTACCATTGACACTATTGTTACTATGGTAACTTGTACAGCACTTTATTAGTACCTTTGCACTTTATTAAAAGCACTATAACTAGCACTTTACTTACCACTGCACTCTATTTGCACTATTTGCACACAATAAGTTTTTAATATTTCTTAATTATTTTAATAATTGGCATGTAGCTTTTTGCTTCAGGTCCTGCACAGTTTGGAAGTGTGGTAGTTCCCTGTGAGGAGAAAAGAGTTACTTGGATTTGTGACTTGCGCACCTTTCTTTCCTCTGTCCTCTCCAGGGTGTTTGGACAAATGCTGCCCCAGGGGTCCAGACCCCATTTAAAGGTCCCGGGAGAGGCCATGGGATAGAAGAGTGTGGGGAATGTTTATATCAGTTTTTTTATTCGTGTTTCCATAATGGTGATAAAGTGTAAGGATAAAATATGAAATATTTTATTAATGATAGTAAATTGTAAAATCTATATATTTGTGTTTAATATAGTTAATGTGTGGATGAATGTATGATAAACTTTGGCAAGCTCATCTGTTAGTATTCAATGGTTTAGTCCTTAAACAGCAGAGACTATTTAAAGCTGACATTCATCCTTAGAGAGGAGACATCTTTGTTGCTGTTGGAGTGACATGCCATCAATTGTCCATCAACTGGTGCTAAATGGGAACAAATAAAAACCTGCAGTTCTGACCATACTCAGCCTCTGACCTGATCTTCACTGTAAATCCAATTGTAATAGGCCACCTTGTTACAGGGACTGTTCAACCAAAAGATGTGGTCAGTTTTTTAAATTATTTTTGCCGTTTATTGTCCCCCCGTCCTTTTGCTGTTTTATTGCTTTTTGTCACCTTTCAGTTTTCAGATCAAGAAATGATAACATGAGACAAAGATAACCTCAGTAAATATAATAAACTGTGGTAAATAATGTGTTCATTAATGAAGGGGAAAATAGTTAGCCAAACCAACCTGGCCCAATGTGAAAAATTAATAGATAGTTCCCACAAGACCGAATTAGAAATAGGTGACTCCGGGAATGCGCCATGTTAATAGTACATCGGTAAACGGTGTTACATAGGAAAAACATTACGAGCTGCATTACTGCTGCTTTTATTTGGGGTTTTTTTGTTAGCTGTAGTAGCTCTTTGAAGTGCTGGAGCGCCTTACAGAGACTTTGTAAATGTTGTGTCATTAAAAAGGCATGAAGCAACAACTGCTGTAATCGGTATAGATCCATGCGAGGTGGACAAATGCAGCATGTCTGTGGAGTTGGATTCGCTCCCAGCAGTCACCTTTATTGTAAAATATTTAATTCACAAAAAAGTGCTTACACTATGGAGAAACTGCGATCCTTGAAGTCTTTGGGTAGTGTTAACCTTTTTTTCAAGCATGTGTGATGCAACAAGAAAAATGTGTACATGTACATTTGCCTTTGTATTTTGTAATTACTTATGTTTAATACCCTTGCACATGCAAATTTTATTATGTTTTCTTTGAGTGAGATTGACAGCGTTTCATGTTTGCTATGACATGCAAATAAATTATACTGAATGTATTTAAAGGCTTTTTACTGAACTACATCAAGTTATATGCTCATAGCTGGATCCTGCTTTCAGGACTAACACATTGTTGAATACAACATAATTGCGAGTACTTACACAGTCCTATAAGATAGAAACACTTCATTAACATTCAGCAATGAAATTAACTGATCCATAAGGCTCTAGTTGTTCTAGGTAGTTGTTCAAGGTATTACTCAAATAAACAGAGCAGAATGTAACATGTACGTCTTTATTTTCTGATCCCAAACAGCTTTACAAGCTGCATTAAATTTACAATAATAGTTGCAGACTGATATGTCACAAATTGGCATGTACAGCAACATATTTCATAACTTTGTGGTATTGCTGCTATTAAAGAGTTGCATGGTAGGTCAAGCACAATATAACATCAGTTGAATGCAATAAAATGATTCCTGGTTCAATCACATTGTCAAGGTCCAGCAAGGCTCTGGCTGTGTTGTACTTGTCCTTTGTGAGACACCAGAGCTTCACCCTTTCATATATGTTGAGAAGGAAGAGTGGATCGAACTATTATGAACAGAAAAACAGGAAGAATGCAGTTTCTGAAGAAGTTGCTGTATCGGTCAGCCTCAAGGTAGGGGCCTAATCTGGGTGGATCTGTCATACTAGTCTGCAGGTTTGCCTACAAAGTACATATACAGGTCCTTCTCAAAATATTAGCATATTGTGATAAAGTTCATTATTTTCCATAATGTAATGATGAAAATTTAACATCCATATATTTTAGATTCATTGCACACTAACTGAAATATTTCAGGTCTTTTATTGTCTTAATACGGATGATTTTGGCATACAGCTCATGAAAACCCAAAATTCCTATCTCACAAAATTAGCATATCATTAAAAGGGTCTCTAAACGAGCTATGAACCTAATCCTCTGAATCAACGAGTTAACTCTAAACACCTGCAAAAGATTCCTGAGGCCTTTAAATCTCCCAGCCTGGATCATCACTCAAAACCCCAATCATGGGTAAGACTGACGACCTGACTGCTGTCCAGAAGGCCACTATTGACACCCTCAAGCAAGAGGGTAAGACACAGAAAGAAATTTCTGAACGAATAGGCTGTTCCCAGAGTGCTGTATCAAGGCACCTCAGTGGGAAGTCTGTGGGAAGGAAAAAGTGTGGCAGAAAACGCTGTACAACGAGAAGAGGTGACCGGACCCTGAGGAAGATTGTGGAGAAGGGCCGATTCCAGACCTTGGGGGACCTGCGGAAGCAGTGGACTGAGTCTGAAGTAGAAACATCCAGAGCCACCGTGCACAGGCGTTTGCAGGAAATGGGCTACAGGTGCCGCATTCCCCAGGTCAAGCCACTTTTGAACCAGAAACAGCGGCAGAAGCGCCTGACCTGGGCTACAGAGAAGCAGCACTGGACTGTTGCTCAGTGGTCCAAAGTACTTTTTCGGATGAAAGCAAATTCTGCATGTCATTCGGAAATCAAGGTGCCAGAGTCTGGAGGAAGACTGGGGAGAAGGAAATGCCAAAATGCCAGAAGTCCAGGGTCAAGTACCCACAGTCAGTGATGGTCTGAGGTGCCGTGTCAGCTACTGGTGTTGGTCCACTGTGTTTTATCAAGGGCAGGGTCAATGCAGCTAACTATCAGGAGATTGTGGAGCACTTCATGCTTCCATCTGCTGAAAAGCTTTATGGAGATGAAGATTTCATTTTTCAGCACGACCTGGCACCTGCTCACAGTGCCAAAACCACTGGTAAATGGTTTACTGACCATGGTATCACTGTGCTCAATTGGCCTGCCAACTCTCCTGACCTGAACCCCATAGAGAATCTGTGGGATATTGTGAAGAGAACGTTGAGAGACTCAAGACCCAACACTCTGGATGAGCTAAAGGCCGCTATCGAAGCATCCTGGGCCTCCATAAGACCTCAGCAGTGCCACAGGCTGATTGCCTCCATGCCACGCCGCATTGAAGCAGTCATTTCTGCAAAAGGATTCCCAACCAAGTATTGAGTGCATAACTGTACATGATTATTTGAAGGTTGACGTTTTTTTGTATTAAAAACACTTTTCTTTTATTGGTCGGATGAAATATGCTAATTTTGTGAGATAGGAATTTTGGGTTTTCATGAGCTGTATGCCAAAATCATCCGTGTTAAGACAATTAAAGACCTGAAATATTTCAGTTAGTGTGCAATAAATCTAAAATATATGAATGTTAAATTTTCATCATGACATTATGGAAAATAATTAACTTTATCACAATATGCTAATATTTTGAGAAGGACCTGTATGAGAGCAACCAGTTCAATACACTACTGAATGACTGATAGTTTCACTGTTTAGGTTTTGTTTGAAACATTTGAAGAAATCTTTCAGGTGACAAATACTCACAGCACTGTATCTGATTAACAAGTTTGTTTTTGGTCCAGTATATGTGTGGTTTACTCCTGGTGAGTGGTTTTGGCATGTTGACAGAATGCTCTCTGAGGTCCATGAAGTCTTGAGGTACGTCTGAGACACAGTTTAAGACTGTGAAAGTGATCCCTGTCTGAGTTTAATGACCTGGTCAGTTATGTTCCTTTCAAAGCTAACTGGTGGAATCGCCAGGCCCACTTGGCATTTGTTAGGTGCAGGGGCCGGAGCCATAACCCCATGATGAAAAAGCAGTGGTGCTGGGCCTAGGCTCTGATGCCACGGCACGGGAGCATGGTGCAGGAAGAGGAGGAGGGTACTGCTCTAAGAAGACCCACCCTGGGTATCCATCACACACAGTCATCACTTGGGAGCACAGCAGACCGGAGAAATAAATCATCTCAGAGGCCCAGTGAGGTTTCAGGGTCTATTCCTCTTTATGAGTACAGCTGGGTGAAAGATATAGAGATGGAGAGTGGAAAAAAGAAAAACTTTGACTTTTTCACGCCTTGCTCCCAGCAGGCATAAGGACCAAAGACACCAAGTCTGTGATTCTTTCAAAAATTAAATATATTCACTTATCTGAAAGGGCCCAGCCGCAAGATCCTGATCTTTCTCTTTAACATCTAAGATAAAAGTGTGAGGACTTTCCCATTGGCTTTCAATCGGCAGCTCTTTGAAAACTCATACTTAATGATTTGAAGGTCTTTTAGAACTTACTTTGGGACAACAATTTCTGAACTGCTCCTTTTTATGTGAAGATGAGTAGAAAAGAGCCTGTATGAAAACATCAGGGATCTTCAAATTACCCCAACTTTAGAAAGAACATTGGTTATTAGGCCCTAATTGAACGCGACTGCCTTTCCTCCAACAGCACCCGCTTCATTTTTAATCCACTCCCCAACGTTTTATTTGTGCTCTGATTTATTTATTACAGACAAAAGTAGAAGACGTGTCTCAGATTCAGTTGAGTTTCTTGGCAGTAACTTTATAGACGCGTGTGGAGGGGGCATTAGGGTTACATTTTCCCACCAAGCAGTAATGTGGCAGTTTGCACAGAAAGCTGCAGCAGCAACGAAAAGCGTCAACGCCGGTTTTGCCTCTTTTAAACCACTGGGTCCGCTTTTTGTCATTGAATCTAATAGCTTGGTCCCCCTCCCATCAAACACCCTGAGGAACAAAACAAAACAAAGACGGGGCTGGGAGGGTGGAAAAGGAGGAGGTGGTGGTTGTGGTGGGGGTACGGGTGGGGGGGTTCGGGAGACAGAAGCACAATCCAAAAAAAATTCCCTGTGCACTCCATCTCAGTTAGAAACTTAATGGTTGTGTTTACCTTCTCCCCCTGAATGTTTTCTCTCAAGGCTCTCCTTTAACACACTGTATTTGACTCTAGGAAACATTTCGTTCCATCTTATTTTCCTATCACTTCCTCATTCTGTTTGTTCTCAGCCGCTGTTAAGTTTGCCGCCGTTTGGCAATTGTTACACGGGCTGTATGGGTAGAGATGTGTCTTAAGGCACATTTCTCCCTGACAGAGGCTGCTGTGTGAGAAGGGTGACAGCGTCGGCTGGAAAATTCTTTCTTCCTTTGTGGTTCAGATAAGTAAGCACGCACAACACCCTTGTGATTAAAATCTCCTTCTGATATTTCTATCAAGATTTCTATTAGGAGACAGACAGGAGGGAAAGAAGCTGCCAAAACAGCACACAGATAAGTACACACAACATCCTGAGAGTGAAATACCATTCAGGAAAACAGCAGAGTATATTTAAAATATTTAAGCACAAACTCTTCTGCCTCTTCTTTTTGTTTTGCTTATTGTTTGTTGATTGCTGGCATCAGAATATATGTGCAGGCAGGGATCCCGAGCGAGGAGCAGTGCATCCCGAGGAAAAGTGTGGACTCTAGGGGAACAGGAGGAGGTTGACACATGACGGACGGAACCCCGCCATGCACCTGCCGAAACGGTTGCATATCAGCTGATTTGGAGCGTTTCACAGGCAGAGAGCAACAGTCACCTGTCAGCTATAAAATCTCACGTAATTCTGTTTCCACCAAACAGTTATGGATGACTCTGGGTCAGCTCACCCCGATCATCATTTCTTATCCTGATTTTTTCCATTCTTACATCCATGTTGTACCTGTAAACAGCTTCACATCCATGTATTTTGCCATTGTGTATCAGTTTATTTCTATTTGATACTTTTGATAAATTATGAGATAATCCCTATAATGCTCAAATGTCATGACCATTCCCTTTAGAGCGATATTATTATCTGAAGATTTTATGATACACGTCTATTGATTGTGATTCTGACCCCTGCTGGGGTGAGCTGGCCAAAGAGTAAACCAAACCACAAACTTTGTTTTGCTCATTTGAGCTGCAGCTAAATTGTATTATTGAGTCTCAGTAAACTCCTAAATTAAGAACCTCACTTCAAACATTAGGCTAGTCCAAATAATTATGTTTTTCTGACTTTTCGAGCTGTTATTGTACAGTTCTGTTATTGTCCTACTAAATATTCCACAGAAAACTGTTATTAGTAATATAACGAAGGGAAAGTGATTATAAATGACAGACCTCCAAACGTCATGTGGCCTACAGAGAAGTTGAAGAACAGTGCATAAAGAACTTCATGGAATGGGTTTCTGTAGTCAAGCAGATTTTTCCATGCCTTACATCACCATGTTAAATGCCAAGCTCCAGATGCATTGAAAGAATAAAATAGCCTTATCATCCAACACCAGTGTCTGACTTCACTAATCTACTTTAAAGAGAATTTTCAAGAATTCCTATAAGCACATTTCTAAACCTTACAAAAGACCTTCCCAGATTAGGTAGGGCTCTTAAAAGGTAAGCCAACATCATTCTAATCTCTATGGATTAAGAATGACATGTCACTAAAATTTAAATGTTTGTCAAGGCAATTGAGCAAATACTTCATCCATCCATCTTCTATTCTGGGCAGGAATAGAAGATGGATGGATGAAGGGTATCTGAAGTTAGAGATTGGCTAACTTCAGATACCCTTTCACTCATTGGCTGTATCAGATGATACCGCTCATGTTGACCAAAAGTCCATTTTCTGATCTGTTGATCAGCCCTGGTTGACACGGTTCATGTAGAAATCCACGGAGGTGGTCCTCAGAACCAAACTTGTAAGGAAGCTTTAACAATCAAATGCTAAGTTGTTTACTTTTGACTAAAGCTCTTTGAGATGCTGTTTAATAACTTTTCCCAAAGCCTTTTTTATGAGATAATTATGAAAAAAAAACAACATGAATTTTATTTACAATTCAGGTTTTTTTTTCTGAACAAATTATTTAATACTTTGTTCTCATTGATTGTAATCCCCCCATCACACCCCCACCCCATTTGGGCCTGCTGATTTGTGACATTATAAGAGATTAGGATCCCTGATCAAATCAAAATAACTTAATCTTATAGACCACTAGTAGATCAAAGAAAATCCCTGTTAATCATTGGTAATGGATTATGATATGTCCCTTTGGTGGGTACGAATTGATAGATAGTTGGTAAGAAACATCCCATGACAGACAGATCCTTTGGAAAACGTTAGGTATGAAACAACCAAATTTTTAAGAATGACATGGCGAAGCGCCCATCATATACAGAGGCTCCTAACAAGAGAGAGCTTTAGTTCTGCCTCCTCACTGTTTCATATCAAAGACAAAAGAGTCATTTACATTTCCTTGGGCAAGTACTCTCCGTCACTCCCCCTCCTTTAGTTGTCTCGTGCTCACACTCTCACTTACAAAAGCTTATTTAACCCAAGGTTAGATTACAACAGCGAGGTGACTGCCTGGCCCTCCTCCAGCTCCCCATTATCAGAGCGGCCACCACCTAATCGGGAGGAGCAGCACTTCATTAATGTATTATTAACAAGCCTGTTACAGCGTAAGGCAGGAAAAGGCTCTCCACCGGGAATAGCCCTAATGGGGAGGCAACGAGTGCGACTAGTCAGGCGGAATCACGGCTAAAGGCCAGCGAATTGGGCTGAGAGGGGACTGATGAGGCCTGCCCCTCATCTTCCTCCCCAATGGTTTACAAAAAGTCATCCTGCCAATTAGCTTAATTGCATATTTGGGATGTTAAAGACAGCAGGGGTTAATTGAAACACCCCTTTGAACCCCTGCAGTGATGGTACAAACAATCCAATCGACACACAATGTGGCGCTGCATCAAAAGTGATTTTGGATGGATCAATAGAACATGAGGATGTCTCCATGAAACTAAAAGGTTCCTACCATTACACTGCATATATTACACTGGGTTCTTTTATAACCCATCATGTTTCAAATGTTATGATGAGGAACCTTTTAATTTATGTAAAAACGTGTGATATTCAAACTATATCTGTCAATAAATCATACTGGAACTTGGTTATCTTGTCAAATGCACAAACTTTTATCTTACCAGCATCTCCATTTTGAAAGAATTCATTTTTATTTTCAAACTTTTAATAGCAAATTACATTTTTAAATGTTTTTCATCATTTACATTCTTCACCTGCTTGCGGTCACTGATTTTGCTAGATGCAATTTGAATAATGTCCTAATTACAATTTATTAAGTACCAGGCACAAGTTTACTAAGCAATTATTCTGGGATGAAAATTTCTGAACAATTTTGGTCCCTCTCACACCACCCGCTACTGCATGCTGGGTAATTACAACAAGTTACAACAAGTTTGTAGTAAGTCAATAGTACGTCAGCGTACTTCCTGTCTCCCACTCAGGAAGACAAACAACAGAAATTGCTACTGGAGCTATGCCACAAAGGTTTTTTTTATGCAAAATAAAGTTTCTGAGCTGTTTTAAACTGCACTAATCAGAGACAAACAGATGAGATTGAAAACATATTAGCCTTTACTGATCACAATCACAAATCGGGATGGAACAAGGAACTTGTCAAGACGAAAACAATATAGAGTTCGCTTAAAAGCATCGGGGGATTTACATTATTTAACACTACACCAAGTCCTTGTCTGCTCATGAAACCTCATACCAGGAAAGTTTCTGTTGCTGTGAATCTGAAAAATGTGAAAGGAAGAGTGGTGTATTTGTTTTTGGGCATCACCAGGCTAGTGTTTGGGCTACGTTGAGACCTAAGCCTAACAAGAATACTTCTACAGACATGGGCTATTTTTATAACTTAAACTGCTTAAAACATTCCCTTATCCCATTCACCTAAATTAGCAAAAAGACAGTTCTGTCAGTTTTATTGTTTTTGTCAGGCTGGTTACATGATCAGTTTGCTGCAGAAAAACTTAAAGAAGAGTTGCAAATTTTAAAATTAAAAGTATAAGCTAGTGGCTGGTGGCACTTGCCAGTAGTTAAATAAAAGAGGAAAGTTCATACCTTGCCAGTAATAACAGCTGTTTTGCTTTATCTAGGCTGCAGACAAATTTCTTTCCCTACTAGACGTGAACCAGTTGTACACCTTAGTGACAACACAAAAAAGTTCTTCATATTGATGTGTGCTCATAGTACAGTACTAACCAATAATTTAATGCATTATCTTTGAAAACCACCATATGTTCCCTTATAATGTGTTTGTAACGTACTTCTTGAATATGTAGTCTGTCTTCCAAGATGGCTGATGGGTACTTTATGTGGCATAATTGTAGATACCCTACAAGTCTATGTTCCATTTAGCCCTTCTCAACCTGCTTGCAAGTGCACTGGTTAAAGTAATGGCACTTTTTTTTTCAAGCTTACCATTTTTAACAAGAACCAGGGGGCTTTTTTGCTGAGAACTGGAAAACAGAATGGAGGATGAGAATAACGGAGCGACAGTGGACAGGAAAACTCCCCTTTAACAGGAAGAAACCTCCAGCAGAACCAGAACTTGGCTCAGTGTGAGCGGCCTTGACTGATATGTGTTCTGATATTTAAATTCAGCTGCTGAACGGTGTAGGATGTCTAACACAGTAATTCAGGGGGTTAAAGTTGGTCAATAGCAAACATACAGCTTTTTGAACTCTGAAAAACGTATTGAAGATAACCCAGAACAGGAGACATACTACTACAAGCTGGAAGGAGAAAATATTTTTTTCTAATTAAACATTCATGATGTTGATAAGGAAACAAAATCATCTTCTTTAAATAAGTTTGATCATTTTAACTCTTGGCCATTTATTTTACATCACTGTCACATAGGTACTTCCGGGAAAAAAGGCCGGCTAACCCTGGCTCCTATAGGCACACATTCCTCCCTCCGCTCTTCACACTCCCTCTCTCGTGTCTAATTGACTTCATGCCTGTTCATGAAAAGGATCCTGGTTTCCACCTGCTCTGCCTCTATGCCTCTATTCACAGCGTAACACCAAATTCTCCTGTGCTCTCACTCTATTAACAGAGATCATACCCAAGTTCAGCTCCCTGCTATTATTGCAGGAGATGCTAAAATCTCATTTTCAACTCAATTTAACCTGGCCTAGCTCAGGGGGAATGGAGGAGTCCTCCCTCAGCCTTAATTATGGAGCTGCAGCGCTGCAAGTCAAGGAACTCTACTGGCATTATCATTCGGATTATTGCTCAACAGATGAATAAATCTTAATCCTTTTTATATTTATTCTCATCTTGGGTTTGTATTGTCAACAGTTACATTAAAGGTTATGAATAAAAGACATTGAAAGCCTTTTGTTTGCTAAATTACTCTGAGTGCCTCCGTGTTGTAAATACAATTCTGTTTTAACCTACTTCAGCTAGGTGCCCTAATTGTAGTTAATAATTCAGAGTTCTTTATGCAGTTAGTTCAGCTGACCTACATAGCAGCTTTTTAATGAAGTAGTCTCTTGTTTCATATTCCTCCCTGCTTGTGTTGAGAGACCCACTACCTGTCTTCACTGTGCCACAAGCAGCTTTCACCGCCACTCGCAAAAATCTAAACTCTAAATTGACTCTGGAGCTGCAGTGTCTGTGCCTATCAGACAAATTTGTCAGATAATGTCATCCCACCCTGCTTGCTACTCAGTTCAGATATATCTGTGCAAAGGTGTGTTAGGCATGGCTCGTTCTCATTTTGTGCTCACAGAGCAAATTTGGGCTATCTGATCATCTATATGGATATTCATGCACTTTAGCAGACATCAGGGCTCGGTTCGCTGGTGGTATCGAATAGAGAGGGATCCCTCTAACAGGAGTAAGAGGTGACGTTTATGTGGCATCCTTGAGGAGGCTGTCTGTGGCTGTTGCTTTGAGCTCCCCTCGAGCAGATACACAGATTCTTAGCAGGAGCAGTCTGGCTCAGTGTTTAATGGTACACCAATACCAGGTTCAGCATGAGACCTGGGCTTGTGTTTGCACTGCTTCCTCCCAGCTATTGAGTGCTGTTACTGGGGCCATCTGTGACTAAGTGCTCGGCAGTTACCCCAGTTTTGAAGTGGTACCTCGAGCACATCTATGATCTTAATGAACCCACTAGCTTTTTACTGTCAATCAATTATTGAACAGCCACCGAAGGAGCTTTTTCCTCCACCATGTGGATGGTTAGAAGGGTGACTGAGTTTTCCCAGCAAGTTAAAATGCATGCTGGAGAGCTTCGTCAGACTGAATACAGCTGATGCTGCTGTAAAGGAGCAAGGAGTTCCTCATGCTTGTGAATTTCCAACATATTTTTTTGTGTGTAGGTGTTGCAGTTAAATCTGTTTTGACAGACAAACACACTGAATTCATGGTCTCAGCCGTTTTTGTCCAGCTCTCATTTTCACCTCATTTGCGCCTATAGAGATGCATCTGACTACGATTAACAACAGGTCATAGACGAGCACCGAGCTCCACGAGAGCTAACACCTCCAAGCATCTGTCAAGTCAGGCATGATGCCTATTAACATCTCAGAGTGATTGAAGCTAACAGTGAATTCATACAGGCTTTATAGCTATGCAGTGTGTTTTACAAGCAATTAGGCAAAGAGAAGTATTCAAACAGTAATTATGCCATTATCAGATCAAATCTCGCACAAAAATTGTGTGTTGGGTATGTCAGAGAGCTAAAGAGTGAATATTAAAAAAACAAAAAAAACAAAAGCAAATGGAGAATGCTGTATTAAATATAAAGAAATGCTTGAAACTTAATGCAGAAATGTTGGTCAGAATGGTTTTGCTTTCAGTTCATTTGGTTTTGTTTTTTCAATGTTTCTGTTATGACTGTGCTGTCTACAATGTAATTTGTTGTAATGCGCCATATTATATATAGTGACTTATTTGAAAACATCAATGCACCTAAACAGGTTGGAAAATATCTTTATTACTGTCACAGACTCTCTAAACGAAGTGTTGCAGGGATTTTCTGAAAGCCATGAAGCTAAGGAAAAAAATTGTAACTAGCTGCAGTCTTCATTGACTCTCATTTATAGGAATGACATTTTCTAAGAGATTTTATTTTAATGACTTGTGATAAAAATCTAACTTAGAAAATGTAATTATCTTTTTAATCGGAAAGTAAAATAATACAATGATGTCATTTTATTTTGGATTTTGATCACTTTATTAGCAAGGTGCATTCAATGTTAATGTAAATTGTATCTCTATAGCACACTTAAACAGCAAGTTGACAAAGTGCTTAACAATATTAAAAAAAGGAGTAAAATGCATAAATCAGAAAAGTTGTCATATGAAAGCTAGCAGCACAGAAAAACACGCTAAAACAAGGAGATGCAGTAAAATTAAAATAGACATTGACCTCAAAATAAACTCCAATTAAAAGCCAATGTGAAAAACGTTTTTATGTGGGAATTAAAAATCAATTTCGACTAGGTGGGTGGAATATCAAGAAGTAGGCAATTTCAGTGTCTAGGGAATGCCATTCCAAAAGATTCCCTCTGTGCTGTAATTGTGGCCTTTCCTAGGCTAGGAGCATCTGGCTGGAAACTCTTACGGTTCTTCTGGATTTATACAGCTCAAGAAGTTTCATTAAATACCTGGGTGCCAAACCAATTCAATATTTAAAGGTAAGTAAAGTAGTTTAAAATCAATATGAAAACATGAAGGAAGCCAATACAAATCTGCTAAAACTGAAAAAAATAATAATGTCTTCTAAAACCTGTTCAAAGGTGTGCAGCATCAATTTGGACAGCCATGAGTAAGGTGATGACTCTTCAAGGCCAAAAGATTGCTGTAGTAGTTCAATCTATAGGTTTATCGGTGTATTTTAAATAAAGATTTGGCTCTGGCAATTAGATGTAACTGATAACAGCTGGTCCTGACAACCGAGCTCACTGGCTTTTCTTATTTAAAAGATTTAAAAATACCTTAAAACCTCTGAGGAGGAACAATGAAAAGCAGAAAGACCAACTTAACTGATCCAAGGGGGTACGATTTCTAAAAAATGGTTTCAGTCTTAGTTTCATTTTGTGTTAGAAAATTTAACCTGCAATGAGGCAAATAAACTGAATTTGAAAGTTAAATAAATTTGAATGTCATCAGCTAAACAATGGCAGCATGTACATCACATTGAAAACAGAGTAGGACCCAAGATGAACCCTTAGGGTACACCATAACAGAGGTGCTGATGAAGATAAATACTCCCCGTGGAAACAGAAAAAGACCTCTCTGGCAAATCAGACTTAAACCAAGACAACACTGCAGCTTTTAGACCAACAGCATGATCCAGTCTCAACAAAAGAAAGCTTTGATCCACCTTGTCGAAGGCTGCTGTTAGGTCTAAAATAACTAAAACAACAATGCATCCTGAGTCAACAGTTAAGGTCATAAAAAAAATTTGAAAGTGTCTTAGGGCTTTGGTGAGCTTTAAAATCAGAACTGAGCTTTTTACAACACCTGGACTATCAAGAAAGGTCAGAAGTTGATTTAAAACAACACCTCCTCTGTATAGGGTTCTACTTGTCCTTTAAAACATGACTTCATAAATTTCATAGATAAATGAATACATTTCTACTTTTACTAATGAGGTTTGTTTTGACATTCTTCAGTTCAGGGATAATGTCCAAAAATAAACAGTTTGGGTCTAAAATAAACCAATATGGCCACGATATTAATCTCGAGGCTTTGAAACAACAGCTTACATATCTGTGTGGGTATATTGGTATTAAAAAAATCAATGCCCTTTTTAACTATTTTAAATAACATCTTTTTTATAAAAGGCCACAATTATCCTTGGAAATGTTGTGCAGTCATCTGTAATCACTGTGACTCCACCCTATCTAATCCATCTTCCACTATAAAGAATAATGTTTGAAGAAAAACTAACCTATTAATGTCAGATTGTGATTCCCAGCACCAAGAACTCATTAAACCCTTCCAAACACAATGCTCCAGAAAGTTACTGCTAGCTGTATAAAGTCCAACTTTGATGATATGAGTTTGGAAAACGATTCTTCAGAAGCTTCCCATTGGTAGGTGACAGATAATACTACTGAGATCCTGAGGTTCAAAGCCACTGGAATCAAATTTCAGAAAACAGAACAATACATTGAACAAAAGAATACATTGAAAAAAAAAACTGAATATGTTGAAAAATACAAGAAAAGGTCAAGTTAGTACTTTTGTATTTTTGAAATGTCATTGTGTTTAAACAAATTCCCTTTGCATGGAAAATGAAATCACACTGTAACTTTGGTGGTTAACCTGGTGTTGCTATACCACTATAGGGTTGGTGCACAAGCTCTTAAGCCTTTCGACATTTTGTAAGAATTACCATCGATCAGTGGCCATATTATAGTTTAGTAAAGACTCGGAAATCAAAGGTAAAACACATTTTTATTATTGACATTTTTAAGTTTCATTTACACAACTACAAACGTCTCCAAGTTCAATCTTATTAGAGCTGGATGATACTGTGTGTTCAACTGCAGACATTGTTGCAATGTCAATCTGTGCAAAGCTACATTCGCAAAAGACTGCATATGATATGTTTGATAAAATAATATATTTCCGGCTCAGCATGCCAAAAATATACTTGGCCAGTCGGAGTCTTCCTGCCTTTGATGCCCAGACCTGATAAAGATGCCAACATCTGAGAAGTTTGTGGAGATTAAGATTTGAGGACAGAGGGGGTTAATTGTCATTGCAATCAGGGCTGTCTGATATAAGGAAAGATGTGATGTGTGATGTGATAAATAGTCAAATGCTGCATGCATGCATGCTGTATTAACACTTAGTGGTAGTTTATTAATAACTTTACTCACTTACCACCTCTTTATATGTCAGTACTTTTTATCCTGTATTAAACAGCTAGTCTCACCAGATACAGGATATTACAGGCGTAGAAAGCCTGAATGCATGGCACTAAAATAATAAGCTAACACGTATTTCTTTTCAACTAGTTTCTGCAACATCAATGTTGAGTACAATAATATTGCAATAAAGATACATTTTTTATATATTTCAATATTCCAAATTCATATAGCAACTGTAAATTTAACAATATTGTGCGGCCCTAAATCTTATATTGTCTCTTGATCCCTCTTCCAATGTATTTTCAGCTTGACCCTCACTTATCAGCCCTTTAGGACGTTAACTGGAGTTTTGGTCACCTGATTAGGGTCACAGTGTTGCTAAAATGAGGCAGGAATTTGTCAGAAACCTGAGCGCTTGTGAGATGAACTCCATGAGCAAGCAGTAACAATGTTACTGGGTTCCTTTTAGTCTGAAGGTTAAGCAGCTGAGAGCAGAGTTTTTCTTCCTGCATTATTCCCCACAGGCAGCCAGAGAAAAATAGAGGAAGTGTGTCCCTTGATTCTTCTAAGCCCTCTTTATCCCGAGACTTACACAGAATAGACCTTAAACCACTTTAGCTCTGCTTTATGGCATCATCATTGAGTCACTCGTGACATGTAGATGCACAGGGTGCTAGAGATGTACTCATTCATCTATTATTTATGAAACGTGTTGCATAGACATAAATGCACCTCTCTCATTGTGGGGTACTTGGTCTTTTGAACCCACTGCTCACAAACTGCGTCATCTATTCATAGACAGTTATGCTGAGCTTTTCTTTCCAACACTGCTTGTGTGGAGAGTATTGCTCCTGCCAGGGGAGCCAGAGCAGGCCGGACCTTAGCTCTTTGTTATGTGCATTTCCATTTTTGTGTTATTAGATGAAGCCTTGAGGACTGTGAGCAAAAACCTTTCAAATCTGCCTTAGGCCAGCAGTAAGAAGTGGTAAAAGTCACGTCCTGCCTTCTCTTGAGAGCCACAAATCCTTCCCTACATAAACTCCGCCTTAATTAGTTGGACTGTGTGTAATGGGAGAACATTAGTGTTGTTATGAGAGGAACCAGAGTTTGACTGACAAGGTCCTGCTCTTGACTTTTGTTGAATTAAAAGTGGATAGCTATCGAAGGTTTGGTATATTAAAACGACCATTTGCATATTTGCGGCTATATTAAAAGGGATTAGCTCCATCCAGTGGAGCACAACAAGCAGGAGGAGGAGGATGGCACGCTTTAATATCACAAACGACACCCGGGGAGTTACCCTCTAGCTTCAAGCCTGATTACAGCTTCTTAATTAGGACAGCTTCTCAACTCTCACACATCTTTCATCCCTGCACTGCTGTGTGATGCGTGACTTTAGTCCCACATTCAATATTTACTCTGCACTCCTCTACGTATACCAGGAGTTTTTACCGGGGATAGAGCTGGGGGTAACGTTAATCATGAAATCTGCTCTCTGTGTGCAGGTGCAAACCAATTAACAGGCTGGCATTTAAAGGACTTTAATTAATACTTTGTCATAGGCAAAATCAAATATCCGATACGCTGAAATGTCTTTTTGACAAGTTTTTTTTTTTTAATACACTGATTCTGAGTGTTGCATTATAGGCAGCTGTGCGTTGGCAGGTTGGAGAGGCACATTTAGCTCCAACACCTTACATTCCCACATGGGCTCTGCTTGAAACAAAGCTGGAACATCCTTTCTGGCTCAGACGGTTGGAGAGCACACAAATACAAATATGCTGCATAAAGTGCCTTGAACAGGTATTCATATTCTTTAACTTTGCCACATTTTGTCCCATTACAGCCACAAACAGCAGCGTGTTTTATTTGGGGTTTATGAGATCAACCAACACAAAGTAATGCATAGTTCTAAAATGGGGAATGCTTGGATCTAAACCATTCCATTGTAGCTCTGACAGTATGTTTAGTCATTGCTTTGCTTTGAGGTGACCCTCTGGCCCACTCTCACTCCTTTTGCTCCATGCATCTTCCCATCAACTCTAACTACCTTTTGAGTCCCTGCTTAATGCAAGTATCCCAACACCATGATGTTGCCACCACCATGTACTTTATGATTGGTGGTGTGTTCGGGTCTTTCCTCCGTAGCCCCCAGATAGCAAGCAGCAAACTTCCTTCTTTAAAAGGGACAAGTTCACTTGCCATCACTTTAAAAAATCCACCCGTCGTGAGATGCTCCGGTGCTCCTGCAGGCAGGTGTCAGTACGTGTGTGACCTTATATAACCTTGGTCTGTGACGATTCAGTGGAACTGCAATGAACTTTGGGAGGTGTAGTTTGATCAGTTGTTCTTGCCGGTAGATGACGGCCCAACACCTGCTTATTCTCTCTTTTGTCCCTGGGCTCTCTCGCCCTTCATTGTTCTCAGCTGCTACTCATTCACACCTGATTGTTTTCACCTGTTCTTTATGCCTTTTCTTCACTCTTGCTCCAGTATGTATACTCTGCTTCTCTTTGTGCTTTGCTGGTTTCTTCCTGCATAAATCTTTCTACTCACCATGCGGCTCCTGAGTTCCTCTCTGCACTTTGGTCCAGCAAACCCAAAAACCTTGACATTCTCTCACATAAGTTTTAGTTTTAACATCTAATTTTACAAGAGAAAATGAAATTAAAAATTAAAAACAGCAAACTGAGAAAAAGCCTTGAGTCTTGACAATTTTCTTTGATAAAAATCCTGATTTTATATAGCCACATTAGTTGATAAAATTTTTTATTTAAAATGTCTGCTCTTTTAATTTATCTTTATTTATTTGTACAATAGTAAAAAACAAAAGTGAAAATAGGCTGAATATCTTTAAATAACTTTCCACTGCTGTTTTCTGCAGCCTGCAAGATGATGTTTGGACTAGTGTATGATTACATGCGGTGCATAGAGAACTAGATGAACAGGCACAACTTAGACAGTTTCAGTTTGAAGCATTGTGGCTTGAACCTTTAGTTATATACTGCAAACCAGAAAAGGCCAACATGAGTTCTAAAATTATCCAAGTTTAAAGCAGCTGCTCAGAACCAAATAAAACAGTACATAATGCCACTGTCTGCAGTTTTTTTTTGTTAAAAACAGCCTCAGAAAGTACAACACATTCATGCATATCATTACGGAAACCAATTCAAGATTATGAAGTGACATTTCATTTTCCTGTAATCAGTTCACAGTTTGTAAATATTAGGTCACAAAAATATTTCATATAAGATGTACCATGACTTTAAAAGTGTGACATGAAGTGCTTTTGTCCATCAGTGCACCCACATTCAACACAATGCATATTGAATGACCCAAATGACTATTGATTGTTCATTTTACTCATCAGCATCCCAACAAATAGCTGAGGATTTAGGACAGTTTTTAATATGTTTTAGGTTCTGTTTGTTAGTAACGTGCAGTTGTTCATTAGAACATTTCATTTTGCCTGTACCGTATAATTTGTTGACATTTCATTTAGTTGCTTTATTCTTTAAAAGAAATAATGGCATTTTTTAGTGTTATACTTGCTTCTAGTGAAATATTTCATAGAAACATAGAAACATAGAAACCCAAACATCACTTTATTATGTAACAAGCACCAACAGTTAGAGAACAAGCTCATTTAAGGTTTTAACAGCCCCCAATCTTAAAAGTGAGTTTTGCAATAACATTTTTTTGTCATTTTACCAAAAATATGTGGCTTTTGTAGCAAAACGTATGGGTAAAGGGTAAAGTAAAGGGTGTCAGGATGTTAAACAGTTGTTTTATAAAAAACCCAAATAATAATATAAATAATAATATTTGTATCTCCTAAACAGCATACAAAATGATGTAGTCCCAAAGGTAATCTTAAAAGCTGAATAGTTTTGTCATAATTCATACACAGAAAATTAAGATAACAAATAGTCTTCAGTTTTACTCAAACACCAGAGGAATGAGAGCCGGTTTCCTTCTGGTCAGCCTTTGTTAATAATGAGCATAACTCAGATCTCTATCTGCTGCTCCCTATAGTGAGAACTGAACTTCATATAGATTCATGGTAAAAGAATCTCCAGCCCCTTTCATGTAAAACATAAAATGAATCTGTTTTTAGAAGGCCCTAAAACTGTTTGAAAATAATGGTACACAAAAAACATACATAGTTTCTACCTACGCTCATTTAATAAAAAAACTAAGTACACCCAATGGCTTGATAGCTTGTTAAACCACCAATTTATGAACAAGTCTTTATTTTCTGTCTGACTTCATGGGACTTTCACATTGTTTTGAAGTAATTTTGGCCCACGTTTCTAACAGCATTACCTCAGTTGATTGAAGTTTGAAGAAATGTGTTTCTGAAAAGATGCCACAACCGCTTTTCAATCAGGTTGAGGTCTCGACTTTGACTGTGCCATTGCAACATCTTGATTCTTTTCTTCCATTCAGTGAATTGTGTAGATTTGCTGCCCTGTTTTGGATTATTAATCCATTAATGACCCAATTTGGATCAAGGTTTAACTTTCAGATGGCCGGATAATTGCTTTGGAATATTTTGGTATGTAGAGAGTTCATAGATAGCTGAATAATAAGGTTTCCAGGTTCTGTGGCTGCAAAACAAGGCCATATCATCAACCCTCCATTACCGAACCTGGCAGTTGGTATGGAGCTTTTGTGTTCATGTACAGTGAAGTTATTATGCTTCATCAAGCATATTTACTTCTGGAACATTTACTCCTGGGTAGATTGATAAGCTTCTTAAATAAAATACAAATTTAAAGGACCTGTCCTCCTTGACACACACCAGTTTGTTCCAGGGCAGCAAACTGCCAAAACTCCTGCTTTGACAGGTAATAAAACTTGTTAATGATCAACCATCATTGGTGCCTGGCTGCTACTTTCCCCTTTTAAATCTAAGTTCTGCTTAGTTTATGAGAAATTATTCTTGTGCTGTTTTTCCCTTTCTTTCTGCAAAGCACATGAGCGCGTGGTGCAGTACAAATAAACTCACCTTGCCCAGTTTTTCTCACTCAGCGTTTCCATGTTGGTCTTCTTTTCATCCAATAAATAATGAGTGAAGTTGGGGCATTTTTATTGTGTCCTAATGATAGTGGGTGTTTATTTTATTTTTTTGCCTAAAGTCTTGGATATCAAAATCAAAAGACCAATAAATTAAGGTTACAGATAACATTATTGTAATTGCATTAAACAAGATTATTTTAGAAGCAGTATGATTTTAGAATAGCTGCTTTTCTGTTTTTTCAATGAAATCAATTAGATAATGGTGTGCATTTTTAGTTCCTATTTATCTATATTTTTTTGAATAAATACAGGGATTGCTGAAGCGAATCAAGGCATTGGGATGGGTGGGTTAAAGGTCAACCATGACAGAAGCCATGCAGGATCCTCCTGGGTGAGGATCCTTGAGACCATTCCCTTAAACCTGGACACTGTGACCAGGTTTCACAGGTCTGCCCCGCAGCTGCCCTGGAGCTTGAATACATCTCAGTGTTTACGGGATGCCACACCACAGGCCACAAAGACCCAGACCACTTCCCCATTCAGGGTTACACTTGTTGGTAGTGATCAATGGGCTTCCCTTTCAATTTTTGTGAATATTATGGAGTTTTGTTGAAGAAGGAAGTGTTCTATTTTATTGTATCGCAGGTGTTGACATGCTGTTATGTCAAGATCTTCGGTTCTTAATAGAAATAGACATGCTAAGCAATCTGTTTAGGAGCACATTCAGAGGAAATTTGGATTTTGCTCATTTGCATGTTATTTAGTGTTGGCAAAGCATACAACGAGCTCTGATTTGGAATCCACTCAGCCAGAAGTAAACCATGTTTGCTTTATCCACAGAGGAAGCGCTGGAGAAAAAAAAAATTGTATTAGCAGAAATAAATGTTAGTGGGTTGTTAGGGACTCTGATTATGTGTGTCTCAGGCAAATTGGCGGTAATGAGTCAAGAGACTGCACTCGTTCACGTACATTAAAACAGCGATCATTAGGAAATTAGGGCCTAGATTAATCCTGTTAATGACACACTGGTGCTCATGGGAAAAAGACGGGCCCAGATGTCGGGATGCGGCGCCGTGATGAAGCATCAACTATGTGCGATGGTTCCTACTCTCGCCTGCACTCCACCCCCGCCTCCTCCTCTTTCTCCCTCTCTCTGTCTTCCTTCCTGACAGTAACGCAGGGCTCCTCCTGCGCAGCGCCCGCACTTGAAATGCAAACGAGGGGGGCTGCAGCCGCCTGCTAATGAGAGCAGATCCCAGTGATAAGGAGCGGGAGAGAGAAGGAGAAAGAAAGGGGGAGAGGGAAAAGTGAATAAATTAAAAGAAAAAGAGAGGAGTGATCTGAACTGAGGATAAGACGCAGCAGCAGGAACTCTGATGTCCCCAATTAGGAGGGATGTCACCCCCTGTCTGGGCAGTGGTAATAAAGCCCTCACTCTGTATTCGGAATCACACGGCTCCAACACTGTTAACATTCTAATATCTTGGGCGTGCATGGTAACATTAATTACTTGGCCATTTGGATGGCTCCTGAATCTCCTTAATGTTTGCTTCCAAATGGAAATCTGAGCTCGGGCTTAGGAGTGTTACATTAGAAAATAATAAATCATGTTTACCCAGGCACCAAGCAGCCAGGCCTGCTTCACAACTGCTTCAGTTTCTCCTACTGACCGTTTGTATATTTTTTCTCCTATACAAAGACAGTAATTTAATGAACAGTGATCTTACAAATGCAGCCTTTTCATTCTAGTTTTGGTAGTTTTGCATGTGAAGGTTGCAGGTCTGCTAAGACCCAAACACATATAGAAATAATTGCAGGTAAAAATCTTTGCATCTCTTTCAAGTCACAGTCATATAACTGAGAGAAATCTCTGCAGTTGCATCAAGATTCATGGCCAGTTTGAAAGGCATGTCTAGGGCAAATAATCCCATATCGTCTCTGACAAACAAACACTTTTGTTTTTTATTGTTGCAGAAGATACCTCACTAGATAAGCAACTGTGAAGGAATGAACATTGTTCAGCCTGTGCCTCCAAATGGTCAGCTTTCATCTGGCGAAGGTTGTGGATTGTTTTCAAAGATTAGTGAACCCAAAAGAGAAAGGGTAAATCCATTTTGGTGTGTGTACACAGCAGAAATGTGTTCTTTGGGGTGGCATAGAAGAGGAGGCCCCCGGATAAAGGAGAAAAAGATTACAATTTTCCCCCCAGTGTTGGTGTAGCAGAGCTGCCAACGATTGAGGTTGAGAGGAGCGGCGAATGTAATGGTTGTATTACTGCACTCTGCGATGCATTATTAATGCAAACCTGATCAAGGCAGGTGGACAGGCCCAGGAGAGATGGTGCTGCTTAATGAACAGCCCCTTCTCTCTGAGCAGAACAAGGCCTGGCAGCTGTTAGTGTTGCACTGTGAGGTGTGAGCGGCTGTACCTCTGTGGTTTAGCTAGCCCCTATTTAATTAACAAATAATCTGCAGCCGCTCCTAACTGACTCTGTTTATAGACTGCTGCACGTGTCAGTTCTGTGGTCACGCTCAACTGCATTTTTGATGAGAACCCATGTCTTCTGACATTCATTATTTGATTTTTCAAGTGCATCAGACAAGAATTTTAAAACCTAAGTGCATTACCTTTTTAGCATTGAATGAAAAAATAATGGATAATTTGTTTGGGCCTCTGAAACACATCACATCAGAATCAAACTCAGAGGCATGAAGATTTTACATTAACATACACGAGTTTTGCAAACAATATATTCCAACTCTATTTTTATGTTCAACTTTATAACTTAGCTACTTTAAATCAGAGATTCCTAGACAACAATTAGCATCTGTGGTAAGGAGGGTCCTGCAGTGACCAGTCCAGCTGAAATGCCAGCCGTCCTTTTAGAAACGACACATGCAGCTCTAAGACAGAAGGTTTGATTGCTTAAAAGTTGTTCAGTTTCCAAGCGGCGTCCGTGGCTCTTGAAGACTTACTAATGTTGGCTGTAAGGATTGCTTTTGTGGAATATAATACTGTTTTGATTAGAAGTGATATTTAATTTTTTTGGACCACATTGCCCAGTCAAAGCATGGGATTAATTAGAGCATCTTTTTAAGTCACATACTGCCCCCTGGTGGGGTTGTTAAGTATTACTACACAATGGTGAGCAATCCTCTGGCTGTCTGTTGGACTTAGAGGTACATTGTGGTAGTAAATCAGAGACGAGATTAAACTGTCCAGAAGTTATTTTATGTCACTAAATAAAGCCACAGTGGAGGATCCTTAGATTAGTCTGTCTGAGTCATCTAAAAAATTGGCAAATCTGCTTTTATTCTCGCTAAAATTACTGTATTCAGTATGTCTTCATTAATCACCTGGGAAGGGCACAAAATAAATATAAGCCAAGTGCTCTGTTTACTGGCATTTACAAAGCCATACAGATTCAAGCATGAACATTGATTTCTCTAATTTCTTTACCCTGGGGTGCAGTGCCATTTCCAAGCAGGTGAGCATCCCCAACTTAATTCTAAGACCCTGAGATGTTTTCCAAGACACTGCAATCTGCAAGGGGCCACCTCAGTACCAAAAGGGTACATTGGCAGGTAGTCACATTTGTATCATGCATGATGAAATAACTGGTTGAGACACTCATTTCTCCTTCTATCCTTATTAGGATATTGTTCAGTTGTTTTTCATTTATTTGTGTTGAATAACGCTAACAGCTTCCAATACTGTGTAACCCTAACCCTACCCCTAACCCAAAAATTGTGGTCCACCATTTTAGAATTGGGCTTTGACCCCATAAAAGCTGCCAGTCTCGGCAAGGTTAGTGATTATTACCAAGAAAGGTCCTAAAAGAGCGGTTAGAAAAACTAGATATACACACACACACAAACTTTTAGCGATTTAGCTCTTCACTCTCAGGTTAATGGAATGCTTATAGATGTAGTGTGATTGAGGTGGAGAAAGATTGAGGTTGAGGTGGGATTTGGGGGCAGCACTGCCGCTCGTCGCCTCGGTGAAGCCCCTGCTAACCACCAGAGCACATCCCTTCGTCAGGCGGGATTAAGAGCATGTCAGGCCTGATGAAGCGGATAGCCAGGTTTATGTATCACATGTGATGGACACATCAGAGGGACAATGTCATTTACATTCTGCCCTTTTACAGAGGAGTTTGCCACGGAATAGTTATTTACGTCTCAAGATGTAGACAGACATATTGGGAAAATTATTCCAGGATTACATAGATGATGCTTGAAAGCCATCAGAGTCATGAATTTGAATTAGATGATAATGTTTCTGAAAGTGAAGGGGGGATAGAGCAGTATTATTCTACAGCTGTTAGGTCTGACATGCAGGATTTGGAGTGTGGAGGGATTTGAATAGTTAAGACCGGTCGATACCTGATAGTTCCACCTGCACACTCACTTCTGAAATAGTCAAAGGGAACCGTGTGAGGCACTCACAATCTGTGATGAACAGTGAAGATGGAAACTGTCAGTGCTTAGAAATTGCTTAGCTCTGAAGTCATGGTCGGTAAACCTAACTACAGTGCCTGTAATACAAGCATGGGCCAGGGGTACAATTGTATCTCAGAACGACTTGTTGTCATATTTCAGCCAAGCAAAAATAAACATTTGGTTACGCTGAAGCCAAGAATTGATTGTGGCTTTGGGGAGGGTAACATTGTAGCCCGTGTAGCTTTGCCAGAGGCTGAAGCTTACCAGTGCTTTTATACATAGTTTATTCCTACCTGTTCTTTCTCCATGTCTTGGACCTGTATGATAGTATCTGCTTCAATTCCCCAGTCTGAGCAATCTGTTTGAATCCACGAGGTTGTGAATAAAACAAGCCTGCTCTCTTTCTCAGCTTAGTGTATAATGCAGGACCTCGCCATTGGTCATGAATTGACAAAGTCCACACAGAGCTATATCCCGCACCCTTACCTGCTGGAAATAGCCATACAAGCAGATGTGCTACAATCAAGCAAAGAGGAGGGAGGAAATGGATGACGGCACAACAAATTCTCGTTGAGTGGGTCAGGGAAAAACCTTCAGCAAAGATGAGCAGAAAATGGGACATTATGTTTGGAGGGGGTGTGCTCCTGAATCCAAGCTTCTCAAAAGTGTGGTTCAAGGTGGAGAGTGGTCACTCTGGACAGGCATTTGGAGGTGGTGGGAGGTGGGTGGTTGGGGGGGCTGCTAACAAAGCCACAGCCACCAGCCTGGTCTCAGGGAAGCACTAAGCCTGAATATTTCATGGCTCCTCCAAGCACAAAAAGACTGTAAAACTGAGCCAGCTCATTTGGAGGTGTGTGCCTGCAGAAGGTCAAGACCTGAAAACAGATAGGGGAAAGCAAAAGACGCATCAACCATCTACTCCATATGAGGCCCTGGTGATATTCTTCTTTGTCCTGAATATCGCTGATTATAAGCTCGATATTCACAACTGAGAAGATCAAGAAGTATTTAGAAAACTTGAGATACAAATTTTCTCTAAGAGAAGATTATGTTCATTAGAATAATATTTTAGCTTTAAATGCACAGAGTAGCTTTTATTATAGCAAGCTAGGTGCAAAACTCACATTTACCCTCTTCTGCTAAAAGCACAAAAAAGAAAACAATGGGGTGGTTTATACTCTGCAGACCCTAAAGGGAGGCGTTTAGTTTCTTGTGACTTTACGTGCAAAGCAACCCTAACTCCCGATGCTGGCGCATGGTTCAGAACAGCAGATAGAAGTTAAGGGCTGTCTCTGACAAAAGGGAGCATGATGCCGGCGTCTGAAACCCCAGCATACCTCTTCTCCTATTCCCTCCCTAATCAATATCAAAAGCAACAAAAACACAGGCGTGAGGAAGACACAGGAACACACAAGAGCAAACAAATGCCTGTTCAGTGGGGGGAGAGAATTAGAGCATGGTGCCTTCTGCTCATCTTACCTGTCATTATCTGCTTTAGCTCTTAATGAGTGCTCCTCTTCACTTGGTCACATCACATTTGTTTTATACAAGTCGCTTTGAACAGCTGAGAGATTTTGAGCACACTTTGATCATAGAATCTGTCTGAATTTCTAAAGCACCCCCCCCCCCCCCCGCCCCACCACCAGCAGCAGCACCAGCACCCCACTCTCCCCATATTTCAAGCTAGGTCGTCTCCACATTTCAGTCACTACTTTGTTTATTTACCAGCGAGGAAAAAAGGAGGGTGCAATAAAAAGAATCTGATAAAGAACAAGTGAAAATGGGGGAGCCAGGAGCCATGTGGGCTGTGTGAGTTGTGTTATTATTAATTAATGATTATGAATTTAACAGAGAAGTAATAAATGAATGAAAGAGAAAACACTGCCACAAGACGCCGCCGACTGTTTTTTAGTATATTTTGTTTTTTTGAAGGCGAGCCGACCTCTAATGATGACCCTTGGCATGCTGTGACACCTGGGACCTCCCCTAGCATGAGGGAGGGTGATGAAAATTAGCCCATTCACATTTCAAACAGAATTTGAGCTGGCCCCTGATCACAGCGCGGGGGCCCCCTTTGTGGTCCTGCAGAGAAAACATGCACCACCAGAAAACCTCTCCACGCGTCCAGAGCCTCTCCCCTGGCAATCATTGCGGGAACACATGGTGACATGACTGTGGGACACAAGGGGTCTGCATGTACTCCGGCTGTTATTCCCTGTTAAAAGATTTAAACCATTGGGGTATGATAGGTCCCTTTGATGTTTGCTAAGCATAGAGCTACAGAACAGGGAAGAAGAAGGAGAAAGGGGAGTGCAAGAGGTGGGGCGAGGTGTGGTGATGTTGGTAGCAGTGATGCTGGGCAGAAAGAGCTTGTTACTTGAAGGCAATCGCCTTTATAGAGTCACATTCAAGGAGGGAGGAGGAGTATGGAATCTCTTTTTCAACTCAGCTGTGGCAACAAAGGGAAGATAAAAGACAGAGGTTGAAGCCGGGGCCAAGACCCACTGTGAAGCCAAGATTACTGCTAGTGCAAAGTTCTGCCACTTCTACCACTCCAGCAACTTTTACGCTCCTAATTGCCCCGATTTGGCTCTAATATATAAGAAGTGGCTAGGAGTGGCATACATCTCAGTTGTTCTGTTTCTTTGCACAACAGACAAACCATTTAGAATCTTTAAGACTAAAATTATTTGTTTCTTTTAGGTTTGAATATCAAAGTGGAAATGAAAAAACTGAAAACGTGTTTTCAATCCACTTTAAGAAATATTAATCATACCATTTCTCTTGTGTAAGATTTTCTCCATATTTAGCATAGTAAAGTTTATGAAAAGATAGAACAAAATCATTAACCCCAGAACTGTATGCCAAACATTGCAGCCTGACGTCATGAGCGCCACCCCAAGTCTTCCTCTGGTTGGCTAAAGAGCCCCACTGCTGTATAGAAGAAGAACGTAAAACTCCGACAAGATCTGATAACTGAATGTAAAAAGTCAAAATTCTAAATGCTCATGAATGCACATTATGGTTTAATAGGAAGTGAACCGGACTCAAATTCCTTGTTTGTCTGTACACACTTCTGAAATTAAGTGTTCCTTTTTTCCTATAGATGAAATTTCACCTTCTCAGTTTTCCTTTTTTTGAGCTCCTTTCAGAAGCTGTTTTAGGGCTGTCGCTTTTAGGCAAATTAGCTGTATGTTGCCACGCCCCCAACCAGGACTTCTGTAGAGTGAAAATAAAATTCAATTCAACTGAATTCAGTTTTTTTATATAGCGCCAATTCACAACACATGTCATCTCAAGGCACTTCACAACAGTCAGGTTCATACATTCCAATTAATCCTAACCATTGAACTGTGCAGTCAGATTCAGTTATTTATTCAAATTGGATAAAACGTTTTTCTATCTAAGGAAATACAGCAGATTGCATCCAGTCAGTGACTTGCAGCATTCCCTCCTCCTGGATGAGCATGTAGAGACAGTGGACAGTCACTGGCGTTGACTTTGCAGCAATCCCTCATACTGAGCATGCATGTAGCGACAGTGGAGAAGAAAAACTCCCTTTTAACGGGAAGAAACCTCCAGCAGAAATCTAGAAAGAAAGAACAGATAAACTCTGAACCAGTTTTCAAGGTTAGAGTCTGAAAGAGAGCACATATAATTAGTTACAGTAAAAGCTCAGTTAATTGCCATGTCTAGGAGAGAGAAAGGGTTAAACACTGAAAGACAGGGCCAAGTTGATCATCTGTAGAAGGAGAGCATTAAGTTGTTGCCAGCAGAAGCTTGGACAATTCCCCTCTCCAGAAAGGTGTCACAGGTAGACAAAGAGTCAGGCCAGGTGTAGCTTCTAGGAAGAGAAAAGAGAGAGAACAAAGTTAAAAGCTGAAATAACAGCAAATAATGCAAAATTGGAGAGTAGTGTGAGAATGTAGCGAAGAGGGTGAAAGTGGTCATTATGTCCTCCAGTAGCCTAAGCCTATAGCAGCATAATTACAGAGATAGCTCAGGATAACCTAAGCCACTCTAACTATAAGCTTTATCAAAAAGGAAAGTTTTAAGCCTAGCCTTAAAAGTAGACAGTTTGTCCATCTAGAGCCCACTGATGGCCATTATTATACTAAAAACCACAATGATTGGGATACATCTCTCTGTCACATTGACCATAACCATTGGAAAAGAGAGGGGGTCATACAAGTAGCAGAAATGGAGGGTGTGTTTGCACCTCAACCATAACTGAACCGAAACTTATAAGACAATAATACATACTTACATCTCTCTTATCTGCAGATTTGCCACAAATATTAGGGACTGAATATTTTTTGCAAATCCTGACGTGTACGGATGTGAGTTCTCAAAGCAGTCCATGGTGGAGTGATTTGCGCAAACTAGCACGGTCTTCGGCAATGTGACTGGAACATCGCCCTCAAAAATAAAATGAAAATGAATCTCTGTTATCCAATAGCAGGAGAATGCGCATGGACACATGCGGGTCTTTGCAGCCAACAACAGAACATCTGCCTTTGAGGGTTTCCATTGTAAAGGAGGTCTAAGGTAAAACCAGACGGCGAGTCGTGATCCTAACCTGAAAATCAAGTAGGTGGAGCTCTGATTCAGTTGCTCTTCAGGGGCGAGACTCAGGTAACGTTGCTAGGTGCCAGTGTAATTGTGACGTCACAATTACACAGCTTTTAAAACCACATGTTTTCTAGAAAAATAAAAACATTCATTTATAGCCAAAAAACTGCTGAATGAATATTTTATTTTTGCATATGGACTGCTTGTAGAAGACCCAAATGGAAGTATAAAAACAAAAAGTCAATCAAAAAGTGAATTTTGCATAATAGGTTCCCTTTAATTTTTCAGTGTCACATATTTTTGAGCTCTACATAAATGTCCCAGCCACGTTTGTTTGGTGAGACTGGGTTTTGTATGCATTATTTTTATCTCCACTTGTAAGAACAGTTTAGAGGACTGGACACGGAAAGCTTTAGTTGATTATGATTCTGGTGGTGTCAGCAGGTCCAGCACAGGCAGCAAACCTTCTGTATGCACTGTCACATATCAACGGCTTCTGGTGTAACTTTGCTGGTTGTTCTTACAATAAAACCCATCACAATGTGACCAAGAATGCTAGATTTAATTCCTAGTGTCAGACCACTGTTTCTCCAGAGGTTTGTATCTCCTAATAGGGAAATATATGGAATGTGTTACTGTGGGAAACAAAATAGTAGGTAGGCCTGTCATTTTTCTTGGAGTTCCTTCATCTACAGTGTGAATAGTAGAATTCAGGGATGAAAGGTCTGTCAGTTCATGTTAGCATCTATTCGGTTTATCTTGTCTAGGCTTTTGCATGCCAACTTGCAATAACAGCAGTAGAATTTGAGTATAAATAGCTTAAAATAGACTGGATTTACCAGAGCATCTATCCTTTTTTTTATAAACAATGAGTTGTGTACAATTTAGGAGGCTCTATCATGTTCCCATTGGCACTGGATGGTGTGGATGGCTCAGCATTCGGGAGACAGATGGGAGACAGTCTCAGTAAAGGGAATACTAAGGATCTGAAAGCATTTTAGCAACAATTAAGATCTTTGATGGTTTAATCTGTTCACATCAAAAGCAACAACCACTCTGTTTGATTTTCTTTTGATGATACTGTATATAACTGATTGAGTCGACTGTCAGCAAACATCCACAGGGAAGAGAGAGAATTGCTGTGCACTATATCCAGTTGCACTACATCGTACCTGAATATGACTGTAATTTTGCATTTAAATAAATGTATACAAAAAAAGAGATCAAATGAAAAGGACAACATGCATCAAGCCAGCGGAGCTTGCGTTGTTTTTCCTGATCTTTCAGTTAAATGCTTGGCTCCAGGGAAGCCAAGACAGAAATCAGAAACTGCTCAACATCAAAGGGAAAAAGGCCTCATCAAACTGCCTGAGAAGTTTTATTCTGACCTGTTTTATTGCTGCTTTTGTGCATGTTAATTAGACAGTTAATCGCAGGAGGCTGCGCGTCACAGTCGAAGGGATTACATGAGTCAGGGAGGCTTTTTGACCTTCTGACATTGTTCCGCTCAGTCCTCATTTTACTCTCAAAACGCTTCCTTGTTCTTTCCCCTGAGACTCACCATCAGACATTCTCCTGGAATTAATTTACTTGTCTTTGAATTAACACCAATTCAATGAGAAGTGCTTCTAAAATCAACACCAATGTGCTGATGCTGTAATGTGTACGCTAGTCATGCTGTTTGTCTTACAGTAGAAACAGTCCCGGTGAATGTGCTTTCACAGCTATTGTTACATTTGGTTTTACTTTTAGAATACATAAATGCATATATTCCTTTCTAATTTACACATCTGTAAATTTAAGCCGTATCTTACTCCTGTCTGCTTGTGTGGAAGACCACTGAGATTTGCAGCCACGTGTTGCATGCGGTGTGTTTACATTTGTCTAAAAGCGGTGTAAATTGAATTCTGCTGTATGTTCCCGATTGTGACTACAAGTGTAAAGTGGTGTGTTCAGAGTTGTATGTACCGCTCCTCTGGGGCCCAACCCTCCCTCATTGTTCCATCAAGGCTCAGGATGATGGCTGTGTGAGCTGCTGGGATCTAATCAATAACTCACATGGCATGCTGCATCCTGGAAGAATCTGCCGTAGATTAACTTGACAATAGGGATGAAAAAGGAAAGAAAGCTCCTCTGGATATCTGTTTGCCTGCTATCCTCCTCAGATGTGGCTGGGAAAGAAGCACCAAACGGGGAGCAATTGAATGCAAAATGCAAATTTTTTTCACCGACTTTTCTGCAAGCACAGCCGCCTCCCCCCTGACCCCTGGAGGCGAGACCAGCAGAAACCCGCATTGGATCAGAAGGTGACATATCAAAAAAACCATGTCACAAAAAACAGGCAGTAATGGTTGCCCAAGATGTGGCAGCAGTTCTAGTTTTCGGCTGGGCTCTTTCTATTCCTCCTCTTTCTATTGGGGTTGTATGGTACCACAGAGAAAACTCTCTCAGGCCTGCCATGAAAAAGTGGGATTTGATCTTGATCGCTTTTTGACAGTGTGGGATGAGGGATAGTGGTTAACGCTGAACAAGAGATGCTGAGCTGATCAGTAAAACGTCATAGACAGGAGTGCAGCATAAAAGCTCCTTTTTTTACTTTCTGTCTTGCTATCAACCTGTTTTATTTCATTGGTTCAGTATCTTTTGGAGCCTGCTGATCATATACATTTACATATAACAACCGGCTGTCTGCTCGGATCATTTTTAATACTCAAACATGCTCATTTAGAAAAACTGTGCTGTTAAAAAATTTAAAGGACGGCTCAATAATGTATGTTTAGAATTGCTCGGCTTTGTAGGAACACTAATTGCTGAAGTTTGCAACGAGGCAGTTAACTAATGCTAGCTCAAATAAACACATACTAAAATTATTTTAAATATTATTTGCTTAAAGTTTTTTTAGAATGACTGTGATAAACAAAATTTAATTCAATAGGAGACAATTTTTGTCATATTTTTATGTCTGAACATAAAAATATGACATACTTGAATAAGCTTATGAACATAAAAGAGTAGATCGGCTTCGTTTCCCATTACAAACTAAATTGCAATGCCTTCCAAGGCACTACAACAGGGGTTTCCAACTGAATCACTGAAGATGTTCAACCAAGTTCGATCAATAATTTTTTGATGCTGTAATTTATGTACATTTTAACAGTTGTAATGGTGATTAATGAGCAAAATATGAATATCCACAAATAATCAAAATATAATTTTAAATGTGCTTTAAATAAACTTAATTTGTTGCTTTTAAGTATGATTATTATGTCAGAAATAATGTTATTTAAGGATTCAACATGAAACCCTTTTCTAGTTTTACCAATTATTTTATTAGTAATAATAGTACCAGTAATAACTTAATTTGTCAATAAGTGTTTTACTATATTTACAAAGTAAAAAAAAAAACGTGCATTAATTTTCAGATGGGAAATGTTTCAACCTTGAAAATTGTGATATTTTGTTTAATTATGCACACATTTCTCAATTTGTTATCAACATTTTTGTAGTATGTCTATATTTTGTCTTTGGATTGAGCTGAAATAATCTTTTGTTTCACACATGATGTTCCTCAGATTGCTAAACCATGCAATATTTAGGATCCTGTAACTGTTATGATAGATTTACTGAGATGCCCATCAATACATGTCACACAGTGCTTCTTTGAAGGGAATGATCTTATTGTGCTACTTTAGAACTCAGTAAGCCATTGAAATTAATGCACTCTTAGGTTTTCCTGCTTAGAAGCTGGCAATGCAGGTCTTAAACTTTCATTAAGTTTTCAGCTTCCTGACAAAAGATATTACTGAATGTTTTGGTGTGGTATCTCCCTGAAAATGTGAACAGTAGAGTTTAAAAAACTGATGATTTTGTTTCAGTTCATAATGCTGACCCCGAATAAGCCTGGCATGGAAAGAAAAACACACAGAATCAAGATGCCCAATTAAATTAATCAACAGTAATCAACTTGTTTAGGGTTTGATTGCAATGTTTTTATTCATTGTCTTGTTTTTTTTGTTTTTTTGGGGTTGGGGGGGGGTTTATGCCAAATCTTCTTTAAAGCTCCAGCAAGCCTCGTTTTGTTTTGTCTCATTGGTTCATCACCTGCTACATTACTAATAAGGAGTTGACTCTGCTTGTTTGGAATATGGGGTGACTAAGGAAATAGAAAGAATGTCACCTTTGCAGAGTTTGAATTTTATTTACAAAATGTTTCTCTTTGTGCTGTGTGTTCTCGGAGCTTAATCAAAGAGCTACCAACAGAACAGGAGATGAATGAAAGGAGGCACCTATGTATTGTGCAGGGTCAAGTCGGAGGCGAAGCCGGGGGTGAATGGTCATGATAACAAGAAATGAGGAAAGGATTAAATGTCAGCAACCTTGTAAAATCAAAGGCAAAGACATCCAGCGAGGCACCTTTTACCATTTAGAGGTAGCTGTAGAGAAAGTGCAAGTTTCATTATGGATGTTATGGAGAGCCAGCCAAGGTCAGAAAGCAATCATCACTCTGACACCTCACCCAGCAGGCAGCCCAGCTCTGCAGAGCACTGGAAGAGCCATCTTACACAGAAACAGCCAATAGGGGCCAAAGGCAATGTCTCAGGCCACCCCTCCATCAATAGCAGTGCAAAGGACCTGTAAGAGGACCTTCTCATAGGACACAATAGACCTTGTCAGCGTACAAGATTCTGGGTTCTCATGTCAGAGATTTCAGACTGATCCCTGGGTGTCAATATCTGTTGACTTTACATACTGTATGTCTAAACTGCCTAGAGAACTGCTGAGTCGGGAATAAGTACCTCTTTTATCGACACACATTAGAACTTGGCATAAGGCAGGGCCCGTGGTGGCAAGCAGTAGAGAGAGGTGGCAGAAAGAGCATGAGCCTCATCCCAGGTAGCAGCTTCCATCCCTGCAGATACGCCCTGTAATTAGTAAGGCTAATGAAGAAGAGGGCTGAGACTAATTTCCCCGTTGACCTCTTTGCCCTCTTTGCAGGGTGAGAGGGTGGACGTCAACACACCAGAACATGATACCACGCTAAAGCCATTAACCCCGATCCAGCGCACCCTAAGGCTTACACCAGGTGCAGGACTGGACCGGTACCAAGTCTCAGTGGGAAGCAAGACTGAATACCTTGGCCCACAGGTAATGAAATGTCAGATAAGCTCTATTATCCCTAAACTACTGCAGTTCAGTAACTGTAAATTCAGCCTCTGGAAGACAGTGTGTCATTACCAGGTTGTGCACACGCTGAATATTCCATCATTATAAAAACTGTTGTTGTCTGTTTCACACAGCATGGGTTCTCACACTGTGATTATGAACCAGACTGAGGCACCTGTCACATGTAGCTGGTACTCGCTGTTTCTGGCTGTCAGGGTTTGCCACAGATTGGTTGCTGCACACGTGAATTCATAAAAAAACGACAAATCTAATCTGGAGGTATATCTTTTTTTTCTCCTTGGTGCATACCAATATCCAAATCTCACAGACAAAATACTACATGATGAGGCAAAGGAATTACAGAGGTGAAAAATTGTAAATAGCAAAAACCATAAGAGAAAGAACGATGTTTGGTGTCAATTAGAAAAAAAGACATTGTGCAGAATATGCAGCATCTATATAGCAGTAAGGTTGACAAGTGTATTTTTAAGTGCATTGCTGTTTAGGGATTCTTTTATACTCAGTTTTTATTATCTTGATAGGAAGTTATTTTTTTTTATTTCAACACAATATACTGTATTTGAGTTCACTCATATTTATATTTTTCATTAATTAATATAATAGGTTTTAGATAGCTTAACAAAATTGCTGATGTACAGCAGGTATAGGTAAGGCAGTTTAGCATTTTGGCTTTCTAACATTTTGATTTTGTAAAGTGGGGTTTTTTTAAGAGGTTTTGTCAATATGTTGCCAGGAGTAAATATTGACTTAGATGCAAATGTTGTTTTAAATACGTGTTAGCCGCTCATGTGTTTGCTTTTATGTGGTTATCTTTAAAATAGCAATGACATTAGCACGTGGACCACCAAATACAAACCTGAACATGTTATTCATACCCGACCAGAGTTTGTTACACAAAAAAGGACACATTGTTACTTGTTTGCCGTTATTTAGTGATGGTTTGTTGGCTGAACTCAATGATTCCTAAAATATATTTGATAATTTGATTTTAAATATAATTATTATGAGCTACGATGGATTGGCGACCTGTTCAGGGTGTACCCTGCCTCTCGCCTGTAGACTGCTGGACATAGGCACCAGCTCCCCCGTGACCCACTGTGGAATAAGTGGTATAGAATATGAATTAATGAATGAATATTATAGGCTGCCGGTACCAATAGTCATTGAACTGAATGGCAAAATGTGACATCTCATGCTGATAACTGAAACTTTGTATCATCTTACTGTAACTAATTATCTTTTAGAAAAACCGTTGTCAAAAGTTCATATATTTTGCTATATGTTTACTTTGATAGTGTTAATTGAGAATGCAGTCCCTGAGAACAACAGTCTGTTAGTCACAAACAGAGCCACATTACCTTTGCCTTCAGTCTGTAAATACTTAGGTGCGCATGATACTAGGAAACTGGATTGCTATGTTTTTGCCTTCAACACTACCTGTAGCATCTTTGGTCCAATCATCTATGTCCAGTGCGGGCATCTAGTACAGTGAGACTCCATTAAACAAGCTGAATATCTCATTGGCATGCAAAGTGTGAATTCATGACAGTTGTAATTGGTTAATAATTTATAATGTAAGATTTTATGAAAATCTGATTTGAAAAAAGTAAAGCAAATGTTTGGCGTAAAACATTGTCTGAGCTATCATTTTTCATTAGGCTGTTGTTGAAACATTATCTATCTGCATATTTGTTGTCTAAAAATGCATTGCACATGAATAGAATATGTCACCTTTGCCATCAAGGTTTTTTTTTCTTTTTCAATCACCTGATCATCTTGACTTGGAAGATCAGTGTTGTAACAGTCTGTGCCCCCAAGTTTCTTTGAAAAGTCTACCACTATCTGTCCTTCTGCATTCCTGTTCTGTTTACTAAACCTGCCCATCATTTCCTCATCAGCTCTGTTTCCGGCTCTAAAATGTCCATTGAGATCTGTACCAATCACCACTCTCTCACTTCTAGGGATATTCTACATCACTTCATCTGACTTGCTCCAGAATTTATCCTTCTCCTCTAACTCACATCCTATCTGTGGGTCAAAGCCACTAACAACATTAAACATCACACCATCAGTTTCTAGCTTCAGACTCATCACCCTATCTGATACTCTTTTCACCTCCAGAACATTCCCAATAAATTCCTTCTTTAAGATAAATCCTACACCTTTTCTCTTCCCATCCACACCATGGTACAACAGCTTGAACCCTGCTCCTAATCGTCTGGCCTTGCTAACTTTCCAACTGGTCTCCTGAACACCCAGTATGTCCATCTTCCTCCTCTGCATGTCAGCCAAGTCTAGCTTTTCCTGTTATAGTCCCAACATTCAAGTCCCTACTCTCAGTCCTAGACTCTTGCCTTTCCTCGCCTATAAACATGTCTTTGTTCTCTTCTTCTTTGCTAACCAACAGTAGCCCAATTTTTACTGGTACCCTATCGGTTACCAAGACTAATGGCGGCAGTTGTTAACCTCGGCCTCGACCGATCCGGTATGGAAATCGTGTTCTTGACTTGCATGGTAGATGTGTAAAGGTAAAGTTTTTTTGGCCTTCCTGACCCAACCCACTGCATTCATTCGGGCTTGGGAGCGGCACAAATAGGACATAGGAAACTGCCCGTCTTTGAGGCTGCACTAAGTTACATTGATGAGAAATTTGAAAAGCATTTATATGAATTTCACAGCAGTAGTGCATAAAATGACATGTCTAAAAAAATCTGTGGTCGACGGATTAACCGGGGGTCAAATTACAGAGCCTACACTACCAGCTATTTAAAAAGATGAGGCTGGAACATTATGTGGTCAAATGCCACATTAAAGCAAGACAGATTTGCAAAAGGTAACGGATATAGTTATGAGCTTGTATCTGATTGTGTGTGCATGAACTGTATTTTAACAGAGCAGCAACGTTTAAGAGAAAAACAATTATGAATGAATGAAATTTTAAAATATATCCAGAGTGAAGCATGTGAAACCCACAGTAAAAACTACTGTCTGGTTAGACCAAGTTGAGATAAACTACAAATAAATATTGTATAAATGAATTTATTGTGTAATGTGAGCAATCAAATTAATTAAGGGGTCCACAGCTGTTGGAGGTGAATAAGGCCATGAATTTTTCAGTGCTACCACTTCTCCCTAAGATTTTACAATAAATATTTCTGGAGGTCTTGGATGAATTTTTCATGGCTGTGTGGGGGAGATGAAAGGCGAAGGAGGGATCCAGGGGACGGGTGCTCTCTGCCGCTGACACACCACAGAGAGGTGCTTCGGCTTCGATTTTATCAATGAAACCCAACCGACACTATTGCTTTAATTAGCCTGCTTTGTCAGGGATTCCTCTATCAATAAAAAAAAGGCTGGACCCTGTGCTCAGCTAAAGGAGGAGAAGAAGCATAAGTGGGTGATACCATGATTCCCACTTGCTTTCGTACCCTCCCACTTTAAAAAAGGAAATGATGTAATCTGAATCGAAGGGACAAGTGCACAACAGTGTGTTTATATCACTGCAATTCAACTGCAACCAACATATTTTAATGTAGAAGCAAAAAGATTTCCTTCCAGTCATTTCAATCCCAGAAGTGGAATGGCGTCAGAATCTGGCACAGCACCTTTAATTCAAGGCTCTATCATTTATTTATCCATGATAACCTTGTAGGAAACAAATCAATAAAGCATCCAGCTACTATGCTGCTACATACTATATACCATGAATGAGTAACAGATGCAATTGATTTGCATGTTGTTGTCTAGGCATGATGTGTGGACTGGTTGAATAAATCAGAACTGGATATATCTTGTGAGATTTTTTTCTGATTTGATATTCAAGTAGGATCCTGAGGTAACAAATTCAGGGGAGACATCTGGTTGGTGGGCAGCACACTAGCAATATTCCACCCGGAATATTATAATAAACAGCTTCCCGTCATCATTATTTCCCTCAGTACTAAAACACATGCCTGAAGATGCAGGGGTGGTGCTGATGTTATGTGAGCATCTCTAAAGGATGGGGTTATTTAGAAGCTTTGTGCCAGGATTTTAAATTCAGTTTTAACATTTGTCTATAGAGGAGATAAAATATAGACGACAAAAGCATTTAGTGTCATTTTTTTAATATGCAGCTAAGACCAAAATTAGTCATACCCCAGGCAGCTTTGGGTTGAATTAAATCTTTTAACTTAACCAACATGTTTCTTTTGACTGGAAGTAATTTTAACGTTTTGAAGAGGCCCAACCAGAGTCCAGACTTGAGTCCAGAATCTGATAAAGAATCTGAGGAGAGAGTTAAAGATTAGGGTGATGGCAAGGAGGCCCTCCAAGCTCCTTTGAGCTCAACACCAAAGAGGAGTTGTCAAAATTCCAGTGGAAACATGCAAATAGGTGGTCAGCATTTAAAATAAGGGTTTCATTGTTGTGATGCAGATAAAGTTTTTTTCATAGCTTATTGAAAATATGAAAAAAAACAGCTATTTATTTTGTTTTTAACGATGCCGATACTGATTTTGGACATTGTTTTATTCTCAAACAAAAATACTTCTTGGTTGAATAAAAATAATTTTAATTCAAAATTTGCCTTGATCATTGCTGTGTATTACATTTATAGTTTATTCTTGTAATCTTTGTGCGTTTGTATTTTCTCTGTTACATTCTTCCTAGTCTTTCTCTGTTCAGCTCATGTGTATTATTCTCCTTCCCCTCAGCTCCCTCATGTATCGGCTGATTGCTACACATTTGCATCTCATGTGATTCCCCATATCTCCCACAGTATATAAGCTTTAAGTTCTAAGTCCACATCAGCAGCTCCCTCATCTGCAGAAGCAACATTTCTCACATCCATAGCTGTAGCAGTTGCTGCAGCTCTCTGGTCTGCTGTGTATGCTTCAGAGACTTCCGTTGTGCAGCCTTCGGCCTCATCACCAGCATCATCATTGCCATCTGCACTTCTAGCTCTGTCATCATTATCATGGCCATCTGCGCCTCGTGTTCATGTTCCCGAGTCCTCCGAGGGGTTCAAGGACAAACCTCCTCCTGTTCCTGTTCCTCCAGTTCTCCTCCGAGGATTCCAGCGTTGCCACTGCCATTCTCCAAGGTTCCTCTGAGGGTTCCAGTCTTGGAGACTCCACCATGGGTTCCAGTCTCCCAAGCTCCTGACTGCAGAGCTTCATCCTGTGTTCCAGTCTCCTGAGTTTCTTTGTGGGTCCAGTCTTCGGAGCTCCTTCATGGGTCCCAGTCTTTAGAGCTTCCCCGTGGGTTCCAGCGTCCTGTGGACCAGTCTGTTCAGTTCCAGTGTCCTGTGCACCAGTCTCCTGAGCTCCTCCTTGAGCTCTCCTAGTCTTCCAGCTGAGGATGCTCCACACCTCCAGGCTAGCCACTAGCCACTCTTTGTTGGCCTGTGATGGATTGGTGACCTGTCCAGGGTGTACCCTGCCTTTCCAAATGTAGAGATAAAAGATAAGCATCAGGCCTCCATGATCCTGCAAGGATAAGTAGGTATAGATGTTGGATGGATGGATGGATACATTTATTAGTCAGTTATAAAACAAATGTTTTGACTTTATTTCTGTAGTTTCAACCCAGCCATTTTTAAGTGAAAAAAGTATGTACCCTATGAACAATTTGTCACATTACAACCACAAGCCTCAGTGTATTTATCTGAGTTTTTATGTGACAGACCAAGACAAAATAAAGTATAATTATGAAATGGAAGGGAAATGGAACAAGGTCTCAAAATTAATTATAAATAATTATCACAAAAGTGTATGATGCATATGTATTGACTCTCCTTTATGCTGATACCACTAAATAAAATCCAGTCCAGCCAACCTCATTTAAATATCACTGAACAAACAGCACCATGAAGACCAAGGAACACAGCAGATAGATCAGGGAGAAAGCTGTGAAGCAGTTCTAAGCACTATTAGGATATAAAACGATATCCTAAGCTTTGAACATCTCGGAGAACTGTTACTTAAACATGGGAAGAGTATAGCACAATTGCAAACTTCTAAAACACAATTGTCCACCTATACATGCCAGGCAAGGAGAGCATTACTCAGAGAATAAGCTAAGAGGCCCATGGCAACTCTGGAGGAGCTGCAGAGATCTACAGCTCAGGTAGGAGAATCTATTGACAGGACAACTTCTGTGCATGGCACATTTTATGAAAGAGTGGCACAAAGAAAAAAGGTTTGTCACAATTCACGTATCGGAATTTGTGAAAGAAGTTGCTATGGTTAAATAAGACCAAAATTTAGTGTTTTGGCCTACATGAAATATGACATGTTTGAGTCAAAATTAATACTGTGCATCTTGAACATACTATTTCTATGGTGAAACATGGAGATGACACCCTCATGATGTGGGGATGCTTGCCTTCAATCAGGCCATGAAAGCTGGTCACAGTCGACGGGAGGATGAATGGAGCTAAATACAGGACAACCCTGAAAGAAAAACTGTTAGAGGCTGCAAAAGACTTAAGACAGAGGTGAAGGTTTACTTTCCAGCAGAACAACAACCCTAAACAGACAGTCAGAGCTACAATGGTTTACAGCAAAGCATATTCATGCGTTAGCATAATAATCAGAATAAGATTTAGTTATTTTGCCACGTAGAATGGGCTAAGCTGATAGATTTACCCTAAAGGCCTTGCAACTGTAACTATAGTATATGGACTCGGGGGCTAAATAAAAACGTCACATGATTTAAAATTTTATTTTAAATGATAATTTTCTGTCCACTCCTCACTTAAATACTTTTTTTCTGTTGGTTTATCGCATAAAATCCCACTAAAGCACAGTGAAGCTAGTAGTTGTAATCTGAAAATGTTCAAGTGGTAGAAATGCTCAGCTGCTGTACAGAAAAAAAAGTGATGTTGACTGTTATCTACATGTATTTTTTTGTTTAAATGTCTGTTGTCTAATGGCTGTTATATTACAGTATAAATGCAAACGTGTGTTCTACTGGCAACAGTGTTTTGTGATCTTTTAACAGACAGGAAAATGGTCACACTACAGCAGTCAGCTCCACTGAGCACACAGCACAACCGCTTCTTTAATTCAGTTATATTCTCACTAGTCAATGCGTTCACTTCAAAGCAATGAGAAACTCTTGCATCCAAAGCAGATTGATCAGTTCTAATTCAAGTCATTAACATACAAGTTGTTAACAAGTGAGGCCTCTGTACTGTATCTAAGAATCAAGAGATGCATCGATAACGCTGATTTAGGACTTTTAACGTCTTAAAACCTCGAATGCACACTTTGCTATTCCAGAACAGGATCGAACAGTGGTAAATTATTTCGCATCCTGTCTTGCCCTTTGGTTTTCCCCTCCTCTACCCCACCACTTTCACTCACTCCGCCTTGGCCACTTAGCTGGAAGCCTGTACTACGGCATGAGACCACTGGTACCTGACTGATGATAAATTTATAAGCCAAACTGAGGGGAAAGTATTAAACAACCTTGTGAATAGCCGGGGTTCACTCTAAACTGAGGCGGCATATCTTTTTCATCAACAAAAATAAATCTTCAAAGGCAGTAAAAACAGGCTTGGAAAGTAAAAGGCCATTTTAGCAGATGAGGCCGGCAGTGGGAGGGATGAAAACCCAAACAATCTAGCTCCAGATAGCCACTGCCTCCCACCACCCACAGCCCTCCCTTTTCTCCCTCAAATCCCCCCAACCCCTAACCACACCACAAGCAGCACAGCACATATTGCAACCCTTAAAAAGCTAAATCAAGGCTTTGAAAAACATACAGTGTATTTAATAATTCAGGCATTGGTGGGTTTGAACAGCCTCTTTAGCGTAGAAAAAAACAGTCTCCTGATATAGGATCAGTCCCTCAGGGGGGGGCTTCTCTCACCATCTCCCTGCTCTGTGCCCTTTCTCACCAGCAATATCAGCTCTTGTTTAGGATGCAACTACCAGCCTGATTACATTAAGCTGTAAAATAGAACACATACACAATAGCAGGGTGTGCTAGCAGTTTCTGGCATATATATTTTTAATGGGTGTAGGGTTTTTTCCAAAAGGAAGGCGCACTGAACTTGTATAACACCCGGCAAATCCACATATCAAACATAAAGTTTTGTAGTAAAGCAATTATTGCAGTTGACCAGCATCTTTACTTACTTGTGGACTAACATAAGATTGTAAATATTTAACTATCTTTGCACCCAGTGCACATTCATATTTTATCAGGTTTCTTGCAGTTTATTCTCAAAGCAAAGTGTTGGACTGCATAATTATTTCAGTTTAGCATTTTTTTTCCAACCTATTACTTCCATAAATACAGGAATTTGAGTTATAGCTCCTCAGAGGGCTAATTTAAGAAATGCATGTATTAATTAATTCAACCTAGATGGAAAGGAAGAAATCCCTAAGTAAGTAAGCCGTTGGCAGGCATCAAGGATGATTCCTGCCTTCAAAGGAAATGGGGATGAATTTGAGAGGATGCAGCATTTTAATCAATAATGTTGACTCTTGAGGTTGGCAGGTGTGGTTGTAGCGTATACCTCTCAGCACAACCATCATTCAGGAAGAAAACCTCAACGCAGCCACTCTGGACTCTACTCCCTGCTTTTGGAGGTGCCTCCCCCCAGCTTTGTTTAATCAGGTCTAATTTCCGGTTTTGGAATAAAAGAAAGGGCAGCCGATGGTGTTCGTTCAGATTTGGATTATTTTTGCTTTGTCTCACTTTAGCTGCTTGAGTGTACACTGTGACTTTAAACCTTTTGTTGCCTTCTTCCATTTGCGTATATCTCCATTCACACATCCGATGTGTGGAATAATGAAATAAATATCGAACTCTTAAATATTTTAGTGCATTCTAGGAGTAAAGTGGAAGTGTTTTTCTGACAGACCTTGCCAGAGCCCCAAAACTACCCCACCCCCCGCCCAATGCTATATTTTTCCTTACAAATGCATTGTGTGGAGTGGCCGGCCCAATCCATCACTTGGCGTCTGGTGGGAGAAAAAGCACTTTCCCAGGGTGGGTGTTTTTTAGTTCTGCCAGCTCTGCTGTTTCAGTGGGCACCCATGAGATTTCGCTGATGGACACTCTGGTCATCACTGGCAGGGAGCTTTGGGACTCTGTGCAAACCCCCCGAACCCCGCTCCATCCTTTCCATCCCCATCTCAGTCTGTTTCACTCACCTCGTGTTTTCACTCGCACCTTCCTTTTTCCCAGTAGTGTTGTGCACTTCCTTTTTGACAATGATGACTATTGTACCTGCCTGAGTTCTCCCTTGCAAAGTGGTTCGGCCTTCAGAGACCAGCCTCGCTCAGTTCGGGGGCTGGGTGCCTCCTAGGGTGTTGGGGTAATGTTGACAAGAGGGGACTCTAATGCCACTAGTTTTGCTTTTTATCTAAATTAAGCCTAGTAAGTAGTTCCAGTGTGAAGAGACCTCAGTGGGAAGGCTGGAGAGAGTTTCACATTGTCTGCTGATCAGCCTCGTTTTTCATCACAAAGTGCAGAAAAAGAAGCACCCGTCTCTGTGTGTGCTCAAAACAATTATGCAGAAATGACTCCATTCGAATTGAAGTCTGCTCCAGTTTTACCGCAACAAACTGAGATTTGATTTCCAAAACGCTCGCTCATCTCCTCTACACAAAGAAGCCAGCGGGGAGAGGGTGCGATCGCTGGAGAGAATTGGGCTGCGAGGCAAATCTAGGTGATGCGTATGTTCTTAGAGTGCCCCTGGGTCTTCCATGGGTAGGTAGGATCTGACAAAAGAGATCTGTACGGCAAAAAAATCCTCCACTCTGCTTGAGCATGGTAAATTAAGCCCAGATAAAGATTCTCTCTTAAACATACTCTCCTCTCACTTTTCATCCCTCTCTTCTCCCCCCCTCCTTTCCCTCTACAGTGGCAGAAGAAATTACCCATTGTACCATTAGATAAACCCAAACAGCCCGCTCTATAAGACCTCCAGTTCCTCGTGCAGTCCCAGCTTGGCGTCCCTCGGGTGTTTGTTCAAAAGGAAAACTCAGTGGTGCCTCGGGGGGATGTTTAACTCATTGCAATAGCAAGTATTTAGAGAAAACTCAACAAGTTTGAGGCTGTCAAAGCTCGAATCCAACTGTCGGGCGGAATTATGTCTCCAAGGCGTCTGACGTGACGTAATGACCAATTGCATCATTCTGACAAACCCTCCAGTCGATGAGAACTGGGGCAGACGGCGATTGCTTTTTGCACGAGTGTTTCATTTGAATTTGAAACAGCGCGACTAAGTGCATTAAATGATGCTGATTAACTAAGATTACGGCTGCAGCAGGGATGTGATTTCTGTTTTGATACGGAGCATAAATTAAAGCAGAGCAAACAGTTTTTTGAGTGGCTGATGAATAATTGAAAGTCAGCAGAGGGTACATCAATAAAGTGGCATTGAGGCATTTGTGTAAAATCTTTCATTTTCAGACTGTCTCTTTTCTTGAAGTGTACGGCATGTATTAATGATATTTTTGCCTCCATACGTATCTACTTATATTGATATTATTATCAATATGAGAAATTATTTCCTAATTCGTCATTTCATAAACATATTTTGTAAAGTGAACCATACTCAAAAAACATGGTAGTGGTGATTGCTGCCCATTTTTGTCATGTTTGGCAAACATCTCAAGAACACCTCTAACCTCTTAACCTAATTAAATAATTATATTTGTTATTTATTGAGTTGGGGCAACAGATTAGAGAGTCTTGCATAATCATGTTTCTGTTTCCTGTTACTAGGATCACCCAAATTTTCTCTTGGTAATTAATACTTTAACACTAACTCTACATATTTCATTCATTTACTCATATATGTAAAAAATGGTTGATCGCCCACTGTTTCTTTTGTTACATCATGCTGTTCAAACGGGTTGTTTCATACCTCAATCCCTGATCTAATTATTATTACTGTTCAGTTATCCTCATATCACAGAGCTATAGCATCATGGATTCAGGAAGGTTTCATCCAAAGGTGTGTTTTTCCTAAATCTCAATGTTTCTTCTATCAGCTGGAACCCGTTTGCTGGGATGTAATGGAGTTATTTTATCTGGGCGTATTGTGTTTTGTGTGTCATGTTTTCGACTTGAATCATCATGCATATGTTTAAGCAGTGATGGTGGTTCATTTACATAGGGCTTTTACATTGACAGAAATGTGTGGTCCAATAAAAATGTTTAACAGGCAATGTTCAACAATGCTTGTGCCATTGTTTATTTGTCCTTCAGAGTCTGTAAATTTTAAATGTCTGTCATCCATTCCATCCTCCCATCCTGTGCCTCCTTTTGTCTGACCACAGCATAGTAAAACTAGGTAAGTTAGCAAAATTCTCAAATCCGTTTTTAGTAAACTCTAATTCTGCCCTGTAAAGGATACTATATTAAACTTTCAAACAATATTTCATAGGCGCGGTATTTCAAATTGTGGGCACTTCATTTCACCAGGGCTAAAAAAGCATGTGTAAGCACATCAAATCAGGGGAAATTAATACTTTTTTAAAGAAGATCCACATTAGATACCTACTTAATAAAGTTCCTGTTTCTGTTATGGTATTTAGTTTTAGTCTGCCCCTCCACAATTATTAGCGGCCTCCAAATAGCCACCTCTTACAAAACGTTCTGGAGGTGCCCTGCCTTGTGCATTTGAGACTGCTCTCCTGAGCAGGATTAGGCAGGTATGGATAAATGGACAGTATCTCTTTACTAATACAAAATATCTTGCAAACTAAAACATTTTAAATTTTAATAACTATATCTCTCTGTGTAATCCTACCCCCAAGCTAAAGTGAAAGGCTATCATAACATTTCAATATACAGCTATTTAATACACATAGAGTTTCAGATCACCTGTCAAGATGTTTCAACAGACCTCGTTCCAAAATTGAGCCTTTGGTGCCCTCTATCTTTCAGTAAATGTATTAAACAGAAGAGCAGCAGGAAAGAAAATCCACCAAATGTAATCATCTATTTCATTCCTTTTTAATCTCCTGCAAAAACCTTTGTTGACTGCTTGCAACATGCAGTCACAATTCTACAAGATGATTCAAAATAAGAGATTGTCTTTCCCACAGAGATGTATTTGTGTTCATCCTCATGCCCATATTGAAAGTGATACCGAATAATTCATTCTGAAAGCAGTGGAAAAGCAGCACAGCGGTTTGATTTTCTTTATTTACATCAGTGTCTCCAGGTCACTGTCTTTGGAGTAAAACTGTTCCTTTGTTCTGCTTTTTTCTAACACAGTTGTGGCATGTTGTGTCCACCTGGAGTACTGTTGACCTTCTGCGAGTCAGCCAGTTAGTTAAAGAAGTCCATTTTCAAGGCTGTTCTTGCTCATATCAAAACTCCATTATAGATTTTACCTCCAGGGGAACCCAGGGCTCACAAGGTCCTTGGCAATTTTACCTGAGGAAGCAGCTAAAAGGATTTGAATCTCCTAGGATGGGTGAGGAGGAGCGGGGGGGGGGGGTGTTGAGGACCAGAGTGAGGGTTGCGATGTGCACCCTAGGACCTCATCCACACTATAAAAAGTTATTCTGGAGGGTTTCAAATATTATATTATTTTAATCAAGCATATTAGTTTGTAAATGTATGTGATTTTTTGTTAATAAATCCTACCTAAACACTTACAGTACAATTTGAATGAAGATGTTGGTTAAGTCACTTAATCATATCCATAGTGTGCAGAGTCCAGCAGAGAACAGGAAGGCTCAGATGTTTATATGGGCTGTTTCATGAATGAATATATCAGCTTTGTAAAAGTTAAGGGATGTAAGAATTGTTTCTGTTTTGGAGCAAGAATAAAAATTTGCGTCCAGCTTTATCGAACAGTAATGTGAAACTCACACTTGCTAGCATCCAGTGTTTCCAACTTAATACATTTTTCACTATAATGAGTTAGTCTTCAAACACCTCTTGCAACTCTTTTTTTTTCAAAGTGAACAGCAACAAACATAGTGACTTTTTTGGATTTTATTGGAGACTTTTGGAAACTTTCTTCCCAACTAGCAGTTAATGATGCTGTGGGTCACTCTTCCAGAGCATCCACAGGCCAGACGATACCATGCAGCACTTCCTCCCAGCTGCAGGTAGAGCTACCTCCTACACGTTCAGAGTGCAATGAATCATGCATCTGCAAAGCTGCCACTTAGAGATTCTTTAACAATTAGGGCAGGGTCTAAATATAAAAACGTTGTTTCTCAGTCATAAATCACTGCTCTAAAATAAAGAACTTCTCTTCTGTCTAATTGTGATTTATTTAAATTGTTAATGCAACATTTAGAACCTTCCCTGGACATTTTTCAGAAACACAAGAAGTTCCTGCTCAGACACATTCAACATTAATGACAGCGTTTGCATTTCTAGTCTGCACACAGATGTCAAACACAACTACAAACACAAGGTAACATGACAGCAGGAGCAGGATAGATCAGACCCAACTCTGGTGTTATGCTCATAAAATATCACACAATCACAGAAAAGGGTCAGATACTGAAAATGTCATTATGTTCAAGAGGAACTGAGAGGCCTAATTCACATAACACAAACATATTTCAGTTTTCATTTCTATACCAAAACATTGTTGAAAACTATTTTGTGTTACTTTAACCTGTTGTAGAGTCCTAAGTGGGCCATTATGTTCAAAGATAAACCAGAAAACAAATAAATAAATAAAAAACAACAAAGGTTACTTTTATTTAGAATATTTAGGGTGTTTATACTTACTTATTGTAACTCTCACAATGTTATTCATATTATCACAATTTTATTCATATTATATTCATTCATTCATTCATTCATTCATAATAATATTCATATTATTATAATATCCATCACAATAACATGCATGCTGCTGTTCATCCAAATTAGTTGATGACTTAATTAAGCAGCTTTCAGTGTCTTTTAAGGCAGCCATTAACTGCTTCCCTAATGCTAGGAAGTCTGACAGCTAGCAAGCTAAGCTTCTTCACCCTGAGATAATCGTTGCCAGGGAACAGCACATCTTAGCTGTGGTTGTCCGGGAAAATGTTTACATGCCACCTTATTACAATAGATTTTAAAGGATTAGTGCAATTTCAATAACTTTTACACTTTAATCACAAACCAGTCCTCATTTTTTGTTTCTGCCAACATGGAGTACGATCAAGAGAAAAGACAGCAAGTGTGTGTCTATATAGAGATTTGTTTAATGACTGTAAGACTGATGCATCCTAGATCTGAGGATGAATGTTTATATATATTCATATATATATATATATATATACATATGGACAAATATTGCCTTTTGTGCCTAACATTAGTACAGAGTAGTTATAACCTGATTTATTAATCAGATTGATTAATTTCAGTAAAATTATAATATGAGTGTGTGATTTTAAAAAAATTTTGAATTTACCTAATTTAAGTGTCTTTTAGCTGTTTAAACTCATTTTTACTCTACTCAGAAAAATTCTACCCAAATGAACAATTTGCAAATCGTTACACCAATTTTATTGCTTAAATTGTAATTTTATTTATATTTTTTTACCAGTGTAATCTTTTTCCTCTATTCTATTTCCTCAGTTCTTTCTGTAAATGCTGAGCAAAAAATGAGATTCTAAAGATGCTTCAGTGGTAGCGAACCCTGAACGAGAGGGCCTGCAGAAGTGGTGGAGGTGGCAGCGAAGCCTTAAGCACAGAAGGTGGAAAAAGAAGAGCTGCAAGCGTGTTGTCAAAGAGTTTGCCAGGGGAGCCAGAAACACAGCTTCCAATACATTTAACATATATGAAAGAAGAACAGTTCTCTCTCCTAACACCATCCTTAACTATGTGTACTAACAAGACAGATGGAGGCCAAAGATGCAGACAGATCACATCAGGACATCTGTCACTTCATGGCAACCGCCTCCTTAATAAGTGACAAGGCTTCCTCACCCCGTGGGCACAGGATGGGGGAGGAGGGAGGCAGAGGTAGTGTTTCGGAGCTGTGGCTGTGCGAAGCAGCCGTCAAAGTCATGCAGCAGTAAAATCCCCCCCCCCCCCCCCTATTTTTCCCATTTCCTTTTTTATAAAAACAACTTGTCCCAGTTACAGCCAATCACAAGCAATGTGCACCAATGTGCAATGTGCAGAAGACATCAAAGCTGCCTTCCAAGGGTCCTGACACGAAACGGCGCAGTAATTAGTGGACTTCACTGGAGAGAGTTTCATCACCAAATGTTTCCAAAATACCGAATGACTTAATTTGCATGGAGGAGGGAGGACATGCGTGGGGGATTTCATGTTGAGACAGCATAATGCCCCGCAGAAATAATTAAAGCATAATTAAAGCTCATCAGCTGTGCAAGTGCTCGCAAAGTGCTGTCGCTGTTCTGCTGCTTTCCTCGGGTCATTGGTGGAGTAGAAGGCCACATGCAGATCCAAAATTCACAGCACAGCCATGCAGGGGATAAATGAAAGCTCACGTCTTTTTACTGGAGATACCACAAGGGATTGGCTTTGAGACTGATATGCATTTCTGTTGCAGTTCTGATTGCACCATTTATTATCTTTAGTGTGCTCTGGCTTTTGTTAAAAATATGTTGTCTGCCAAGGACAAAACAGGCTTTAAATCAGATGTGATCATTGGGTCATTAAAGCAATAACTTGTTTCCTCAGCTGATGATAATAGATTGAGTCAATCCTCAAAAGTGACAGCGTGTTAGCTGTGCCCCCAGGATGTGATGTGGCCTGGGATGACCACTTCCTGCAGTCCCGGCTGGAAGGGTGGGCCTTTCCCAAGGCGTAGTGCTTGCTAACTGTTTATGACGAGGGATAAGACCCCAGCTTGATCCCAAGGAAATAATGAAGGCTGAACCGTGGGCTGTGCGTTTTTTGTTGTCCACCTGATGGTAGTCTTATAACGACCTCGGTGTCATTCCAGCTTAAAGTCATCATTCCTCTCTGCCCTGTCTTATCAAAAAACACATTCACCCCTCCCAGCCGAGAGTCGGAGGGACGGTTGGCAAAATAGTCTCCATCGGTTCAGTTACAATGATGTCCATACTGTTTTCAGTGCAGCTCCAGAATTGTTTGTAGTAAAACATGAACCAGGCACATGTTAGGATGCAAGAAATCCATCTAGTGGTGAAATGCCTCACATACAAAAAACGTACCGATCTGAATTTGGCACCTGATTTCCAGTCTCTGGTTTTAATAAAGCTTTGACCTGCCAATACACAATAAGATATAAGAACAGCAATGAAAATACTTTTTTCTGGCCTTCCTGCTTTAAAGTTTCACCAATAATTCATGTTAGGAGCTGAGGCATCATCACACTATGTGGGAGCGAGCTGTTACAATAAAACAGGGTTTTTCTATCATTTGAAATCAAATGGAAAATGATGAGCTGACATTATAACAATTAGACTAAAACAGTAGTCTCTGTGTGTTTATTCTAAAGACTGCCAGCATTTCCAAATCCAGCGGACGCTGCTTAGCCTTCCTGTTTTCTGCTAAACGTTTTGCTCTGAAAGTTTTGCTGAATAATCTTGCCAAGAAAATGCATTTTCCTTTTTAATACTATCTTGCATATCTCTGGTTCCACTGATTTCCTTTTGAACATGTCACTAAAACGTAAAAAAGCTGACTGTAACTTGTTCCCACAGTCAAAATATCCACACTGAGAAGTAAGAGCAGGTAGTACTTAGCATAATACATTCATGGTTCCATACATGATTGGAATTTTGAGATCCCAACTGGCTGGACACCAATCAGGCTGGATCCTGCTGAAAACTGACTTATTTTAGATGCCATCTTTATCATGATTCTCAGTTTTTCTCTAACACATATGATACAATCCCTTTTATTTTTACAATACTGTTAAGATATTACCATGTGACATATTATTTATTTTTCTAATCATCTGCATTTCTTCTCATTTCCATCCTACACTGTCTAGAAAAGAAACATTCACTATAACAAAAAACTTTCATAAAGAAAATAGTCATTCATCTTCTATACCACTTCTTCCATACTGGGTCGAAAGAAGACCAATTCATCTAACAGTCATGTTTTTGGACTGTGGGAGGAAGCCGGAGTACCTGGTGAGAACCCACGCATGCACGGGGAGAACATGCAAACTCTGTGCAGAATGACCTCCGGCCGGGAGTCGAACCCAGGACCTTCTTGCTGCAAAGGGAAATAAATAAATAAAATATCTATCTATCTATATATACATATATATATATGTATATAGGACCTGCTGGACAGGTTGGCCCCACTCATTGACTGCCACCAGGGCCAACTTTGGGCCCAGGTGGAGGCGCCAAAACCCCTGGGCGCAAGCAGTAAACCACCCTTTGCTATCAACCAAGTTTCCAGTTTGGAGGGGCCCAAAGAACCTCTAGCGAAGCTCGTGCCTTCGACAGAACCAGTCTCGGGCACCCGTGGTGTACAAGTGCAACCGACCACCCAGGGAACTGCCCTTTGCGGTCATGACTCATTTCTCTGCTCTGTGGAAAGCGAAGGGGTGAAACCTTACAACCTCAAAATAGTGGAAGGTGTGCACCTGGAAAACACCTTCGCACCGGAAATGATCTTAGCACTTTGGTTGAAGAAGTCTGCAATCAGCAGGGAGCTACAGGGGTTGGACAATGAAACTGAAACACCTGTCATTTTAGTGTGGGAGGCTTCATGGCTAAATTGGACCAGCCTGGTAGCCAGTCTTCATTGATTGCACATAGCACCAGTAAGAGCAGAGTGTGAAGGTTCAATTAGCAGGGTAAGAGCACAGTTTTGCTCAAAATATTTAAATGCACACAACAATATGGGTGACATACCAGAGTTCAAAAGAGGACAAATTGTTGGTGCACGTCTTGCTGGCACATCTGTGACCAAGACAGCAAGTCTTTGTGATGTATCAAGAGCCACGGTATCCAGGGTAATGTCAGCATACCACCAAGAAGGACGAACCACATCCAACAGGATTAACTGTGGACGCAAGAGGAAGATGTCTGAAAGAGATATTCGGGTGCTAACCCGGATTGTATCCAAAAAACATAAAACCACGGCTGCCCAAATCGCGGCAGAATTAAATGTGCACCTCAACTCTCCTGTTTCCACCAGAACTGTCCATCGGGAGCTCCACAGGGTCAATATACACGGCCGGGCTGCTATAGCCAAACCTTTGGTCACTCATGCCAATGCCAAACGTCGGTTTCAATGGTGCAAGGAGCGCAAATCTTGGGCTGTGGACAATGTGAAACATGTATTGTTCTCTGATGAGTCCACCTTTACTGTTTTCCCCACATCCGGGAGAGTTACGGCATGGAGAAGCCCCAAAGAAGCGTACCACCCAGACTGTTGCATGCCCACAGTGAAGCATGGGGGTGGATCAGTGATGGTTTGGGCTGCCATATCATGGCATTTCCTTGGCCCAATACTTGTGCTAGATGGCGTGTCATTGCCAAGGACTACCGAACCATTCTTGAGGACCATGTGCATCTAATGGTTCAAACATTGTATCCTGAAGGCGGTGCCATGTATCAGGATGACAATGCACCAATACACACAGCAAGACTGGAGAAAGATTGGTTTGATGGACATGAAAGTGAAGTTGAACATCTCCCATGGCCTGCACAGTCACCAGATCTAAATATTATTGAGCCACTTTGGGGTGTTTTGGAGGAGCGAGTGAGGAAACGTTTCCTCCACCAGTATCACTTAGTGACCTGGCCACTATCCTGCAAGAAGAATGGCTTAAAATCCCTCTGACCACTGTGCAGGACTTGTATATGTCATTCCCAAGATGAATTGACGCTGTATTGGCTGCAAAAGGAGGCCCTACACCATACTAATAAATTATTGTGGTCTAAAACCAGGTGTTTCAGTTTCATTGTCCAACCCCTGTATATGGTCATTTGTCCAGGGAAAACCCACGTCTAATTGAGGCGCGATGCAGCCACAGTCTACTTTCAGCAGGCTGGCCACGCCGCCTTCTGAAGGCAACCAGAGTCTGCATCCTCAATGTGCAGGTGGGCAGGAGACAGCTCTCCCATACTTTCAGTATTGCTCAGCACCTGCACCCTCCGGTTTTCATCGGGGCGGATCTGCTGGTTCGGCGGGGCACCCAGTTGGACACCTTCACCCAGGTTGTTTGAGCCCTAGCCAACGTTCCCTCAAGTCCCTTCTTGGGAACCCCTTAGGTCATGCTGTCAGGACAAACTATCCCTCAGGCCTGCCTGGCCATCAGTGAGAACGATTCACTAGTACCGCAGCGAACAGCAGGGGTACCGATCCGACTGACAGTCAAAACGGGACAGAAGCTTCAGAATATCTGCGTTTTCTTTCAACTTCTTCCCTACTTCTGGGAACTGAACCTGGTGGTCTGTGGCACGCCCATGCTTGAGTTGAACAACCATTCGACTTATCTTTTGGTGGAGAATCCAACCCAATTGCCGATCCAGGTAACCACAAGATAACCCCTGGGGATGCTCATAGACAGCTCTTATCATGACTTCGAGCTAACCATCCCCCTGATTGGAGACATGCCCTTATTTGTGTCCGGTAGACAGGACTCTCCAGACGTTGTGTTCACGTTTCCGTCGGACATGATCACATTTGAGAGACATGAGGTTTTAACAACCAAATCCACCTGTTGTGCTACCCTGGGGCCTGAAGGCAACCTGGTGGTGTATGCACTGGCGACACACCCAGGACAACTAGCTCAAGAAGAGCCAGGGACCCAGGACTCATCTAGCGAGCCCTACCCTGGTTTTGAGACCGAGGTCAGTGAGCAGTTGGAGAAAGCCGATGCGCTAAGCACAGAAGAGGAAAGAACAGCTCTTAAGAAGTTGTTTTATGAATATCAGTCAGTCCTCTCGAAGGACTCCCATGACTGTGGGGTCACCGACATCCACACAGTTCTTATTCCAACGAACCCAAACGCATCCCCTACGTTTGTGCACCAATATAAGATCCCTCTGGCTGCTTACGAGTCGATTCAGGAGGTCCTCGACAAGCTGTTGGAGAAACAGATAATACGTGAATGCAACTTCACGTACAACTCCCCAATTTGGCCGGTGTTAAAACCGACCAGGAAATGGTGCCTGACAATCGACTACCGTTCACTGAACAAGCAGGTACCCCTCTCACGCTGGCCCATGATTCACCTGGACCAGGAGCTAGCTAAGGTGAGAGATGCTTGCTTTTTCTCCACAGTGGACGTGGTGAATGGCTTCTGGACAATAAAGATAGACCCGGCCGACCAGTACAAATTGGCGTTTTCCTTCGGGAACCGCCAATATACCTGGAACAGGTGCCCCTTTGGGTACTCAAACTCTCTGGTCGAATTTAACATCTTCCTTCTCAAGGCCATGTCTGATGCCGCAACCCGGGGAAACCTCATTTACGTCGATGACATCCTTATGAGGAGCAGGACGTTTGAGGAAGGGGGAGTGTCAGTGTGGTTTCCGGGCTTTGTTAACAAGGCTGGTGGCAGATGGGAAAAAACTGTTCTTGTGGCGTGAGGTTTTGGTCCGGATGGACCGCAGCCTCCTGCCAGAGGGGAGAGTTTCAAAGAGTCTGTGACCGGGGTGGGAGGGATCAGCCAGAATCTTCCCTGCCCGCTTCAGGCTCCTGGAGGTGTACAGTTCCTGGAGCGACAGTAGACTGCAGCCAATCACCTTCTCAGCAGACCGAATGACACGCTGCAGCCTGTCCTTATCCTTGGCTGTAGCAGTGGCGTACCAGATGGTGATGGAGGAGGTGAGGATGGACTCAATGATGGCTGTGTAGAAGTGCACCATCATAGTCCTTGGCAGGTTGAATTTTTTCAGCTGCCGCAGGAAGAACATCCTCTGCTGGGCTTTCTTGATGAGGGAGCTGATGTTTGGCTCCCACTTGAGATCCTGGGAGATGATGGTTCCCAGGAAGCGGAAAGATTCCACAGTGTCAATTGTGGAGTCACAGAGGGTGATGGGGGCAGGTGGGGCTGGGTTCTGCCTGAAGTCCACAACCATCTCCACTGTCTTTAGAGCGTTGAGCTCAAGATTGTTCTGGCTGCACCAGTCCAACAGATGGTCCACCTCCCATCTGTACGCGGACTCGTCACCATCAGAGATGAGTCCGATCAGGGTGGTGTCGTCCGCAAACTTCAGAAGCTTGACAGACTGGTGACTGGAGGTGCAGCTGTTGGTGTACAGGGAGAAGAGCAGAGGAGAGAGAACACAGCCTTGGGGGGAACCGGTGCTGATGGTCAGGGAGTCAGAGATGTGCTTCCCCAGCCTCACGCGCTGCTTCCTGTCAGACAGGAAGTCAGTTATCCACCTACAGGTGGAGTCGGGCACACTCAGCTGGGAAAGTTTCTCCTGGAGCAGAGCTGGGACGATGGTGTTGAAGGCAGAGCTGAAATCCACAAACAGGATCCTGGCATAGGTTCCTGTGGAGTCCAGGTGCCGGAGGATGAAGTGAAGGGCTAGGTTGACTGCATCATCTACAGACCTGTTGGCTCTGTAGGCAAACTGCAGGGGGTCCAGGAGGGGGTTGGTGATGTCTTTTAGGTGTGAGAGCACAAGGCGCTCAAAGGACTTCATCACCACAGAGGTCAGGGCGACGGGTCTGAAGTCATTAAGCCCTGTGGTCCTTGGCTTCTTGGGAACAGGGACGATGGTGGAGGACTTGAAGCAGGCTGGCACATGACATGTCTCCAGTGAGGTGTTAAAAATGTCTGTGAAGACTGGAGACAGCTGATCAGCGCAGTGCTTCAGGCTGGCTGGTGAGACAGAATCCGGACCAGCAGCTTTCCGGGGGTTCTGTCTCCTGAAGAGTTTGTTGACGTCCCTCTCCTGGATGGAAAGAGCCGTCCTCGGCGTGGGTAGGGGGCTGGTGGGGGGGAACTTCAGGGTGGGGTTTGGAGGTGCCAATGCCCCTCTTGAGGTTGGAGAGATGGGGGTGGTGGATTGTGGCTGCAGCTGTTGGGGGGCGTCGTGGGTGATGGTTGCAGGACTGTCCCTTTGTCTTTCAAAGCGGCAGTAGAACTCGTTCAGGTTGTTGGCGAGGCGTCGGTCGTTGATGGAGTGGGGGGCTTTCGGCTTGTAGTTGGTGATTTGCTTGAGCCCTTTCCAGACAGACGCAGAGTCGTTGGCTGAGAACTGGTTTTGGAGCTTCTCAGAGTACAGTCGTTTGGCCTCTTTCACTGCCTTGCCAAACTTGTACTTTGCCTCTCTGTATATGTCTTTGTCCCCACTCCTGAAGGCCTTTTCCTTATCCAGTCTTAACCTTCTGAGTTTAGCTGTGAACCAGGGTTTGTCGTTGTTGTAACTCACCCTGGTGCATGATGGTACACAGCTGTCCTCACAGAAGCTGATGTAGGAAGTCACAGCCTCTGTGTACTCGTCCAGACTGTTGGTAGTAGTCCTGAACACATCCCAGTCTGTACAGCCTAAACACGCCTGGAGATTCTCCACAGCCTCACTGCTCCACTTCCTTGTCGTCCTCACAACAGGTTTGCAGAGCTTTAGTTTCTGCCTGTATGCAGGAATCAGATGGACCATGATGTGGTCGGATTGGCCCAGTGCAGCACGTGGGACGGCGTGATAAGCGTCTCTGATGGTGGTGTAACAGTGATCCAGAATGTTGTCCTCTCTGGTCGGACATTTTATAAACTGTCTATATTTGGGGAGTTCGTGGGTCAGATTACCTTTGTTAAAGTCGCCAACGACGATTACTAAGGAGTCCGGGTTGGTCCGCTCCACACTCAGTATCTGGTCGGCGAGCATGCGCTGTGCGACCTGCACGTTAGCTTGCGGCGGGATGTAAACACCAACCAGGATGAACGAAGCGAACTCACGGGGGGAATAGAAAGGCTTACAGTTTATGATGATCACTGTCATGTCGTTGCACCAACCACTGTTGAGGTAAAAACAGATTCCTCCACCTTTCGCTTTGCCGGAGAGTTGCGTGTCTCTGTCCGCTCTGTAGAGCTGGAATCCTGCCAGCTGCAGCGCAGAGTCCGGTATTAATCCACACAGCCAGGTCTCCGTGAAGCACAAAACTGCGGATGAATAAAAGTCCCTGTTTTTCCCCAACAGCAGTTGTAGTTCCTCAATTTTGTTAGGAAGTGAGCGCACGTTAGAGAGAAATATTCCAGGTAATGCTGTTCGTAGTCCACGCTGGCGAAGTCGTACCAGCACCCCAGCCCGTTTCCCCCTCTTCCGGCGTTTCACTGCGTGAACAAAGGTGAGCGCACCTTTGACCAGAATGTCCAAAAATTCCAGAGCAGTAGGCAGAAAAGTGGGAAATAACTCCTCTGGTGTAGTAGCCCTGATGTTCATGAGTTCTTCTCTGGTGAGAGAGCTCCGGGTACCATCACAGAAGACCGTTTTAAAGCAAAAAACAAAACAAAACAATGCGCACCAACACGCCGAGGCGACCATCTGCGGTGCCATCTTGGAATTAATAGATGCTGCGTTGAAGCAGAAATATGACCAAGACATGCGAGTTGTCGCATACGCAAGCCGACCTTTGAGTGACATAGAGGTTAAGTTCTCAGACCGTGAGAGGGCCCTGCTTTCTACAGTCGGGACAGTTGAACATTTCTGCAGTTACATTGGGGGCAGAAAGTGATTATTGAAACGCGCCATCAACCGGTCACTTTGTTGAACAGCGAACGGTTGAGAGAAGGAAGAGTGTCCAACAGTCGCATCGTAACATGGACGATGGCACTTCAAGGTTATAAGGTTGAGGTGAGGTACGGTCAGAACAATAAAATGCTGTTGGGGCAAGGGTTAGCAGAATGCCAGCACTGAGTGCGACACCATAACGACCACAATTGACACATCTGCCACCCCCCAGTTTTCTTCGAGTCAATGCTATTTCGATGAAAACGTCTGCGAAGGGCTCCCAAGAGCCTACATTGACGGGTGCGCCTTCCTTCATGAAGGTCGACCACAGGCAGGTGTGGGCATCATCTGGGTTGGACACCACGTCACCGAACCGGACCACTTCCAACTGGGGCCAAAAATAAGTCAGTATGCAAAGATCGCAGCAGTACTCATCACCCTCCAGCAGGCTACAGCCCTGGACATTAAACAACTGGTGATCTGCTCCGATTCCAACTATGCTCATCACAGTTTACGAAGAAAACGAAGTGGGTGAAAAAGTTTTGTATTTCAGATTTTCTCAACCAACCGGGCGTTCCAGGAAATGTCTCCCAAAATGGGCAGGCTCCTTCAAAATTGTGGGAAAACTCTCCCCAGTGGCCTACAGAATAAGGATCTCAAAATCCAAACAGGCCCCGGTGTACAAATGGGTTCATGCAAACCAGATCAGACCCTACAGCAGACTCTCCTCCACAGGAACAGGGCTCCCTTCTGGACAGCAGGGAGGAGAGGACAATGCATAGGGTCAGCCAGATAGGTGCATGTTAAAATAAACACACACTAACATGCACTAACCACTAACAACTCCACCCATAAAATTCCCTTCTATAATCAGGATTTCTCTGTTGCAGGATGGAGGTCATCTGGATGATTGGCATTCTTGTTGGCTCCACACTTGCTCTACCAACCGGTATAATAGAGATAGGACCCCAACCGGCAGAGTCCTGCAAGACACCCCTTATTACACTCCTTATTACACACTGCAGACTTCATACGCAGAGGGTTTTCGTACGTCTAGACCCGTGGAATGTGTACCGCAAACACATCCGTCTTCCCCCACTGATGACTGAAGGAAGACCGCAGGGGACTCAAACCCCCGACACCATAGACCATGCCAAACAAACTACAATCTATATCCTCAAACAACTGCAGAAATTCATGGTCACCGAAGTGGACCTCAGAGGCAGTAAACGCCCAAAGAGATTCCTAGGTGGATTGATAGCCTCAGCTGTTTTCCATTGGCCTTTCAGCAGCAAATTCCGTTAGTCTGAAAACTATTCAGAGGCAGGTGCAAGAATTACATGAAGAAATGCCGGAAATCCAACAAAGACTATTGGAAGTACAAACCAAGACCCTCCAGGGCACCGTGGTTACTGTAAATTTACACTCCACGCTTATTAACAATACCCTGCATGCACTGCAAACCCTCACAGAAGTGGTCAAGAATGATTTGATGTACACGCAGGTTGTAAGAGACTTGATGCAACACCTAATTAGTTAGGTTGGTTCATCGGTAGACAGCCTACCTAATTAGGGAGGTTGGTTCATCGGTAGACAGCCTAACCGAAGGACAGATACCCACTTACCTAGTTCCGCTGGATTTAGTAGAGAAAATCCTAAAGTCCATCACAACAGACACCTTGCAACCTCCACAAACACACCTAGCTTATAGCTTAGGCAGCGCAATTCCAATCTTCATCAATCCAGAAAACTTAGAGATAGGATTTATGCTCAATCTCCCTATTATCGAAAGAGCAAATGTATACAGGCTTAAAACAGTGTTAAATGTTGGGTTCTGGAAGGCGAATACACACGTATATCTGAAAACCCCATCACTCTTAGCTTACCACGAGGCCGACCCAAGACTTTACCTAATTCCCAATTTAGACTTGTGCACCGAAACCAAGGACCTCCATTGGGTGTGTCCAAGTAATCCTTTTATTAGAGACGTCACCGATTACATGTGTGGTTTAAGGGAGGGATCTCCTGAACAAAACTGTCAGGCTAAAGTAACTCTGAAGGACATAGGAATAGAAACCAAGGTCGAATGTGCGGGTAATCGATGGCTTGTAAGCACACCAGTAACAGAAGCCTCGCTATCCTACGATAATCACGACAGTTACCCAAATAAAATTACCCAACCAAACGATGTTTGTCTCCGTACCCCACGGTGCAGTCCTCCATCTTGGAGACATAATCCTTCATCACCTTAATCTCGATCGATATGATACAGAAATTTAAATTATGGATGCCTTCAAAGGATATAATTTCAGCATCGATGCTAATATTGAAGAACAACTTGTAGTGGAAGGTACCAAACAAATTAAGTTCAGCCTCACCCCTGCAGAGTTAAGCTTCACACCTCTCCCTCAGTTCCTCTCCTTGTAATCGGGTGGGTCGTGACGGCAGTAATGGCACACACCGCATACAGGCAGGTTAAGCATTTACAGGCCAGGATTGATTCCCTCACATTCATTCCCCCACGGTTCATAGCACCACTTTTGCCAATGACACAGCCAGGTTCCAGTGCCTAATGGAAGTTGGACGAATAAGCTATGAACCATGATTTTGTTTTTGGTTTTTTATATATACAGATATGTGTACTGTATCTTTTGTTGTTGTTTCATTTGTCTCAGGGTTACCAAAAGCTGATGACCAAAAGAATGTAATGATGATGTGAATGTATTGTCCTGTATTTTCTCATTGAACAACGTAGAAAGGTATGAGTTAGTCAGAGTTTAGTCCTGCCCAGTCATAGGTTTTGAGGAACACAGAGACGGTTTGTTTTGTTCTGCTTCGCCACGGATCACTGATTGGTCAGCAAAGGACAGAATGGTCCCAGTAGCTTCAAAGACTGTGATTCATCTCACCCTTTGAACCTAGGGGGGAATGTTAGACCACTTGTTTGCTGAATATTGGACCATTTGCACGTTGCTGGATGCCACTATGCCTTTCCAATGTCATCGGCCATTTTGTATCCAGGTCAGTCCGTTACTACAAATCCCATCGGCCACGGCGGCTGATATGACGGGGGCGTCCCAAGTCTGACGTCACAGGAGATTATAAAGGAAGGTGACCCCTTTTAAAGAACGCCTTCAGCTGGAGACCATGACACGGTTACCACGCAACTGAAGCATCCTCTGGAGAAGAAGAGGTCCCACGTGGAATCTTAATTTATTCTCCTTCGTTGGCCAATGAAAAATCCATAAAAGAGGTTTCTGGAATAAGAAGGCCAGAAATTTCACTTTGCCGATCGAAGACGTGAGTTTAACACGTAACCAAAAAAACCACGGAGTTTCAAGGAGACGGATCGCCACCTTGTTTTGTCCAGTCAACTCCTGACGGTCAGATCATATTTTCCCCTTACGCCAAGGAGGCCAGAGGACGAAGATTGACCACTCTTCCTGAAGCACAGCCCCCCCTCTCAATTTCTTTATTAGAAATAGTCTGGGCAGGGTAGAGGAGGTTTTAGTGCAATTAGATTCACCATTTAATCTAATGTGTTCTGAATTATATGTGCATGCAACTTTTTATTGAAACTTTGATGTGTTGTGTTGGATGTCTGGAAGCCGCTGTGCTACCCAGCTTTGTGTGTGTTTTGCAGGATTGTTTAACACCTGAGAGCAAGCGCAGGCGCGCTGTGGAACTGAACTGTTATAATAACCTCATGGGGAAATTCACCATTTTCTTTGTCTTCAACTTTACTGCTTACTAGCTTGCCGCCAAAAGTTTTATAACTCTTTGTGTGCTCACCCCACCCAGAGTTGGGGGATGTTTTATGACTTAGTATAACTGAGTTACAGTTTGGGTTACGCTCCCAAACTCCGTTCACCACCACATCCCTTTGTCATATTATCATTTTTGCCATAACTGCTGGTTTGATCCCATACACACCCACTGCTGTTTTGCTTTATTTTGTTTAGTTAGATATTTTACCCCCTTTTGTGTAGAACTTTGCTTGTTTGAGTAGGTGAAGATTATTAAATCGGAAGAGCAGATTGTATCAGGCTGTGATTTAATAAATATTCACATAGATAAAGAGAAGTCGTCTGTGTTTATTTTGTGCAAGAGTGATTCGTCAGTCAAAATAAGGTTAAAAGTTCCACACGTTTCGGCAGAAACGGTTGATTAAACAGTGACATCTCTGGTAATAGTTATTATTACTGAGTATTTAACTGTTGTAATTATCAAAGGCGTTGAGCCACAGTTACAGCACCAGAAGACATCTCTGGTCTCGATTCATAAATTAGGATTTTGGTTAAGAAATTAGTTTTGTCAAATTATGATTGTTAATTATAATTCTTGATAAATATTAATTAATCAATCATCATACTTCCAACATATATATATATATATATATATCCCATATATATATATATAGATATAGATATATTTTAAAACCCCTTGTTTTAAAAATCAAGGCGTGAGAGCGCAGCTTACTGAAGTAGGCCACAGTGCTGAGTGCTGCCACCCAGCTCAGGATCAACTCATGGTCTTGGCAGACTACTTTCTGGGATATTACATACAATAAATGTAGGCGAGCATTATTTATTTACCTGTCACAAAATGTCCACCGCACACTCAGGTGTGAGTGAGATTCAAACCGTCCAACTCCACCCTGGATATCCATTTCAGCCACGGTAACGACGTTGTGTACTCAGTGTTTTTGTTTTCTCTGAACGTTGGTCTTGACCTGTTAAGTTGCATGTAACCAACTGCGCCTTTCCGTTTTGGTGATGGAAAAATTGTTCAGTCCACAAGAAAATGTATTATTCCGGCAAAAATAGGAGAAACAAGATGCAAAATAGAAACACAAGTGGTTTCAGCAGATATGCCGATGCTTTTAAGCAAAACTTCACTGAAGAGAGCAAATGCAGTTTTGGACATTGCTCAAGACAAGGCTGTTGCCTTGTTTGACCAACCTTGTCAAACTCAAACTGACATCTTCTGGACATTATTGTGTAAACCTGAGAGATGAAAGGAACTTAAGAGAAAGCCATCTAAAAGAATGGGAGACACCAGATGATGAAGGTGAAATACTCATTGTGACAGAAAACATGACGGCCAAGGAAAAAAAGGCAGTCCTATTGAAGCTACATAAGCAATTTGGACATGCCTCAGTTGAAAAACTGCAAAAACTTCTTTCTTGCTCAGGTAACAATGATAATGAGAGCATTGCAATCCTAAAGTATATTGTAAAAGACTGAAACATGCATCCATTACAGTAAACCAAAACATGAGCCTGCAGTGGGTTTACCAATGGCTTCAACATATAATGAAACTGTTGCTGTGGACCTGCATGAGCTTGAGCCAGGACTGTGGTATCTACATTTCACCAGGTTTAGTGCAGGGAGTATTATTACCACAAAAATACCAAAAGAGATAGTAAAGCATTTTATTAACTGCTGGATAAGTATTCATGGTCCGCCATGCAGATTATTCAGTGATAATGGAGGTGAATTTAACAATAAAGAAATAAGAGACATGGCTGGACATTTTAACATCAAGGTCAAAACTGCGGCAGGATACAGTCCATGGAGCAACGGTGTTGTGACCATAAATCTGAAAATATTATTTAATATTAATAATTTTATATTTTATCAAATAATATTTCGGTCTGTTAAGGGTTGTCCTGTGAATACCAGCCCAGTAAGGCAGTGGTAATAGGACAAAATCAAAAGGGTGAGCCAAGCTTGGACATTATTGAACAGCAAAACTCTGCACACACATGGAATGAATTCACACAATTTCTTAAAATACAAGAATTTATTAACAAAAATGAGTCAACTCAAAGTCAAACATATTTCAATCAACAAACTCTTTCCTATGCTAAAACAATCCAACTAAACTACCAAGCAGAATTAAAGAATAAGGAAGACTAATGGGCTATGTACAATATAAACAAGTTGATTAAAAATGGTTAAAACCATGACCAAAAGAGTGGTGCAACATTACCATGCAATGTTTATGTTTGAGAACCAAGGATTATCTTGAAGAATCTGGAAATGGAGTTAAGTTAGTCTTGGAAATAACTTAGGCACGCTGTCAGGCCGACCAAGCTGCACGTTACCACAGTGATGCAGCTCCTGTTATCCTCCTTTCAGACTGGGAAACCGCTCCCCTCGGCTTCGTGGAGACAGCGTCTCTGCAGGGAACTCTCAGGAACACAGTTTGCTTCTGCAGGCCTCAGAGAGAAAGTCAAGCAATGCTTATACCTTAATTACCCCTTTTTATGAATGAATACCAGGTACACAAACAGTGATTCATTTGTATTTAACTGGTGCATGTGATCGCATGATTGTATGACACTCTCGGATCCAGTTAGAGTTCGTCTGTTTGCCAGCAAAGAGACGTTAGCGCGCTGGGTCTCTCTGTCCATGTCCCTGTGTGACCCGCGTAGAAGAGATCGGACCATTGAAAAGGTGGGGATTTTATACGGCCAGTGGCATCATGGGAAATCCGCTGTTACCCCCTCTTCCCCTTCTGAAGTTGTGCTGGAAGTCGGTTAAATGCAATTTATTTTGAAAGTTCCAGAAAAGTCTGTACTGGAGTTTTCATGTTGCAATCCATGGCTGCGGGTCCCAACAATGGCCTTCTAGAAAGACACAATAAAATCCTCACTAAAATGTTACTTAAAGTAAAGCGAGACAACAAATGTGACTGGAAAATGGCTCTGGACTAAGCTTTGATGGCAAAGAATTGCATGCACAATGTCCATGGCTACAGTCCCTACCAAGCTGTTTTTGGACAAAACCCAAATCTGCCCACGGTCCTCACTGACAGACCTCGAGCATTAAAAACAGATGTCAGTACATGGATTACTGAGCACACAGCAACATTACATGACACAAGAAAAGCTTTTACTGAAGCTGAATGCTCTGAAAGGATCCGAAGAGCCCTTCGTAAACAGTTGCAGCCAACTGATGACAAATATGAAACAGGAGAGAAAGTCTATTATAAAAGAACAGATTGTCATGAGTGGAAAGGTCCAGGTGTGGTCATTGGCCAAGATGGTGTAGTAATATTTGTCAGGCATGGAGATACCTACGTCAGAGTGCACCAGTCTAGGATAAGAAAAGTGAATGAATCACAAGAGAAAGGGGAAGAAATGGAAAAAGAAAATCCGATTGAAACAGATGAAAATTTTTTCAAGAATCCAGCAGTGACATTTGATGAGGAAGATGAGGAAATGGTATCAACAAGTCATGAACCAGTTGTCGCTGCATAACAGTGAGGCCTCCTGTGATTCTGTTCATACTGAAGAGGGTGATCTCCCACTGGTACACTCAACAACAGGCAGCGAAGAGCTGAAACTGAAACCTGGACAAATAGTTAAATACACGGATAAAGAAACAGGTCAGAAATATACTGGAAAAATAACCAGCCGAGCAGGAAAGGCCAGTGGGAAACACAGAAACTGGTACAACTTAGAATATCGTGAGCCAGAGGAAATGGCTGGATCCATTGGATCAGCTGATGTGGGACAGGTAACCGGCCTTGAAGTAACACCATCTGAAAATGATAAGTCATACACTGACAACAACAGAGATGAAATACTAGTGGTGGAGGAGGACATTTTCTCACAAGCTAAACAAACAGAACTTGATAACTGGAAAAGAAACAATGTATTTGAAGAGGAGAAAGATGAAAGTCAGAAATGCACATCAACAAGGTGGGTGTGCACAGTACGCCCTTAAGAAAACACAGATGGGCAGTGTACCCAAAGCTAGACTTGTTGCAAGAGGCTTTGAAGAAATTAACACTCAAGAACTTCCTAAAGACTCATCCACATGTTCTTATGAATCCCTGAAGATGGTCTTTGCAATCATATGTTAAAATAAATGGGAAATGAACTCTATGGACATTAAAGCAGCATTTGTGCAAGGAAAATATTTAACCCGAGATGTATATATTCGTCCACCTCAAGAGGCAGAGAGGGAAGGAATTGTATGGAAATTAAAGTAATGTGTTTATGGCTTGGCAGATGCCTCATTGTTCTGGTACAACAAGGTGAAAGGAACTATGCAGAACTTGGGAGGCACAATGTCAAAAGTTGATCCAGCTGTCTTCTACTGGCTCGATGATCTCTCTAAGGTGACAGGAGTCCTTGCTTGCCATGTAGATGACTTTGTATGAGGTGGTTCAGAACTTTTCTCCTCAGCTGTTATCCCCAAACTGAAAGCTGCTTTTCAAGTTGGACAAGAACATAGCAGCTTCAACTACATTGGGATGGAGGTTCACTCTCTGCCGAATGAAATAAAAGTACAACAGCGTGCATACATAAAAAACCTACTGCCCATTTCAATAGATCCCAACAGAGCACCACAACGTGAGGCACATCTAACCGACAAAGAAATGGACATGTTAAAATCCAAGATCGGACAGATACTATGGGTAGCTAGACAAAGCAGACCTGATATCATGTGTCACGTATCAATCTTGGCATCTAACACAAAAATGCCACAATCCAAACATTGCACTGTGCAAACAAGCTGATCAGAAAACTTAAATCAGAGGAAGTTACCTTGAGGTTTCAACGCTTGGGAGACAACAAGCAACTCAAATTAGTAGTGTTCAGTGATTCCTCAATGGGAAACCTCCCAGATGGAGGCACACAAGGTGGACATTTTATCATGCTAACAGGAGAAGGTGGAAAATTTTCACCCATTTGTTGGAATCAGGAGAGTGGCGCAGAGTACGCTAGCTGGAGAGACTTTAGCACTTGCAGATGGGATTGATAGTGCTGTTTTTCTAGCTACACTCTATTCAGAGCTGACCATTGGTGATGGCACACACAACATCCTGCCCGTTACCTGTGTAACAGGCAACCATTCCCTTCTCGATGCTGTCAAGTTCACAAAATCTGTAACTGAAAAAAAGCTTCGGCTGGAGATCAGCATCATCAAAGAACTGATGAACTCAGGGACTATTCAAGAAATTATATGGACATCTACCAAAGAGCAGCTTGCCAACTGCGTAACCAAAGTGGGGACATCTGCACTTGGACTGTTGAGAGCCCTCGGTGAAGGTGAATGGCAACTGAAAGTCTAAGTACAAAAAGGACATTAGTTCAATGTCCCTAACATGACGTTAAGTTGAAAAGTTGTTACAGAGTGTTCTAATCTGTTTGGTGTTCTTTAAAGAAAGAGGGGAGATTGTTAAGTTGCATGTAACCAACTGTGCATGTGTGTATGGGAAAAAGGGGCAGGCGGAAAAGGAAGAAAGGAACCTTCATGTGGAGGTCTGTAAGGGGGTTGTTCTTGTTAATGGCGATGATTAAAATGCAGAGTCTATCATCACTGGTGTGATTTTTGAGTTAACAGACCACCACACACAGCACAACCCACAATTAAGTTAAGTTTTCACCATAGTTATGGTAGAATGGTCCGGAGTTTTGCCTCACGCTGAAACAAAGAAAACAGGCTGCAGCTGCCAGCCAAGATGGCGATCCCGAGGTGCGGTCACATGACCGTGGCGGCATGTGAAAACCCCCCATTAACACAGAGGAGCTGAGTGGAGATAAAAGAAAACCAAAGGGAACTATAACAGAAATACATCTAAAGGTACAAGAACACAAAGGAATTATCAAAATGGTAATAACTAGAGAACATAAACAGCAGGGAAATCAAGAATACAGAGACATGAAGGAAACTCAAACTCAAAAAGAATTATTTGGATCTAAGAATCATAATTTCACTAAATAACTACAATATTTTGTTGTGCTTTTCTTTTTTTTTTTTCCTTTTTTTCTTGTGCCCTGTCAGGCAGAGTAGCACTCAGAATTGTTGTCTGAGTGCCAAAAAGAAACCCAAAATATTTACCTTCACAAGTGCAGCATTACGGCTAACGCTATAATGCTCGACTTCATATATATATAAAAACAAAATGATTAGAAACTGCTTTGGGATTATTGCAAATGTAATGGATGCAGAGACAGAAATGAAAGGGAAAAAAAGAAGCAAGAAAGAGAGGGAGGTAGCTCATCAATTGAACAATGATCCAAAACACAACAACAAATCTACAAAAAGAACAGGTGTTGCAATGGCCCAATCAAAGACCAGTCCACAGTCTTACTGAAATGTTGCAGTTGGAACAAATGTGCTGAAACGAATGTCTGCCAACCTCACTGAAGGTTTCACGAGGAAATGTTGTGAAGAAGATTAGGTTCTTCCATGATCATGAGAAAGGGCTGATAAAGTCACACAGGAAACAAATACTTCAAATTATTGCTGCTGAAGGTGCCTCCACCAAGGTAGGGTGTTTTCCCACACCCCTTTTATATGTTCTTTCTTACAGTTTAGTAAACAACAAATGAATTAATGACATGCTGGAATAATTTGTGTTTTGGACACCACAATGGGTTCTGCCTCCTTCTCAGTAGAATCTGATGAGTAAATTCGGGAAAGAGCGTCCGGCTTGCCGTTCTTGGAGCCAGGCCTGTAAGAAATAGAAAGATCAAAATGAGAGAAAAACAGTCACCAACGTGATTGGCGTGGGTTCAGTCTCTTGGCTGATCGTAAGTAGGCCAGATTCGGTCCATACTAAAATAGGATGCTTAGCATCCTCCAGCCAATGTCGGCATTCTTTGAGAGCTAAGTTTATAGCTAAGAGCTCTCTGTCCCCCACATTGTAGTTCTGTTCCGTGCTTGTGAGACGACGAGAGAAAAAGCCACATGGGTGGAGTTTTCCATCGGTGGTAGACTGCTGAGAAAGCACCGCTCCAACTCCAGTATCCGAGGCGTCGACCTCCAAAATGAACTGTCTGGAGGGATCAGGATGAACCAATATGGGTGTCTGAGAAAACTTCTCTTTTAATGTCTGGAAGGCTTTGTTGGCTTCAGGTGTCCAGCAAAACACAATGTTTGTGGAGGTCAGGGCTGTGAGTGGTGTGGCTATTAGGCTAACGTTTTTGATTAATCGATGATAGAAGTTTGCAAATCCAAGGAACCGTTCTAGCTGCTTGCAGGAGTCCGGGACAGGCCACTCCAGAACCGCCTTGATCTTCTCTGGGTCCGAGTGAATCTGTCCACCCTCCAGGATGTATCCTAAGAATGTGACAGATTTCTTGTGAAATTCACATTTTTCAGCTTTAACAAACAGTATGTTCTCCAAAAGTCTTTGTAGCACCAGGCGGACGTGACGGGTGTGTTCTTTAATGCCCTTTAATAAATCAAGATGTCATCAAGGTAAACAAAAACATTCAAAAAGTCCCTTAGTACGTCATTGATGAGTGACTGGAATACTGCTGGTGCGTTACTTAGTCCAAAAGGCATGACTAGGTACTCAAAGTTACCTAAAGGGGTCTTGAAGGCGGTCTTCCACTCGTCTCCCTGGCGGATCCTAACTAAATGATATGCATTACGGAGATCTAGCTTGGAAAATATAGTGGAACTGTGGACTGGTTCAAAGGCTGAGGAAATGAGTGGAAGAGGGTACTTGTTTTTAACAGTAATTTGGTTTAATCCTCTATAATCAAGGGCGGAGTGAACCATCCTTCGTACCCACAAAGAAAAACCCTGCTCCCATGGGAGATGAAGAGGAACGAATTAGCCCGACTACTAATGACTCATTTATGTAATCTTCTATAACCTTTCTTTCAGGTCCAGAAATGTTGTAGAGTCTACTGGTTGGCAGGGGGGCACCAGGAAGCAAATCTATGGCACAATCATAGGGCCTATGTGGGGGCAATGATAGGGCTTTAGATTTACTGAAAACCAAACTGAGATCATGGTATTCTGGAGGAACGTTAGTGAGGTCAGAAATCTCATCTCCAGTAGGAGCTAACTCGGAAGATTGTGAAGCAATGGCTGACTGCAAACAGGAAGAAAGACAGTTGGTGGACCAAGATTCAACTCGGCTTTCAGTCCAGTTCACGTGGGGGTTGTGCTTCTTGAGCCAGGGAAAACCTAAAACGATTGAGTTCAAAGCAATAGGAAACACAAAAAATGAGATCTCCTCCCTATGATTACCTGACAGGATTAAAGTCAAAGGTTTGGTTTTATGAGTGATTCGAGGTAATTTTTTGCCACCTAATGAAGAAACAGCTTGAGGCGTGGGAAGTGGCTCAGTCTCAATCTGAGCTTCTTTAACTAACCTCGGATCAATGAGGTTCTGGTCGCTACCCGAGTCAATAAGAGCAGAGAGGTTCTGAAAAGGATGGTGTGAAATTAATTTGGCAGGTAAACTAAGTCTGGGGGTAACAAAAGGGTCCGTCAGTCTCCCCTCACTTACTGGCGGACCTGCCCTTTTGGCCCCGAAGGACGAATAGGGCAGTTAGCAAGATGGTGTTCCAGTGAGCCACAGTAAAAACGCTGATTAGCTTGGCGGCGTCTTAGTCTTTCCTCAGGGGAAAGCTGAGTACGCATGATCTGCATGGGTTCAATACTTGAATTGTGTGAAGCAGGTGTGGGGTGACCAGTTTCGAGAGTAGGGCTAGAGAGATGGGCCCTAACTGCACTCTGTTCTAATCTGGATCTTTTTCTCTCCCTCATTCGGTTATTTAGTCTAACGGCTAACTTGATTAACCCATTCAAAGTCTTAGGCTCGTCAACTAAAGCTAATTCAACCTTTAAAGGATCATTTAATGACTGGAAGAAAGTGGCTCTAAGAGCGCAGTCATTCCATCCAGAAGCAGCAGCGAGGGTGCGAAAATCTATGGAAAATTCAGCAACTGACTGATTTCTCTGTTTAATAGACCATAAGCTACAAGCATTGGCGGTTAAATTTTCCTCACAGGAGAAAACCTGACAAAACTCCTCCTCAAACTCAGAAAATGTGCAGCCAAAATCTAAACAGTTCAAAAAACGGGCCTCTGCCCACCTCAGGGCTTTTCCTGTTAGCAGCCCAAGTACAAAAGAAATCTTTACTGCATCATGAGGAAAAGATTGTGGGGAGCGATTAAATACTAAAGTGCATTGGAGAAGGAAACCCTTACAATCTCCCTTCTCACCGGAGAATTTTTCCGGATTCGGGGAAGTGACCTCACGTGAGTGCAGGAGTTGCTGAGAAACTGGAGAGGCAGCAGCGCCCTCTATTGCTGGGGCGGTGAAATTGCTCAAGGTGTGCTGAAACAAGGAAACAAGTTGTTCGATCTGCTGATTGGTCTGTTTCTGTTGTTCAAAAAGAGAACGGAGAGAAGAATCATGAGTAGCGATCTGGTGGTGTTGTTCAGATAACGTTCTCCTGAATGCTTCTGCTGGGTCAGGTTGGCCAGAGTGTTCTGTCATATTGTGTTTAAAGGATTTGACCCACATGCAGAAAGCAATTCAGGAGACGGTATTGTTTGGTAAAGTGTTTATTTACAACTGGGTGAATAATGCAGGGAACTGGAACCAGGATGCAAACTGTAGAAATAAGCAGGGATAACTCTGGGGCTGAACTCATGAAAATAATAAATCTGTCTTACAAAGAATGGTGGAGGGATCCGCCAGAGGGGGAGTGGAGAAACCAAGTGGTTGTTTGCCGGTGAGACTGAAGTTGGAGGATATGGTAAGCCAGGAGAGTTTGTAATCCACGAGGTGTGATGGAGGGAGGAGGGTGGACAGGGTTTGCAGATGGAGGTCCGAGGTACGCAGGAATCAGGAGGCTGCCAGCCGGCGTGATCCAACGAAGTCATGAGAGACTTGAGTCTTTGTTCATGGAACTGGATTGCTTTATCCAGGCAGGATTCAATGCAAGGCAAAATCAGGTTCAGGAAACCACTAAGGGCAACACTCTGGCAGTGAGTTGCTGGCAGCCTCCTCCTTAAATAGTCCTCTGCAGAATAATCAGGGGAATAGCGAACACCTGTCACCTCTCCTCCAGATTCCACGCCATCTAGGGGCTGAGCACAGTAAAAGCACCAACAGACACACAAAGCACAGATCCTGACAGCTTTATCTATAAGAATATTCAGGGCATTTAGCCCTTGACTGGTGGCCTCAGGTGTGCCTGGGACCACACCTGATTTGTTAGCTCCAATTTGTATGCTCTTATGAGTAATTCAGGGGTTTGTGGTCATTGAAAGAATATTTTAATGTTAAATTTGTATATAATCCTTGTAATATTTATTTATTTAATCTGTTCTTGTGTAGTTTCTTTATTGAAAATGGTGGCAGTGGGAGCTGAATAATTTTAGGTACAATTGCGTGTCTGTGTCAGTGAGTTATGCAAAGTCACGCATGCAGTAGTAACTCACGTCCACTAGAGGACAGCACCACCTAAAATATTTGCTTAGGTTTCTCTTCATTCCTCCAGCTTCTTATACTGTTCATAATACTGTGTGGCTGAATGTATGTTAGAACCTATTTATAAGGCTAATATTAGTGTAATCATGACTGCAGATTTAAGGGTTGGGAAGAAACGTTTTGGTCAACTCTCACTTTGAGATAGGGTAATAAAAAAACTGCTATATGTCCAGGGTTCTGCAGAATGTCAGTGTCCAAAGCAAAGCTCTGTTTCCCTATTATTGAGAAAAATGCTGAACTACTGCAGCAATGCAAACATAGCCTCAACGGCAGCTACAAGAAACATTAAACTGTTCAAGCAAAACAAACAAACAAATTAAATCATATATTTTTACAAAACGAAACGCTGATTATTTTCAGATATTTTTTAAAGTTGATTTTGTGCAGTTTTTATTTTTCACAAACTCCCTCAATCTCCCGTAAACTGTCTGTAGCACACAAGAGAACAAACGACCCCATTTCATCGGTTCCATACTGTACAACTGGTGATTGAGGAACATCACATGTTGATGTAAAAAATTTATAATTTAAAACCAAAACAGAAAAGGAATTTTTATTTTGGAATGAAAATAACAGCATTTGAATAAAAACTATTTTAACGACGACAAATGTAGAGAATCAGAATCTTTTTATTTGTGTAGCAAGTTTTAAAACCAGGCAAAGTGCAGGAGAAAAATTCAAACAATATATAATCCATTCAAAACAGATTAAAAAATCTGTTTACATTAAAAATGACTCCACAAAAAAGCAAAAGTACAATTAAAAAGAAAACATGTCATTGCCGCAGGAGACATGAAGCAAATCAAAACCAATATCATGACAAATCCTACATAATATGAAACATAAATTGGAAAGCACATTTAATATGAAAGTATGATATGCTTGTGCTCCTTAGTGTTGTAGTAAAACATGTGTACATAAAGGTTAGAGTAAAAGCTCAGTCAACAAAAGGAGAGTTCAATTTGTTGAATTAGGGTTCTGTTGTGGGGTTACGAGCAGTTATTAACTTACTTGCACTGGACAGTATTTTCAGACTGCTGTGGCTGGATGCTAAGTTATAGCCTGTGTCAGAAATCCTAGTTCATGCAGATGTCATTTTGAAAACCACCATCAAGTTTGAGGATGAGTATTTTTACTGAAGTGAACTTTCACTATTGTTACATTGCGCTGCAAAAGTATACATACCCTTGAGCTTTGTTTTTTACTTATACACAACTTATTACTTTTCAGTGTTTGTGGCAAACTGTAAAAGGGGACTTCCTGTAGTTTTGTTTTATAAATTTAACAATCTGCATTTCAGATGCCACATATGCGAAGTGCACACCTTAGAGCTGTCCTGTCAACAGATTCTCCCACCTAAGTTGAGGATCTCTGCAGGTCTCCCAGAGTTACTAAAGGCCTCATGCCTGCTGATCTGATTGTTAAAAAAATAATAATGGTAGATTGAACAGTGCTTGAGATGTTCAAAGAATGAAATATTTTTTTGTGATCCAACTCTCCTTTAAACTGGTTAGTCTTCTGTGTTCCTTAGTCTTGATCATGCAGTTTCTTTACTAATGTTCTTTAAAAACCCTCAGAGGCAGAACAGCTCATAAAGAGATTAAATTATACACAGTTGGACCCTGTTTACTCTGTTAGAGGCAACTGGTTGCCCTGGATTTTGTTTAGGAGTAAAATAGGAGAAGAATTTCAAAATATATATTGAAATTTGGGGTTGTAACGTTAAACAAACTTAAAGGGTATGGATACATTTGCAAGGCGCTGCTCGTATCTGCTCAGAGATACTTCGCTGACAGAAAAGAAAGGCTTGTAATATTTGGCTAATACTGTTCTCTTCGAGTTTTAGTTTTATCTCACATTACTTTTGTAACAGTTACTGGTAATGCAATGTAAAAAGCTTGCTCACAAACATTACCAAAACAAAGTTTTGTTTCTTTATTTCCTTAACTCAAAAGCAGTCTCTGGATGCCTGTTTACCTAGATAGGTCTAAAAGTGAATGTAACCACTTACATTCACTTTACATACAAGAACAGTGAAGAGGTCTGTTTAAAAATAATCAAAAAGATTGTTTGAGAGATAAAGAGATCTCAAGAAACCAGAAGAATTACTTTAGTTAAAACTAACTATGGCATGTTAGAAAGATCGTTAATATTTATGTAGGGATGTATAGCAGAAAATTGAGGTATGGAATCTTGAAAGCTATCACTAGCAAATTAGAAAAGCTTAGCTGGAACATGTGGGCAGAGGAAAACCTTGAGATAAATTCCTTTTACTAAAGAAAACATGTGGTAGTCACTGAAATTTTGATTTTGACATTAATTGCCCAAAAAAGTCAAGCCATAAGGAAACTAGGTGATCAACCAAAAATCCAAATTAAATCCAAATGATATCAAGGGAGTTGTTTTAGGAGTGTAGGGTTCCCTAAAATTCACTAAATATATTTAGGCATGCAAAAGATTAGGAAATAAGTGTTTCAACTCCCTATATGTTTTCACATGATCCAAACACAAAAATAAACGAAAATTATATCCAAATATGAGACAGGCCATAATACTGTCAGGGCTTTCACAACATTTTCTTCATAACACCACACTTATAGGCTTTGGGCCATGCTCTATTTGCAGTGTGCACTCAAGGTTAAACTACAATTTATTTTGTGTGCTGGAACAATAACTACTAAAAACTGTATATAATGCTACTGAACTACCGCCCTTCCATTAAACATTTACAGCCACTTGCAAAGGAAACACTGGCTTCCTGATTTATGCTCTCTTTGACTTCAATAGGCAGGGAGTCAAAGAGATGGTCCTCCACAACCAGACAGCTCCTGCGAAGGAGGCTGCAGTGACCTAGCTGAATCGGGAGACGGTCCAGACAGTTTCCCTTCAATTCCAGATGTGTGAGCTGCGAGAGGTGGCCAACTTTCTCTGGGATGGAGGTAATGCAGTTGTGGCCAAGACATAATGTCCTTAGCTTGACACATTTAAACAGCTGCTTTGGGACTACTTCGACTTTGTTGCCTGTAATGGCAAAATATTGGAGGTTTTGCAGGAAACCCACCTCCGGTGGGATTACCGCTACTGAATTAAGACTAAGATCAAGGTACCTCAACTTGAGGAGAGTGAATAACGGTGAGGGCAGAGATTCTAGCTTGTTGTGTGAAAGATAGAGAGATTCCAGGTTTTTCACATGACTGATTGACAGTGGAATACTGATGATTTTGTTGTACCACAGTTTGAGACAAGTTAGTCTTTTGAGGTGCTGGAAGCTGATGACCTCTTCAATAGTACGGATGTTGTTTGATTTTAGATCAAGTTCCTGAAGGTTGTTCAGACTGAAGATGGCATGGGGTATGCGCTCCAGCTCACAGTTATGTAACTCCAGCTCTGCAAGATTAATAATTTTCTTCAAAGTATTCAGTACTAAGAGTTTAGTGCCATCATTGTGAATAACCAATCTAACCAGGTGTGGAGAGAGGTCCGTGATATTTGTTGGGATTTTTGTCAGGTTGCTTTTAAGATGAAGAATCTTCAGTCGCCGAAGATCTCGCAAAGACTCGAGTCCGATCAGTTTGTTGTTTTCGGAGTTCAGGTTACCAACCAAATACAGCTCCCGTAAATTCTTTAACAAGTACACCCAGCTGGGAATCTCAGCGACGTCTGTGAATTTGACATGAAGGCACCGAAGGTGGTCGCAGAGAAAAATGAAAGCGGTCTGCTCGACTTTAGCGGGACAGTGGTATAAGTGCAGCTCCTGCAGGCTGACCATCTGGGAGATCTTAGCTGTTATCTTGGCCTCTGGGATCAGTTCTAATTTCAGGATTTCCAAGTCTGTAAGCTCAAACACGGCATCTGGCACACCGGAAAGCATGAAAAGATGAAGCTCCACTTTGTCTTGAGGATTGCGGGTCACATGCTGCCTTAACTTCTCAAAGGTCCACTCATGGTTAAGGCTGATCTCACGAAGTTTGTTCTCACTCACCTCAGAAAGAAAAACCCCAAAACGCTTTGAATACAACAGGTCATACTGATCAACCATGTGGAGCAGAAACGCAAAGTCATTCTTAACATCAGGTATGTCACTGAAACTGCTCTCTTCTCTGACTTTTTCAAAGGAATACTCCTTCAGTGGGCGACGAAAAAGCCAGAACAATGTGTAAATGCAGATAATGCCATAAACACATATGAGTGCAATATAACAGACAAGGAGTTTCTTTAACATAAAAGCCATGTTATGGGTGCAGTGAAATTTGGAATATCCAGTCAAATGCTTTATTTCTGGTTCACAAACATGGTCAAAGTCTATAGATGTCACAAATGTCATTGTGTAGCACAAGATCAAAATAAATGTTACAGTTTTGATCACTGTCTGAATGGCATAGAGTCTGTATATCAAATCACTGTCTTCTACATGTGCATGGAATTTCCTGACCTTCTCAAACAGGGCTTTGGCCTGCTCACCATCTTTCTTGTCCAGTATGGTCATGGAAGGAACTTCACTCACAAGCCTTTCGGCAGAAAAAGCAACTCCTGATTTGTTTCCCACTGGGGCTGACTGGTTTGGACTGCCCTCCTCACTGCTTGTGGACAGATGTTTCAGGAGAGTGGAGGCACCAGCCAGCCTCTGCTTATTCTCCTCTGAGTCCTCGCATGCAGTCTCGGACAGGGCTTTGGTAGTCCAAGGTGACTCGAAGCATTTTCCAAGTATGGAAACAAAATGTTCAACTTTTGAACTCGTCTTTGGGTATTTGAACCAGAAGTTGCTGCTGACCATCAATACAATAGTATGAATTAAAGCAAGGTAAGGAAAATATTTAGAATACCAGGGAAGGGCAACATGGTAGCACATCTGATTAACAAAAACATACTGCTGAAAGTCCAGCTTGGTTCTGACACCTTTAGGCTGTGGCTGTGTGAATGCAGGTGATTGTGGAAAGGGATTTGAGGGGACAATGCCTTTAGGAGGCTGTTTTGACATTAGAGGTGCAGCTTGCTCCCCAATTGCATTCTCCTTGTTCCAGAAGGCATCACCTAGCTCTGGTGAGTGGGTTTCCAAGACGCCCCCTGACCCATCTTGCGTTTGGTCGAAGATGGGAAGACAAACGACCTGGTCCTTTGTCAGCTGCATGGTTCCAGAAAATATGGCCAACATCAGCATGACGATACCAAGATAATCCATAAAAACATCCCACCATGGTTTCAGAATCCTATAAGTTGGTTGGATATCATTGAGAGAGGCTACTTCTGTAAGGGTGAACATTCCTGCAGAAAGAAGCAGTGCAAATTAACTTGATTAAAATAAAATTGTAAGAAAATATGCATCAGAATTATTCAAACTGGACATTTCAATTTGTTTTCTGTACATGAACTTGTCTACTGAATTGTTTTTCTAAAAAAGGGTTGGATATCACAGACGCCCTGTTTTCTCAAATACACTTTGAAACAAGTACGAACTGAGCTTCTAGAAGCTATTTCTCCCTTAATCACATGTTGTGGCAGCCTCTCCCATGTTTATCACCAAAAACGTGCTCTTAGAACGGCAACTCAGTGGTAAACACCATATGAGCAAAAACAGGTTTGTTTACAGAATAGGGACTGATACAAATTCAACATTCCATATATTCACAAAGATATTTATGGCCTGAGTTACTAAAAGTATCAAAATAGAATCAGACTTTATCAGGCTACCATAATTACACACTGCAACAATTCAAAAAGGTGCTGTATATGTTTAATGCCTGATACCTAAAGATGGTTTTAAATTGAGTGTTTTTGTAAATTATGCCTGTTGCTACACACTGAAACTGATCCTGAGAGAACAGTAGACTTTCTAATCACCCCTAATAACAGCCATGTGAAAATTTAAAGATGTCCCATGTGAACCTTGACTGACAGACATGTTTGTATGTGCCACAAAGTCAACATTTATTGATACAATACAGACCAAACGTTTGGACACACCTTCTCATTCAAAGAGTTTTCTTTATTTTCATGACTATGAATATTGTAGCTTCACACTAAAGGCATCAAAACTATGAATTAACACATGTGGAATTATATACTGAACAAAAAAGTGTGAAACAACTGAAAATATGTCTTATATTCTAGGTTCTTTAAGGTAGCCACCTTTTGCTTTGATTACTGCTCCGTACACTCTTGGCAATCTGTTGATGAGCTTCAGGAGGTAGTCACCTGAAATGGTTTTCACTTCACAAGTGTGCCCTGTCACCCCCATTTATAAGGCTTGAAATCCCACTTATTAAACCTGACAGGGCACACCTGTGAAATGAAAACCATTTCACTTTAGTCTCATTATTCTTAATGTTTTAATGTGTGTTTTGAATCATACTCCTGTTAGAACATCTAATTGTGTCAAAATTGCAACCATCTAGGTGGTTGTTAAATTCACCTCAAAGCTACCTCCTTTGAGCTGAACTTGAAGAGGCTTGTTTATGAGGGCAGCTGCAAATCTCAACTGTGTTTCAAGCTGTTGTTTCTGGGACAGGCTATTTCTTCTTGGGATTCCCACTCTTAATCCATATTGATGTTGAACTGCCTCCACTGTAGACAGGGACACTGATGCTTTAGCATCTTTTCGTTTATAATCAGCTTGAGCCTTGGTGTTTCGTGGATTGTTCCTAAACATCCTGAACACTCTAATTTCACCTTAGGCTGACAGTTCGGATAAGCTGTTTGAAACTTGGACACAATTGGGTGTTCCAACAGGGTAATGAGTTAAATGCACTAAGGGGATTTTAGAGGGCTTACATTAAGCTTTCTGAATGGCCTCCCTAAACCTTGGACCCGAAACCTTTAAAATCAGTTTAAAATGCTTAAAAGCCAGAAATCAAACAATTTGAATAAACGAATTTCTAAATAAATTTAAACAACCAGCAAGAATGCCATTTGATGGCTACAATAAGTGATCTGCAAATAATTGGGGGTGTATGTATATATTTGCCCTGTAAATATTATTTTGACACTGTGATAATTCATTTAATCCACAATAAATTTAAACTTGAATGGGTCAAATAATTAATTAGAAGCTTAAGAATGATTATATCATGCTGAACCACGGTGAGACTGTATGGGGTCCTAAGCAGAATTTGATTTCGTCCGCTCTTGGAGCTAACCGCAACACCAACCTGCTTCACATAGAAGCATTAATATCTAGTCTTTGAAAAATCTCCTGGATCAAAGACTACCTGACAAACAGACCACAGTTTGTGAGACTGAAGGGTTGTGTGTCTGACCAGGTAGTCAGCAGCACCACAGGGGACTGTACTCTCATCATTCCTCATCACTCTGTACACCTCAGACTTCCAGTACAAGACAGACTCCTGTCATCTGCAGAAATACTCAAGATTATTCTGTAGTTGTGGGGTGGATCACAGATAGACAAGAAGTCAAGTACGGGGAGCTGGTGGACTGCTTTGTGGCATGGTGTAGAAACATCTAATCTTGAACGTAAATAAAACAAAGGAGATAATTGTAGATTTGAAGAGAAACAGGAATAAATCAAACACTATTTCCATCATAGGAGAAGAGGTGGTGGAGGAGTATAAATACCTCGGTGTTCACCTGGACAACAGACTAGAGTGGAGATGCAACTGTGAAGCCATCTACAAGAAGGGACAGAGCAGACTGTACTTCTTGAGGAAGCTTAGGTCCTTTGGTGTTTCCAGCAAGATGCTGCATATCTTCTATAAGTCTGTTGTGGAAAGTGTGATCTCTTCTGCCATCATCTGCTGGGCAAGCAGCATCAGAGCCAGGGACTTAAAAAAGCTCAACAAGCTGATAAAGAAGGCTGGCTCTGTTCTGGGGACTCCTCTGGAACCTCTGGAGATCATTGTGGAAAGAAGGATTCTTCATAAACTGAAGAACATTATGGAGAACCCTGAGCATCCTCTTCATCAGACTGTCCTACAACAACAGAGTGTCTTCAGTCAGAGGCTTCTTCAGATCTGCTGTAAGATGAAGCGCTACAGGAGATCCTTCCTGCCCACAGCCATCAGCATCTACAACGGCTCTTTGAGGAAACCTTCATAATATGAGCTATAACAACATTTAATTTCCTTTTGGGATTAATAAGTATTTTTTGAATTTGAATTTAATTTGAATTGAAATGGTATAATCACAAAGTGTTTTTTTACTTGAGCCTCAACCTAGTTAACTTATTGTTATTGTTAAATAAATAGCAGTAAAGAAATGTTAGAGACAAGGTTATTTCTAAGAGCTTCTCCATTGGGTTGAGAGTCATTTTCAGAGTACAATGTTTTGGGAAGGAGGAGCTAATTTAGCTGAATGTACATGCAAGCATGCATGGAACATTGTCATCTATTGACTGAATGGACTAAACAATTCATAGCTGTTGACATATGTAGAAAGCTATATGTATTTTTACCTGTGTCATTTGATATGGCAAAAGGTGTATCTACCAATGAAAGAGATGATGGTTGTCACTCAATCAGCTTTTTTATAAGCTCGACAAGGGAGAACAGTTTTACAGCAATCAGATGTGTGTTCAAGAGGTTTGCCACATCTGTTCCGACTAGACAAAGTAAGAGAACTGTCTTATAACAACAGATGTGTTCAAGGTAATTCCCAAGAAAACAGGGCTCACTTAGGAGGGTCAGAGATAAGGTCTGTTGTGATTCTCCCCAGACATGTTGACAGAACTCAAATCAGAGTGGATTCCTCTTAGACTACACAAGCCAGCTGCCCTGAACTCTGCCATGAATTAGTGCTGCAGCACCTGGGAATGGGAGGGGCACCAAATGGTACCAGTTGGTGCCCCTCCCATTCCCATTTGTTAGTTCTTTTAAATTCTAGATAAACAATGAATTCTAAACGAGTTAAAATTATTTTAAGATTTGAAGCTTTGCCATATTTATTAATTGTGTGAATATAAGCGATCTTGGTGGCCCCCTTCTGGCCTACAGCAGGAGCATAGTTCCTTTATGAATTGGGCTGGTTCTGCCATCAAGGTTGCATGTAGACCTGTGACATTATTTCCCCCAACAAACCCATCAGTGGAGGGCAAGTGGGGATTTAGAATGCTGACTGCAGATTGAAGTGTTTCAGAGTGTTTAAATGCAAAACAATTATTATAATTTAGGATACTACACCATATGATTTGTGCTGTTTGCACTAAAAGCATCAAGGTCACAATTTGTCACAGTGGCAGCAGATCAGGCTGATACCGGATCCATGCACGCAGAACAAGAGGAGGAGCTAACCCTAACACGCTGATCCACAGTTTGGCTTTTTATTGTAAAAATAACCTGCTCACATCATCAATGCGTCTGATTTAACTCTAATTTAGGTCTACCCTGTGTAACAAATAGCCCCATATCTCTGTTATTACAGGGCCACACCACTGCAGATCCATTAATAGACCTTGGTAAACTGATATGAGGATCTCCACTCCAGGTACTCACCTTCAGGGGGGCTGATTCCGTTATTTGGACTCCAGTTGTTTCGAACAACGCCCCATTTCACATGTCATTCTTCTCTGAACCCATGAAGTCGTCTTTGCATGGTTGCAACCCTTCTGAGAAGGCCCGAGTGCGGTGCTGCATAAGCGGCTTAGCAGAATACCCCCTCTCCGCCACAGATGGCTGGGTCCTCTCCCTTTGCCACAGCCGGAGTGGTAGCACCAGCTGCTGGAGGTGGACCCGGCTCGATGCGTCCCTTCCGAACTCACTGATGACCCGCAACACGATCTGTCAGGACCGCAAATCCCACATGGTGGTGCACAAAAAGTTGTTAACCCGCATCCTTACAGCCCGCAGCGGCGTGGAAACAGCGCTCCGATTGACAGTAAAGATAGAGATGGCCTACTGAAGTTAGGGACCGTGGTCAAATTGTAAACGCTCAATTTAAAGTGAAATCACAAAAACCCACTGCGTTCTCTTGATCATAAGGAACATACTCGTAAAGATAATATAGTAAATAAAAATTACTTCACAATCTACCCAGAATTTAATGTGGAAGAAAATGATGTGTTCTTGTTATTCTTCTTTTTTTTTCCAAACGAGCACAATTTTTCTTCTGTGCCTTTCTTCCTTAAAACAGATAACCCTTGTGAAAAACCCGTTTCACTTTACAAATGGACTGCACCACTCCATAAAATAAAAATGTAAAGATGCATCTCAGTATGTGAAAACTCGTATAGTACATTTCACACAGATATATGTTTTCCTGTTACTTTTGATTATTATGGTTTAGAGCAAATGAAAACCAATGACCAATAAAAAACAAGATTTATGTCATAGAGAAAAGCGGTGTTATGCTCATATTTCTGCCTACAAAATCATGTGGTACACTTAAAAGTTGTCCAGCAATCTTTAACTGCAGGACAAAGAGTAAGTGATAAAAGTTCAGTGCCAAACAATCTGGCTGCAAGCATATAATTTGAAAGATGAATGGTAGAAAATGTATGGTTGAAAAAAAAAACTGCACAAGCAACATGTGCAGTACATCAAAAGCCAACACGCACGAATGCATCCAGGACATGGGCTACAACTGTCCCATTCCTGTTAAGTCATTCCTTAATTAGAGAAGACAGAAGCATCTTTCCTGGGATAAGGGGGAAAAAAAGGACTGGAATGGTGCTCTCTGGTCCAAATTTCCCTCAGATAATAGTTGATTTTGCATTTCATTGGGAAATCAAGGTCAAATCAAGGTCCCAGAGTCTGGAGTAAGCATGAAGACACATAATCCTAGTTTTTACAGTCAGTAATAATATCAGAGCTGTGTTTAAATGCTAGTGTTAGCCATTGTGTTTTATCATGTCCCAAGTCAGTCCAGTTGTTTACCTGGACCTTTTAGAGCGCTTCATGCTTCCTACTGCTGACAAGCTTTATAGAGACGCTGACTGCATTTTTCAACAGGAGTCAGCACCTGCCCACACTGCCAAAAGTACCAAAATCAGCTTTAATGACCATATGCTGGAAACTGGAACAACCTAAAATCCACAGAGAATCGATGCATTGTCAAGAGGAAGATAACAGACACCAGAGCCAAAAATGGAAACAAGCTGAAGACTATTGAAGCAACCTAGACTTCCTGAACCCCTCAGTAGAACCACAGGCTGATGGCCTCAACGCCACCACACACTGATGGAGTAATGCAAGCAAAAGGAGCACCGTCTAAGTATTGAGTGCATATACTGTACAGTACATGAAAATACTTTTAAGATGACTGATATTTTAATAAAATCCCTTCTATATTGGTTATTTACCGGTATATAAATCTTTTACCTTTCTAAGAAAATACATTTGGGGTTTTCATTAGTTGCAAGCCATAATCCTCAAATGAACAACAGTATAAATATATCACTTTGTTTGTAATCAAAACTACATGTTTGAGTTTGACTTTCTGACTTAAATTAATGTAATACATTAACTCTTCAATGATATTTTAATTTACAGAGATGTGCCTGTATATTATTTTGTCTTACAGTGTTGAAGTACAAACGACATTTCTTAAACAGGGAAGACAAAATAAGACATCAGTATAACTTGCCAAGTTTAATGCACTCTTAATTACAACTTTCTACATTACAGAATAATGAAGTTAATTCTTGAAAAGTTAATGCTTTTTTTTGCTTTGCTTTAACCTGCTGTGAAATAACAGTCACATGAAAGACATCAACAAGAATAAATATGTTTTCTAAAATGGCACAAAAAAAAAAAAATGTGAACTTATTTGAAACTTGATGTAACAGAGACGAAAGCAATACATTTAAACCTAGTTTATTCATCATCTCCTTTCTATTTAAAATAGAAAATATAAAAACATGTAGAATTAGATGCCAACGAATCAGTCCAAAGATCTTTTAAGTTTAAAGAAAAATGTAAACATTAATACAACATACAGTTAAGACTGTTGTGGAAACCAACAGATTAGTAGCAGGCAAGACTGAATATCAGGATTGGAAATAAAAGGAAGACTTCATCCAATCATGAAACACAATTTTATACCTACTCTACAAGAGAATCGTGGAACTTTTGTTCAACAGTACAGTAATTGTAAAAATAATAATAATAATAATTTAGACAGGTTTACATAGATTAATGTGACCTTTTATGTCCTGAGGCTATTTAGTAGGAGTAACTGTCTTGCTGATAAGTTACATCAAACCATTCTGCATCTGGGGTTTGTATACTGCATAAATATAAAGGTGTAAGGCTACCAGAGTCCCTATTGACCTTTCATTTAAAATTCCAAATATTTTGAGGCTGGCTGGCTGGCTGGATGGACAAATGAATGCACTAAAGAGAGAACAGATGGATGGATGTGATCTTTTATATAAAAACTAACAATAAAACCATGAAAACAATTTATTCTTGTGGAAATCAGATATTTATCATGTAGACAGTGGCACAGAAAAGGTCTTAAAACAATATTTTTCTTTCTTTTTCCATACTTGTCCAGTCCTATAGAATACTTTATTTGAACACTATAATGTTCCAACAGTTCCAAGACTTTTGAGGAACCCTCCATGTACTCCATTTGTAGTAAGTGACTTCTTCAAATTAGATTTACATAATGTTGCAAAAAGTATTGGGTCACACCACCAATCACTTCCATGGCTGCAGGTGTATAAAGGTTGTTGTGGAGAAACTTGACTAGCAACAGTGGGTGCATCAACAAATTGGACCTTATAGACTAGGAATAGGATGTCATCAAAGGTCATCTACATGTAAAAGTAGACAGACAAATACTTTTGGCAATATACTGTAATTATATATTTAGTTAACAAAAATGTTATGTGGCAATGATGATAAATAATGGAAGGAACTGTTTGATAACATAGGACATATTCGTATTTCATTCTATGACACATATTAGAAGAAAAGCAGAACAATAACACATGAATAAGACACTAGAACCATTTGATGGTTTGCTTGACCTGAAAACCACAAGCCCCTTTAGTGACTAATTCATCTTCAATGTATAGCAACCATAGTCATACATTTACTCATGGAACTTTTACCACTGCAGCAAAGGAGTGTATTTACTATTCCTTTTGTTCCATGTCAGATGGATGAAAAATGTGTCCCTGTAGCTGTCACACTAAGTATGAAAATATATAAGGTTCTATGGCGTCACATTCCTGCCAAAAATCAGGGGAGCGTATTAAGCAATCACAACAGTGCATCTTTCAATCGAGAGAGCGCATGAACGCAGCACGGCGAGCAGTAAAACACGCCCCTGCACCATCTGTTCGCTCTCGCAGAAAAATACGCTCTCTCGCACTGTTTAGTGGGCGTATTTGTCAGTTGGGGGCAGAAACTCTTCTGATTGATCTGATTGGCCGGATTTTCACTTTATATCCAGTCGCAGCCGGCACAGGACATTGCCTTATGGGAGAAGAAGAAGAGCAGGGAACGTGACGTGGGTTCAAAGCGTTGAAGAAAACGAGGAATAAATAAGAAGTTAAGGAAAGGAAAAGCTGATTGCAAAACCTTTTTTACCGGTGACATTTATTTTATTATATTTTTCAAGGGTGTCCTCTAAGGATGCTTATTTTTCTTTTTCTATGTGTTTTCGAAGTGTTTTAAATTTCTGACTGTATCCTATGTTGCATTCTGAGCCGGATGTCTCAACAAAATTTTATTATGATCTCATAATGACAGTAAAGATTCTTGAATGATTATTGATTACTTTATTAGCAATCTGTTTGCTGTGGATATGTTACATTAATTAGCCTGAGGCAATTTCTAATTGTAGATGTCAAAAACTCAACACTAACAGTATGTGTCTAAGAGGAAGTTTTCTCTAAACTCTGGATGCTGATTATAATAACCGTTTTATTGACATTGTTTGATACAGTTGAGGACAGCATTGAAGACTTCATTTTGTGAGATGTCAGAGGAAGTGATTCTCACACCACTCTTAACATCTGTAAGAATCGTGATTTCTTTTTGGATAAATATCACCTGTAAAAAAGTGTTGCAATCAACAAGCAACTTTTCGTTTCCTTACCTTCTTATTTATTCCTTGATTTCTTCAACGCTTTGAATCCACGTCACGTTCCCTGCTCTTCTTCTTCTCCTATTAGGCAATGTCCTGTGCCGGCTGCGACCAGATATGAGGTGAAAATCCGGCCAATCAGATCCATCAGAAGAGTTTCTGCCCCCAACTGAGAAATACGCCCACTAAACAGAGCGAGAGAGCGTATTTTTGTGCGAGAGCGAACAGATGGGCGCAGGGGGCGTGTTTTACTGCTCGCCGTGCTGCGTTCAAAGGCTCTTGAATAAAGGTGCACGCCCGCAATCAGAGCTATGCGCTCTTTCAATTAAAAGATGCGCTATTGTGATTGCTTAATACTGTCCACTGATTTTTGGCAGGAATGTGACACCATAGGTTCTTAAAAGTAGTGTAATAGTTTGACTAATTTCATATAAAACAAATGCTCTGCATTGATTGAACAAACAATAGGCACTAAGGCTATAGTAAGGCACCTCACTCAGCCTTCATTTGGTCCCTTACATCTGAAGGCAGAGTTTCAAACACTGTCTCTTCCACTAGAAGGCCACTGCGCTTCAAAACACGACAAACACCAATCTCTTGTGGCAGGAACTCAAAGTGGTTCCCTTTAAGCTCCAAGTGGGTCAGCAGAGTGAGGTAAGAAATCTTTGGTGAGAGGATGGACAGTGAGTTCTTGCCCAGCTTCAATGTTTTGAGCTTTTTACAAAAGAACAATTCATCTGGTAGGTTTTCAAGTTTGTTACATGTGACAGAGAAGTACTGCAGACTCTGAAGTACTCCAATTTCAGGTGGGATAAATCGGATGTCATTGTTGGATAGATCAAGGTAGCGCAGCTTGTTACACAAGAACAGATGTGAGGGCAAGATCTCAATCTTGTTGTGGCTGAAGTAAAGGCGCTCTAAGCTGCTGAGCTTTTTGATATGCTCTGGTATATACATGATACCATTGTGCCAAAGCTTGAGACAAATGAGCTTTCGGAGATGCTGGAAGCTGACAATCTCCTCAATGGAGCGAAGGTTATTCTCTTTCAGGTCGATCTCCTGCAGATTTGTGAGGCTGAAGATTGCATGTGGAATGCGTTCAAGATCACAACGCACAAGCTCCAACTCAATCAGGCTAGTCATCTTTTTTAGATTGTTGAGCATGACCAGCTTCGTGCCATCGTTGTGCAAGTACAACCGCTGCAGATGGCTGGACACATCCACAATTGACTGTGGGATCTTTGTCAAATTGCTCTTAAGGTAGAGAGTTTTCAGACACTTCAGCTCACGAAGGGACTCAAGAACTATATTCTTTGAAGAATCAGGACTGAGTGATCCGGAGAGGTAGAGTTCCTCCAGGTTACGCAGAATATACATCCAATTCGGAAGTTCCCTGTTGTCATCAAACTTCACACAAAGCACTTTTAGGTTCTCTTTGAGGAAGGAAGTAGCACTTGTGTGCAGCTTCAAGGCACACTGGTAGAGAGACAGTTCCTGCAGGTCTTCCAGCTGAGAGATTGATGCAGGGATGATGATGTTGTTGATGAGCTCAAGCTTGAGCGACTGCAGCTCCGTTAACTCAAAGACAGTGTCCGGTAAACCAGGCAGCATGAACAGCTGAAGTTCAAGTCTGTTGTTTGGGTTTGTTTGGAGTCTCTGACGCAATTTCTCTGGGGTCCACTCGTGGTTCAGATTGAGCTGTTTCAGTTTGTTCTCACTGACCTCTGAGAGAAAAACAGCAAAACGCTTTGAATACAGCGGGTCGTACTGATCAATCATGTGCAACATGAAAGCAAAGTCGTTTTTAACATCTGGGATGTCATTGATGCCGGTTTCCTGACGCACATACTCAAAGGAATACTCTTTAAGGGAGCGGTAAAACAGCCAGTAGGAGGTATAGAGGCTTGTTAATCCATAGACAGCCACCAAACACAGATAACAGTAAGACAGCTTGGAAAACAGATGAGCCATGGTGTGATTACATTCAAACACTGTATATCCTGTAACGTCACGGATTTCCTTAACCTCACAACAAACTTTGTTCTGAACTTTGTTCACTAGAAAACTGTTATAGGCAATGATCACCAGGAATTTCAGCACCTTAAATACGGTCTGACGAACATACATAAGGTAGAGGATATCTCCCTCTTCGACATGTAGTCGAAACTTCTTTACCTTTTCAAAAAGAGCCTTAGCTTGCTCACCCTCCTTTTTATCAAGGACACTTGCTGATGGCTTGTCCACCACGATCTTTTCAGGAATAGACCTGAGGGACTGCGTCTTTTCCAGACTGCTTTCTTCAGGAGACAATGCAGTGTTGGACCTTGACGTTCCGCTCTTTTTTTGGTCCTTTTCTTCTGGATTCTCTCCAGACACCTCAGACAATGCACGCGTCGTCCAGGGGGAGTCAAAGCACTTGCCAAGCATTGAGATGAAGTGCTCTATTTTTGAACTTGAGCCAGGGAATTTAAACCAGAAGTTGCTACATACCATGAAAATCAGTGTGTGAATGAGAACTAAATAGGGAAAGTACTTGGCATACCAATGTAGAGCCTTCTCATAACACATCTGATTGATAAAGCTGTATTGCTGAAGATCCAAATTAGTTTTCATCCCTCTCATTTCTCTCAGCACATCTGAGGCATTGGACGGCATATGTAGGAGTAAACTCCTGTTCACTTCACAAATGTTCACTGAGCCGGAAGATATTCTATGAGGAAGGCATATGATTTTGTCTTGCATCACCTGCAACAAAATATAAGAAAATGGGGAACATGTGAGCACTTAAAACCATACATTACCATACCAACAAAAAACAAAATAAAAATGCTCGTTATCGAGGAAGTATTTCTACTACTAAATGTTACAAAGTTTTAATGACATAAAATGTTAAAGGAACCTTCTGGCAAACTAAATAGACATTACATAATTGTTAAAAAAACAAGCCTATAGGTTCTATTGCAACTGATCTGCTTAATTCTAAGACTGATTTTCAAGTATCTGCTCTTAAAATAAGCATATTCTTACATCAGTTACCATAAAATCCAAACTTCTGGGAATTAATAATATTTCATAATTGTATTAATTACCATTTCACATGTACCTTGCAAATGTGCGTGATTTACCAGTGTTACAGTTCATGTGTAACACCTGCAAAATTATCCATAAACCTTGAACTTTTTAACATTTTGTCACATTACAAATAAAAATGTCAACAAATTTTATTTCACATTAATAGGAAAGAAAATAATACATTAGTTTGAAAAGAGTTATAAAAATCTGAAAATGTGCAATACTATCCAACCTTGTTTTGCAGCAGTTACACCTGCACATATTTAGGGAGTATCTCTCTCACAGCTTTTTTAATCTACAGGGTCCCAAGAGCTTATTTATGTATAAAATCCATACTTTTTCAGGCTAGATTTTCCAATTGTCAGTCAGACTGTGGGCAGGCTTTAAATATAGAACTTCCAAAATCCAAAAAGGAGAAAGGAATGACACAAGGAAGGCAGGAAGGGAGAAACAGAAGGAAGGAAACAATGAAGGAAGGAAAGAACAAATGAAACAAGGAAGGAAGGAAGGACAGAAAGCAAAGGAGGTGGGACACAAGGAAGAAAGCACACAAGGAAAGTAGTTAGGCATGAAGGAATAACAAGGAACAAAATCAGGAAGGACATTATGGAGGAAGAAAAGGAATGAAAGGAGGTAGGACAGAGGGATGGAAATAAAGGAATAACAAACAGAAGGAAGGAAGAAAGTGTGGTAGGGAAAAATGTCTACAAATACAATTATTTTTCCATTGTCCTTTTTTCTTTTTGCACTCTTATCCATTGGATAGAGTCCGTCTGTGTGCTCAGGGTGATGTGTTCAGGGTTCATTTTGGGCCACACATCATTGTTTTGCATGTAGGCCAGAGGCTTACATTTTGGTCTCATTTGGCCAGACGACCCTCTCCTATTTGTTTGCTGTGTCACCTACATGACTCGTGGCAAACTGCAAACAGGACTTCATATGCTTTTCTTTCAGCAGTGGCTTTCTTCTTGCCACTTTTCCACAACTGTAAAATTTGTGTAGAGCACAACTGATAGTTTTCATGTCAACAGATTCTCCCACCCAAGGTGTGGATCTCTGAAACTAATTCAGAGTAACTATGGGCCTTTAGGGGAATTTAAAACTCTTTGCCAGCATTTGTTTGAAGTTGACAGACCATGTAGAAACAGAGATACAAATAAATATTTATGTAAAGGTTTCATAAGGTTTCATAAGATGAGATAGGCAGGTGTTGTATTTCTTTCAATATATCAGTTATTTGAAGCTGATACCACTTTATGTGAGGAATATACCAGAGTATTCTGATGTAAAACCGGGTGTGGGTGCCAAAACCTACCTAGGTAAGTAAGGTAAGGTAAGTTTATTTATATAGCGCTTTTCAGCAACGAGACACTCAAAGCGCTGTACATACAATTACAATACAATCACAAAGCAAATAAAGACAAATACAGACACAGAAAAACAAATCAAATGATAAAATCAAACGACATAGGTAATAAAAAAACAATTTAAATAAAGAGAATAGAATGATGGATAAGAAAATGAAAGGAAAATTGGACTGAAAACGCAACTAACCATACCTAGATGTCACAGTCAAAGGCCACACTAAACAAATACGTTTTTAATCTTGATTTAAAGCAACTTAGGGTTTTGGCGCTTTTACAGTTTTCTGGCAGTTTATTCCAGATTAGTGGAGCATAAGAACTAAAAGCTGCTTCTCCATGTTTGGTTCTGGTTCTGGCTATGCAGAGTAGATTTGAGCCAGAAGACCTGAGAGGTCTGGGTGGTTCATACACTGACAACAAGTCTGTAATATATTTTGGTGCTAAGCCATTCAGTGATTTATAGAAGTATAGAAGTATTTTAAAGTCTATTCTCTGAGCTACAGGGAGCCAGTGTAGGGACTTTAGAACCGGGGTGATGTGCTCCACTTTCTTAGTTCTAGTGAGGACGCGGAGCAGCGTTCTGGATCAACTGCAGCTGTCTGATCGAGTTTTTAGGCAGACCTGTGAAGACACCGTTGCAGTAATCAATTCTACTAAATATGAACGCATGAATTAGTTTTTCAAGGTCCTGCTGAGACATTAGTCCTTTAATCCTGGAGTTGTTCTTTAGGTGATAGAAGGCCGACCTAGTTACTACCTTTATGTGCCTCTGAAGGTTCAGGTCTGAGTCCATCACTACACCCAGGTTTCGAGCCTGACTGGTGGTTTCTAGCTGTATTAACTGAAGCTGTGTGCTAACTTTTAAACGCTCTTCCTTTGGTCCAAAGATTATTACTTCAGTTTTGTTTTGATTCAGCTGAAGAAGATTTTGGCCCATCCATGCATTGATTTCTTCTAAGCCTTTACCCAGCGCTTGAATGGGTTCATGGTCACCTGGTGACATTGTAACGTATAGCTGTGTGTCGTCTGCATAGTTATGATAACTTACATTGTTGTCTATTAAAATCTGAGTCAGAGGGAGCATGTAAATATTGAATAGGAGGGGCCCTAAGATGGACCCTTGGGGAACGTCACATGTTATTTTTGTGCTCTCTGATGTAAAGTTACCTACTGACACAAAAAATCCCTGTCCTTCCTACAGTACCTACAGTCCACCGTAGGAAATACATAGAATGCAAACAGATGGACACAGAAATTTTCCTAGTATTTTCTTAAGGATTATATGTTGTTGTTCTAAGGGTTGACATTATATTTCAAACTTAATACTGACACTAAGAAAAATACTTCAAAGTTGATACCATTTTTGACACCATGAAAAGATTATGGCTCTTTATAATTAGGACCTGAAACATATAAATTACATTATATTTTCATTTGTTATTTTTACATGGACATACAGGGGTTGGACAATGAAACTGAAACACCTGGTTTTAGACCACAATCATTTATTAGTATGGTGTAGGGCCTCCTTTTGCGGACAATACAGCGTCAATTCGTCTTGGGAATGACATATACAAGTCCTGCACAGTGGTCAGAGGGATTTTAAGCCATTCTTCTTGCAGGATAGTGGCCAGGTCACTACGTGATACTGGTGGAGGAAAACGTTTCCTGACTCGCTCCTCCAAAACACCCCAATGTGGCTCAATAATATTTAGATCTGGTGACTGTGCAGGCCATGGGAGATGTTCAACTTCACTTCCATGTTCATCAAACCAATCTTTCACCAGTCTTGCTGTGTGTATTGGTGCATTGACATCCTGATACACGGCACCGCCTTCAGGATACAATGTTTGAACCATTGGATGCACATGGTCCTCAAGAATGGTTCGGTAGTCCTTGGCAGTGACGCGCCCATCTAGCACAAGTATTGGGCCAAGGGAATGCCATGATATGGCAGCCCAAACCATCACTGATCCACCAACATGCTTCACTCTGGGCATGCAACAGTCTGGGTGGTACGCTTCTTTGGGGCTTCTCCACACCGTAACTCTCTCGGATGTGGGGAAAACAGTAAAGGTGGACTCATCAGAGAACAATACATGTTTCACATTGTCCACAGCCCAAGATTTGCGCTCCTTGCACTATTGAAACCAACGTTTGGCATTGGCAGGAGTGACCAAAGGGTACGATATAGCAGCCCGGCCATGTATATTGACCCTGTGGAGCTCCCGACGGACAGTTCTGGTGGAAACAGGAGAGTTGAGGTGCACATTTAATTCTGCCGTGATTTGGGCAGCCATGGTTTTATGTTTTTTGGATACAATCCGGGTTAGCACCCGAACATCCCTTTCAGACAGCTTCCTCTTGCGTCCACAGTTAATCCTGTTGGATGTGGTTCGTCCTTCTTGGTGGTATGCTGACATTACCCTAGATACCGTGGCTCTTGATACATCACAAAGACTTGCTGTCTTGGTCACAGATGCGCCAGCAAGACGTGCACCAACACTTTGTCCTCTTTTGAACTCTGATATGTCACCCATAATGTTGTGTGCATTTAAATATTTTGAGCAAAACTGTGCTCTTACCCTGCTAATTGAACCTTCGCACTCTGCTCTTACTGGTGCAATGTGCAATCAATGAAGACTGGCTACCAGGCTGGTCCAATTTAGCCATGAAACCTCGCACACTAAAATGACAGGTGTTTCAGTTTCATAGTCCAACCCCTGTAAGTATTCTTGATAAAGGGTCAATAGGAATAAATATGTGTGATGTAAATGCCCCAGTTGGAATATTCTGATCTGATTTAGCTCAATTGGAAATAAATTGTATTCCGAATGAGAGGGGTGGTTTATGTTGATACACAGTCTGAATAGCATCCATGTAAACACTTGCTCTGATCGTCTCATTCTGATTGGGGCGAATTGTGAAATATGTCAACATGACTCAAATACTGTCAATACTTGGAGGGATGTTTTGTCCCGTTCTCGCATTCTGTAACATAGTATCATGATGTGTAATTAACCCAGTAGCTTATGCCTCAACCACTCTGAGAACCTGGCATGGATCCATTCTGGGCGCTCAGAACACTCAGAACCAACACACTTCTGAAGAAGTACAACTTCTTCTTCCATGGTTGTTTAAGGGAAATTTGACAACTCTGCGCACGTCAAAATGCTGCTATTCTGAAATAAGCATGGTGCATGTAAACATTGTATTTAAATTTATTTATTTTTGGTTTAATCCGAACATATCTGAATCCGATCAAGAATTTTTGCTCATGTAAACATAGCTATTGACTTGAGGAAAACCAAGAGGAATGGAAACCAAATGTCTTTTTATTTCCAGAGAGAACACTCTATCTCTGTTTGAAAATTCAGCTATTTGTTTGTGATTTTGGATCCCACTTTTTTACATGCTTCAATGTAAACTGATGGAGATAAATTATTCCAGATGTTCAGCTTTTGAAATGCTCGCTTATTTTTTAACCTGCATATATTTGATCTTTGTATCATTTTTTTCAAGTTCTCTTGATGCTCTTGACATTAAATTGTTTGTTTGACATACAACTCTTGGAAATTGTGTTACCATACCCCGCTCTGTAGCACAGCTGGAATCAGGGCTTCTACTTGGAGCTTTTGGTGAAGAACATGTGGGGCATCCATTGTAAAGTGAGGTTACGTAAACCTTCTCTGGAACAAACAACCTTCTCTGAACGCGGGGCTATTATGTTGGACTCTTACCCACGAAACTAAAACTTGACTCTGGCATCATTTTTGGATTAAAACTGAAGCGGTTTCACTTAAAGGACTGGCTATAATTGATACCAGATGTTTGCATACACTGTATAAAAAGTCACAAACAGTAACTCACTGTTACCAGTAAACCAGACTAAACGTTTACTGTTTCAGGTCAGTTAGGATTCCTAAATTATTTTGATTGGCCTTTATGCCAGAATAATTAAAGAGTAGAGAGACGTGTAATTACTTTCTTCAGATTCAAACATACACACTAAGATCCCTACGCCTTTAAACAATCTGGGTAAATTTTGGATGATAATGGCACTGCTTTGGAAGCTTCTGATACAACATCTGAGTTCATCGGAGACGCACTTGTGGATGTATTTTAAGGCAACAAATGTATTCGGATCCTCCACAGTATTTTCCAGATGCCTGAAAGTTCCACATCCGTTCCAACACTTTTATCCAAGTATAAACAGCATGTTCTGCCATCATACCTTTTAGAAAGGAGACACGTTCTATGTCCCAGAGATGAACACAGTTTGGTGCAAAATGTGCATTTTAAGGAAAATACTTTGTGGAGAGGCTGGCTAAAGCGTCATTATCCACAGTGAGATAAGTCCTGAACCCACATGGACTGAAAAGCCATTACTCCAAAAGTAACATAAAAAGGGACATATTACAGTTTGTGCAGGCACTCAGGGATAAATATCTTCATTTTTGGAGACATGTATTTTGGTCTGATAAAGCTAAAAATAAAAGTTTGGCTATAATAACCAACATTAAATTTGGAGGAAAAAGGAGGAAGCTTGTATACCTGAAAACAACATCTCAACTGTGAAGTGGGGGTGGTAGCATCATGCTGTGTGGGTGTTTCGCTGTTGGGGAGACTTGTGCACATCATGAAGAAAGAACATTATGTCAAAAATATTCAAAGAGCATTTCAGTAAGCTAAAGCTTGGGCACAAATGGCGTCTGACGAATGGACAATTACCCTAATCATACCAACAAATTAGTTACAAAGTGACTTATGGAAGACAAAGTCAATGTTTTAGAGTGGCCCTGATCTCAGATCTCAGTCTAATAGGAAATGTGTGGGCAGAGCTGTGTGTGTGAGCAAGGTGGCCTACTAACCTGACTCATTTACCCCTGTTCTATTAGGAAGAATGGGGCAATTTCAGCAAACTATTGTGACGAGCCTTTGGAAGTATAATCAAAATGTTTGACCAAAGTCAGACAATGTAATGCCAATTCTACCAAACACTATGGACAAACAGGGTATGTAAACTTTGTTGGACCATTCTCTGCTACTACACCTCCCAGCATGGATTGCAGTTAACAGGAAGCGGGCATCGCAGCTCTGATGTCACAATGCGCTATAAAAGAACACGTGAGACGCTCCACCATTGCATTTTCTCCTGCTGGAACCGGGACTTGGTTACCACGCAACGGAGGCGCACATCATTCTAAGGAAGAAACTCACACGTGGGTTTCCATTCATTCTCCTCACTGGCCAAACTCATCTAAAAGCTTACTGGGATAGGAAGCCAGTAGGTTTTACCTTACCGATCGAAGGCGTGGCCCTGATACGCAACTCAGAAAAACCCAAGGAGATGAAATTTTCCTCTTTGTTTTTGCTCTAGTCAACTGCTGATGGTCCTTCATATTTTTCCCTTTTTGCCAAAGGAGGAGAAGCCAACCGTCCTTGAGTTTGTTATGGACGCGTAACAACTCTTTCCACCCCCCTCTACCCTCTACTCGCTGCTCCAGAGAAGACGACACCTAGTAATTTCATTCTTGTTTTATTTCTGTTAGTGCGATAGAAATAGCTTGGCCAGGATAGAATAGGATTTTAGGGCGATTTAGATTTGCCACTTATTGTAGTCCAATGTGTTCTAAGTTGTACGTGGTGCAATGTATTATTGAAGCTTTGACTGCTGTTGGACTCTGAAAACCGCCATGCTTTGAAGCTGTGTGTGTTTCACTGTGCCTAGAACCCCTGAGCGCAGACTCAGGTGAACATAAAAATGGGACTATTAGAGGTTCTCAGACGCCCTGAAGCTGCAGCTAGAACCTCATGGTGGAACACTCACTGTTCTATTGTCTTTACTCTTAGTGTTTTTTCCACTGGTTGCCGCCTAAAAGTTTTACGATCCTTTGTCTTTCACTGAGCTCCCACATTAGGGGTTTTATGTCTGCAGGCTGGTGGAGGCCGCTCCCGAAGGGCTGACTATGTGAACGTATTGCCGTCTACTGGTTACATGTCCCACATTCCAAATAAACCAAAAGCTTTGTTCCATTACCATTTTTGTGCACGAACTGCTGGTTTGACTTTCATAGACACTCAATGTTGTTTTTCTCTTTGTTTGACAAGTTATTTTACACCTTTGTGTAGAATTTATGCATGCTTGATTAGGAGAAGATTATTAAATCAGAATAACAAAGTGTATGTGTTTATTTTAAGCAAGAGTGATTTATATGTCAAAATAAGGTTAGTGTTCGGTGGAACAGTTGATTAAACAGTGACATTTAGCGTGGTTTTGGTTAATAATAATTATTATTATTAATGATAGTTAACTAATTGTAATTATTAAGTGCTTTGAGCCCCTAATCAGCACACCAGAATGCCTCTCTGATTTCTATTTGTAAGTAATGATTTTTGGTTGAGAAAATAATTTTTCTGAATTATGATTTTTAATTATAATTTTGATAAAGATTAATTAATCAATAATCATAATCCTTACAACTTCAAGTTTGAAAGAAGTTATCTTTATTATTCCAGCATTTATCAAAAATAAATAACTTTTTTATCCTGATTGCTCTAAAAACAGGAATTTAATGTCAAGAAGAGATAAATAAGAAGTTTATGTATCTTTTTATACAGTGCTTATGAATATCTCTGAGTTCAAATGTATATCATCACAATTGATCACCACTTTTTTATATATTTCGATGGAATTGTGTATAATTGCTATCTTATTTTGCTTCTATACAAATGCACTGAAATAGATTACTGAAACATGGCAAAATGTGGAAAACCTCTCAAGGGTACAAATACCTATGCAAGGCACTTAATATGCATCAACCTCTGGTTACCTGTGTCAAGTAGTTTATCAGTCTAACATGGTTTCCTCAGTGCTGTACTGAATGGCAGATACAAGTTAGCATCAGTAAACAGAAAGAGGAAATGCCCATGGTGTTTACTTGAAATACAAATAATGAAAACCAGATGCTGGACAGCAATGCTAATAGCAGGAAACAGCCACTTTAAATTACTGGTAGCAGGGAACGGGGGTCTTTGGGGCACTCTGTTTCCATTTCTTAAATGTGGATACTCTGACATGTCTGTGCAACATTACAGGTCCTTCTCAAAATATTGGCATATTGTGATAAAGTTCATTATTTTCCATAATGTCATGATGAAAATTTAACATTCATATATTTTAGATTCATTGCACACTAACTGAAATATTTCAGGTCTTTTATTGTCTTAATATGGATGATTTTGGCATACAGCTCATGAAAACCCAAAATTCCTATCTCACAAAATTAGCATATCATTAAAAGGGTCTCTAAACGAGCTATGAACCTAATCATCTGAATCAACGAGTTAACTCTAAACACCTGCAAAAGATTCCTGAGGCCTTTAAAACTCCCAGCCTGGTTCATCACTCAAAACCTCAATCATGGGTAAGACTGCCGACCTGACTGCTGTCCAGAAGGCCACTATTGACACCCTCAAGCAAGAGGGTAAGACACAGAAAGAAATTTCTGAACGAATAGGCTGTTCCCAGAGTGCTGTATCAAGGCACCTCAGTGGGAAGTCTGTGGGAAGGAAAAAGTGTGGCAGAAAACGCTGCACAACGAGAAGAGGTGACCGGACCCTGATGAAGATTGTGGAGAAGGGCCGATTCCAGACCTTGGGGGACCTGCGGAAGCAGTGGACTGAGTCTGGAGTAGAAACATCCAGAGCCACCGTGCACAGGCGTGTGCAGGAAATGGGCTACAGGTGCCGCATTACCCAGGTTAAGCCACTTTTGAACCAGAAACAGCGGCAGAAGCGCCTGACCTGGGCTACAGAGAAGCAGCACTGGACTGTTGCTCAGTGGTCCAAAGTACTTTTTTCGGATGAAAGGAAATTCTGCATGTCATTCGGAAATCAAGGTGCCAGAGTCTGGAGGAAGACTGGGGAGAAGGAAAGGCCAAAATGCCAGAAGTCCAGTGTCAAGTACTCACAGTCAGTGATGGTCTGGGGTACCGTGTCAGCTGCTGGTGTTGGTCCACTGTGTTTTATCAAGGGCAGGGTCAATGCAGCTAGCTATCAGGAGATTTTGGAGCACTTCATGCTTCCATCTGCTGAAAAGCTTTATGGAGATTAAGATTTCATTTTTCAGCACGACCTGGCACCTGCTCACAGTGCCAAAACCACTGGTAAATGGTTTACTGACCATGGTATCACTGTGCTCAATTGGCCTGCCAACTCTCCTGACTTGAACCCCATAGAGAATCTGTGGGATATTGTGAAGAGAACGTTGAGAGACTCAAGACCCAACACTCTGGATGAGCTAAGGGCCGCTATCGAAGCATCCTGGGCCTCCATAAGACCTCAGCAGTGCCACAGGCTGATTGCCTCCATGCCACGCCGCATTGAAGCAGTCATTTCTGCCAAAGGATTCCCGACCAAGTATTGAGTGCATAACTGTACATGATTATTTGAAGGTTGACGTTTTTTGTATTAAAAACACTTTTCTTTTATTGGTCGGATGAAATATGCTAATTTTGTGAGATAGGAATTTTGGGTTTTCATGAGCTGTATGCCAAAATCATCTGTATTAAGACAATAAAAGACCTGAAATATTTCAGTTAGTGTGCAATGAATCTAAAATATATGAATGTTAAATTTTCATCATGACATTATGGAAAATAATTAACTTTATCACAATATGCTAATATTTTGAGAAGGACCTGTATATACAAGTAATGCAGTGGATAGAAGACAAAAACAAAACATGAAATGCTACCCTGCTTTGTCAGGTCAGATAGAATCTTGCATGAGCTGTCAAATCTTCTACAACAGACTTCTTAAATGTGTGTTTCTACTAAATTAATTAGTTTACTGTCAGGCAGAATAATAACAAGTAATTGCATAGAGCTGCATGTTGATACAGCTCTGACCCACAAAGTAAACTTGGCTGCACAAATAATTGTCCACTCAATTTGAAAGAGCCTCAGATTGAATCCAAACAGTTACAGCAGGAGAGGGAAAACAATGGCTGCTCACAATAAAATAAATAACCTGTTAGAGAGATTTTCACCAAATATTTTGGTGTTATTTCCAAACTTTCCACCACAGGGACTTATAGCAGCCAAGAAACATCCTCCTGTTCCAAACAGAGTGAGAAGTCAAGGGCCAGGTCACAGGGGTTTGGAGTCCTCTGTTTACTAAAAGAGCCAGGGTGGGGAAATGTTTCCACAGTTAAAACTCCTGATGGGCTGAATGCTACTCTTGCTGTACACAGGCCAGGCTGTAAAAGGACCCAAGCAATGTTTTTGAGCTTGTGCCAGTGGAGAGGGCAGGGCAGTTCTGCTCCGATGAGGGAGCCTATAGGCGTTTACCTTTGAAACCATTTATTCTAGCTGGGATGGAGGAAAAAAGCGACGGAAACTGCTCCACCTTCTCACTTGTGCGATGCACTTTGCTCTACCTTTGGGTTGAGACAGCATAAATGCATTTTTACTGACCTGCAGGGTGCATCCAAAGACACCAATCATGAGCATGACTACAGACAGGTAGTCAGTGAAGACGTCCCACCACGGCTTTAGGACTCTGAACGCTGGCTGTTGCTCAGAGAACTGCCGAAATTCCATCACAGGAATCATGATGCCTGCTAAAAGAAAAATAAAAAAAAATTCAACTCAGTTGCTGACAGAGAGAGAAATAGTAGTGTCATTTAATTGATATGATAGCTTGCAACATTCCTTAGGGTCCATTCAGGATTTCTTTCTAAAAATAGTAAACCTTAATTTTTCATTTCATCAACCAAAACTGAACTTTGTAAGAGATGAACTGTTAATTTGAAAGTGAAATTAAAATCTGCTGTTTTAGCCCAAAACTTATACTGATGTCCAATAAATTAGAATCTGTTCCAGAGTGTTCCGATGAGGCTCGTTCATCAGATTACAAGTACCTTTAAGCAGATATTAAACATACTTTTCATTAAGCCAATATTTCTCTATTAAACACAATTATTATTGTTCTGATTTAATAACTAATCATAAGTGTCATGTTTTTATTGGCTGTAAGCAGAATATTATCAGAATTAGCAAAAATAAAGGACCGAAAATATCAGTCTCTGTAATATAATCTATAGAAACAATTCCGTGAATTGAGTTACTAAAATAAATGAACTTTTCAATAACATTCTAATTTCTGAAATATGGCTGTATATGACAATTACACCCATTCATTTTTTTACAAGTAAAAATCTTAAAAGTGTGGTGTGCATTTGTAGCTAGCTTTGTCACCCAGCTGAGGCAATGCTTCAGTATCTTTAGGGAAGGTGAACCTCTGTCCCAGTTGTAAGTCTTTTGTAGCCTCTAACTGAATTTCTTCCGTCCATCCTCCCACCAACTCTGATCACCTTCCCTACCTCTGAAAAGCACCCCCATATGATGCTGCCATCACCATGTTTCACAATTTAAATGGTCTCTTTATTGTGATGTACAGTGTTAGTTTGTCACTTCACAAAATGTTTTACATGTAGAGTAAGTTTAGTTTTGGTCTGAACTGACCAGAGCACCTTCTTCCACATGGTCGTTAGACGGCTGGCCGAATTTGTGGAATGCCAAACTGTCCTGTTGAAGGGATTCTGCCATCATAGGTGTGGATCTCTGAAGCTCCTCCACAGTTAACCATGGTCCTCCTGGCTGCTTCTCTGATTTATGTTCCCCTTGTCCTAGTCTAGTTGGATGACCATTTCTTGGTAGGTTTGAAGTTGTCCTATGATGGACTGAATGGATGTTCAAACATAGGATATAGTTTCATATTCTAACTCTGATTTAAACGTCTCCACAACGTTCTCCATGACCTGTCTACTGTGCCTATTGATCTTCATGATGTTTTTTCTCTAATGTTCTCTAACAAACCTCTAAGGCCTTCTCAGAACAGCTGGAGTTAGACTGGGCTTGAATTACACACAGGTGGACTCTGTTTCCCCTCAAGGTAAGTTCTGACAGCAATTGGTTGTATCATTTTCTTCCAGCTTCACTCCAAATATAATCCTGATAACATACACATACACAAGGCAAAATAAATGGGAACTACTGCTGTCCTGAAACCTGGAGCTGGTTATGCTCATCAGGATGTAAAAGGCAACAAAAATTGTAATAAACATATAAAGCAAATATTAGACTTTAGTTAACCCCCTAATAGTGGCAAAGCACAAAAAGTCCCTTTAAGGGGAAGGCATGTAAAAGCTGGCGTGATCACAAAAGAATGTTAATGTTTATAAATCCACTATTCCATCAAAGTCCTGAATGTAATCCAAAAGAAATGCTGTGGAAAGACTTTGAGAAATCCTAAGGATCCTCCTGAGGAGGATATTCTGCACCACCAAGGGTTCAGTCTGCACTTTACTGAACGTCACACGAGATATTTCAAGAAATAGTTCATATTTACTGTTTGTACAAATGCAGATGATGTGTTACATTATGTTAACACAGTAATACAGTGTTTTCATACAACAGGAAACAAAGAGTTTAGTTTAAATTATGACTATGCCACGCTTGCAGTAATTTAAACCAATATTTCCCTCAGTTTAACAGCTGTGTGGGTGTTGGAATCTATAATTAACTTTTACTTGTCAGTCAGTCAGTCATTTTCTACCGCTTATTCCATAGTGGGTCACGGGGTAGCTGGTGCCTATCTCCAGCAGTCTATGGGTGAGAGGCAGGGTACACCCTGGACAGGTCGCCAGTCCATCGCAGGGCAACACACAAACAACCATGCACACACTCATTCATACACCTAAGGACAATTTAGAGTGACCAATTAACCTAACAGGCATGTCTTTGGACTGTGGGAGGAAGCCGGAGTACCCGGTGAGAACCCACGCATGCACGGGGAGAACATGCAAACTCCATGCAGAAAGACCCCCGGTTGGGAATCGAACCCAGGACCTTCTTGCTGCAAGGCAACAGTGCTACCAACTGCGCCACCATGCAGCCCTTTTACTTGTATTTGCCTTAAAAGCAAACAAAGACAAGTAAATAACAAATGCTTCCCTCCATCCAATGATTAGGCAGCTGGCTGAAGAGGGCTGAAGAAGGCTTGTACAATTTTCTCTTGCTTACATGAAAGACATACACCCATTACTACTTCTTTGCCAGGGCCATTTTCTGGGGTAGACCTCTACCCTGCTAATTAGTTTTTACTAATTAAATTCAGTTAGAATACAAGGGTCCAATAATGCACCAGAAAACTACCCTGGGTCCTGGAAAATGTCTCTGTTGTGCAAACGAGCCTTGAAGGTGTGACACTTTTTAACAGTTCTAAAACTACTGTTGGCAAGCTACCAGCGGTGAGTCTGTAAAGCATGTAAATTTTGCAGCAGTAGTAAAAATGACAAGATTTTCATACCAACTTATGCTTATTTCTTTGTTTTTTATTTCTGGACGATTACAAATAAACATTGCTAATGTAATCATTAAAAAATCGGTGACCATAATAGGCAAATAAATATCTTTCTTGTGAAAATGTGTTTGTAAGTTATCAGTATTTCATCATATTCCATAAAGCTAATTTATTTGCAAAGTGGTTTTGCACCTGGAACAAAATTATGGAGAAAATAGACAGAAACCAGACCTCAGCACTTTGCTTGAGTACACACACTATAGCCTCGGAGCCATTTATCATTTTAAAGACTGTTAAAATTCGACTTTGTTGAGAGTGCAAGCAAGAACAAGTGGTGCATATCTGATGCTCTCCCTCTCCGGTCACCTTCAGTGAAATGCTGTAGCTGGATGTATCCTGTTTCTTCCTGGCAGCGGGTTAGCCGCAGTGTTTTTTAATCTGCAAAGTCCTGAGAAATACACTCTTGCAAATATATTTTACTTAAACAGAACTGATAAAAGGGAATACTTTCTCTCTCTCTGTGTGTGTGTGTGTGTGCGTGTGCACGTGAGTCTAAAAGTCAAAGAAATAATTATTCTTTGACATCTGCCATTACTCATAGGCTTGTCTGTAATTGTTGGGTAGCTTTATAAAAGCAAAAGAGCAATCTTAGAGGTCTTGCACTTCAGACATCAATTAGGTTTTCACTTAGAAAGCCTGTATTGATTCTTCCATCCCAACATCACAATGACAGCAGGGTCTTAAAATAGCTATTATGAAGATGTTCATGCACAGATGTCCACTGATGGCTTGCTGTGGAAGTCTAACAGCTCCTGTTGCAGATAGCCATGAGGAGGTTTGGCTTGCCAAAAATGCTATCTCACTGCAATTATATTTATGGAATAGGTTTAAATTTCATCCCATTATTCAGGTTCATACAAACATCCTCCCAGTGTTTCAAACAGTGCTTCAACAGTGCCAGGCTTGGACACTTTCTACATGGTGAGTAGTAACAGTTTGCCCATCAATCTGTCAGAGTAAGTGCTAAAGCATTATGGATGATTAATCCAACATACACAACATTGTAATACTTGCATCTTTTAACTTTGAATAGGATGAGTACATTGTGATGTAAGAGGTAACAGGTCTTTCTTACCTGGAATGCACAAAATGGATCCCAACAAGATTACTTTGTGCAGCTCAGAGTGCCGCAAAGTATCAGGCACTGGGTAAAGACTTTTCTAGGAATTTAATGCTGTACTTGCAAAGAGATGTCAATGGATTCAACTACAGTATTGGTTCCACTTACTGGCACCACTGGTAAAGATGTGTTCAAAGATCACCCGGCAAAGAGCCACATGTTGGGGTCACCATGTCTTCATAACAACCTTAAAGACTTTATCTACATGACAGATGACTGGTTGGAAGAGATGTCAGAAAACCCTTTTTTTCTGTCCTACCATCACAAATGGTAACCCTGATGACTTTAACTGGAATTGTGTGCTTTGGTCAGATGAGACTGAAATTGAACTCCAGGTGGGTTTAGCATGAAATGGATGGAGTCCCCTGGGATATGCTTTCGCAGTACATAAGCTGTCCTACACCTTGCTGAGAATGTTGCTGTTTGATGTCTGTTCAGTTAGTAACTAGTCGTTCTTGTACAATCTAAAAATCAGAACTAAGACCAGTGAGGCTATGCACCCTCAATGACCAGTCTAGCGAGTGGCAGTAATAAGAAACCAAAGGCCAATCAAGCAAGCCTGACTGAGAAGGCTGTATCCAGCCATTTGTTCACAAAACAAGATGGAGAACACAAAACTGGCATTTTTGCCTGTGGTGTTGTACCATATTGCATTTGGAACCCAGCAATCTTCAACGGAAAGAAGGCAGGAGATCGCCAGAAGACAACGTCTCGATTACAAAAAGTGCGCTTAAATATTGTTGGACCACTTGTTTCCTGAGTATTGGATTATCTGCACCTTGTTGGACGTCACTGTGCCCCTCCAATGGCATCGGCCATTTTGTACCCAGGACAGCCCGCTCCTACATATCCCATCGAGCATTGCGACTGATATGACTGGGCGTCCCAAGTCTGACGTCACAGGGCGCTATATAGGATGGCGCTCATGTTTGAAAACTTGCCTTCTGCTAGAAACCGGTCTAGTGACTGAAGCGCACCACTTTAAGAGAAGAGCTCTTTGCAGAGTTTCATTCATTCTCTCTCGTTGGACAACGAACAATTCATAACTGAGGTTTTTGGACTAAGAAGGCCAGAGATTTCACTTTGTCGATCGAAGACGTGAGTTAACACGTAACTGAGAACACGGAGTTTCGGAGAGACGAACCGCTATCTTGTTTCATTTTCAAGTCGACTTTGATGGTCAGATCATATTTTTTCTTTTTGTCAAGAAGACCAAAGAACGAAGACTGACCGCTTTCCCTTAAGTTGATCGTGGACGCACAATTAACTTACCCCACTTTTCCTCGCTTGAATTCCCTCGCTCAGGAAGAAGACGACACCAAGTAAAACCCAATTTTTTTTATTTATCTTTTATTTCTTTATTAGAAGGCCTGGGCAGGGTCAGAGGTTGTAGAAGCGATCAGAATCGCTGGTTAGGATCTCATGTGTTCTGAATAATATGTGCATGTAACCTTGCTTATTGAGCTTTGATATGTTATGTTGATGTCGGGATCCGCCGCGTTCCCAGAGCTGCTTGTGTTTACTATCTGAACGCGGGTGCGTTGCAAGACTGGACTATTAAAACGACCTCATGGTAAAATTCTCAATTTTTTTTCCTTTGTCTTCAATCTCACTGTGCTAGCTTGCCGCCAAAAGTTAGAATCCTTTGTGCTCAGGAGTTAGGGGGAAGTTTTATGATCAGAAGATCATAAAGGACCATCGAAGCTGCGCTCCAACCCCCACCATTCGCCACCACTCAGATTCTCATTTTTCCTTCGTCTGTAGTGCCATAAACTGCTGGTTGACTCAATACATACCCACTACCGTTTGTTGATTTTTGCTTATTTAGATGTGTTACCCCTGTGTTTGTAGAATTTTGCATGTTGAGTAGGTGAAAATTAATAAATATTCACATAGATAAAGAGAGAGCGTTTTGTGTTTCATTGTGTGCAAGAAGCGATGTGTCAGTCAAAATAAGGTTCAAGTTCCACACGTTTCGGCAGAAACGGTCGATTAAACAGTGACATCTCCGGCAATAGTTATTAATTATTACGGAGTATTCAACGGTTGTAATTGTCAGAGGCGTTGGGCCACAATTACAACACCAGAAACATCTCTGGTCTCGATTCATAAATGAGGATTTTTGGTTAAGAAATTGATTTTGTCAGATTATGATTTGTAATTATAATTATTGATCAAGATTAATCAATCAATAATCATAAACCTAACATATGGCATCCCTGGGTGGGCCTTAAAAAGACAGACATCAAATCACTGTTGCACAGAATGAACAGTTGTGATCTCCGTTAACTAGACATTTATTGGGAGACTTGAGTTTCGCACAGAACGTTTGTGAATTAGGGGATTTTGATTAGGTTGTGCTCAGTTCTACTGCAAAGGATAACATTATCTTTCAGAGATGCTTGTTGTGGATGCAAGGTGAAAGTTGGTTTAACTTGTGGGAAAGTTAAAGTTAATTTCCAGTCGCCAGCCTGCTGCTGCAGCTGTAAAAACCAGCGCTGATAAGCAGCAGACCTGCCCCAGTGTCCGCTGGGCGTAATTACCGTTGTGACCAACATTCTCCCAGTCAGTTAGAGAACAACACCTGCATCTGGTGGCCATTTAATAGATTACAGATTGCAGTACCATCTGGTGGTCACTAGTGCGAATTGCATTTCCTACTTTGATATTTTTTTTAAATCACTCAATTCATTAACACAGGCAGATTATTCCATCACCTATGATCAAAAGGGCATAACTTAAAGTTGAAAGTTGAAGTTACAGATCATTCATTACCACTTTTGGATAAGATTTAAGCATTCTTGCTGGGTTTTATTGTGTGAAGCATGTTTTGATCTGACTCATAAAACTAACTTAGTTGTCTAACAGGATGGTAGGTGATTCATATTAGAGAACACTAACACTTAATTGAAGCTAAGAACAGCATTGAATTTAGTTTAGTTTCGTTTTCCCACTTTTAAAATTTTATTTTGAACTTGGTTTCTGGGTTATTTCAAAATTATTTCCCTTCTTCCCCTTTTTTGCGTGTTTGCTTGATTAACAGCTTAGCCTGTTATGTGCAGCTAATTAAGTTTAGCAATCCTTAATCACTGAACAGCTTAGCCTGTTTGTGTGTAGCTAATTAATTTAGCAATCGTTAATCACTGAATAGTTTAGCCTGTTGAATTGCTGCTAATTTCTTTAGTGGTGGTTCATAAATAAACAGTTTGTGTGTGTGCATTGTGCATTTTGGGCCAAAGATGGAGGGAACATCCCAGACTACAGCTGGAGATGTGTGTATGGTGGAGGACCCCATAAGAATGCAGGCACAAGAGGTGATTGGGTCATTGATTCTGTTGTCCCCCGAGGAGCGTAAAGGCCTCAATGATTATGGCATTGAGCAATGTGAAGCCAGGATTCAGGAGTTGCTCCAAGTCATTAAAAACCCACCGAAGGACAGACGGGTCTCACATGTGTTAGGACAGCTCACTCTGTTGTATCAGCGAAGGTTAATGTTGGAAGTTGACCAGCGCGTTAAACTGCAGTTCGAGCTGAATGATACTTTGCAGACGGTGGATGTCCTTCGAGGTGAAATAACAGAAGTGGGAAATAGATTGGAAGCAATAGAGGGTAGCCATGCCACCCCTCCCCCCCTGGAAGAATGGGGGGACGAACCGAAACCCACCTCACAGGTTGAAACCTTTGGAGGTGAGCCACACCTGCGAAACCCTGAGAGAACCTGCAGGTCAGATCTGGAGGATGTAGAAGCTGCTCTCCAGAGATTACCTTTCCAGGCTCATAGGGTTCCCCAGACATCCACCGAGGCAAGAACAGGGGTAAGTAGTCAGAATAGGTTCAGTGGTGCGGTGCCCCACCCCACTGCAATCAGCAGCCATGAACGGCACCTAGCTGGGGACCCAGCAGGTGTAAATAGTTCACGGTTCAGATGCGAGCAGCCGTCAAACGTGACTCGCAGTACGGTCCTCTACGATCCCTCACCTCCGCCAAGGCGACAGGAGTGCCGCCCCTGGGATTCAGGTGGCTCCTACCGCCCTCAACCGCTGCCCAGGACCCGAGTCCGGGAAGCACAGGGCCCACAGTTATACCGGGAGCAGCCTCCACTGCCTCCTCCGAGGATGAGGCGTGATGCACCGACACCCCTGAGTGCAGCCGGAGTGAACTCTCCGATGATGACTCAGATGGGCCGGGACCAATCCCTGAGAGTGGATTACGCACCCGCCATCTTGAGTCCCTGACCAAAGACATAGAGCGTTTCGACCCTAATAAGGCAGAATCAAACATTGATGATTACCTTAGGGAAGTGGAACGCTGTCTTCTAGATTTGTACTGCCCATCAGCACGGGAGAAACTGAAGCTCATCTGGAAGACAATGTCCAGGAGCGTCCATGTTTTCATGGAAAGCCTGACACCCGCAGTCCGAGACCGTTATTCAACCCTTTGCGAAGCTTTAAGGGAAGAATATTCTGTGTACACGGACCGGGCCTCAGCCACACTTGGTGCTTTCACTATCCAGCAAAAGAAAAGCGAAGCACCCAGGGAGTATTACCGGCGCTTGAGAGCCGTTTACTTCCAAGGACGCAATGCGCCAGGCATTGAGGAGGAACATGCTTTTAAATCCCTGTTCCTCCACAACCTTCTTGAAAGTGTGCGATACGATGTTACTATGTATTGCAGAACCAAGGCCATGAGCATGCAAGAGATCCGCAAATATGCTCAGATGGCGTGGGAAACACGTGCTCGCCCGACCAAGGGATCGGAGAGCGAGGCTAGAGTTTTACAGGTCCAGACTGAAAGAACCAGCCATGCGTTAGAAGGTCAGGAAAGGCCTTCAACCAGAACCCATGCGAAGAACAGGTTCAGGGAACAACATAGGTTTGGTCAGCTGGACTGGGGGGGTGGTACTGAATACCAACCACAGTCAAAGTTGCCGGACCACTTCCGGTCGAACAGACGACCTGACCATCACGTGAAGCCTAAAGGTAAACCTGATGGAAAAGGGTGGAACCGACACGCAGAAGGGATTATGGGGAAAGAGATGAAGGAGGCCTTGCGTAAGATGGTGACGGAAGCGGTGCTTCAGGCCACCATGCCCCCACAACCCTTGAAACAGGAAGCCGACCCTCCAATTAAACCAGACCCAAACTTCCCGTCAGTATTACTAGGCGTTAATAAATATTCACAAAGATAAAGAGAGAGCGTTTTGTGTTTCATTGTGTGCAAGAAGTGATGTGTCAGTCAAAATAAGGTTCAAGTTCCACACGTTTCGGCAGAAACGGTCGATTAAACAGTGACATCTCCGGCAATAGTTATTAATTATTACGGAGTATTCAAAGGTTGTAATTGTCAGAGGCGTTGGGCCACAATTACAACACCAGAAACATCTCTGGTCTCGATTCATAAATGAGGATTTTTGGTTAAGAAATTGATTTTGTCAGATTATGATTTGTAATTATAATTATTGATTAAGATTAATCAATCAATAATCATAAACCTAACAATATGAATCTTGTATAAAGTATAAAGCAATAAGGTGAACGGAAGTAGGAACACTGCAAGAAAGTGTCCACCAATCATGGTTACTCAGAACATAACTCCGTCCCTCAGCAACCGCAGGATAATATGGAAGTCCTACCCCCAGACCAGGACCTTTTATCTGGGAATGCGCAGAGGGCTTTCAAAATCCCAGGTAATGGCTGAAAGTCCCTGCAATGGAAAAGGGGCTGTTGTGTTAGCCTCAGTGGTCAGGCAGATAGTTTCATGTTGTTCATCTAATACCAAATATTTTTCATATTTTGAGCTGCATCCATTAGAAGTCAGGGAATTTTTTTTTATGAGCTGTGGCGTATCATCCACCTGCTCCAAAAAGCACATATTTATCTGCAACTCTAACCGACAGAGCCGGCAGTGAGTAGCTCTAGCTTCTAAAATTTCCCTACTGCCAAAATGTTTTCTGTTGCTTTTTGACTGTCTTTTTCCTTTTAAAGATGTCGATATCCTAATGTTTTTGTGTAATATTTCCTTATCATTTTAGACAGCATTGGCCCTTAAAAGAGTAGTACCTGTTTTAGATTCCAGACAAGAAAAATACAAAATCTCTGTGGGTTCCACAGGCGAAAATATTTTTATGAAGAAAGTATTTTGCAGTATTTGTGTTCGGAAATACATATGAAAGCAATCCTAGACACCTAGGATTGTTGATAATTCATTCATTTAAAGTACTGAATGGGGTGGACCCACTGCGTTGGCTGCTGCGTGTATGTTGTTACTACGTGACATCTCTCACAGCCATTATTTATTAAAAATCTGTGGATTGTTACTAAGTTTTTGCTAGTTAAAACTTGGTTTAATTCAGTAATGTCATTAGTTAGCTAATTGTAATCCCCCCCAGACCTCTCATTTAGGGAGTGAGGATCGGCACAGTTAATTAGAAATCCAGTCTACCAACACATCTCCACATTGTTTGGAGTGACACTCCATTGCCTTTAAAATATGAAACAATCTGAGATTAATTTTTTTTAGTCTGATTTCACTAATGTTAATGGTATTCTTGACTCCACTGTGGGTGGAGATCTTTGTCCCCATATTGTAGAAGCACACCTGTGGGTGTAGGATCACTCTTAATCAGGGATCGTAATCTACATAAAGGACAAACTTTTTAGACCCTACAATGAAAATGCAAACAAGAAAAACGTCAAATACTTATGCCTGCTAAGGCATTTTGACAGCAATTTTAAAAACCTAATTATGGACACCCCTTCTTTGTGTTTGTTTTGTTTAGTTTGGTGTGGATTTTTGATACAATTGTAACATATGTTACAAACTCATTATCCAAAATAACTAGTGGGATATTCAAACGTTTTCCGACTTAGCCTGGGAGCTTTATTTTTTAAGGACTGAGAGGCCAGGAGGTAGAAAGATTATTCATATAAAATACTGATTGAATGCTCAGTAAACATTAAACAGCAATAAGAACAGACTTTTGGCTGCAGGCTGGTAGGCCTGGGCCACTGTGAAATTCTCACAGCATGATAACTGTGAGAAAAAACATCCCACATGATAACATAGTCTTAGACAAAAAGCAAAAATCTATGAAATGCTCTAATTGGACAGTGGTGCAGTTGGTAGCACTCATGCCTTGCAGTAGGATAGTCCTGGGTTCAAATCCCAGCCTGGGGTCTTCCTGCATTGTTTAGCATGTTCTCCCCGTGCATGTGTGGGTTCTCTCTTGCTCATATTCCACCAGAGTGGTTCGGAGATCGTTCCAGTTCCCAAACATGATTTTGAACCAGTGACGTGTGCTTCCACCGACGACCAGAGGTTCCAGGAGGCAAACTCTGGTTCAAAATCGGGGACCACAGAATACTTGGTTGTTCTGCTTGAGCTGTGATGTTAACAGTGAACAGACAGCAGAGATTGATGAGCTGCGCGCATTGTTTTTGCATATGTTCATCATCCGCGATTGTAACGGAAAACGAGTAGTTATACCATGTGTGTTTAGTGTGTTTTTGCAAACATATAAATATATACGGTACATTCTTCGTCTCCGCCTCGAAACTTGTTGCTTCTATTGTCTTCAACTTCGACCCACCTACGGGTGAAGTATTCGGCACTGCCTGAGTTAAACCAGAGTACATGTTCTGGAAACACCAACGAATGCCCGTTCCGGTTCGAAATCACATTCGGGAACTGGACACTGTAGCCGCCTTGCCTGCTGATGGTAGTCAGAGGGCTCGGCGGTGCCGACTGCATGGCAGCCTCACTTCTGTCAGTCTGCCCCAGGACAGCTGTGGCTACAGTAGCTTACCACTGTCAGTGTGTGAATGGGTGGATGACTGATTGTAATGTAAAGCGCTTTGGGGTCTTCGGACTTCATAATAAAGCGCTATACAAGTGCAGGCCATTTACCATTTTCATGTAATTCTTGAGCAGCTCTCAATTGTTCATTGTGTTACTTAGTCGAAGGGAGGAAAAAATCCAAACTTTCATGGCCCTGTTTGAAAATGTGACCCCATCCTGCCCACGTCCCCATTAAAACATAACTTTTTCCAGCCACACCCAGGCCTGATTACTGCCACCTCTGTTCTCACGACAAATTGAAGCAGATCAAAAGATCTCATGCCGAGATCCAAAGAAATTCAGGAAAAAATGAGAAAGAAAGTAATTGAGATCTATCAGTCTGGAAAGGGTTATAAAGCCATTTCTAAACCTCTGGGACTCCAGCGAACCACAGTGAGAGCCATTATCCACAAATGGTGAAAACATGGAACAGTGGTGAATTACCCCAAAAGTTCACAAAAGATCCCACAACAACATCCAAAGAACTGAAGGCCTGTCTCAGTTAAGGTCAGTGTTCATGTCTCCACCATAAGAAAGAGACGGGGCGAAAATGGCCAGCATGGCAGAGTTCCAAGACCAAAACCCCTGCTGAGCAAAAAGAACATTAAGGCTCATCTTAGTTTTTCCAGAAAACATCTTGATGATCCCCAAGACTGGGAAAATACTCTGGACTGTTGATACAAACACTGAACTTTTTGGATTGTGTTTGTCCCATTACAGCTGGCGTAAACGTGGCACTGCATTTCAGGAAAAGAACATCATATCAAGAGTGCCAACAGTAAAATATGGTGGTGGTAGTGTGATGGCCGGGGGCTGTTTGGCTGCTTCAGGACCTGGAAGGCTTGCTGTGATAAATGGAACCATAAATTCTGCTGCCTACCAAAAAATCCTGAAGAAGAATGTCTGGTTATCTGTTTATGACTTTAAGCTAAAACCAACTTGGGTTCTGCAGCAGGACAATAATCCAAACAACACTAGCAAGTCCAGCTCTGAATGGCAGAAGAAAAACAAAATGAAGACTTTGGAGTGGCCTAGTCAAAGTCCTGACACGAAACAGTTTGTGATACCGTGGCATGTCCGCAATTCATGCTCAAAAACCCTCCTATGTGGTTGAATTACAGCAATTCTGCAAAGATAGGTGGACCAGAATTCCTCCACAGCGCTATAAACGGCTCATTGCAAGTTATTGCAAACACTTGGCTGCAGTTGTTGCTACTAAGGGTGGCCCAACCAGTTATTAGGTTTATCATCTTTTCACACAGGGCCATGTAGGTTTGGATTTTTTTTCTCCCTTAATAATAAAAACCTTCATTTAAAAACTGCATTTTGTGTTTACTTGTGTTGTCTTTGACTAATATTTACATTTGTTTACTGATCTGAAACACTTAAGTGTGAGAAACATTCAAAAATAAGAAATCAGAAAGGGGGCAAAAACTTTTTAAACCACTGCATTCATATTTGCATGTTATATAAAAGCATCAATACGTTTATTGAAATATGACAAAGGTATGTGTAGTTGATGTCAGACTAATACACTGTGTGGTTAGAATAAAAAATAGCTGAAATCATGGGAAAAGTAAATGGCACAGAGAATGTGTGCTGGCCAGAGAGACATGTAATGAGCCAACTGTGCAGCTTGCTTCAGATAAGTAATAGAGGAAAAACACTGTCCTGCTGGATGAGTCAGCCATTGAATTGAGCTGACCGCTCCATATCCGGGTCCCTTCCTGACAGGAAACTTCCCTAAATCCCAGATATCCAGATATCCAAAAACAGACATGGTAGGAACACACCCAGACTTCCAGCTTTTAAAACGTACTGTCTCGCCAAGGACGTGGAAAATACAAGCCGCAATGCAGGAGCCTTTTTTCTACTTTAGGTGCGGTACATCAATGAAAAATCACAGAAAGTGCAGACAAAGTCAGAGAGAAGCGGCGATTCAGAGTAAAATCAGCGCAAATTATTAAAAAGTTAGGACTTGGGAACTCCTAGTGCTCGATAAAGTTTTAAGGATAAATATAGGAGAGCCCCCCGCTGCGCGCAGGCCGCCACTTTTCTCTGCGCTGTTTTCTACACTGCATGTCTGAGGAGAAAACTAACGGTAATGTCGTTCAACTACTTTCTCCCCGACATCAGACACTACAATAGCGTATGTCTACTTTCTCTCGGACAAATGAGGGCCGCTCGGCGGTTGAAACGCTTACCTTTTTCTGGAGGCAAGCTTCAGCGCGTGGGGTGTTCTTCTCGCGGTTCGGGCTCCGTCTCTTCCCGACCAATGAGCCTTCCTGGATCCCCTGCCCCCAACAGAGCGCGCGGGCACGGTCCGTCAGCTGCTGGGGCGTGGACTCACTTTACTGTTAATGATACTTATACCACTTAGATGGGCGGGACGCAAAATAATAATAATGATAATAAACTGCTTATAACAGATGTACACAGTTTCAATTAATAAAAGAAGAAATCTTTGCTAATAACTAATCTAGATTATGCTTTAGACTATAAGACTCTACTAAAGTATTCACACTCCTTAATTATTTAATTTATTTATTTATTCTTGTTTAATTAGTAAATATAGTCAATCAGTGTGTGATTAAATCTCAGTATAAATCCAGCTGCTCTGCGAAGACCTCAGAGCTTTGTTAAAGAACATTAGCAGCATCATGAAGACCAAAGAACACCTTAGACAGGTCAAAGATAACGCTGTGGAGAATTTCAAACTTCAAATTTCAGTTCAAGAACCCTTTAGTATTCACAAAGGTAAATTAATAGATGTAACTCAAACAATCCAAATTTATTCAAAGAGACTTTATAGAGAATTGTTTGCTTGGGATTTAAAACAAGAGTATTGTTCAGTCCATCATCTGAAAATCTGGAATATGGTCCCTAATATTTTACTGTGAGTTTTAAATATGGTTATTTGTAAAATTAGTTTTAAAAGCTACTCTAAATGCCTAACCAGGGACTGGGCCTGCAAATTAGAATTTGGCTAGAGGGCCTATATTCAGGGCAGCAGTTCCTTATAAATGTAGAATTGTTTTATGCCTTATCCCTGATAAAATAAATTTGAATAAATAAATACCCTGGAATAACCGTCTGCAGAAAAAGACAGTTAAGGCAAACAGATGGTTAATAAGAGAAGCAGCCAAGAGGCACAGAGTTGACATGGGCTTCCAGGTTTGAGATGGAATCTGGCCTTTAAGGAAGAGTGGAAAAATAAGTAATAGGAAGTCCCTTTTATTGTTTGCCACAAGCCATATATAGGAGATACAGCTAGCAAGTGCTCTGGTCATATAAAACCAAAATAGCTTTCTGGCCTACACCCAAAAAGCCGGTCAGAGTTGATGGGAAGTGGGCTGGAGCTAAATACAGAGTGGTCCTGGGAGAAAGCATGTTAGAGATTGCATTACACTTGAGACTGGGGAAGATTTTTATTTGTAAAAGATTTAGAAAATCCATAGATCATTTTTCTTTTGTCTCACAATTACGCTGTTGGTATAATACAGATCTCTATACAATACTTATAACATGACAAAATTAGAAAAATGTTTCTGAGCATGAATACTTCTGAAAGGCACTTTTTTCCATCTGTAATGTTCAAAACAAACAAACAAACCTGTTAGAGATAAAGAAAAATGTTTTTATTAAAAGGCTGCAATAGGATAGTGCACCCTAAAACAAATTATTTTAAGCACCTTTTGATTCAATTTCAGGACTAAGTTTTCTTGATAATCACTGTACAAAGGTATCTTTTAGGAGAAAGGTGTATTTAAAAAAAACAAAAAAAACAAACAAACATGCATTTATCATGGGACAGAGTGAAGGTCGGTATATTTAAATCTTTCCAAGCCAGAATTACCTGAGGTCATATCTGACTAACCCTAATCCTTTTTTACTGTCACCCTTCTTTTGTTTTTTCATACGTCATAAGGCTTCATTAGAGGGCATCTTAAGGAGAAATCAGCCAAGGATAAATCAGCCAAGCTATCACTTGCAGAAGTGCTGGCTACAGTTCAAAAACAGAAGAAAAGAGACCCAATAAGTCCATCTCATCAATCACGCTTAAAACAGATGTGTCAAAAACAACACGTGTTCAGTTTTAACACGTGCTGAATCAGCTCAGGGACAACACGTGTCATTTATGACACAACTAATGCGTTAGTCATTTTAACACAACTATTGTGTTAGTCAAATTAACACAAATGTGTGTCAAAATGTGTTATTTTGATACATATATGTATAAAACGTGTTTTCATAGATAAGTTCAAATAAAAATGGGCATTTTCATTTGAGGATATTAGAGATACTTTTATTACAATTAAGTATATTACAACAATAATGCTGGGGCAGCTCAAATATTTTAAACAGTTTTAAAATAAATTCATATCACAAAGTTAAGCAAACAAAATACCCATTTTTCTAAGGTATTAACACCAAACCTTTTTAAAAATCCCTAACTGTCTGTGTAATAAAATATGTTTTCTAACATTCAGTGAACATCTTTGAAAAATATGGCAATAAATTTCATAAAAGAAATGATGAAAAATAATCTCTGTCCCTTCCAATAATAATCAGTTTTTCCAATTGCACTCAAATGGCAACATGTATTTACAATCCAGTAGTCATCAACCAAGGTACACGATTTTGTATTTTGGGGACACATACAAACTCTCTGGTGCCAAAACTCCTCATAACATCTAAAGGAGGCAAATCTGAAACTTCTGCAAGTGTGATCAACTTGTATTCGCTTGTTTTTTGTACTGCATAAGCATAAAATGATCATCAAAGTACAGTACATTTAGTATTCGAACAAACATGAAAATGGAGTCATTAGGCACCAGAATATGAACAACTTCACCAAATAAAGGCTCCTTTCTGTGATCTGTTCTCAAGGGCAGTATGGAACCAGCTGTGTAGACTTTGCTATACACATCAACACTGTGAGACAGATAGATGGTAGTGGTTAAAGAAATGTCAGTTTCTAGAGCTAACCTCAAGTGGCTCAACAAGACATCTGGTTTTTTCAGTGACCCCACACTAACCAGATAGGCGTTGTTCACACTGATTTTTTTGGAGATGATAAGGCTATGCTTATAATGATACATTTGTTGTACCTGGTGTTTGAAAGCCAATGTCTTTGAAACATTTTTGAAGTTACACATAACTTGTGCAAGTCTTTTGAACGGATTGTGATTTGAAGCAAAGCACAATCCGCACCAAAGTTTAGACAGAGGTCCAAAACGAACCATTATCCGTGGATAATGTATCATGAAATGATGTTTCGGTGTGAGATTTCTCTCGTACAGCTGCTTGAAAAGAGTATGATGCTCGATTAGCAATTGTATTAGAAACACAGCAAGCCCTTTGGTAACAACTGGTGCAAAATAATGCTGCAGATTTCATTTAATAAAACTAGTAATTTCCAGTGTTGACTCTTTCTGTTTACAAGATCTCCAAGTAAAAAAGGCAAGGATAGTAAAAGGCACCACATTTGGGAAGCCGTCTGTTTTACAGGATTCTCACCAGCTTTCAAGTTCAATATGACACTTGGCTTTTTTTGACATTTCCACTTCCATAGTGAAAACTTGAAATTCTGTCATTCAGTTCTTCCAATGTAATCAACTTTTCCACATAAATGAAATTTTGCAGCCTTAGTTTAACTTCTAGTGGAGCTACACCTTCAAGAACATCATGCATGACATCAACACCTGAGTTTTCTCTGACATGAAAATACTGTAGCTTATTCACACAAGAGTCGTGTTTGACACCTGTTTTGCTTGGCTCGTTTAGTTCAGCATGGTACTGGTAATTTTTGTTTTGTACGCAGCTCTACTTCATCTTCATCATATATCACCTGTGCATCTCCTTTGTCAATCATGCAAAACTGACAAAATTTATTTGCAGAAAAACCTTCCAGATAACCACCAATAGAATGCATTGCGAGGTTATCTGCTGTTAACAAGCAGACTGTACCATACAGATGATGGTTTTGACCTTTTAATTTTAATGTCATACCAACATCTTCAAGAAGTTTTAGGTCCTCCACAAGTGGCTGCAAAATCTTGTCAAATCCATATACCTCTCTGTCAATTGAGTTGAACAGAAGACACAGATGAATATTGGCCAGTGTTGAATTGCAGCTGGTTGGCAAATTCCTTATGGTAAAATACATAGCTCCTAACTTATGTATTTTTGTTTTTAACCCCAAGGGGTTGGTTGTCTCCAGGTCATCAAAGTACAGTTGTATCTACAAAGCATCAGGGGACTTTTGAAACAATGGATGTGTACAGAAATGTGAGCCATCACAATAGTCGCGCAATTTATTGTCCGTGCTCTTGTTTTCCAAAAGGAAAAGGTTCCGCATTTCCTCATGTTCAAATAAAAACATTAAGGTTTCAGTTATTGATATGTACTGGCATGTGTCCGCGACTAAAACTTTTTTTATCTGACTGTTTTTTCTTGCTGTATCAGATCTGTGACCTAAAACTGTTTATTTTGGTTTGACAAGTGAAAACTTCTCCATAAAATATTTTTCCATTTTATATTGTGTGTCAAGATCATCGAATATGTGCTTGGCATCTTCAAACTCTGTTATTAAAGCTTTAGTAGCATCACTGTCACTAGGTACCTGCAAACCTTTCAACAAGGTAGTAGTGGACTGCTGCAGACTGTCTACAGTTCTATTAATCAGCTCTTTTGCACAGTTCACACTTTTCATAACATCAGAAACAGTCACATTTGAAGATGAATACATCTGGGCCACAAAAGACGCTGCACACTTGCTGAGGTCACACTTTTTCAGATTGTGGAGTTGCAACCATGTCATAACTGACATTTGGTGTGTCCAAATTATCAGGAATGTTATGAATCTGTTCCATACTGTTTGATGCCTCGCTTGGGTACAAGGGTTGGACAACAGTGATATTTTTTGTACGCGTCTCAAAATGTGCTCTATGTAAATGCTTAGAAAACAAATTTAAGTTATAATATGTCCTTGGACAACTATCTTGACCACATATAATTTTTATATTCTGTCCATAGGCAATGTATTTCACGGAGGTGCCATATGAGGTTTTTTACCTCTTTGAAAGCAGTCCCTCCACATTTTGGACAACTGTACATTTTACTTGCAAGCTTTCAGTTGTGCAATCAGTTCCAGCACTTTTGCATTTCTTTGTGTGGAGAAGGGTAGATCGTAGATGTACTCAAAGAATGTAAAGAACACGGCAGAGTTGTGGAGGATAAGACAAGTTGCAGACCCAGTAGAGTTTGAAAAGCTTGTCCACAGCACACTTGAGACCATCCTCTCGAGGGATGGTGACTTTGTCATTCTTAGCAACAATGACATACTGCTTCAATGACCCCAGGTCACCGATGCACATCAGCCGGGGCTGATGATTCGTTGATGAAGCAGAGGAATCACTGCACAGTGATGCTATTCTTGTTCCAGGCTTAGAGAAAAAAGATCACAAATTAAACAAATTTGTTAGTGAAATGATCAGGGTCTCTGACAAATTTTATATTTAACAGAACTTTTAGCAATTTAAAAACATACCAGCACAAAATCCAGAAGGTACGTTATTGTTGTCTTGGCGCTACAACGACTGACACCAACAGGGGGTAGTACATGTGTTAACAACACAAGCATTGTGTAACAAGCCTCATCTGAAAGTGGAAAAAAAGCAAAACTTTTTGCTGTGTGCCACTGTAAATACACATCATCCACCATTTTCTACAATTACCAATATACCCTCCTGCCCATGGCTGGCATTATACATAAAAAACTTGGCATTTCAATAGAATTCTCTTTTAAGAAATTTTTCAATAAAAGTGCTTTTGTAAACTTTTTTCCTTTTTAAATATTACGACCTGAATTATTTACAAAGTTCCCTAATTCCTGGTTTCACATAAATACCTTCGGTCATGTCTTCAATCCCTTTCAAAAGAGTGCACAGTCTTGGTTCCATAGCAGCCACGGGTTTGAGTATTGGTATGATGTTGGCCTCCCATTTACAAAGGAATAGGTCTGCCTTTTCACCTGTGAGCCTTCCAAATTCTGAGTCCAGCTAAAACAAGGAAAAACAAAATACAGTTTTGGAAAACTAAAAGTAGAACATTGTTGTTTCAGTAATAAACTTAGAAAACCAAACTTGGAAAAGAAGCAAACCTACCAGACTCGGCATGTCCAGAAACCGTGGTTATTCACTCAATATTTCTGCGAGCGTGGGTGACTCCCTCGTAATTCAGGCTATGCGCTGGGTGAATGCTTTCTCCATTCCTGACTTAATTGTTGAAAGGTTTTCGGAAGAGGCCCGCAACCTTTTGATCAAAGTGACCCACTCATTTGTGGTGTTGTCATTTTCAGTCTCAGTAGCATTGAATGTGTGTGTTTCCCCATGGTCGTTGGTCACTTTTCGTTTCCTGTAGCGCCTTTCTTCTTGTTGCAGATTACGTCGAAGGTTGTACAGTTTAATTTCTAGGAACCCACTGTGAGATGCTGGATCATAGAAATGCTCCTAGTGAACAATTTGTTTTTCAATTACCGGTAGCTGAAAAGTTTTCAGAAATTCAAAACAAAATACACAAGGAAATACAACTAAATCTTTTATTTTTTGGCCCCAAAAGACAAATGCTATGTTGTTTCACTTGTTTACTTACAAATCCCTCCCCTTGTCCAGCCACATGGACACTCAGAGATGGGAAGGTGGCAATAATGCTCTTTGCTAAGGCCAGCTTGTCTCCATTAAGAGGATAACTGGGGGGAAAAGACCACTTATTCTCAGTCATTTACTCAATTTACTCATACGACAGATGATCAAATTTTTCTACATCAGTTCACAAAGAAATTTCTAAAGTGAAAAAACAACTCTGAAGTGTTGTTAGGGTTTTTATGACTTTTTGTATTGTTTATCACTCATCTAAGTGCTTTTCCCTCCTTACATGTTACAGGAAGGGAGATGGTCACAAGAATGAGTTATGCTTTTATTCTTTTATTATTTTACTAGCAGCATCTGGGGGCTATACACCAGGTCCCCACTTCCCACTTCCTCTGTTTGTTTATAATAAAGACACATGAACCCTGCCCTTTCTGACCACACACACACACACACACATACACACACACACACACACACACACCCACCCTGAATGATGTTTGAACTGTGTGTGACCAAGCATGTATAAATAAAGAGAGAGGGGGCTAATACTTTGTAGTTTGTGTTGCACAGCTACCCTTGCCGCAAGTATAACTGACTCTGTGTCGTTCCTTACCTCTGAGTTGACTAAATAATACCTATCATTAATTTGGTCCTTCGAGCCGGATATTATAAGAACTAAACTGATTTTATCTTTCTTTGCAGTGACTGGCGGATCTCCGGGAACAGCCTGCCGTCGAGTTAAGCGCTGCCGCACAGCCGCATCTAGGCCTGGTGGCTGAAAGTCCCGGTGTGTGACATTCGCATTTGGCCGGTGGATTATTGTCTTGCTCGATGGGTGACTCTGGAGGTCCGACAGAGTCACCTAGAAGTCAACTCTGAGGTGAGACAGTTTTAAAAAACAGTACATGAGATAAGAGTAAGCGCTATATAAATAAAAGAAGAAAAGTACTTAAAAGTCGTTTGGTAGTGTGTCGCTGTAAGGACACTGCATTGGAAAGGTTTTATTTCGCTGCAAAGAAATAGTGATAAATTTAGGTAGTTATCTCGCCGTAAAGAGATTAAAAACGACTAGGCGCCGTAAAGTGAACTGGATAATTTGGTTGGTAACATTCCGCCGGAAGGGAATGAAATTAAGTGTTAAATAATAAAGGGAGCTCATAAACTAAGCTAGGTCGACCATACTTATTGCTGAAGGGACATAAATATGTTAAAATACTAACTGTGTGAGTGCTGTTTTGTGTGTGTTTGGAAGACTAAGCATTTTGGAAGAATCTTAGTAGGATTCTGCTGGTCTTGTGTTTTATTTTGCCCAGTATAGAAAGACGTATTGGTGATTCTTGGAGATAAAGGTCGGGTTTAATCCCAGAAAGTTAACACCGCTGCGAATTAGTCGCAGGAGAAGGGCGTGTTAATGTCCTTTCCTTGAATCTCATGCCAGTGAATTTCTATTTGGGACATTTATAGTATTGTGAACTAAAATTAAACATCATGGGTAAGAAACAAAGTAAACTAATTAACTTAGAAGGGGATGTAAAATTTATGGAGACTTATGTAAAAGGAGCAGGTATGATCTGTCATAGATGGAATAAAAAACATGGTTTCTTGGGTAAACTAAATATTAATGATATCTTAAAATTGCAAAGGGATTTAAAATGAGAAATAATGAATACCAAGAAACCTACTAAAAAGGAACAGAGAAAGGTCGAGTATAAATTCTCAGACAAATGGCTGGAACAAAGTAAATTAAGAAACATGCAGAGGCAAAATAAGAAGGAGAAACGAAAGGAGAAGCTGACAGCTGCGGTCTTGGTGCGCCCACATGAGGAAACAGTGGTCGCATCCAGACAGCGAGGAGTGCAGCCCCCTGCCGTGCAGGAAGCAGGCCAGGCGGCTGCAGCACAACAAATTGGAGGAGAGATGGAAGGAGCTGTAGCAGTTCCTACAACTCCTATAAGTAAGCAAGAAAAATTAAGCAATCCTTTTAAAACAGAAGAACAGAGCTCTTCTAGTGAGCCCTGGTCTCCTAATTTCTGTGGGGGACACAGGAGTGCAAACTAGGAGTAAATATAAGAAAACTACTCCAAGCATATACGCAGGCGAAGCCTTAATGGCTCACGAACAGAAATTTCATCCATCTGGAATAAATTTAGAGGGAGACACATTTCCTCTGGTTGAGGTTGCAAATCCAAACATAGATGACGCTAATCACCGACAGCCGCCAACTATTCTAGTATATAGACCATGGACACAGGAAGACAGAACTGCTGCTTTAAAAGGTATCCCACCGATACAGGAAGGAGTAGAGGAGTTTCTAGCAGCTATTACAGAACTCAAAGGAAGCTTTCATCTTAATGGCAGAGAGATGCTCCAGTGTTTTACCCAGCTGTTTGGTCATCGCTGGTGCAGAGTAGCAGGAGGTTTCACTGGATGCAATGACAATGGTGACACATTACCACATAATTCACCAGATTTAAGGGATGCCTTACGTTTACTCTTTGAAAGAATTCGAAGAGTTTATATACAGACAGCAGATTATGGTAAAATCTCACAATGCAAACAGAAGGAGGAAGAAGACCCACAAAATTTCTTGGATAGGATGAGACGTGTTTTTAGAGCAAACTCTGCTATACCATATGATGAAGCAGAGGCAGGAGCCTATCAGCAACAGTTGAAGAGAACCTTTTTGCAAGGCCTTAAAATTGAACTCAGACGGTATATAGACAAACACTGGGTTCATCAAAATACAGGAACTGTTACACAAGCTTTAGAATACGCGGAGCATGCTCATAAAACACAACGAGATAGGAAGACAGATACGTTTGGAATGCAAGACAGTTTAATGGCTTTGCATCGCTCAGGGGCAAGTGGGCAAAGAGGACGGAGGGGATTCAGAAGTCACAGAGGAGGAGGAGGAGGGCCACGACACAGTTACACACAGAACAATGCGTGTCTGAGGTGTGGGAAAATAGGGCATTATGCTAGAGAATGTAGGACAATTTTACAAAACCCTGGCGCAAGAGATGACAACTGCTGGATCTGCAATGAGCCGGGACATTTTGCAAGAGAATGTAATGAAAAGCGGGTGTATAACCCCAACTCTACCCAAAATTGACAATTACAGCCACAGCCCCCACCTCCTCCCCCACTAGAAGAGAGAAACAGTAGTGAAATGGAGGAGGTTGATATACAAGCCGCATTAGAACTTATAGCACTAAGTAGGACGCAAGATTTGCCATATAAAAACATCATAATAAATGGCAAAGTATATAGCTGTTTGTGTGATACAGGGGCATGTAGAACTGTGCTAACTAAACCTCCACCCAGAATAAAATATTCTAACACCGCAGTGCATGTTAGATCAGCAGCTGGCACATCAGAGGTACATTACCTAAGTGCACCAGTAACAATAACAGAACCTGAGACAAAACTTACTTGTCAGGCTCCCGTTCTGATAAGTCAAAAATGCCCAGTAAACCTGTTGGGAAGAGATCTTATGCAAACGTTGCATATAAATATAGTATCAACAGAAACAGGTATGAAAGCTGTAGTAGAAGAAGATGCCCTAGTCCTAAATGAACTCTCACAGCCACATTATTACTGGTCCCTCGATCTAGGCCCCACACCAACAGCTCGAGAACTGCTGAGGAGAACCAGAGAAAAACAAACTTCCCAGGAGGCATAGTACATGCCAGATACTGAACTCCATGTAACCATGAGATATAAAAATACTGCAGGGCCAGATTATCAGTATGATACTGTTTTTCACAGAAAAAATAATCAGACTGTTACCATACAGCACCTGTATGTTGACCCAAAAACAGGGAAATCTTCCACCTCAATCATACTGTCAGGAAGACAGCTTCAACAGTTTAAAGGCAGTACACCTCATCTGTCATTAACTAAACCTGTGGGGGGTCAGTGGGAAGAATTAGAAAACTTTATACAGCGTGCTGAAAGAGGGAGATATGAGGCATTAACAAGCTCTGACTGGAAAGTAGATCCTAACACAGGAATCTGGAAACTCACTCTAGGGTGGACAGTCAAAGTTCACCCAAAGACACATTTGGATGAGGCAAAGTGACAAATATAGGACCTAGCTGAAAGTAAAGAGAGCAACAGGCACCCTGCCTTAGCTGCTGTCCCACCTGAACTGTGGTCCCAATCATCGACTGATGTAGGACTTATAAAGGGGTTTCCACCATATAAGGTTAAATTAATATCTGAAGAACAGCCAGTAGTTCGCCAGTACCCCTTGAAACCAGAAGCTGAAGAGGGTATTAAGCCAGTAATACAGGACATGCTGAAATCAGGAATATTAAGGGAAGCACCTGATGCTACATGCAACACACCTATCTTTCCAGTGCAGAAAGCCAGCACAGGAAAGTGGAGGATGGTTCAGGATCTTAGACCGATAAATAAAATAGTGTGACATGCAATTCCAGACGTCCCAAATCCACATACATTATTGCCTTCATTAACTCCAGATAAAAAATATTTCTCAGTGGTAGATCTTAGCAATGCTTTCTTTACAGTACCACTGCATGAATGAAGAGTCACAGCATTTATTTGGCTTTCAGTTTAAAGGGAAAAAATACACTTAAACCAGACTATCACAAGGCTTTAGTGAAAGTCCACATGTATATACACAAGCCTTAAGATACTCTATGAGCACCTGTGAGGCGCCTGAACATAGTCAAGTCCTGTTGTATGTAGATGATATTCTCATAGCTTCAGACACTCAACAACACTGTGAGGAAGCTACCATAACAGTTCTGAAACATCTCTACCAGACGGCACAAAGCCTCTAGGGATAAACTGCAGTTTTGCAAGGAGAAAGTGATTTATTTGGGACATATGTTATCACAACATGGTCGTTCCATCCTAAGTAGTAGAAAAACAGCCATACCAGAAGCCCCAAAACCACAAACTAAACAACAAATGATGTCCTTTCTGGGACTGTGTAACTTTTGCAGAGAATGGCTACCAGACTATGCAGCCATTGTACAACCCTTGCAATCTATGATCTATGGCAAAGACATGACATTAAAAGACAAAATCATATGGACTAAGGAAGGAGAAGTAGCATTCACAGAGCTAAAAAATCTGCTTCAAACAACAGTCACCTTAGCTCTGCCGGATTATAGCCAGCCTTTCACACTTTGTGTAGATGCATGTAAGGGTTATATGAAAGCTGTATTAACCCAACCATTTGGCTCCAAATACAGACCTTTAGCATTTTATTCTAAAAAATTGGACTCTGTGGCATGTGGATTTCCAAATTGTCTGCAGAGCTGCATCACAGCAGCAGAAGCTGTGAAGCAGACAGCTGAAATTGTGTTGTGCCACCCGCTCACACTGAAAGTTCCTCATTCAGTGCCACTTGTATTGCTACAAACTTCACTTCCTTTCTTGACTCATGCAAGGCATATTACGTTGACCTCATTGTTACTATCACAACCAAATATAACTCTGCAAAGATGTGGTCCAGTGAACCCTAGCACATTAATTCCAACAGCAGAAGATGGGAAACCACATTCTTGCAAAACAAAGGTTGAGGAAGACACAAAACCTAGGCAAGATATCTCTCAGACACCTCTGGAAAACTCACAAATAATCTTTGTAGATGGATCAGCATCAAAAGATGAATATGGAAAAAACAGAGTTGGTTATGCAGTAGCCACTGAAACTAAAATTATAGAATCACAGGCCCTGCCCCATACATGCTCAGCACAGACGGCAGAGCTGCATGCTGTTATCAGAGCGTGTGAATTATATGAAGGAAAAATCCTAACCATTTATACAGACAGCCAATATGTATTCAGTTCTGTTCACCATTTTGCTAAAATATGGGAAAATAGAGGGTTTAAAACATCATCTGGAACAGAATTGACACATTTTAATCTGTTAAAACGACTGCTGTTAGCTATCCAGCTACCTGCAAAGATAGCGCTTTGTAAATGTAAAGCGCATCAATCTGATGAAACCATGGAAACGAAGGGAAACACCTTTGCTGATATTTCTGCTAAAATAGCTTCGAGGCTTCCCCTCACTTTGAAAATGTCAGATCTCTTATTTATAGATGCAGATGTGCTGAAAGATTCACAACAATCTGCACCAGCTGCAGAAGTTAAATCTTGGCTGAATAGAGAGGCCATAAAAAGATGACATTTATCATTTGGAAAATAAGCCAATATTACCAAATAATTTATACAAGACGGCGGCCCATGCGACACACGGGGTTTCCCATGTGTCGAGAGGGGGAATGATACACTTAGTAAATCTACATTTCCATACCATAAATTTTTCTGACTATGCAAAAAACTTTTGTAGATCATGTATTATTTGCTGCAAACATAATCCACAGGGGAACATGAGATCCAAAAGAGGCCAGTTTCCAGCAGCAATTCATCCCTTTCACACGATACACATGGATTTTATAGAGTTATCATGGTCAGGGGGAAAGAAATATTGTTTAGTGGTTATAGATGCATTTTCAAAGTGGGTTGAGATGTACCCTGCAAAACACTGTGATGCGCTCACAGTGGTGAAGAGTTTAGTGACACATTTCTTCCCTACATATGGTATACCACAAATCATAAGATCAGATAATGGGACTCATTTTGTAAATAATGTAATAGAACTGTGCTCTAAAGCATTAGGGTTTCAGTTAAAAAACCATTGTTCTTACCACCCACAATCTGCTGGGCTGGTTGAACGAACAAATGGGACAATAAAAAAATAGATTAAGGAAAACAATGGAAGAAACAGGGAGGCCATGGCCTGAATGTCTATCTCTGGTTAAATTATGGATGAGAATAACTCCAAATCAAACTGGTCTCACTCCATTTGAAATAGTACATGGCAGACCTTTTCCATTGCCATCATAAATGGATGACATAGGGAAAGCACAGCAGGAAACATCATTAGCTGAATGGATGAATAAGATGTTACAAACAAAAGAAGTACAGTTGTCCAGTAGTCTGCCAGTAAATTCTGCTCCGATTTCACAGAACAACCTGAGGCCTGGGGACCTGGTCCTGATTAAGACACTTCACAGAAAGGACTGGAGCACGCCCTGCTGGAGAGGGCCATACCGTGTTCTCCTGACCACACCGACAGCTCTGAAAATCGCAGAGAGACTATTCTGGATCCACAAGAGCCACTGTAAGCTAATATCACCGTTACAGGAGCCTAACCAACCGACGGGTAACAGGGGAATGACCGGGTACAAAGGGGTTGGACCCATATGGCCCAACATCTCAAACCGGCGAAGAAAACAACTGACCTGTGCCCATTTTAGCATGGCTTTTTGTAACGTGTGGACAGGACTGATAAGCCTGAGCTTAATCCTGGTAGCAGGGCTCTTTCTCTGTTTAAGGCAGGACCCACAGGATGTAACATCACACGAGAAGAGATGGACAAGATGGACACTGGATCCAAAAAGCAGATGATTATGATGACATGTTGTAAATGAATATATCTTCAATACTTGAGTGTATTCATACTTGTACTTCATAAAATGACCTTATAGCAGAAAATCGAAAGAAGTTGCTGTTTAAGTGAAATGAGAAAAAGTGCAATGATGACATGAACAAGGCTTGTTTTAATTATTTTATTTTTTATTATTACATTTTGTTTCTTTGTTTTATTATATTGTTTCACTCTGCCATGATTGGTGGTTGCCTAGGGGCAGAGGGACCGTGTAAGTGTTTCCCACAAAATAATCTGTTTTCCGTCCTGTGGGTTTGTGCTTACACACAGTGTTTCATTTTACATGTATTTACTCATGACTTATTCGTGATAAAACAGGGGAGAACTGTTAGAGTTTTTATGACTTTTTGTATTGTTTATCACTCATCTAAGTGCTTTTCCCTCCTTACATGTTACAGGAAGGGAGATGGTCACAAGAATGAGTTATGCTTTTATTCTTTTATTATTTTACTAGCAGCATCTGGGGGCTATTCACCAGGTCCCCACTTCCTCTGTTTGTTTATAATAAAGACACATGAACCCTGCCCTTTCTGACCACACACACACACACACACACACACACACACACACACACACACACACACACACACACACACCCACCCTGAATGATGTTTGAACTGTGTGTGACCAAGCATGTATAAATAAAGAGAGAGGGGGCTAATACTTTGTAGTTTGTGTTGCACAGCTACCCTTGCCGCAAGTATAACTGACCCTGTGTCGTTCCTTACCTCTGAGTTGACTAAATAATACCTATCAAGTGTCAACAAAGAACAATACTTACAACCCACACATCTCAACTAGATCTCCAATACACGTCTTCACAAGAAGCTTTCTTGACTGCATTGACCAGAAGCCTGTGGTTTCGTACTCCTGAAGAATCTGAGGAGCTTTCTTCATAAGTAGTGACTGTAAGGGCTGACTGTCTTCTCCCCTATTAGTATAGGGCTGTGGAGGATAAATAATAGTTATTGCTGCAGTATGTTTAATATCATCACAATAATCTTGAATCTAAGAACTATAAAGAAAAGTGAATGAGTTGGTGATTAAATGAGAAAAAGTTTTAACCAGTAAAATTACAAATAAATGTACTCTATAAACATGCTGAAAATTGAAATCCTTATTTTAAATGAACATGAGAACAGTATGAAAATAAATACATCTGGTTTTGATTAGTCTCCTCAATAGAAACTTCCACTAGGGGCCCTCCAGTTGACAGGAAGACATTGAATCTGTCAAAGTCCTTAATTTCCACATTGGTGTCAACATCAGTGTACACCAAGAAGTCAGAGTTATACTTTAATATCCTGTCCAAAGAACAGCCAGATTGCTGGGCAAGATTTGGTTAATGAGATTATTGATACTTGAAACATGAAGAATTTTTTTTAGAAGTCTCTTTTCCATTTTGAAAAGTTGCAACAAGGACTTTGACAGATTCCAGATTGTCAAATGAGAACTGAAAAAGGGAATAAACAAAATAATACAATTAGAACATTTTCGTCTAGATTACAGACATGAAAAAATGCTGCACCACAGACTGTCCAGGAGTTGGCGGATGCTTTAATCCAGGTCTGGCAGGAGATTCCTCAGGAGACCATCCGCCGTCTCATCAGGAGCATGCCCAGGCATTGTAGGGAGGTCATACAGGCATGTGGAGGCCACACACAATACTGAGCCCCAATCCAATTTGACTTGTTTTAAGGACATTACATCAAAGTTGAATCAGCCTGTAGTGTGTTTTTCCACTTTAATTTTGTGTGTGACTCCAAATCCCTGCCTCCATTGGTTAATACATTTGATTTCCATTGATAATTTTTGTGTGATTTTGTTGTCAGCACATTCAACTTTGTACAGAACAAAGTATTCAATGAGAATATTTCATTCATTCAGATCTAGGATGTGTTATTTGAGTGTTCCCTTTAGTTTTTTGAGCAGTGTATATTTCCCCATGTCAGTTCCCAGGCGCCATAGACATCTATAAAAACATTTTAAGTTTCATATAAAACTTCAACCATCTCCTTTTTACATTAAATAATTTTAACACCTTACCTCTTCAATTAACTTTGGCCAAAAAAGGACAACTATAGCAAACCGTACCGATAAAATGGTATTTTAGAAGCCCTGCAACGAGAATGAGCTAGCTAAATTTGACATGAAACCCAGCATAACGTTTCAGAGTGCTACCCCGTCGTAGCACCAAAAAATACCATAACACATTTTCAACTATTGATTTGGCAAATTCCAAGAAGACTAACTTGTTACCACTGCGTTAAAACAAATAAAATGTACTTACCGAAGTGGCTGTTACAGAAGATGCAGCCTCCATCTTTGTCTCCATTGTTAATTTAGCCCATTAGGAGGGAAAGTCTTCCTCCAATGAGAACACAAACCAACACAAATATGTGTTGAATATATAATACATACAGTGTGTTATACTTTTGTTGCCATTTTAACACGTTGTGTGTTAAAATTAACACATAATGTGCTTTAAATGTAATAACATATATTCTGTGTTATTTTTTTAAACACATTTCTTATAAGAGTGATGTGTTTCAGTGATATGTTAAGAAATCCAAGATTATTATATCCATGAAGGTGATTGTTAAGTAACTATTATCTAAAAACTTGACATTTAATAAATTATCAACCGAAGGGTACATCTCCTAGGTCCTGTGGCAATTCATTGCTGTATTAGCCTAATTATTCAGATGTATCACTAAGTAATAAATTATGTAAACTGAAAATTTGCTCAGTCAACCGTTTTATTTCTTGTTGGTTGACCTCAGTTCGCCTATAAATAATCAAGCACATTCTGTTTGCAAATGTAGGCCATGCATTCATTTTCATTGGGATTGCTAAATTAATGACACTAATAAAAAGATCACATGAATGCAAAAGTCAGTCTAAGCTAAACATTTCCATTCAAATGACATCCTGTCATTGGACAGGCTTGGTGAAGCCATGTTCACAGTGAAGAGTTGGCTGTGTCTGAATTTTTAAACAGGCATTGGACAAAAGGAAAGGACTGTAATTATTTTCAGAACAAGTCTATAAGTGATTTTCCTAAACTAGACCTTAAAAGCATTTTGGTAGATTTAACACGGTCATCTCCGAGTTTTCCCGATAATACACGAAGTGAGCGTCACTGCTCGGGGCTGTCATCTAGTCCCGGTCAGTGTTGCCTTCATGGTCGATACTCAAGGAATCACCCATTGACTCCTTTTGTACGCCAAATAAATAATTATTTAAATAACAGTCACTTACAGACATTAAGTTGTAAGTTAAGGCTTATTTTTGGTTCTGTTTTACGGGCCAATGCGTCTGGAAATTACAACAATATTGCAGTTAAAAGGAAAAGACGAGGAAAAATGTGACCTTAAAGGTCCGCAGTGACATTAATTTTCAACACGACTGACTTGCTATTTATTTTACAGTCTATCAAGTACATTTTTCGTGAGACCATGTCATGTCACGCTTATTTTTTGTCCATTAAGTGTGAAAAAATACTTCCGATATTATCAAACGCGTCATTCTATTTTCCAGTCTCTTCCTGCTGGAACATTAGGGCTCAGGTTGAACAGCACAACTACAGTAAGTAAGTTGTAGCTGCTGTTCTGGTAGCTTAACCTTTATCAGAACGTAGAGCATGTATCTTATGGCCTGACTTCTCATTAGAGGTTTTTTATCACTGAGCTGCATAGAAAACAGAAGAGTACCGGGCGGTGAGTTCGCCTTGAAGCCTTAAACATTAGCTGCTGTTTAGCTAATGCTAACTAGCGTTGCGAGCGGCTTTTCAGCTGTAGTTGTAGTACATATGCGAGCAAGCGGTGGAAAACGCCGCTGTGGCGCAAACAACTTGGTATAAACTCGCACAAGGGTTTTTAGTTTTGTGGGGGATTTAGCCTTATGGTTTATGTTTAGTATCAGCGCACTTGACACATTAGGATTTGATGAACCCTGCTGGAATGTTAGGATGCACACTGGCGCCATCTAGTGTTACTGTTTAAACAGCAGCCAAGCGACGTTTGGTTCGACCCGATTGAAGCATTCATGTTTACACTTTGCAGTAGTTTTATAATAAAAAAATACTTATTATTTATCAAAAAATAATAATGTGTTCAATATGTATGTGACTTTTATGGAGCACTGTTTTATCACTGTTTAAACAAACAGAACGTATCTGTTTGTTTTATCAACAAACATACGTTCATTTCTGATAATGTAAGCACAATATGCGATATGCGAATAATGTTTATAATTATTACTTTTATTTAATTTTTATTGTTTTAATAATTGATTAAATATATAACTAAATTAGCTGAAAAAATTATTTTTTATTAAACAATATATATGTGTGTATAGATATGCATATATACATTTTTTTATTCCTTATTTGGTATATAGCTATTCTATGTTAGCCTTGGAAGGTTTTATACACACCTGTATGTTTATTCAGAATAAAAGTACTTTTTCAACCTTACTCCTGAGTCCAGACACACAGTGAAAACAGCAGATTGTCAAATGTAGAATTGTGGATCCCCCTGATTTCAAACCTGCTATGAATTATAGTGGATCTGATAAAACTTGTACAGCTGTTCTTGTTAGATTTTCCCGACCAATGCATCCTTTACCTAAAGCCGTAGCTTGCAGAGAGGATACAAAGGTTTAAAAGTCTAAACCTATCAGTCAGGAGAAGGCTACAAATACATTTTTACATGCCATTATTTATATACCATGTTGTAGTTGATGCAATCGCCAACAATGGGATTGGTGAGATTATGGAAAATGAGATGACATTACAAAAGCAAGACATATCCTTAAAACTGATAAAAAAGGTTTGAATGTAATTGCTGAGGGAGGCTGCTAAGAAGGCGACAGCAATGCAAGGACTAATTTGTGTTCTTCAACCAAGTTATTAAAGATATTTTATTTTGTATATTTTTTCAACCTAACACATTTATTTGCGACAGGATTGTACAGTGCGCATGATAAAATTATATGTGGACATTTTAACAGAAGTTGTCCAACAGAAGCAGACAGTGAAACATGCCTAGCACCTGAACAGTGGGACGAGAGGGAAGAGAATCATCACCTACGTCTGCAGACCATCATTTTCCAGTTTTATTTTGAACTTTCTTCTCTGTTCATTCAGCATGAACTTTACACTGCGTGTCCTAAACCGCTTCCGGTTTCTATGCCGTTCATCTCCCATAAACTGCAAGAGGTTTTGTACTTCACAGGTAGGAGCACTTCACAAAGCTTCGAATGTAGCCAACACATAACCAAACAATGATTGGTGTTTGACACTAGAATGAACTGTTGAAATAGAAAAGGTGAGCTGCTGTAAAGTACGCTGCAGACACTTTGACCCAGTTTATGAGTGCAGTCTGAGGCCCGGCTAACAGACTCTGTGCAGAATGCATTAAACATTAAAGAAGTTAACACTTCGTGCAGTGATATGCATTCTGTTCTTGTTTTGCAGCCTATAATGGAATTGAGGCACACTCACGCCAAAAGGATTGAGGGACTGGACAAGAATGTTTGGTAAGTGAATAAGTATAGGAATCAGCTTTATTGCCAAGTTTGTACAGATAAACAAGGAATTTGACTCCAGTACACTTTGCTCTCAGTGAGGATTTATAAAGAATATCTTTTATACAGTATTGACACTGAAACAGTAATACCCAGGCGTTGCACTATTTACTGAGTTCACACTGTAAAAAGCAATCGATAGACCTTATTTCTGTATTAATTCACCAGTTTGGTTTTGAAGCACATAAAAAAAAAATCCAAACTTCTGAACACATCCACACCTGTGTCCTTTTTTTCTGGTTACTGAGCAGTTCAGCCATCACAGCCACTGACATTCACTCAGTCAGGAATACTGACAGCAGTTCAGCAGGTAGATGAAAGATGGTGGTGGCGAGGGGTTTCTACATTTCTTTTAAAGATATTTTCGGCACTAGTGGCCTTTATTTATTTATTTTGACAGTAAGGAGACAGGAAAGAAGGGTAGACATTCGGCAAATGTCGCCGGGTCCGGGACTCGAACCCGGGACACCCGCTTCAAGGACTGTAGCCTCTGTACATGGTCGCACGCTTAACCCCTACACCATCAGCGCCATGCCAGGTTTCTACATTTTTGATTTAACTTTAGTGGAAGAGATTAACCAGGTTTTCTCTTTTACATGGTACATTTTGTTCAGATTAAAACCTGCTAACTTTCTCAGCTAAAATTCAAAGAAAACACGCCGGATGTCTCTCAGCTTTGTCATAGCATGGGTGGTGTGAACATACCAGATTCATTCACATGTTAGTAACACCCCCATAAAAAAGAATCTGTTTTCTTTCTGTCAAAACTTTGTTGTTTTACACATTTGCAGCTGGTTTCATGTAAGGGTTGCATAATGTAGTGTATTATTTACATCTCTGGCAGATACGATAACATTTCTTTGCGGATGACACATAGATGTACATGCCCTTCCTGATTAATGTCAGGTTTTTACAAATTAACATCATGTTAGTAGGGGACATGGCTTTTTAAGCACACAAACAACAGACTACTGGCAGTTTTAACTTTATATTAGTTAAATATTTGTAATTGGAGAAAAAAACGTTTTGAAAATGGACTGGAAAATCTTAAGATTTTAACTTTCAATTGTTGGAGCCCTAGTATTACTACTGTGTTGGTCTCTTTCCACTTGCTTCCTGTAAAATCCACAATGAAATTTAAAACCTTCTTTCTTCAGGATTTTTACAGGCCAACACTGGTTGATGTCTGATTATTTACCTGAACTCCTCTGCCCTTCTCCACAGGGTGGCGTTTACATCCGTAGCAGCCGACCCATCCATTGTCAACCTTGGCCAAGGCTATCCAGACATTCCTCCACCTTCTTATGTCAAGGAGGCTTTGGCGAAGGCTGCGTCAGTGGACCGCTTGAACCAGTACACCAGAGGCTTTGTAAGTTTAAAGGAATGAGAAATTAATTTCTAAAACAAAATACAAGAGAAAACAGGCACTAAAAACATTTTACAAGCAGAATTTGGACCATAGTGGGCTTATTAAAGGAGCTACATCCAATAACATTTACTTTTCCTTCCCATAGAAAGTACTCCTGGATCAGTGCTTCTTTGTTCTCTTTGTGTCTCTGCTCTGTTCTCTCAAACCCCCAGTCGGTCGTGGCAGATGGCCGCTCACACTGGGCCTGGTTCTGCTGGAGGTTTCTTCCTGTTAAAAGGGAGTTTTTCCTCTCCACTGTCGCTACATGCATGCTCAGTATGAGGGATTGCTGCAAAGTCAACACCAGTGACTGTCCACTGTCTCTACATGCTCATCCAGGAGGAGTGAATGCTGCAAGTCTCTGACTGGATGCAATCTGCTGGGTTTCCTTAGATAGAAAAACTTTTTATCCAATTTGAATAAAAAGCTAATTCTGACTGCACTGTTCAATTGTTGGGATTAATAGGAATGTACCTGACTGTTGTGAAGTTCCTTGAGATGACATGCGTTGTGAATTGGCGCTATATAAATAAAACTGAATTGAATTGAATTAAATGATTGTGTTAAGCACTGATGTAACCACTAAACCCCATTATAATAAAACTGTTTGTGTTATCTGGTATTCAAATTAGATGTAGATGTAGATTCAATATTAACTGCTGGTGTTGTCCTTTTGGTATATTGCCCTCTACTGATTTGCTAGGGTCATCCATCCTTGGTGAAGGCCCTATCTCAGGTGTATGGGAAGGTCTACGGACGCCAGGTTGACCCTCTTAAAGAAATCCTGGTAACAGTCGGTGGTTATGGTTCCTTATTTAGCGCCATGCAGGGCCTGGTTGATGAAGGAGATGAGGTGATGACCTTCTGTTCCAGCGTTCAAAAGCTTCCATATATACATGCATGTGGGGCATATAGGAGATTTAATATGTGATATTGTTTCCACAGGTGATCATAGTTGAACCTTTCTTTGATTGCTACGTACCGATGGTCAGAATGGCAGGAGCCACGCCTGTGTTGATCCCATTACGGCCTGTAAGTTCCATCTGGAAGTTTCTGCTTTTAATGGCCAGTCCAGTTTTAACCGGTTAGAAATCAGACGTGACTCAAAACCTAACAGTCATGAATACATGAAGCCGCTGACACATACACCTTTTTATTTAATCGTTCCCAGTGAGAGTAGAAATTCCCAGTTGTGTCTATTTGTACCTGTAGTAAAGATGTGTTGACCATTCATCTTAGCATAATTTCTTTAGTTGGTCCAGAGAAATGGGTCCTGGTTCTCCCCTCTATCCAACCCCACAGGTTTTCTGTAGGATTTACATCTGGGGACTGAGCTGACCTAGGTAGATTCTGAGTCAGACAAACCATATCTGTGTTAATTCGATCATAATTCTTTGTTAATTATTCTTATTAACAAGACCCAATCATTAGTGATTTTCACCAGGTTTTTCTGTAAAATCTCTGGGCATTTGGAAGCTTTCGTGAAGCCTGACACTTCACAAGGTTTCCAGAGCTGTTTGAAGAGAAACAGGCTCACAGCATCACTGCAAGAGGGAATCAATTCTACTCCTTGTGACATTCCTGGACCTTTTTTCTGTAAAGGCAGTAGCACTACGATGCTTAATTGCTCTCGTTATCACCATATTTCAGCAGACAGCCTTTTTTAGTCTAGAAAGTTTGCAGTGTTGGCAAATCAGCACAAATGGATTACTGAACTGACAGAACTGATCTCCCAGACCTCTGTTTTTATTTCAACAGGTGCCACTGCCACCTGTATAATATGAGCTACGACAACATTTCATTTCCCTTTGGGATTATTAAAGTATTTTTGAATTAGAATTGAATTGAATTGAATTATAAATGTAAAGACCAAAGAATATTGTGCTTTCAAAAGTGGAATGTTGTTTTTGTCTTATATCTAAAATCTAAAAATGCTTCTAGTTTCTCCTGACCCCAAATACAAAAACAAGACAAGACAAAAACATAACCATATTAGCTTTTTTGGGCTGTTTACAAGATTTATGCAACTTTACTGACATCAAGAAGTGATCATATTTAAGGTTTCATGTTTCTTAACCTGCTGTGCTCACAATGCTGGTGGATGTTTGGAATCATAATGCTAAATTTCCTTTGCCAAATTGCAGCAGTCTGTAAAGAAGACATTCTCAAGTGCCGACTGGTATCTTGACCCAGATGAGCTTTCTGCGAAGTTCAGCTCCAAGACGAAGGCCATCATCATTAATACTCCCAACAATCCATTAGGGAAGGTAAGTATACTCTTGGGCCCCCGCCATTTTCACACTGGGCTACAGCACAGATATTTATTTTGTTGCCCCACCCCATTTCATTATCTCACAAAGTGAGCTCTGGAAGTCTTGCTTTGAACATGCTGCATTAGAATGGGCTGCTGACTGAGTGTCATAGAGACAGATAGAGGCTTCTCCTACCTTCTCCCTGCAGGTTTTCACCAGAGACGAGCTGCAGATGATCGCAGACCTCTGTGTTAAACATGACACGCTGTGCTTCAGTGATGAGGTTTATGAGTGGCTAGTCTATAAGGGACACCAGCATGTCAAAATTGGTGCGTTTCCAGCTCACTTTATTTGCTTACAGACGTTAGGAGAGACCAAAGTAATCAGGCGTATGCCTTATTATAATATTAATAATCTGGAACAGGTTTGTCTCTGCAGCTACTTTGCCTGGAATGTGGGACAGAACGATAACCATCGGCAGTGCAGGGAAAACCTTTAGCGTTACTGGTTGGAAGGTGAGGAAACGTGGATAAAACGTCCAATTTTTAATCACGAATAAGCACTTCTTCCATGTTGTGGAATGTATACCTGTTGTTTCAGCTTGGTTGGTCTATAGGACCTGAACACTTGATAAAACATCTTCAGACCGTCATGCAGAATACTCTGTACACCTGCGCAACACCTCTACAGGTACAACACACAAAAAATTATAGTGCCTTGTATTCCCACCCCTGAAACTTTTTCATGCTGCAATCAAAAACCTCAATGTATTTTAGAACGTTTTGTGATTGACCGTCACACAAAATTGCATAATCCGGAAGTGAATAGCTGAAGCTCAGTCAGATTGAATGGAGAGCATTTGCGAACATCTTGCCAAATATTAACAAGATTTAGGTATGAACTTTGACTGGGCCATTGTAGCTCTGGCTCTGTTAAGCTCCATCCATTTTCCCATCAGCTCTGACAAGCGTCCCTGTCCAGACTAAAGAAAAGAAACCCAGCAGCATGATGCTGCCACCACCATGTTTCACAGTTGGGATGATGTTTTCAGGATGATGTACAGTATCAGTTTTTCTCCACATAATGTAAATTTAGGCCAAAAACACAGCCAGAAATAATTAAATAAGTCACAGTTGGTTTCATCTGACCAGAGAACCTGTCACAAAATCCTAATAGAATAGATTGAAGTTTATGGTTGTAACAAGACAAAATGTGAAACAGTTCAAGGGGTTTGAAGACTTTTGCAAGACCTAAGAGAAACACAAAAGCTACTTGGTTTTCTACTGTTGCTATTCAGGAGGCAGTGGCTCAGGGTTTGCTGCTGAACTATAAGTTAATGGGTCAGCCCAACTGTTACTTCTCTTCACTGGCTGAAGAACTGGAAGGAAAGAGGGACCACCTGGCCACCATTCTGCAGGAGGCTGGGATGACTCCAGTTATCCCAGAGGGTGGCTACTTCATGCTCGTGGATGTAACACCTCTAAGTGAGTTACTGCACCTCACACCAAACACGCATTAACTAACTCCTTCCACAACATTAATCCTTCCACTAATATCACTCCCAAATGCCTGCAGAACTCTAATCTGTAGAATGCACACATATAAATCAAGATATGATTCATTTTTCAGGCCTGTTAACTACTGCAGGTGACATAACCAAATTCCAGCAGTGCTTCTGTGTTGGAAGACGCAACAAATAGGGAATTTTGGAAATCACAATTTCAGTTTTGACATCAGATCAAGAAAACCTTAACATGAAGTCAGATTTCCTCATCATATAGCATGGTCCCTTCAAATGGAAATGTCAAATACAGAGACGTAGGTCCTGAATATAAAAAGAAGGATCTGATTGGAAATGTTGGTTAATCTTTCCTAGACTACAACCCTATAGTTTTTCCTCATTCTGTCTTCACTGAGCAACATATCCAACCCTGAATTGTTCTTCCCATGGAAATATTTTAGAGCAGGACCTGTCACATATGGGCGGAGATGAAGCCTATGACTACAAGTTTGTTAAGTGGATGATTAAAGAAAAGGTAAGATGAGTTCTTTATTTACTTGTGCAGGAAGACGTTTTTCATAAATCAAAGTATTAACTGGTTTCTTACAGAAATTAGCTGCTATTCCCGTCACAGCGTTCGTTGGAGAAGAGTCCAAGGAGCAGTTTGAGAAATATATTCGCCTGTGCTTCATAAAGGTAAGTAGAAAAATGTTTTTTGTGTAAAATGTGCCACTTAATACATGTTAATGGTCAATCTTTTTTGTACAGAGCAGTGGAAACCTGAGATTCGCGTTCTCTTTGTTTTACAGGAAGATAGCACTCTGGAAGCAGCAGGGAAAATCTTAAAAAACTGGAGGAAAGTTTAACAGGACACGGAGTGTGAACAGCTGAACTCTGAAGGAACCCAGATGGACTGCTTTTTAACTGGAAATGGGAAAATTGTTGATAGACGGGTTTATTCTGAATGGAAAAAACCTTTAGTCCGATTTCGCTTCCGGATGATTTTGTCTTTTGCTTTTTTTAAGCGTGCCTCATGGGGAGCAAGAAAATAAATAAAAAAACACTTATTTTCTGAAAGGTTGCATGTCATTTATTTACCACACACACACCAACACACTACTGTAGTGAAAAGGAAGGAAATCTACAAAATAGCCTTCAGTAACTGTTGTGAAAGCCCTCCCTCAAACTTTTAAAAAATATTTCTGCTTTTTTGTCATGCCTTCATGTTTTAGATCGTCAAACAAATTTCATCATTAACTTTGAGTAATACTAAATACATTTTTTTATGTAAAAATATATTACTCGCCATTGTTTAGAAAGTTTATTTCAGTTTCACAAGTCACAGTTTGGGGGTGTGATAACTGCTAGTAGGAGTCGAGAAAGATATTCTATGCATTGATGAGAATAAAGTGGACCTTTTTGAAAGGTGTGCATCTACCTAAATTCTTTCAGATTATTCTTCCAGTGGATCACTTTTTACATTAAAAAACATACAGGTCCTTCTCAAAATATTAGCATATTGTGATAAAGTTAATTATTTTCCATAATGTAATGATGAAAATTTAACATTCATATATTTTAGATTCATTGCACAATAACTGAAATATTTCAGGTCTTTTATTGTCTTAATATGGATGATTTTGGCATACAGCTCATGAAAACCCAAAATTCCTATCTCACAAAATTAGCATATTTCATCCGACCAATAAAAGAAAAGTGTTTTTAATACAAAAAACGTCAACCTTCAAATAATCATGTAGTTATGCACTCAATACTTGGTCGGGAATCCTTTTGCAGAAATGACTGCTTCAATGCGGCGTGGCATGGAGGCAATCAGCCTGTGGCACTGCTGAGGTCTTATGGAGGCCCAGGATGCTTCGATAGCAGCCTTTAGCTCATCCAGAGTGTTGGGTCTTGAGTCTCTCAACGTTCTCTTCACAATATCCCACAGATTCTCTATGGGGTTCAGGTCAGGAGAGTTGGCAGGCCAATTGAGCACAGTGATACCATGGTCAGTAAACCATTTACCAGTGGTTTTGGCACTGTGAGCAGGTGCCAGGTCGTGCTGAAAAATGAAATCTTCATCTCCATAAAGCTTTTCAGCAGATGGAAGCATGAAGTGCTCCAAAATCTCCTGATATCTAGCTGCATTGACCCTGCCCTTGATAAAACACAGTGGACCAACACCAGCAGCTGACACGGTATCCCAGACCATCACTGACTGTGGGTACTTGACACTGGACTTCTGGCATTTTGGCATTTCCTTCTCCCCAGTCTTCCTCCAGACTCTGGCACCTTGATTTCCGAATGACATGCAAAATTTGCTTTCATCTGAAAAAAGTACTTTGGACCACTGAGCAACAGTCCAGTGCTGCTTCTCTGTAGCCCAGGTCAGGCGCTTCTGCCGCTGTTTCTGGTTCAAAAGTGGCTTAACCTGGGGAATGCGGCACCTGTAGCCCATTTCCTGCACACACCTGTGCACGGTGGCTCTGGATGTTTCTACTCCAGACTCAGTCCACTGCTTCCGCAGTTCCCCCAAGATCTGGAATCGGCCCTTCTCCACAATCTTCCTCAGGGTCCGGTCACCTCTTCTCGTTGTGCAGCGTTTTCTGCCACACTTTTTCCTTCCCACAGACTTCCCACTGAGGTGCCTTGATACAGCACTCTGGGAACAGCCTATTCGTTCAGAAATTTCTTTCTGTGTCTTACCCTCTTGCTTGAGGGTGTCAATAATGGCCTTCTGGACAGCAGTCAGGTCGGCAGTCTTACCCATGATTGGGGTTTTGAGTGATGAACCAGGCTGGGAGTTTTAAAGGCCTCAGGAATCTTTTGCAGGTGTTTAGAGTCAACTCGTTGATTCAGATGATTAGGTTCATAGCTCGTTTACAGACCCTTTTAATGATATGCTAATTTTGTGAGATAGGAATTTTGGGTTTTCATGAGCTGTATGCCAAAATCATCCGTATTAAGACAATAAAAGACCTGAAATATTTCAGTTAGTGTGCAATGAATCTAAAATATATGAATGTCAAATTTTCATCATGACATTATGGAAAATAATGAACTTTATCACAATATGCTAATATTTTGAGAAGGACCTGTACAATAATACAAAGAGTTTTAGTATTTCGTTTGTTTTTATTTTCTATATATTTTTAGCCGTTTCACGCAGATTAATGTGACAATGTCACTCAATAATGTTAATGGTAGCACGGTGCAGTACACTGATGGTTGGAGATGGGGCTTCAGCCATCAGTGAGTCAGTGGAAACGCAACAGGTACTGTACCTGGCACAATGAAACCATGGTGCGGAGCTGTGCCTCCTAAAACGTGCAAGTGGAAACAACGCAATAGTGGTGGTAGTGCCTGGGGCTGATTTGTTCTTCAAAACTGGGAGAATTTAAGGAGAATGCCCCACCATCAGTTTATGATCTTAAGATTAAGTGTATTGTGGTGTATTGAATGTCCAGATTTAAACCCAAATTAGATTCATGACCTTAAAGGATGTTCAATCTGAAGAACATACAGGTGAGGCTGAATTAAAGAGTATGCAAAGTAGAGTGGGCCAACTGTCCTCCACAGCGATGTAAAACACTAATTGTAGTCATCCCAAAACCTTGAAGGCAGTTGTTGCTCCAAGAAGGAGGCAGAGCCGGAAAACTCAGGAGAATGCAATTCCATCACTGTGGCAGAGGTTGTCGAGGTAGTTGAAAAGCTCCCCGGTGGCAGGGCGCCAGGTGTGGTTTTGTGTGTGATTTGGCCTTAAATACTGAATGCTCTGGTCATTGTGGGGGTTGACATGGTTGACATGCCTCTTTAATGTTGCATGATGGACCTGGACAACACTGTTGGAGTGGCTAACTGGGGTGGTGGTCTCAATTTTTAAGAAAGTGGACTGGAGTGTGATCCAGTTATTGAGGCATCACACCTCTCAGCCATCCTGGGAAACCTTACGTTGGGGTGTTTGAGAGGAGGGTCCGATTGATAGTCAAACCTTGGATCCTGGAGGAGAAATGTGGCTTTCGACCTGGCCGTTAAACACTGGACCAGATCTTTACTCGCAGAATTGCTAAGGGGTTTATGTGCATATGCTTCTCCAGTCTACATGAGTGAAGGCCTATGACCATTTCCCCCAAGGTATTTTTTTTTTTGGGGGGGGGGCATTTGAGTGGCTTACATGGGCAATCCCATACTTGTATGCCCAAAGCAAAAGTTCTGTCTGCAATCTTGGCACAACGTCGAGCCAGTTCTTTGTGTATGATGTACTCCGCCAGGGCTGCCACTTGTCACCGATCTTGTTTGTGTTCATGGATTGGGATCTCATGGATCTCTCTTTGGAAACCTCAAGGTCTTATCTTTGCAGATGATGTGGTTCTGTAGGCTTCCTCAGGCCATGACCTCCAGCGTACACCGGAGCAGTTTGCAGCTTAGTGTGAAGTGATCGGAATGAGAGGCAGCTCCTCTAAGTCTGAGGCCATAGTTCTCAACTGGAAAAAGGAAGACTGCCTCCTCTGGGTTAGGGGTCAGAATGCCTCAAGCAGATGAGTTTAAGTATCCTGGTGTTCTGTTCATGAGTGATGGTAGTGTTAGGATTATGATTATTGTTTATTAATATTCATCAAGAATTATAATTAAAAATCATAATTTGAGAAAATCAATTTCTTAACCAAAAATCCTCATTTATGAATCGAAACCAGAGATGTCTTCTGGTGTTGTAATTGTGGCTCAACGCCTTTGATAATTACAACTGTTAAATACTCAGTAATAATTAATAACTATTACTAGATGTCACTGTTTAATCAACCGTTTCTGCCGAAAGGTGGGGAACTTAAACCTTATTTTGACTGACAAATCACTCTTGCACAAAATACACACAAACAACTTCTCTTTATCTATGTGAATATTTATTAACTCAACAGCCCGCTACACCTCGCTCTTCCGATTCAATAATCTTCACCTGATCAAACATGCAAAGTTCTAGACAGAAGGGTAAAATATCTAACTAAACAAAATAAAACAAAACAGCAGTGGGTGTGTATGGAATTAAACCAGCAGTTATGGCAAAATCTGACAAAGGAATATGGTGTTGAATGGAGTTTTGGGAGCGTAGCCCCCCCCCCCCCCCCAACGTGTAGCTTAGTTACAGTGAGTCATAAAACTTCCCCCACACTGGGGATGTTCGAGAACACAAAGGGTTATAAAACTTTTGGCGGCAACTCATAAAACCCGAAGTTGGAGACAAAGAAAATTGTGAATTTCAGCATGAGGTTATTATAGCAGTCAGTCTTACAGTGCACCTATGCTCAGGTGTTCGCACGGTAAAAACACAACTTGAGAAGCGCGCCGGCTTCAGAGTACAACAGCAAGTTTCAAAACAATGGCATGCACATACAATTCAGAACACATCAGACTATAAGTGGCGAATCTAATCGCACTAAAATCCTATCTCTACCTTGCCCAGACGACTTTACTAGAAATAAAATAATAAAAAGAACGGAGTTACTTGGTGGAGTCTTCATTCTGGGGCAGCGAGTGATGAAAATGGGGAGGGAGTTACTGCGCGTCCACAGTTAAACTCCAAGAAGAGCGGTCAATCTCCGTCCTCTGGCCTCCTTTGGCGAAAGGGGAAAATATGATCTGACCGTCAGCAATCGACTGGAACAAAACAAGGTGGCGATCCGTCTCCTTGAAACCTCTGTGAGGATTTTTTTCTTCTGTTAAACTCACGTCTTCGATCGGCAAAGTGAAATTTCTGGCCTTCTTATTTCAGAAACCTCTTTCATTAATTTTTCTTTTTCGTTGGCCAACGGTGGAGAATAAACGAAAAATCCACGTGGGACCTCTTCTCCAGAATGATGTGCTTCAGTTGCTGGTCCGGTTTCCAGCGTGAAAAGCGCCTCCTTAAAGTGTCTTGTGACGTCAGACTTGGGACGCCCCATCATATTAGCCGCAGTGTCCGCTGGGATTCGTAGTAGTGGACTATCCTGGGATAGAAAATGGCCGATGACGCCAAAAGGCCTGGTAGCGTCCAGCAACGTGCAAATGGTCCAATATTCAGCACAACATGTGATCCAACAGTAGGATGGAACGAGAAACTGTGGATTCATTTGCAGTAATGCAGGTGCTGCACCAGTCTGTTGTAGTGAAAAAAGAGCATAGCCAAAAAGCAAAGCTCTCGATTTACTGGTCCGTCTACGTTCTGACCATCATCTATGGTAATGAGATAATGGATCATGACTGAAGAACGATATCCTGGATACAAACTAATTTCTTGAGATTCCCCTTTGGAGGAGGTGGACAGCCTTAGGGATAAGGTGAGGAGCTTGAAGTAAAGCTGCTGCTTCTCCGCATTGAAGGTTTTCCAGGCATGTCCCATTAGGAGGAGACCCTGGGGAAGACCCAGAACTCACTGTTGGAACTATATAGGAAGTCTGAATGGGGGACAGATACCTTTTTTACAACACCCGTTTTAGAGACAATCTCTTACGGTCTTGGTTTATTTAAATTTAATTGAATTTACAAGTGTGGTATATTGTGGCCAAAGTGGCTGAAGAAGGGCAGCAGACTGATGTTCTCCAGTGTAGCAGGTGGTTTATTTACAAAAAGAACAACCACAAATATGTACAAAAATGACTTAAACTTGAAAGTGACAAAATAAACATAACTATACTCAAACCAACCAAAATTAACATCACGTGCACACAGCTACACTGACCTGGTCCTCCCTCCTAAACTTCTTTCCTGATCTGCTTAAATACCTTCATGCCCTTCCAAACACAATTAACTGAAATTGAATCTTCCATCTTACAGGTATATTCCAACATGAGAAATAATCTCAAATCACTGAAGCTACTTCTATCTAGCAACAACTCTGTGTTTACGGTTTAACAATTATATCCTAACTCTAACACATCAAAACTAACAAACAAAACTCCAAAGTTAACTTAACACTTTAACAGTTTCTTCTCCCCTCTTCACCTGGTACCTCCGTGACATCACTTCCCTGAAATCTCCAAATATAGGAAGTTAGGCCGCACCTCCTCCTTTAGTTCCTTGAACACAGGTAAGTGGTAAAATCACTAGCCGGAACTAGGCAAATGGAGTTCATCCATTTTACCACACTCCCCCACCCTTAAGACCGTTACTCCTCTGAGTCACGGGACAGGAAGTCGGCAATGACATTCTTGTGTCCTGGCCTATACTGGACCTGAAAACGAAAAGGCTGGAGAGACAAATACCATCTTGTTATTCTGGCATTAGTGTTTTTCATATTGTGGATCCATTGCAAAGCACGATGATCAGACTCAAGAATAAACTCTTTTCCAATTAGGTAATATCTTAAGGTATCTAGGGCCCATTTAATAGCCAATGCCTCCTTTTCAACTGTCGAATACCTCATTTCTCTTGGAAAAAGTTTCCGACTGATGTACTGAACTGGAAACTGCTGTCCTTCCTCACCCTGCAGTAAAACAGCTCCCAGTCCCACCTCAGATGCATCTGTTTGCACTGTAAAATGAAGATTAAAATCTGGACACTGCAAAACAGGATTCTGACACAAACAGTTCTTCAAATCATTGAATGCATCCTCAGTCTCTTTAATCCACTTGATCTTTGTAGGACTGGATTTTCTTGTCATGTCAGTCAGTATAGCAGCTCTTGAAGAAAAGTTGGGAATGAGTCTACGGTACCAACCCAGCAAACCCAAGAATGATCTAAATCTTTTCTTAGTGTTTGGCAATGGTGCTGCCGCAACTGCATCCACTTTTCCCATCTGGGGGCGAATACCTCCACCTCCGATTACATAACCCAGGTACTGCACCTCAGGCTTAGCAATGTGGCATTTCTTGGCATTCATGACAAGTCCAGCATTCTTAATTCGTTGAAACACATCTGCAAGATGTTTCAGATGATCCTTCCATGTTCGACTGAAGACAACAATATCATCAATGTATGCAGCTGCATATTGCTCAGCACCCCTCAGAACTTGATCCACCAACTTTTGAAACGTTGCTGGTGCTCCATGCAACCCAAACCGCATCACACTGAATCTGAACAATCCACTTGGTACTCTGAATGTTGTTAAATCCTTTGAAGATTCTGTCAAAGGGACTTGCCAATATCCTTTACAGAGGTCAAGGGTTGTTAAAACGTTTGCATTCCCCAAGCGATCAATCAGTTCATCAACTCTCGGCATGGGATAAGGATCAAAAGCAGACAGAATTCAACTTAGAAAAGTTTACACAAAATCTAAGTTTAGAATCATCTTTCTTTGGGACAAGCACAACAGAACTGCACCACTCACTGTGTGATGGCTCAATGATTCCTGCAGCCAACATCTCCTCAAGCTCATTTTTCAGCTCAGGTAACAGCTTAGCTGGAATCCGGCAAGTGGTATCTCTGATTGGCCGTTGATTTGGAGAATACAGACTGATCTTATGTTCAACTAAGTTTGTCCGGCCTGGCTTCAGACTGAAGAGTTCCTCCGTCATAAGAGACTGCACCTCCTGACGCCTTTCCAATGGCAAATGATGAAGGTCTGGAAGCACAGTTCCAGCAGCTGAAGATGGAAAATACTGCTCCTGAAGTTCTTCTTCATCCACCACTGTGCACGCCCACATTGATGTTGAGTTCTGTGGCTGGTCAATCCACTCCTTCAAAAGATTAACATGGAACACTTGATGGTTCTTCCGACAATCTGGTAAATCAAGCTCATATGTGACTGGGTCCGTTTTCTTTGTGACCTCATATGGTCCTTGCCACTTTGCCAGAAGACTGCTCTCAGAGGTTGGCAGCAGCAGAAGAACTTTCTGCCCTTCACAAAAAACTCTTCTTCTTGAGGCTTTGTCATATCTCTGCTTTTGCTGTTGTTGTGCCTGAGCCAGATTATCATTAGCAAGTTCCTGCATCTGTTTCAATTTCTCTCTCATTTTGAGAACATAAGAAAGTTCACTAAACCTCTGCTCTGACACAAAACCCTCCCAAGCCTCTTTCAGAACATCCATTGGGCCTCTGAGAAGATGCCCATACAGCAGCTCGAATGGTGAAAATCCAGTAGAGGTTTGTGGAACTTCTCTGTATGCAAATAAGAGAAATGGAAGCCATTGGTCCCAATCTGACACCACATTATTAACAAACTTCCTAAGCATGGATTTCAAGGTCTTATTAAATCTCTCCACAAGCCCATCAGTCTGTGGATGATAGGGGCTGGTCTTGATCCCTTGAATTCCTAACAAGCTGTACACGTCTTTAAGTAACTTAGATGTAAAATTGGTGCCCTGATCAGTGATGATTTCTTTTGGAATTCCCACTCTAGAAAATAACTGAATAAGACAGTTAACAATCTGGCGAGCCTTTATCTTCTTTAGGGGAAAAGCTTCAGGATATTTTGTGGCATAGTCACAAACTACAAGTATGTACTTATGACCTGCTTTACTTCGCTCTAAAGGGCCAACTATGTCCATTGCAATGCGTGAAAAGGGCATATTAATGATGGGCATAGTGATAAGTGGGGCCCGATCTGCCTTTCTACCTGGGGCTGTTAACTGACACTGTGGTCATGCTTTACAGTATTTTACTGTATCACTGAACTGTTGGGGCCAATAAAACCTGGGGGCCATTCTAGAAAATGTTTTAGATTACCCCAAATGTCCTGCCCAGGGAATAAAATGACTCATTTTCAGGGCTGTAGATCTTAAACTCTGTGGGATCACCAACTGATCACCAATCTGGCTGCAGCGATACAACAAATCCCCCTTAACCACAAACACTTCCCTTCTTCCTTCCACTTGAGTTGACTCAGGAACACTCTTAGAAAACAATGGTTCAAGTGTAGGATCTTCTTTCTGTAGCTTAGCCACCTCACTGGAATTAGGAAGAGCCTCAGCCATTAATGGATCTAATGTGTGCTCAGCCATTTTTGTTCCTCTCACCTTTCCATATCTTCTCTGTCTCTTAGTCTTTTTTGTTTTAACAGAAGTGCTAGAGTCATCTATAGGAACATCCGCATCTCTAAAAGGCAATTCATCCCACCTCAAAGCATTAGCCAGTTCCTCCTTAGCTTTTGACCTTGTGACCGCCAGTAAACTCTCATCATCTTTAGCCTGACCGGAATGCTTAGCTATTAGCTCTGCCAGTATAGGAATATCTCGGCCCAACACCACTTGATACGGCAATGTTTGAAGTACTCCTACTGAAAGAGTATAAACCTGACCTCCCACTCCAATTGCAACCTCAGCAATGGAGTAAAATACTTTGTCCCCATGAATACAGCAAATATCAACAGTTGTTCCACAAAAAATTACATCCTTAGGAAGACTATCTTGTCTAACCAGAGAACGATTACTTCCTGAATCTAATAGATCTACACAGGGTTTGTCTTTAATAAGCACTCCTAATGAAGGTTCATGTGGCAGACTGTCAAATAAATTTTTATCATCCTGCCTGACTCGAGTTTGTGTCTCCAAACACATATAGTTTTTACTAATCCACCTCTTTGTACACTGCGCTTTTAGATGACCTACTTGACCACACAAATGACATGATTTACTGGCTTTATGTCTTGCCCCATATCTGGCAGGATCAGTATTAGACCAGCTTTGTCTTGAGTACTTAACTTTAGAGTCAGTGTCAGAAAATGACATGGTTGATGGCATATAAGATGGGGACTTAACTTGAATGAAATCTTTTATTGGTCGACGAGCTGCTAAGAAAGCTTCGGCCAGTTCTGCTGCTTCCTTGGATGTCTTCGGATTGCGCTCCTTAACCCATGTCCGAAGATCCAGAGTCAGAACCTTCAAAAACTGTTCCAGGACAATGGCATCTCCAATTTGTTCCTTTGTCTTTGTTTCAGGATTCATCCATTTGAGGTATAACTCCTTGAGGTGGACCTGCAGTTCTCTTGGGGTTTCCTCCTCTCCAAAAGTACTGGAACGGAACCTCATCCGATAAAAGTCCACACTTATTTCAAACTTCTGCAAGACAGCACATTTCACTTTTGCATAGTTCATAGTATCATCCATATCGATGGCTACATATGCAGAACGAGCTCTGCCAGTTAGCAGTGGGGCTAGAGGAAGAGCCCACTCATCCTAAGGCCATTGACAGGCATGAGCAATTCTTTCAAAGGTAATTAGATAATGTTCAGTGTCCTCACATTCATTGTAGGGATGCATTTTTGGCCCTTTCCAGCCTGGATTTCTCACCAGAGATGAATACTGTGCCCAATAGATCGAAGAACCGGATCAGAATCAAGCCTGTCTGGATCTTGTGGACTGTGAGATGGTTCAGAATCAGGTCCCTTCCCAGCTGATGTAGATACTGGAACTTCCGATGACTGCTGATGGGTCCCCTGCTGCACCTGCTGTTGAAGTTGAGCAAACTGATGTCCGATGTGCCTCCATCTGTCCTCCTGGCGTTTGTACTCCTGCTCCAGTTTAGCATCATGTTCCGCTTGTTGTTGCATTAAAGACTGCAAAACTCTTGTCAGTTCAGCCACATTCCCTTGTCCATCATCGTAACCACTTACTGCCCCTTGTTGGTCACCGGCATCATGTGATTTTTCTATGTCACATTCTGGAACTGGCCCCTTCTTTGGTCGGGTAGACATCTTATCCACTCCCTCTTACTTGGCCTGGATTTAGGCTCCAGTATCTGTAGAGGCATGGGTTCATATCCCATCACTGTCACCAAATGTGGTACATTGTGGCCAAAGTGGCTGAAGAAGGGCAGCAGACTGATGTTCTCCAGTGTAGCAGGTGTTTTTTTTTACAAAAAGAACAACCACAAATATGTACAAAAATGACTTAAACTTGAAAGTGACAAAATAAACATAACTATACTCAAACCAACCAAAATTAACATCACGTGCACACAGCTACACTGACCTGGTCCTCCCTCCTAAACTTCTTTCCTGATCTGCTTAAATACCTTCATGCCCTTCCAAACACAATTAACTGAAATTGAATCTTCCATCTTACAGGTATATTCCAACATGAGAAATAATCTCAAATCACTGAAGCTACTTCTATCTAGCAACAACTCTGTGTTTACGGTTTAACAATTATATCCTAACTCTAACACTTCAAAACTAATAAACAAAACCCCAAAGTTAACTTAACACTTTAACAGTTTCTTCTCCCCTCTTCACCTGGTACCTCCGTGACATCACTTCCCTGAAACCTCCAAATATAGGAAGTTAGGCCGCACCTCCTCCTTTAGTTCCTTGAACACAGGTAAGTGGTAAAATCACTAGCCGGAACTAGGCAAATGGAGTTCATCCATTTTACCACAACAAGCATAAGAACATTTGCTTTTGTTCTCAGGTTCAGTTCTGTATTGACAAGACACACCTGCCCACACTAACATCATCAGTAAAACTCGTCAGGACAACTGTGGGTGATGCATAGCTCTCTCCATGACATCTTCATCATCATTGGTAGCCATCATTACTGAATCACAATGGTGAGGTACTGTTGATCAATTTTTGGGTGTCTTGGTCTCATGATGTCAAAATGTGAACAGCATGTTGAGGAGGACTGTTTAAATACCAATTCTGATTGACCCTGGACATTTATTGGTGGGTCTAATATGCATCAATGAACATTACAGATTTAAATAAACTCTTAAGGAGGTAAAACCTTTCAATAGGGAACAGTGGTTCAGGTGGTAGGGGTTCGTCCTGTTAACGGTGGGCTACCGGTTTGAAGACATGTTCCATTTGACTGATTGTGTCCTTGGGCAAGATACTTCACCAGCCTTGCCTGCTGATGGTGATCAGAGGACCCGGTGGCGCAGATTGTATGGCAGCCCCATCTGTCCATGACTGATTGTAGTGTAAAGCCATTTATCAGAGTGCTCTCTAACATCATCCACCAACAGCAGGTCATCAGATAAGCTTGTATTAGCTTGGGCTGGTGTACAGAAATATCTCAGAAGAAGTTTCAACATACATTTTTTGACCTTTTATAAGACCATTTAACACTATAAAAACTGATAATTGTAACTGATTACCATAGATGTAATGTCCATCCAAGTATTGTAATGTAAAATCTGGCAAGGCTTTAAACTAGTTACACTGCCTTATAAAAGTATTCACACCACTTGAACTTTTTCAGTTCTCTGCTATTGCATAGGACAATAAAAAATGGCTTCCTACATCTTTTTCATAAATTAATATCTGAAAACTGAGGCATGCTCTTTTATGGTATGTTTTCTTTTACTCTGTAGCCTCTTAAAGACTTTAGTCCAGTGCAACCAGTTGTCTTTAGAAATCACCCAATTAGTAAATAGAGTCCATCTAATTAAGTAATTTAATCTCAGTATGAATCCAGCTCTTCTGTGAAGGCCTCAGAGGTTTTTTGGAGGACATTAGAGAACAAAGAGCATCACGAAGACCAAGGAACACATCAGACAGGTCAGAGAGAAAGTTGTGGAGACATTTGAACCAGGGGTGGGTTAGAAAACAATATAATAAGCTTTGAACATTTCATGGAGCACTGTTCAATTCATCATCTGAAAACAGAGTATGGCATAACTGCAAATGTACCAAGACATGAACATCCACCTGATCTCAGCATCTAGGTAAACAGCAGCCAAGAGGTAACTCTGGAGGAGCGCCAGAAATCCACAGCTTGATTAGAAAAAACTGTTCACATAACTATTAATAGTGCACTACACAAATCTAGAATTTCCCATGAGATACAAAAAGCCAGGAATCTCCTCTGCTGTTTGTCACAAGGTATTTATGGAATACAGCAAACATACAGCAAACATAGAGGCTGCAAAAGACTTGAGACAGAAGTGGACGTTAACGTCTAGCAGGACAACAACTTTAAACATACATACATATTTGTAATGTGTTAGACTGGTCTAAAGTCCAAACAGAAATCCAACTAAGAAGATGTAGCAAGACTAGGAAAATGAGGTTCACAGGGACTCTAAATCTGTTAACTACTGTGTTAAACCACCAGGGAGAGACAAAGTACACGGGACTGGGACAGAACTCTTTCCTCCTGTAATAAGAGTGTTTGGAGTTGTTTTCTGATACTGTAGCAGACACAGTTCGAAAACCACAACAGAACAACATCAATTTAGCAGATCAGACTTCTTGAGGCACCTACTTTTGTATTCACAGTTATCTATGTGCTGTCAACATGGCTGCTGCTGTGATTGGATGGAAATACAATATAAAAGCACCAGGGCTGATGACCTAAAAACCGGAAAGGCCTTATTGCTGCTGCAGATAAAGTTTAAACTAGAACGAAAATTATGTGTTTATTTAACGGACTGCACTACCCGTCAAAAGTTTGGACACACCTTTGTCATTCAATGGCTTTTCTTTATTTTTATTACTTTCTACATTGTAAATACGTACTAAGGAAGCAAATTAAACAGCGTACAACATTTAAATATACATTTAAAATAACTAAGAACACATTTTATATTTTATATTTTTCAAAATAGTCCCTCTTTGCTTTGATTACTGGTTTGCAGAGTCTCGGTATTCTCTAAATGAGCTTCATGGGGAAGTTACCAGAAATGATTTTCCAACAGTCATGAAGAAGTTGCCAGAGTGGAATGAAAGTGAGTTCCAAAAATGAAAATAAAGAAAAAACGTTTAATGAGAAGGTGTGTCCAAACTTTTGCCCAAATAATGCATATGCTTCTTAATATTACCAAAGGAATTCATCCCTCCTAAAACAATTTAGGAGGTGTAAAAGAATTAATCCTTTTCACAATTTGTCACATTACTGTTACAAACTTCAAAGCATTTTATTCGAATTTTCTGTGTCAGACCAAAATCAAACTATTGCACAATAGTGAAGTGGAAGAAAATTATTTATGGTTTTCATAATTTTACGAATAAAAGTCTGAAATGTGTGGCATGTGTTTGTATTCAACCTCAAAGAGTCAATCCTTTTAGAACCACATTTGCCTCCAATTACAGCTGCAAGTCTTTGTGGTATACAGGTCCTTCTCAAAATATTAGCATATTGTGATAAAGTTCATTATTTTCCATAATGTAATGATGAAAATTTGACATTCATATATTTTAGATTCATTGCACACTAACTGAAATATTTCATGTCTTTTATTGTCTTAATACGGATGATTTTGGCATACAGCTCATGAAAACCCAAAATTCCTATCTCACAAAATTAGCATATCATTAAAAGGGTCTCTAAATGAGCTATGAACCTAATCATCTGAATCAACGAGTTAACTCTAAACACCTGCAAAAGATTCCTGAGGCCTTTAAAACTCCCAGCCTGGTTCATCACTCAAAACCCCAATCATGGGTAAGACTGCCGACCTGACTGCTGTCCAGAAGGCCACTATTGACACCCTCAAGCAAGAGGGTAAGACACAGAAAGAAATTTCTGAACGAATAGGCTGTTCCCAGAGTGCTGTATCAAGGCACCTCAGTGGGAAGTCTGTGGGAAGGAAAAAGTGTGGCAGAAAACGCTGCACAACGAGAAGAGGTGACCGGACCCTGAGGAAGATTGTGGAGAAGGGCCGATTCCAGACCTTGGGGGACCTGCGGAACCAGTGGACTGAGTCTGGAGTAGAAACATCCAGAGCCACCGTGCACAGGCGTGTGCAGGAAATGGGCTACAGGTGCCGCATTCCCCAGGTCAAGCCACTTTTGAACCAGAAACAGCGGCAGAAGCGCCTGACCTGGGCTACAGAGAAGCAGCACTGGACTGTTGCTCAGTGGTCCAAAGTACTTTTTTCGGATGAAAGCAAATTCTGCATGTCATTCGGAAATCAAGGTGCCAGAGTCTGGAGGAAGACTGGGGAGAAGGAAATGCCAGAGGTCCAGTGTCAAGTACCCACAGTCAGTGATGGTCTGGGGTGCCGTGTCAGCTGCTGGTGTTGGTCCACTGTGTTTTATCAAGGGCAGGGTCAATGCAGCTAGCTATCAGGAGATTTTGGAGCACTTCATGCTTCCATCTGCTCAAAAGCTTTATGGGGATGAAGATTTCATTTTTCAGCACGACCTGGCACCTGCTCACAGTGCCAAAACCACTGGTAAATGGTTTACTGACCATGGTATCACTCTGCTCAATTGGCCTGCCAACTCTCCTGACCTGAACCCCATAGAGAATCTGTGGGATATTGTGAAGAGAACGTTGAGAGACTCAAGACCCAACACTCTGGATGAGCTAAAGGCCGCTATTGAAGCATCCTGGGCCTCCATAAGACCTCAGCAGTGCCACAGGCTGATTGCCTCCATGCCACGCCGCATTGAAGCAGTCATTTCTGCCAAAGGATTCCCGACCAAGTATTGAGTGCATAACTGTACATGATTATTTGAAGGTTGATGTTTTTTGTATTAAAAACACTTTTCTTTTATTGGTCGGATGAAATATGCTAATTTTGTGAGATAGGAATTTTGGGTTTTCATGAGCTGTATGCCACAATCATCCGTATTAAGACAATAAAAGACCTGAAATATTTCAGTTAGTGTGCAATGAATCTAAAATATATGAATGTAAAATTTTCGTCATCACATTATGGAAAATGAACTTTATCACAATATGCTAATATTTTGAGAAGGACCTGTATTTCTACCAGCTTTACACATTAAAGTAAAATCAGTCAGTCATTTTCTACCACTTATTCCATAGTGGGTCGCGGGGGAGCTGGTGCCTATCTCCAGCAGTCTATGGGCGAGAGGCAGGGTACACCCTGGACATGTCGCCATTCCATCACAGGGAAACACACAAACAACCATGCACACATTCATTCATACACCTAAGGGCAATTTAGAGTGACCAATTAACCTAACAGGCATGTCTTTGGACTGTGGGAGGAAGCCGGAGTACCCAGTGAGAACCCACGCATGCACAGGGAGAACATGCAAACTCCATGCAGAAAGACCCCCGGTCGGGAATCAAACCCAGGACCTTCTTGCTGCAAGGCAATAGTGCTACCAACTGCGCCACCGTGCAGCCCTAAAGTAAAATCCTTTATTCAAAATAGCTCAGGTTGAATGGAGAGCATCTATGAACATCAGTTTAAATGTCACACATTCTCAGTTGGATTTAGGTCTTGACTCTGATAGGTTATTCTAACACATAATATGCTTAGATTGCAACCATTTGATTGATGCTCTGGCCGGTCATTTAGGGTTGTTACCCTGCTGGTAGGTGAACGTCTGCCCAAGTCTCAAGTCTTTTGCAACCTCTAACAGGTCTTATTCCAGAATTGTGCTGTTTTCATCCATCTCTCCATCAACTCTGACCACCTGCCCTGTCCTTACACATGTAGCATTTTGCATGTAATTTGTGCTGCAAATGGGACAGTATTTTTCTTGCCACTTTTTTTTTAAAGCCTAGATTTGTGAAAAACACAGGTAATAATTATGTCATTAAAATCCTGCAGTGCATGCAAGGTCCCCCTGCTCAAGCCACAGCATGCCCAGGCTTGTCTGAAGTTTGCCAATGACCATCTGAATGATCCAGAGGAGGAATAGTAGAAGGTTGTGTTGTCTGATGACACAAAAATACAGCTTTTTGGTCTAAACTCCACTCGCCGTGTTTGGAAGAAGAAGGATCAGTACAACGCCAAGAACCCTCTTCCCTACTGTGAAGCATGGAGGTGGAAACATCATTCTTTGGGGATGCTTTTCTGCAAAGGGGAAAGGGCGACTGCACCGTATTAAGGGGAGGATGGATGGGGCCATGTATCGGGAGATCTTAGCCAACGACCCTCCTTCCCTCAGTAAGGCCATTGAAGATGGGTCGTGGCTGGGTCTTCCAGCCTAACAACGACCCAAAGCACACAGCCAGGGCAACTAAGGAGTGGCTCTGTAAGAAGCATCTCAAGGTCCTGGAGAGGCCTATTTACAATGACTTTAGCAAGTCACTGTCAATGACAAGGTTGCAATGGTTGCTTTTTATAGTTATTCAAACCAAAAGGTAGGGCCTAAAAGAACAGGAAAAGGTGGTCGGTAGCTCATTAAACTAATCATAGTTGTTGAAGACCCAGTGATTTTATTTAAAATGTAAATACCGTAGAGTGTGGTAAGGATGTGCAGATGCTTGAGATGTTGACATTTTATTAGAAGCTAGAAGTAAAAGTTCCATTCTATCAGTTAGTAATAAATAACAGAGATATTTTTATTTAGTGTGTAGACTGTGTAACTTGAGGGAACATCGACAAATAATGATGGTGTTCCATGCTAGAAGCCTGGAACTCTTGCTCTGTAAATTTGCAATAGTCAATACCCAACTTCAAGCTGTTACGGTCAGATGCAGCAGCATGCCTGCACTTAATCCGGTGGAAGAAGCGTTATCAGATTAAATGCTTTTAATTGTAGCTTCAGAGTTAATAGTTAACGTTCCAAGCTACTTGGCGTGAAATTGTGCCGCCAGTAGGGATGAAGGTGTTGTGCTCTGCTAGACAAATGTTTGGAAAGTGAGGAGGCCCAGCCTCAGACTCCCTGAGATTAACATCAGCATGGCTAGGCTGGTTGAACATGTCAGTGTGTGCATGCTGATAATGTCAAGGAAACCAAGGGCCATGTTTATAAATATCCATGTTATAAAGATCTGTTTCTTTTGCACAGACTCCTCTGTAACTCAGTCCCATTCTTTGGTTCAGAGTCCAAGACTTCATGGATTCAGTCTTGGCAGGCAACTTGATGTGTTGGTGAACTTCAGTGGCCTAAACAAATAATGGTCTGCACTTGTAATATAGTGTGAGAACCGTTCCTGGGAACAAGACTGCAGAGAAAAATCCAAACAGGATTATAATGCAGGCTGCTGTTATCAGACATCTTTAATGTGCATTTCACAGATCCCCGTGGATTAGGTGGAACACCATCACATAATTTATGTTAATTATGATTACTGTCCCAAATCTAATGTCACAATCCCGCTATGAAGGAGGATTTAGGTTACTGATGTCCTAAAAATCAGACCAGATGTTTGTGCTACCTCATATTGCCTCTAGGTGGCTCTATTGGTCATGTTAAAGAAAATCATTCACGCTGCCTGTCTTCCTACCGTGTTTGATGTAGCCAGTACAGAGGAGGATATTACTTTCATTTAATAGAACCATGACATCATTCCCTGTACTTAAACTGTGTATAAAACTCCCAACCTTATACTTTATAGTAACACTGATGGAATTATAAGGTACTTCAAGAACAATGTTGAAATTAACTATTACAATTTAATAACAAAATTAGTGTAACAATTTGCACACATTTTGTACTAAGAAGGTGGGATGTAAACCTTTTTCCTGACAACCACAACTAAGATGTGCTGCGCATGGTAACAACGGCCTCAAGGCACAACAGTTGTCTCGAGGAAATTCCAACATCAAGATCTTCACTCTGAAGTTTATACTTTCCCGTGGCACACAAAAGTCTTATTTTAAACAGTAGATGTCACTGCAGAGAAAATCTGCCTATTTTTCAGATTTAGTAGCAGATAATGACTGTATAAATTAAGTGCATTTCTAGCATCCAACTCTACCTTGATCTTATGTGTTACATTTAGTTGTTTTCGGCAGTGTATGTAACATTTTGTCATAAATATTCCCTCTGTGTGTATACCCAACCATGCATACCTTTCAAAACATATGTGCTTTTACTTGTCCTCTTTGGTGAATGCCACTTGTGGCATGCATGGAATGTTACAAAAATGGGAACCTGCACGACCGAACGGAACCACAGAGCGCACCCTATCCTGAAAAATTCTGTTTCTATCACAAGACACCATTCGAGAGAACAGAAACAGCAGCTCAGCTAGCTACTATCTCAGCTAGCTAGCACGTTTTACTTTAGCATTGTTGCTAAACTAGCTAAAACTGGATATAAACTTGTTGCTTCAACACAGAAACCTTCTTTACCACAGCTCCCATGACAGTTTTTCAGCTGACATTCATTAACAAAATAACCAATCAAAATATAGCCTTACCTTTTTTGTTGGACAAGCCACACAATGACTGAGGACAGCTAATGGTTGATTGAATCAACATCTTCAGGTAAAGTCTATTTAAACCTTTAGGTAGATTTTGTTTTCTAAATAAAGTAGAATTAAACCATATTTACATGTACATACCAGCATACCTGATCATTAAATTAAATGTATGAATGATTTGATGACAAATATTTAAGGCCCTCCAAAATTTATTTTACAGTGTAAAAAAAGTAAGGTGCTAACAAACTTGGTCAAGCTGTTGCAACAAACATAGTTACGCAGATTTTCCATCTCTAGTAAGGCACTACGGGTAAGAAATGACTTGACCCCACATATCCCAATTAGCTTCTTAGTATTATCTGTCTCTTTAATGGCAGAGTTGCAGTCTGCTATCCCTCATTAGAACCTCTGTGCCTCCGCAGCTCTGTGTTATAAAGAGCCTGGGCCAAGATAATCATCACTGTAACATGATCAAGACCTGCAAAAGGCTGGTTTCACAAGCTGAAATCAATTTGTAGACTTGGTGGAGTGCCCCCCTTCAATAATGCCAATGTTCCAAGGAAGCTAAAGGGACAGTTGAATGAGTGGAATTAAGAGCTTGGAATGTATTTTGGACCGATTTGGGCTGGTTTTAATGGGACACTGATTTTGCTGCCCTCTCCGTAAAGAGCCTTGAGAGGCCTTTTGTTGTGGACTGCAAATAAAACCGAATTGAATGGAGAAATATTTCAGAAATAAAAGCAGACAAATTCTAACAGAATAAATAAAGTGACTCAAGGGATTACAGATGAATCAAAAATAAAGTGCTAATCGTGTAAGGCATCATCACTAATACATTTCTGTTAGACTAATTGTGCAGCGTCGCCCGGCATATTATGCCCCATTGTGGCAGAGACGTAAATATCTGTGAGAATTTAAAGGGTGCACCACAGCACCACAGCACCGACCCCCCATCCCCAAATGATGTCCTCTCTCACACAGGCCATATGGCGGGTGTGCACCCCGCTCCTACTGCCAGCCCCTTCTCTCTGTGCGCAGGCTAACAGCTTGGTGGACACATAATTAATTTGCATCAGCGTCTGCCATTTATTTTCCAACCTACATTTTGTTAATTGGACAAAGGAGGTTCGGATCATCATGCGAATGTTACTGGGTATGTTAAGGCTGCTAATTGCATGGTATTCACAAGATAGAGCTTGCTTGTGGGAATACGGATGCTGAGGACAGAACGCACCGTGGCTGAGTAGCAGGGAACCAAAATGGAAATTATCACTCAGAGACACGGCACCCAAGCAGGAGAGCTTCGCGTCTTTGAACTCACATGCCAGGCTACACTGTCATAACGTGTCATTTCTGTTGTCCTGTGTTGTTTACAGCTTAATGCAAGCTGACACAGCCCCCTTCTCTCCTTTTCTCTTTGGCTTCTCTTCTTTTAATTCGCCAAGCAAGAACTGTGGTGAATCACACTCGGAATATGAATTTATTCAAGTTAATTGACTAGTAAATGCAAATGTTATCAGGAGGCGAGCACGCGGCATAAATATCTTCAATGCCTGGTTTTTGTGTTTTGTAAACATCAAAAGATGATGATGAAAGTTGTTATCTGAGCTATCAGAGAGATAGAGAATGTGCATCAAGAGAAACTGTTAATTAGAAATGTTGAATATAAACTAGGTCTCCAGTTTGTATTATGTTTAATGCTGTTCTTCCTTTGTAAATAATAAAAACAGGCAGAATGCTCACGTGAAATAATTAGCTGGGAAAAATCTGATATTTATTGGCAATATTTAGGCAATGTCTCTACAGGTCCTTCTCAAAATATTAGCATATTGTGATAAAGTTCATTATTTTCCATAATGTCATGATGAAAATTTAACATTCATATATTTTAGATTCATTGCACACTAACTGAAATATTTCATGTCTTTTATTGTCTTAATACGGATGATTTTGGCATACAGCTCATGAAAACCCAAAATTCCTATCTCACAAAATTAGCATATCATTAAAAGGGTCTCTAAACGAGCTATGAACCTAATCATCTGAATCAACGAGTTAACTCTAAACACCTGCAAAAGATTCCTGAGGCCTTTAAAACTCCCAGCCTGGTTCATCACTCAAAACCCCAATCATGGGTAAGACTGCCGACCTGACTGCTGTCCAGAAGGCCACTATTGACACCCTCAAGCAAGAGGGTAAGACACAGAAAGACATTTTTGAACGAATAGGCTGTTCCCAGAGTGCTGTATCAAGGCACCTCAGTGGGAAGTCTGTGGGAAGGAAAAACTGTGGCAGAAAACGCTGTACAACGAGAAGAGGTGACCGGACCCTGAGGAAGATTGTGGAGAAGGGCCGATTCCAGACCTTGGGGGACCTGCGGAAGCAGTGGACTGAGTCTGGAGTAGAAACATCCAGAGCCACCGTGCACAGGCGTGTGCAGGAAATGGGCTTCAGGTGCCACATTCCCCAGACCTGGGCTACAGAGAAGCAGCACTGGACTGTTGCTCAGTGGTCCAAAGTACTTTTTTCGGATGAAAGCAAATTCTGCATGTCATTCAGAAATCAAGGTGCCAGAGTCTGGAGGAAGACTGGGGAGAAGGAAATGCCAAAATGCCAGAAGTCCAGTGTCAAGTACCCACAGTCAGTGATGGTCTGGGGTGCCGTGTCAGCTGCTGGTGTTGGTCCACTGTGTTTTATCAAGGGCAGGGTCAATGCAGCTAGCTATCAGGAGATTTTGGAGCACTTCATGCTTCCATCTGCTGAAAAGCTTTATGGAGATGAAGATTCCATTTTTCAGCACGACCTGGCACCTGCTCACAGTGCCAAAACCACTGGTAAATGGTTTACTGACCATGGTATCACTGTGCTCAATTGGCCTGCCAACTCTCCTGACCTGAACCCCATAGAGAATCTGTGGGATATTGTGAAGAGAACGTTGAGAGACTCAAGACCCAACACTCTGGATGAGCTAAAGGCCGCTATCGAAGCATCCTGGGCCTCCATAAGACCTCAGCAGTGCCACAGGCTGATTGCCTCCATGCCACGCCGCATTGAAGCAGTCATTTCTGCAAAAGGATTCCCGACCAAGTATTGAGTGCATAACTGTACATGATTATTTGAAGGTTGACGTTTTTTGTATTAAAAACACTTTTCTTTTATTGGTCGGATGAAATATGCTAATTTTGTGAGATAGGAATTTTGGGTTTTCATGAGCTGTATGCCAAAATCATCCGTATTAAGACAATAAAAGACCTGAAATATTTCAGTTAGTGTGCAATGAATCTAAAATATATGAATGTTAAATTTTCATCATGACATTATGGAAAATAATGAACTTTATCACAATATGCTAATATTTTGAGAAGGACCTGTATATCAGTTACTTCTTCATATCGCAGTCAACATACAATGCTGTGAAAACGTTGTCCACATACAGATTTCTTCTGTTTTTGCTTTTCTGTCATACTTAAATGTTTCAGATTGTCAGAAAAAGCATGTGGGACAAATATTACCGGGGTAATTACAAAATGTAGTTTTAAAAAAAGGATTTAATGTGTTAAGAAAAAAAAAAAACTAAATTTATCTGGCCCTATGTGAAATAGTAATCAGTCACCTTGTTAAATCATGAATAAACTGGGATTAAACACATATTTTGTGAAGATGAGTTAAATTTCACAACACAGTTAATACTGGATCTATAAAATAATCACCTAAATAGTACCTGACTAACAACTCGAAGTGGGTTAAAGGACCTCGTATAGCAACACATCATGCCCAGATGTTAAGAAAGTTAAGAACATGTGAAGAATAAACTCATCTATTAGTCTGCAAAGGGTCACAACATCATTTCTAGGTCTTTGGGACTGCAGCAAGTCACAGAAAGGGCATTTATTCACAAAGAGAAAACATGGAACACTAGTGAATATTCCCAGAATTAGTCCAAGATCACATCTACGACTCGGCCAGGAACTAAGAACCCAGAACAACAAATAAATCGCTCCAGGCCTCACTTGCCTCAGTTAGGGTCAACGTTTATGATTGAACAATAAGAAAGAGACTGGGCCAAAATGGCATCCATGGGAGAGTTCCAAGGCCAAAACCACAGTTGAGCAAAAAGAAAACAAAGGTCTCATATTATTATCTCAGTATTTTATAAAAAAGATCTACCTTGTACCAACAGTCAAATATGGTGGTGGTAATGTGATGGTCTGGGGCTTCTTTGGTGGATCAGGACGTGGACAACATGCTTTAATTTAATGAGCTAAGTATTCTGCTCTCAATGAGAACATTGTGGCAGGTTAACCCAGCTTGTAATCTTTGGTTCAAGTGATTTGGGCATTACAGCCGGAAAATGATCTCAAACACAGGAGCAAGTCCATCTATGAATGGTTAAAAACTACTGAAAGGTTTGGAAGATATGGACTCAAATCTGATTGAGATGATGCAGCGTGACCCCAAACCATTCACACCTTTCACTGTGGCGGATGTAGAAAATATTCTACCGAGAAGGGTGGCCAAAATTCCTCCACAGAGATGTAAAAGAGTCATTACCAGTTTTCAGAAATGCTTGTTGGCAGTTGTTGCCAAGGGCAACTCAACCAGTTATTAGGTTCAGGGGGCAATAACTTTCTACCACGGAGTCAGGTTAGTATGCATAACTTTTTTTCCTCAAAATCACCATTTGAAAAACTACCTTTTTGTATTTGTATTCAGATTATCTTTAATATTTCATATACATTTTTTGGATTCAGACTTTGGAGCTGATCCAGCTATAGCCGGCACCTGAAGCAGCAGCTGTGCAAAAGCCTTTTTTTTTTGCATGTAGGCCCTCGAGCCATGCAAAACGAGGCACGTCGTTCCCTGCTGGAGTCTTTGCTATTGTTAATCACCTGCCTCACCCTCAACCCCACCCCATTCCTCTCCTGGCCCCGGTTCTCCGGCACTTCCCCTCCCTAATTTTGCCCTGTGTTGACTTTTTTTTCCAGGCGCTGATTAATCAGAGCACTGGGCCCTTGATGAAATTTTTGCTGTTATTGTTCCCAATTTTAGCAACATCTTTTATTGTCTTCATCACTCATTTACAGGAGGGGAGGAGGGTGGGGTGGTCGGGAGCTGTGGGATGTCAATTATGCAAATGATGTTGCACATTTTTGCAGATTAATTCGTTCGGCTGACATTGTTTGGAAGAATTTAATTAATAAATATTATTATGCCCGCTCTTCCTTCAATTTTCTGAGGCTTTGTTTCAAATTGAGCCCCCCCCCCCAACTCCCTCTTTGAGTCAAAATCAAAGCAGAATGGGGCGCCAAAGCCAAACACACTCCTCCTCCAATTAATGATTTTGAAGTCGCTACCTCATTGTCATCCGTGGGCTCAAAAGTGTGATTGGAAAAAAAGGCAGAGCAGAGTCCGTTTAATGACCAGGAATTGAATTAAAGTTTATTCAAAACTGACATTCAATTATGTGGCACCTAATGATATTTTAATCTCTTTTCTTTAATTTTCAGGAATTGGCTTTTCAAAGGCTTTGTCTGGCAGCGACACAGACGGCCTGAATGAAGAATACAGATTGGTGTTAGATCCCTGTCATGATAGGGAAATGAAAGCTTTTATAGTTCACACACTCAGAAGAAACACACTGTTCCTTATTAGACATATCAGCTAACGTTCTGCAATGCTGTGCTCCTCATCTTTTTTTTTCTAGCTGGATAAGATGGGAATTGTAATATTGCAATACATTTCTGTGGTTTTGTGATAAGGCTTTATTGTTATAGTTTGTGTTGATGGGTCGATTATGATTTCATGAGTTATACGTTTTTTCCTCTCCTTTGTTTTTTAATTATATATTTAAACGTGCCACATTCAGTTTCTTGGCAGTGATGGTATTGAATGAAACACTAAAATACATAGCAGTAGCTTGACACAAGGTGAAGGCTCTTAAAGCTCTGACTCCAACTGCATGTCTTGTCTTGTGAATTGACTCCAAACCCTTAAATGAGTCTGGCTTCTCAAACCTCTCAAGGATGCAATTATCCCTGCAACTTGTGCACATTTTTCCAAAATACATTTTCCTTCCACTAAACTTTCCATTAATGTGCCTGGATGCAACACGCCAGCTTCTTTAGCAGTGACAATGAGTGTGTTGCTGGCTGGCTGCTGGACAACTGCCAAGAAGTGTCCTTCAATATTGTGAAAGATATAACACATAGCCTAAATAATATTTTATGGTCTTTTATGGTCCTAAGAAACTGACTTTTGATTAATTTGATAATAACATTATGATTATTTCAATAAACTATATAAGACATAAAAAGAAAAAAACTAGGATAATATTTCATCAAATAGTTTGGTGGAGCGTGTTTTTTATAAAATGTAAGCCTTAAGTCTTATTGAGTTCACCTTTGTAACTGATTACCGTATTTTCCGCATTATAAGGCGCACTTAAAAACCTTTAATTTTTTCAAAAAATGACAGTGCGCCTTGTAATCCGGAGCGCCTTATATATGGATCAATTGGTTAATTGCTTGATCCATACTGGTTGTACACGGCGCTCTGTCAAAATGTTTCAGTACGACTGGTAAACTACAAAGCCGCACCGCTTGCAGCATTACGGCTACCGTAGTCAGGGGTGTCGCCGAAGTAATAGCGGTAAACACCTGTACTGTGCTTACTCCTAGTCCAACACCACTTGTGTGTGTATAACGTTTGAATGTACTGTTGCAGGAATTGCCTGAACTATATGTGATTAGAAGGTCAGTGTGTGGGGTGTATGTTTCGTGTGTGTGTATGGAAGATGTTGACATTACTCCTCCGGACAGAGGTGGCGCTGTGTGCTGCCGTAGCTGAGAATCAAGAGTGAAGGAGTGACGTCGGTATTATTGTGCGTGTGGGGTGGGTCGAGACGGCGACCGGAGCAGCGGTGTATGAGTCATTAAAAAGAACCCCGAATCTCGTCAACAACTCAGTGTTTTGATGCTGTTTCTTCATGCTCAACTCAGCAACGTATGAGTGAGGTAGTTAACCCCGAGGAAACTAGTAACTTCGGCCCTGGAGAAAGCGTCTCCCCTGTGTCATCAGACTACGGTCAGGGGACAGAAACAGGAAAGGTTAACAGTACTAACGTTTGACTTAGTGCATCAAACTGTTTCTTTTACGTGTTTACTGAATCAGGGAAAAGTTCCCTTTCACGTTTTAACTAACGTTTGATTTCAACTTCATCTTCATAGACTCCAATGCATTCCTAACGTGCGGTTGGCTCTATTCAATAGAGTTCTATATAGAGGAGACCTTACCATGAGAGTGAATGGAGTTATCAGAACGCTGGTTTGTAGTGTATTAATAAAGTTTGACTGACTGACTTATCTGTTTTGTTGACATTCTCTTTAGCACAGCTCCATCTAGTGGATGCATAACGCAACCCCAGACAAACGTTTGACTGCAGTAGCTTCTATTCTATGCGCCTTATAATCCGGTGCGCCCTATATATGAAAACAGTTCTAAAATAGGCCATTCATTGAAGGTGCGCCTTATAATCCGGTGCGCCTTATAGTGCGGAAAATACAGTACAATGTGTTTTGATTTAATGAAACTAAACTTGAACTTTTGAGCCTTTTTTTTTATCACAGTGAGATTAAGCATGTAACCAAATCAAAAAGAGATTGACTGCATCAGTGGAAAACTAATGTTTTGGAATGCATTTTTTTATATTTTCATATTTTTGTAGGATAGATTATTATCTTTAGTTCAAACTGTGGAATGATGGTATGGCTTTGACTTTTTATCTAGGATTTTTAAAACTCATTTGTATTATCTTTTATCTTCTATAATGAAATTTGTATGCAAGTTATCAGACATTTGTAATTCATATGGAAGAGACTCATGATGTATCATGGTACATGTCAGAAGCTTCCGTTGGTTCTTCAATGTCTAAAATTACTTAGACTACCTCGACTTTATTTAATTCTATTCACAACTTTTTTTTTCTAAGTTGTGATTCAATTATTACTCCTAAATATTTACAATTATTGACCACCATGACTACTACATCTAATCTTTGCCGTAATACCCTCTGGATTTGATGTCTATTTTCACAGTCTGAAGGCAGCATACACACATTTCTATATTAGTATAAAGACACAACCATTCAGATGTCTTTTCTATGACATGATGATGAGGTAGATGTGCTGTCCTCCAATCTCCCCCTGTTCTCCTGTTCTGCTTATTCTCCCAGAGGGCAGGTCTGCTGCATACTGAGCAGCACACTCACCTGTTTTCAATCACCTCAGCTTGAAACCTTAAGGACCAGCAGGACTCCTAAGCGCTGCCAGATTGTCAAACTTGTTTTGAGTAATCTAGTTCTCCTGGTTGTAAACGTCCTAGTGATTTCCTTTGACTTATTCTGTGTCCCTTTTAGCCCCAGAACAATCAAACTGGAAATTATCTCTAGCCTCCCTCACACTATCCTCCAGATCCTTAAGTCCCTTCCTGGTTTAGACCACAGCCAACAATGCGTACTTAGGAGTAGGGATGTTCAGATTCACTGATTTGCAGTGATACGCAGATGTGCATGTGCAAGATGTGAGTGCATCGGTATGGTAGCTGTGAAAGGTGCAGTTTAGGGGATAAAATGCGTTGGTTTTCATGTCTTTGCATCAATAAAACTGTTTTGTCTGATCGCATTTGGTTTGACAGCATTTGGTCTAGGCCCATTTGTCCGAGGCCTCTTGGACTAAGGTCTGATGGTCAGTTTTTTGAGAACCGAAGATTTTATTTTGTCTACACTCTAACACCTAAGATGGTTTGGTCTGATGTCTGATAATGTTTTCCTGAGACCCAAGAATATTCCGAAATACAGCCATATCATCCGCATACATCTCACAAATTGGAAAAAGGCATGAACATACAGACTGAAAAGAAAAGGACTCAACGTAAACCCTTGAGGTATACCAACATTAGTGTGAACCATTTTTGTTGTAAATTATACAATTACACAATGTAGAAGTGTCACTACCAAGTGTTGACTTTCTGTTGTGTTTGTATTTTAACCAGTAGTGTTCTTTGTATATTTAGAGTTATTTCAGGTTAGATTTCTGTTTACTTCTCTAGGTTTCTTTATGTTTCCGCTAGGCTCTGTCCTGGTTAATTAGTCTAACTCCTTCAGCTGCTCTGCTTTCACTCTGCTCCAGCTGATCCACATCTCCTCCGGTGCCTCCATTCACTACCATGTTCCTTCTTTCTCTGCTCCATACCTGGTCCATTCCCTGTGTCTCGTCTCAGTTCTCCATTGCAAGACCATTTTGTAAGTTCTTTTTAGTTTTAATATTTCTATTATTAAATACTCAGCTCTACCGCAACACATATCTGCATTTTAGTCCTTCATAAAACTGAATCATTACACATACTTTATGTTTTCTTGCAGCAGGCTTCTATAGACAGGGTCGACAGACTGGCTATACCTCACAAAACCCCACTTCAAAATGGAAACATAAAAACTTTCAATACTGGTCACCTAACCTCCTCTCTCTTTCCTTGTGTGATTGCAAGACTTAGAAGTATGTTTTAGTCCCAGGTCCTACACAGCTTCTTGGTTAAGTTGCTGTTTTCCTATGTTGTACAGTCTCTCCTCAAAGCCTCTCCTGATGTGTCTGAGAAATGTTGAAGAATTCCTACAGTTTGGGTCCTGCTCATGCTTTTCCTCGCCACAGGTTGCTGGTGAAATAATGCACCAACTGCACCAATTAAAACGATAGACTGGGTCATGAGACAGCCTCATGAACAGTCTTGTGAAGGGTAGCGGCTGGTTCATTAAGGGTTGGGGGCTGGGCCTCATAACCCGAGGAGCACTTTGTTGCTGATTAGTCATTGACGTTTTCCTGCCTTGTGGGATACTTCTATTTCTGACAGTTGCTCCTGAATTGGGTGTGTTTAGCAGCATGTCCGGCGCCACTCGTCATTTCGGCTGCGGCTGTTGCTGGGAGGAACAGCTGTCTGCATTAACGAGGCCGTGGATGGGCAGACCAGTGAGGCGGCGGTGCCCAAGCAGGCCAGAGCACCGCTCAGGCTCCATAAGGCCCCAGGATACGTAAACAACTACCTAATGAGAATGCATGCCATTACTGTAATTAACAAAGCTCATGTCAAGCACTGTCAAGAGTTTCAGGAATGTCTTGCCTTGCACCAAATAGACTTGCATGCTGCAATTATAGACCCACCTGCAACTTCTCACAAACAGTAGAAACTCGCATTTATAAATACCCTAACTATAAAAAGATGACAACATATAAGTTCTACCATGCACAAATACTTCCATCTCTATCATATAACTGCAGTGTTACCATTTACAAATTTCATACAGTTTTAATTGAATATGTTTTACGTTTTTTTTATTTTCTCAAGAAATACTGTACTTTAGAAACTTTAAACTTAAATATTAAAATATTACAATTAGACTTAATTATGTTTTTTTTCACTAACTGGTTAAGGACTTTTAAAGATGCTATTATTCTGTTCACTTTATAATGCTGGTGCTGGTCAATTTGAACAACCACCTTTTTGTACCTTTGCAGTTTTAGTCATTTTGTACATTAAAAAGTTAGAAACAAAACAGGTTAATTTACTGCTGGATATTTAATTCCTAACCATGAGTCAATTCATAACCACATTGACAAGCTATGATTTCAAATAATTGCCTATTTTCTTCTTATATTCTACTGCAAATAATTCTGTTGTATGACAATAATTAATGTCCACCAGCAGGAAGTCACTTAGAGTTATTTGTGTTGAACATGGGTCCTAATCAGTCATATTTCATTAAAGTCAAATGGTAAAACAGAGATCAGAGCCAAAATAAATGGATTTACGATGTGACACAACGTTTTCTGAAAATACTAAACAATAATAATAATAATTACATGTGATATTTGATCATTGACCTATATTTCTGCATTTTCTTCTCAAATTCATGAAACCATTTAATTACAATGAAAAACATACACTGTAGTTTAAGGACATGTAGGAAATTGTTTACAAAGTGGTACTGCTTTGGTACGAAATGGGGGTACAAATTACTGAAGTGGAGAATTCTCCGATTTCTCAGTAGTTTTGTTTACAATTTAGTGCTTAAGCACTGAATGTTGCTTATAGATTCAGGTTTAGGCTGAGTCGAGAAACACCTGAAAACAATATTAAAGGCGCCACATATTTTTATGCAATGAAAAGATGATGTCTGGCATGATAGGTTTCCTCACTTTGTACCCACCGGTGGGTTGCTTTGTAACCTGCTTCGACACTTGAATATTTTTAAGCCATTTTCTGTACTTCATTCATATTCTACTGCAAGGAAATTACCTTATGTAACATGAAAGAAATGCTACCTAACAGCAGGAGCTTGCCCAGAGCTATCTGCTGTTTAATCAGGAGTCATAATCTTTTATATATCATAAGAGCTCATAAGGTAAGGTAAGGTAAGGTAAGGTAAGTTTATTTATATAGCGCTTTTCAGCAACGAGACACTCAAAGCGCTGTACATACAATTACAATACAATCACAAGCCGCTCTAAACAAATAAGTTATGTAAATAAGCATGTAAATATTGAATAGGAGGGGCCCTAAGATGGACCCTTGGGGAACGCCATATGTGATTTTTGTGCTCCTAGGCCCAAGATCAAAACCAGTGTAAATGGAAATAGAGGTTTGTAAAAAGTGTTCAGAATATGCTGTTAAGTTAAAAAAAACTGTGTGTTTGTTGATGAGAGACAGACCACAAACTACTTCTCCGTGATGAGGATTTAATGGAGGCTCAGGGTTTGGTTTTACAAGGACCACGACACATGCTAAAGTGTACGCGACATATTGAAGAGAAGGTGATGATTCATACAGTGTATATATATTTTATACAACAAATAATGTCAAACAAAAATACAGTAATTGGTTATGGTCAGGTCCGGTGAGGCTGATTGGTCACAAGGGAGGTGAAGAGTGGAGTCTGTGGATCAGACCTCAGACCCTCCTTCATTGAGATAAAACATTACTGCCCCGGGGCTAATGTTGATCTCAGCAGGTCGGTCTGTATTATTCTTGAGATAAATGTTGATGTCAAATACTTTATCATATGAGGCACCTATCAATCTGGTTCAAATTATGCCATGCACAATACAGCTGACTGTTTTTAACTCCTGAACCAACATTTATCTCACTGTCTCTCTGTAAGTATGCACCCAACTCCACTTTACAAGACAAAATTGTTGTAAACTTTACCTCAAACCACCACACAGCCAAGGTTTTTTTGGTAACTTAATACTAAAGTCCTAATATTGCATCTTCTGTATTTGTTAAGTCTTAATAAACAAGTCCTACTTAACTTAGAATCTATCTGAAACCAAAAACAATTAATTTTTTTAATAACTTTAAATAAATTCTGGCAGTAAGGGGAGTACTAGATGGATAAGAAATAATTTTTTCAGTGGCATGAAAGGGAGGGAGGAAACAGCAGTACATCGGTGCAAAATGGCGGATATATTCAGGATTTCTGTAGTTTCAGTAAGTGAAATTTAAGACTTTTAAAGACATTTCAAAAACTTTTAGGTTTTAAATGAAAAACCTTCAATAATTACAAAAAATAACAAAACTTAATAACTTATGTAACATATGAATATAACTTTGTCTACTTTTGAGTCACTGCTCTTGCTTGTGATCCTATTGCTTTTACACCAAGGTTACCTGAAGTCAACTCAGAACAGCAATTGTGAATGCAGCAGATTGGCAAAAATTGATTAATATTTATCATTGTTCTGTGTTGAATGAAAACAACTTAATAATACAATCATATTGGATTTTTATCATGGAATATCATTGTTATTTTATGTTTTTGTACTTTTATGTTTTTGTATTATAGCCACACAAAAACAAAATGTATTACAGGAAGAACTAGTGCCAAGCTAAGACTGGCTTCAAACAAGCACTAAAACAAGATGTCTGGGTTAGAGTGTGTGTTTGTGTTTTGTGTGCCACTTTGTGTTTCAGTAGTTGAGGATTGGTTGTCTAGCTGTTTTTTTAAGCACGCTAGTAAATTGGGTCATATATTTTCTTACTACATTTGTTAAGAAAACTTATAATTTTTTTTATCCTTGGGGAACACCACTGGGCTTTGGTACACTGATAAATGAGGTAAGAGCTTCCATTAGTTCTTCACAAACACACTGTATGTGGTGCTCTTGCCTTATTTATATTTTGTGAAGTTCTGTGGAAAATTGTTTTGCAAAGATGCCTCACCAGATTTGAAACCATGACCCTTCCCGAGATATTACAACAGGTTTTTCAGTCATAAACTGTTTTCTATGCATACTTGGAGGAAAGATACATAATTTTGAAACTCACTGTGTTTTTAGCTCTTTCGAAATTTGGTTGTTTGACATCTAATACTTGCTTAGTCAGCTCTGATTTTAACAGGTACTTTGAATTTTACGTTTTTATGGAGAAGCAGAATTAAACACCTCAGAAGCATTTTTCTCCTAATAGTTCATAACATTGATCTGAAATTTAATAATGATCTATTGTGCCTTGTAAAAATATTTAGACCAATTCAACTTGGTTGTGGTACAATCATAAACTAAATTTGTTTTACTGATATTTTTATGTGTTAGAACAGGATAACTGTTACGTGACTGAACTTTATGCCCATTCTTATTTGCAAAATAGCTAAAGCTCAGTCAGATGGAATGGAGAGCATCTGTGAACAGAAATGTTTTATATGTCTTATCACAGTTTCTCATTTAGAATTAGCTGTATACTATGACTGGGCCATTGTAACACATGGATATGCTCTGATTTTAACCATTCTGTTGTAGCTCTGGCTGTATATTTAGGGTGGTTGTCCTACCGTAAGGTGACCCTCTGCTCTAGTCTCAAATTTTCTGTAGCTTCTAACAGGTTTTCTGTCAGATTCATCCAATATTCTCCATCCATCTTCCCCGTAAAAACTCTAACCACTTTCTCATTAAACTGAGCCAGGGATGTCACGTTTTGGTTAAAGTCGCTCCAGTGATGTTGATCTGCTTTCTGCTGCAACCAGAATGGTTTTCAGGGCAAGTGTTCTAGTTGCCTTTGAGTGAAATAATTAAGTGTAAACTTTGGTGCACTCAGTTACTGTTTCATTTCTGTTTGGTTTGATCTAATTGCTCTGCTGATGTGGGGCCATCTAATTAACAACAACAGCACATTACTATGATGTCCAGTGTGTGTGTTAAACTTCCCTTTTGCTGTTTACTGATCATGGTGTTAAAGTTGGCAGCTATTTGCTCTGGCTTTGAATGCACCACAGTGAATGCAGGGGGAAAAATATTACCAGTTGTCAGCAGGGGTGGTTGCCGTTTTCATAATGCCCTAATTTCATGCAATCACAGACTAATTATCTGCATTTGTAATTGTTGGGATTTCTCTTTGTGTCTGTGCAGCAACTTTTACTACAATTTGCAATTCAAGGATTAGCTGCAAGGACATGTCTCTAGAAAATCATCAAATTGGATAACTGAACCACACATGCAGCATATTTGGAAAAACTATATATCTAAAAAGAGGCAAGTTTTGTTATAAAATCCAATCAGAATTTTATTCTGGGAGTGTAAGGTAAAAAAAACAGTGATGAAGACATACTGAATATTTACTCTCTGGTTTTAAACTTGAAAGGCAGAAAGTCACTGGCACCCTCCAAATGGAGTGTAAACAACAAAAGGTCATTGCTAAGGAAGCTGGCTGTTGAGTGCTCTCTCTAAGCGTATTAATATAAAGTTGGAAGGAAAAGGTGCATGTGGTTAAAAAATGTGCACAAGTAACAGGATAACCACCACCATGAGAAGACCATTTAATAGTTTGGGGATATGGACTACAGCTGAAGTCAGAGCTACATGGGCTACCACTGTCACATCCTTTGTGGTAATCTACCCCTGAACTACAGGCGACATCAAAAGTGTCTTGCCAGGACTAAGTAGAAAAAGGACTGCACTGTGGCTTAGTGGTCCAGAGTCATCTTTTCAGATGTAGTTTGCATTCATTTTGGAAATCCAGGAGAAGTAGAGAGGCACAGAATCCAAGTTGCTTCAGGTTGAGTGCAAAGTTTCCACTGCGTTGAATACATAAACGGTACAGCACCAGGACTTCATTTTCAGTAAGTCAACATTTCTGCATTGAAATCCTACTTATTGGTCTGTTGTAATTGTAAAATTTTAAAAGTAAATGACCTAAATTAACTTTGTGATTATTTTTGCTAAACTGCACCTGTATATTTTGCCCTTTTCTATATGCATGTGTTATAGGAGATCATCTGTTTGTTTTAAAAAGTCAGAAATTATATTCAGTCAATAAATTCACAAGTTCATTCATTGCAGTAACTTAATTCACCAAGTGAAACACATTATGTAGATTAATTATACACAATGATGTTTTTAAGCCTATATTTAAGGCTAATTATGATGATTTTCTACCAACAGATGATAGAAACATAACATTTAAAATCAGAATGTCACATCAGACCAATAAAACACTTTTAATACAGAAATGTGTGCTTAATGAAAAGTACCGTGTATTTAATACCTGCTTAAAGGTTGTTATTTTTAATGGCACTTTTAATCTGACATAAAAAGCCTCATTGGAACGCATAGTCAAACTACTTGATCATGACTATACATAATATATGAGTTTCACTTTTTGAATAACTCACTGAAATACATGCTGATGTGTTTCTAGCTTATCCTGGAATTAAAGTTATAATGATTTACTGGTGGTGTTTGATTTATATTTTTAATTATTGCATTAATATTGTGGTCTAAATGAGTATATTCACACATAGTCAACACAACAGCTTGTATACGCTTACTGAGAGTGGTGCATGGATATTGCCAGTTCATGTCAGAAACCTGCAAATCGTACTTTATTTTAAGAAAAAAGTGGTATGGAGATAAAAATTACTTTTTGATGCTCCATGTATCTCTGAGAACAGAAGGATGAGAGATTCTTCAGTCCATGTATATTTCCATCAACTTTAATAGTCTTAAGTGTCAGTGCAATTCATTTAAATTTTTGCTTTTCATACTCAAAGAGTCTGATTGCAAAAACGACCAGACCTGCAAATGAGCTAAATGACCAGCACTTGCTAAAGGCTAGCTTACTGCTGAAGCAAATTAACATTATATTAACAGCCAACATGCATTTTAAAAAGATTCCAACATGCTTTTTTCTTGTTCAGACTTCAGTTTTTACTTACATTGTTACTGAAAACAGCCATTTTTCCTATGGTACCAACTTCCACACGGAAGAGAGTGGTTGTGAGTGTGGTCAGCTGATGTTTTGGTTAATTTGTAGTAAAAGACATAGCTAGATACACCCAAAGTATTTGTCACCTGTTTTTTTTTTTTTTTGTCATGGTTAAATGTTTTAGATCAACAAGCAACTTTTAATGACAGACAAAAAAAACTTGAATCAATACAGAAAACTGATTTCCAACTGATAATGTCATTTAGTAAGGGAAACATATATATGTATATATATATGTATATATATACAGGGGTTGGACAATGAAACTGAAACACCTGGTTTTAGACCACAATAATTTATTAGTATGGTGTAGGGCCTCCTTTTGCGGCCAATACAGCGTCAATTCGTCTTGGGAATTACATATACAAGTCCTGCACAGTGGTCAGAGGGATTTTAAGCCATTCTTCTTGCAGGATAGTGGCCAGGTCACTACGTGATACTGGTGGAGGAAAAGGTTCCCTGACTCGCTCCTCTAAAACACCCCAAAGTGGCTCAATAATATTTAAATCTGGTGACTGTGCAGGCCATCGGAGATGTTCAACTTCACTTTCATGTTCCATCAAACCAATCTTTCACCAGTCTTGCTGTGTGTATTGGTGCATTGTCATCCTGATACACGGCACCGCCTTCAGGATACAATGTTTGAACCATTGGATGCACATGGTCCTCAAGAATGGTTCGGTAGTCCTTGGCAGTGACGCGCCCATCTAGCACAAGTATTTGGCCAAGGGAATGCCATGATAAGGCAGCCCAAACCATCACTGATCCACCCCCATGCTTCACTCTGGGCATGCAACAGTCTGGGTGGTACGCTTCTTTGGGGCTTCTCCACACCGTAATTCTCCCGGATGTGGGGAAAACAGTAAAGGTGGACTCATCAGAGAACAATACATGTTTCACATTGTCCACAGCCCAAGATTTGCACTCCTTGCACCATTGAAACCGACGTTTGGCATTGGCATGAGTGACCAAAGGTTTGGCTAAGCAGCCCGGCCGTGTATATTGACCCTGTGGAGCTCCCGACGGACAGTTCTGGTGGAAACAGGAGAGTTGAGGTGAACATTTAATTCTGCTGTGATTTGGGCAGCCGTGGTTTTATGTTTTTTGGATACAATCCAGGTTAGCACCCGAACATCCCTTTCAGACAGCTTCCTCTTGTGTCCACAGTTAATCCTGTTGGATATAGTTCGTCTTTCTTGGTGGTATGCTGACATTACCCTGGATACCGTGGCTCTTGATACATCACAAAGACTTGCTGTCTTGGTCACAGATGCGCCAGCAAGACGTGCACCAACAATTTGTCCTCTTTTGAACTCTGTTATGTCACCCATAATGTTGTGTGCAGTTCAATATTTTGAGCAAAACTGTGCTCTTACCCTGCTAATTGAACCTTCACACTGCTCTTACTGGTGCAATGTGCAATCAATGAATACTGGCTACCAGGCTGGTCCAATTTAGCCATGAAACCTCCCACACTAAAATGACAGGTGTTTCAGTTTCATTGTCCAACCCCTGTATATATATACATCCCTGTATATACAAGGCCCTGTGATATATACATCTATCTATCTATCTATCTATCTATCTATCTATCTATCTATCTATCTATCTATCTATCTATCTATCTATCTATCTATCTATCTATCTATCTATCTATCTATCTATCTATCTATCTATCTATCTATCTATCTATCTATCTATCTATCTATCTATCTATCTATCTATCTATCTATCTATCTATCTATCTATCTATCTATCTATCTATCTATCTATCTATCTATCTATCTATCTATCTATCTATCTATCTATCTATCTATCTATCTATCTATCTATCTATCTATCTATCTATCTATCTATCTATCTATCTATCTATCTATCTATCTATCTATCTATCTATCTATCTATCTATCTATCTATCTATCTATCTATCTATCTATCTATCTATCTATCTATCTATCTATCTATCTATCTTTTCCAGGTATACCACATGAGAATGGCTTAAAGGAACTGCTGAACCATGTTGCATACAAAGCACCACAAAGGTAACAAGATCTCATTTTTCTGTCCTTAAAAATAATAAGAGCTGAATCAAGATGTTTGAACAAAAGGATTTTAAGACCTTCACAATGCTGGTATTTACAGCAGGACTGTTACTTAACATTTGTCTTAAGTTGTTAGATTTGCATTTGCTAGTCATGGGTGAAGTTGAAGTAGATATTAGAATCTCTCTCAAGACAGAACAAAAAATTAAGAATTATTACAGGAAAATATCAGCATCAATACACAGTAGAACAGTTACAAAAAATACTTTTAAACAATCAAAGGTAACGCTGCTGTCATTGTATTCTTGTTGATTTGGAGTGCTGGAGCTGACTGGTTGATGGGGAGGCTGTCAAACAAAAAAAAAAACAAAAAAATCCAATCAAAGTGATCAGAAATTATATATATATATATTCAATTCAAAAATACTTTATTAATCCCAAAGGGAAATTAAATGTTATTGTAGCTCATTATGAGGGTTTCTTCAGAGCCGTTGTAGATGCTGATGGGTGTGGGCAGGAAGGATCTCCTGTAGCGTCTGTCTTACATCACATCTGAAGAAGCCTCTGACTGTTGTTGTAGGACAGTCTCATGAAGAGGATGCTCAGGGTTCTCTATAATGTTCTTTATTTTATGAAGAATACTTCTTTGCACAACAATCTTCAGAGGTTCCGGAGGAGTCTCCAGAACAGAGCCAGCCTTCTTTATCAGCTTGTTGAGCTTTTTTAAGTCCCTGGTTCTGATGCTTCTTCCTCAGCAGATGATGGCAGAAGAGATCACACTCTCCACAACAGGCTTATAGAAGATCAGAACAGGAAACTGAGGCTACAATTCGTGCAGGCTCACCAAAATTGGACAATAGAAGATTGGAAAAACTTTGCCTGGTCTGATGAGTCTCGATTTCTGCTGCGACATTTGGATGGTCGGGTCAGAATTTGGCGTCAACAACATGAAAGCATACATCCATCCTGCGTTGTATCAACGGTTCAGGCTGGTGGTGGTGGTGTTATGGTGTGTGGGATATTTTCTTGGCACACTTTGGGCTCCTTAGTACCGATTGAGCATCGTGTCAATGCCACAGTCTACCTGAGTATTGTTGTTGACCATGTCCATCCCTTTATGACCACAGTGTACCCATCTTCTGATGGTTACTTCCAGCTGGAGAACGAGCCTTGTCATAAAGCACGAATCATCTCAGACTGGTTTCTTGAACATGACAATGAGTTCACTGTACTCAAATGGACTCCACAGTCACCAGATCTCAATCCAGTAGAGCACCTTTGGGATGTGGAGGAACGGGAGATTCGCATCACGGATGTGCAGCCGACAAATCTGCAGCATCTGTGTGATGCTGTCATGTCAATATGGACCAAACTCTTTGAGGAATGTTTCCAGTACCTTGTTGAATCTAGGCCACGAAGGATTAAGGCAGTTCTTAAGGCAAAAAGGGTCCAACCCGGTACTAGCAAGGTGTACCTAATAAAGCAATTTAGAGTGACTATTTAACAGTCATACTTTTTGACTGTGGGAAGAAGCAGGAGTAGCTGGAGAGAACTCATTTATACACGTTGAGAACTTGCAAACTCAATGAGGAAGGAGCCTTGGCTGGATTTCAAATCCAGGATGTACTTGCCGCTGGGCAACAGCCCTAACAACTACACCAATAAAATAGAATAGGAATAGCTATGATAAAAAAGCAAAACCAGAAATCTGTAAGGGGGCAGATATTTCTCTCACAGCAGTGTACATGGCAAATAACCAGAATGACAGTTGCTTTAGCTTTTTATTTATTTTACAGTTTTTCTGGACATTGACATGACATATTTCACCTGAGATTTCATCCACATTTTGAAAAACTACAAACGTGTATCAGAAAAATCTTTTAACTGACACAGGTTGGCTGAAGTTGTTCGTCTGTATTTGTGAAGAACTTTGCATTTCCAAACCTCGAGCATTTACATGACTATTTTTCACACGCCATCACTTGACATCAGGCCTGGATTAAACCCAAACTTGATATTAAAACCAAACTCTGGACCTGGGTGACACAGAGCAGTTGAGGAAAGCACTAAATGGATTGCTCTGGGCCTATCAGGTGATCAGTGACTCTGCAGCACTCAGTATATCTTGCTCATGCTCTGCGTCTTAGTGTCTTTTTTTAATTAGTCTTGAATTATTGAAGCTTAAACGGCCAGTGTTTGCTTTCAGCTCTAAGGGTGATGAAACCACAGAGGGCAGAGGGCTCGGTTTTACACCTTCTGGTCATCTTGAAAGAAACATGTGCAGATAGTTGGGAGTGTGTTAAAAAACTCTCTAATTATAAGAAGCTATTAATGCAGAGTAAAAACACTATTCAGCAGTCCCAGCACACCTGCAGTATGACCAACATCTTCATCACTTTCCTGTTCATAACAAAGAGTTGAATTAGTGAAAAAGGTGCATCTCCATTTTTGTCTGCAGAGGCCACTTGCCTGTTCTGCTCACAGCACCTTTTCTCCTTTATTCATCTCTCATTTGCTTTATCTCTGCCTCTCTCCCTTTCTCCCTCCTTCACATTCTTTCCTTCTGAGAAAAGCAGGCTACGCATTAATGAGTCAATGCGGAGCAGTATTATGTTTAATTAGGTAGTTTATATAATGAGGTGTTCATTTCTAATGGAGGGACATGCTGTGAGCAGCACATCTGCAAGAATAACTCAGGCAATCAGCAGCACGAGGACCCATGGAACTGCAAATGAGACTTACTTACTCAGAAATGAATTATGTCTCAGTGCCTTTCCCAAAGCCCATTAATTAAATCCACTGGCATCAAGGTCTTTTTCTTAATTTCATGTACCATTAGCATAATAAACACAATTTGAGTTAGCACAATGTGATCAGTTTAATGGATGCTATTTATTTTGCTTTATTATTTAAAGCCCTGCTAATGGGGGAAGAAACATAAATATATCTCCATGACTCCCTGTAAGAGAAACTACCATCAGGCCCCAGTGTCGACGCCAGATTCTCCTTTCAGTGAATCCATTCATTTGTATGGAAATTTGCTGCATGGCGATAATTTCAGGACACTAGATTTTTGCATTTATTAAAAGTAGGCCTGGGGTCTTACATGTCACAATCTCCTTCGTCGTATTGTTTAGCTTCCCGAGCTGTTCCACCGCTCCAACGAGGCTCCTCAGCTAACAGAGTGGAGAGTTCGAAAGCGTTTATACACGTGGGACTTCCTGAGGTGGAGGAGCAGTCGGCAGCAGCAGGACTCTGTGCACCTTCATTAAAACAATACAAGGGCCCCTAATGCATGGCAGCGAATTTGTTCTGACCTTAAAGGAAAACCCTTGAGGTGAGATATGATTAGCGTTATTGTTGAGGACAGGTACATCATTATCTCAATGTACCTCGACCATTGCCAAGTTCTACAGTCGTGCTCCATCCTCTGACTCAGGCACTGGCACACGACGTAATCTCTCCTCAGGAGCAGAAATGCACTTAATCATCTACTCAAGTTTCAGGGACTGCCCCCGAGTGCTCTCTGTCTAGCACAAGCCCAACGACTGCTCTGCAGAAATCTGCAGTGCTGTTCTGAGCTCCCAAATTAATTGTCTAATGGATTAGGAGCTATGGAGTGTCCTACTTTACACGATGGAGCCATAATTTAAATAGTGCCAGGTGAGGACAAGGAGAAGTTGTATTTCTATATTTTTCTTTCTCCTTTGGATAGAACACATCTTTTATTGCCCCAAATACACTGAAGGCCCCCTCCTCTCCTCACCCACATCCACTGGCATCCAGGGCTTCATTAGGCAGTCTAGTTCCTGGAAAGGAGAATTACAACCAGTAGCTTCTTGTTACTTACATTATGTAGCACTATGGACTCTACAGTACAGAGCAGTGAGGCTGCAGGTTTCCAAGACGACTTAAAAGATGCAAGGAAAGGCTTCCTTTTAAAACAAGGACAGACTCTAAAGTGGTTTCTCATTTTGGGTAATCAAAGTGACCAAAAGTCAGCACGTTACTTTGGCATACCTCATCCTAATGGACACAAAAATGGAGTGATTGAAGGAGAACGGCTCCATGTGTCAAGCGTTGAGTGAAAAACACATGACACCAAAACCCATTAGTGTCCTCCTGAGAGACAATGCCCAGAACTCTCCCTCCTCCTCCTCACTGCGGAGTCAAGGTGCTGTTTCTGACAAAAGACCCTCTTTCTGCTGCAGATAAAAGGCCCAATGATTAGCCCAGGGGTTGAACTGTGCTCCACTTCATGCTCCCTTTTTTCATGTGGTACAGTGAGAACTTGAAGTGATGTCAAAGTGTGGTGTAATGAAAGTGAGTGTTTTTCTGTAATGGATCTAAGAAAGCCAGCCCAATTATCTTTTTAAAACTTTTTTTTTTTTTACCGTAAATGCCGATGTTCAGGCATTCAGGAGTTTAGTTTGGCCCTTACCTTAATGTTAACCTAGATTAGCATGTTTTCTTTAATCAGTCATTTATATCTGGAATCAGCCTTTTTGTATGCATATGTTTTAAACCACGGCTGGGAAAAAAAGTAATTCATGTACAAAAATTGAGGAAATCAGTGATATTTCAAAGACCGGTACTATAATAGTTTTTGTCATCATTGATGATCCGCAAACGTGTAGTAAAATGTATCCTGACCTGCTCTCAGTACCCTCTTACTTTATTGTCTGACCAACAGTTTGGTCTCTAAATATTTTACCTTCATATTTTGATATATTTCTCACATATAGCATGCAAAAATGTGCACCAGTAGTTATTATAGTTATAATGTAATTAAGTTGAAGTCAAGTTAATTTTTTCCCTAAATAACTCAAATTATGGATCAGTATCATTGACGCTTGAACTTTATCAAGTGCCACACAACTTGATCTTTCTCTGCGGGCTCATCAGTCTTGTTTTGACGTCTTTGCAAAAGTAGTCATACCGTTTAAACTTCTCCACATTTTGTTACGTTACAAACACTAACTTTAATTCATTTTAATCGCAATCATTGCAATCGATTCCTGTAATAAATATTAAAAAGAGTCCACCTGTGTGTATTTAATTCTCAGTATGAATCCAGCAGTTTTTTGTCCTGCCCTCGTTCAAAGCATGAGTGAGACTAAACCTACTCAGGTCCAGTCTAAGTCGTGCTATGTGCCACCGTTTGGTCTGTAAGAAAATGTCTCTTTTTAATAATGTTCGCTTGTTGATCAGACAGCGTACAGCTTTGGAAAGAAAATGTAAATAAACCAAATCTGCATCTGCTTTTTTTAGCCTTATTACATCAGGCAAAGTAAAACAGATAAGTTTGTATTGCATCTTGCTGCTCCGACCTCATCAACCTGCAGCAGTGACAGCACCGTGTATTGTACCTATGCTTTCTAGCTGATGTTTAGGTCACTTTTGAATGTTGGTCGTCCTTTCACACTCGTGGTATCATGAGACGGACTCTACAACCCACACAAGTGGCTCAGGTAGTGCAGCTCATCCAGGATGGCACATCAATGCGAGCTGTGGCAAGAAGGTTTGCTGTATCTGTCAGCGTAGTGTCCAGAGCCTGGAGGCGCTACCAGGAGACAGGCCAGTAGACCAGGAGATGTGGAGGAGGCCGTAGGAGGGCAACAGCCCAGCAGCAGGACCGCTACCTCCACCTTTGTGCAAGGAGGAACAGGAGCACTGCCAGAGCCCTGCAAAATGACCTCCAGCAGGCCACAAATGTGCATGTGTCTGCACAAACGGTTAGAAACCGACTCCATGAGGATGGTATGAGGGCCCGATGTCCACAAATGGGGGTTGTGCTCACAGCCCAACACTGTGCAGGACGCTTGGCATTTGCCAGAGAACACCAGGATTGGCAAATTCGCCACTGGCGCCCTGTGCTCTTCACAGATGAAAGCAGGTTCACACTGAGCACATGTGACAGACGTGACAGAGTCTGGAGACACCGTGGAGAGTGATCTGCTGCCTGCAACATCCTTCAGCACGACCGGTTTGGCAGTGGGTCAGTAATGGTGTGGGGTGGCATTTCTTTGGAGGGCCGCACAGCCCTCCATGTGCTCACCAGAGGTAGCCTGACTGCCATTAGGTACTGAGATGAGATCCCCAGACCCCTTGTGAGACCATATGTTGGTGTGGTTGGCCCTGGGTTCCTCCTAATGCAGGACAATGCTAGACCTCATGTGGCTGGAGTGTGTCAGCAGTTCCTGCAAGATGAAGACATTGAAGCTATGGACTGGCCCGCCCATTCCCCAGACCTGAATCCGATTGAGCACATCTGGGATATCATGTCTCGCTCCATCCACCAATGTCACGTTGCACCACAGACTGTCCAGGAGTTGGTGGATGCTTTAGTCCTGGTCTGGCAGGAGATCCCTCAGGAGACCATCCACTGTCTCATCAGGAGCATGCCCAGGCGTTGTAGGGAGGTCATACAGGCACGTGGAGGTCACACAATACTGAGCCCCATTTTGACTTGTTTTAAGGACATTACATCAAAGTTGGATCAGCCTGTAGTGTGTTTTTCCACTTTAATTTTGTGTCTGACTCCAAATCCAGACCTCCATTGGTTAATAAATTTGATTTCCATTGATGATTTTTGTGTGATTTTGTTGTCAGCACATTCAACTTTGTACAGAACAAAGTATTCAATGAGAATATTTCATTCAATTCAGATCTAGGATGTGTTATTTGAGTGTTCCTTTATTTTTTTGAGCAGCGTAGCTACCCAAACATCCCTGCTTGAAGTCCAAATATGTGGATGTATATATGCTAAAAGTAACTAGACTACATTGCAGGTCTCATCTTGATCAGGTCAAAGCAGTTACATGAGTCATTAGACCCCACTTATCCTAATTGCTGGAATCACTAGTCCCAGCACAAGGTATAAAGTAACAGACAACAAGCTGCTGTTACATGTAAGTAAGCAGTGAAAAAAGAATTACCTGTAATTTATTGAAGCAACAAGCTTTCATGATCGTAAGTTCATCCCCCTCAAATGACAAAGAAAAACATCTACCTGATTTAAAAGTCGTTCATAAAACGGAAAAAAAGCATCAAATTTAAAAGTCAAATGTCCTACATCTTGAGCAGTCACATATTTTATGCTGGATTTATCTATGGTCTAGCTGGGCATTTCAAGCAAAAATGCCTTTCGTGCAATGACTCAAATACACACACACCCAAACAAAAAGAGCAAGAGCTGTGGGTCAGTTTGCCCTGTTGCCAGGTCATACCCCCATTTTATAACCAGACATTGCCATTTTTTCTCACCTACTTTCTTTCTGTGAAGTCAATCATTATTTAGCACTTTGTTAGTAGTTAGACATCTTTGATTAATTATTGAGATAATCCTAAAAACTATATGGTTATCTGGTTATGTAAAAAAAGTATTTGCCCCCTCACAGATTTCTTCTATTTTTTTATTTTTTGTCACCTCACACTTGTTGATGTTTCAGATCATCAAACAAATTTTAATATTGGATAGTGATAACCTGAAATGAATACCAAAAGCAAATTCCAAATGAGGATTTACTTCATCAAACTGGTCCGATGTGAAAAAGTAATTGCCCCGTAAACCTAATAACGAGTTTTGCCACCCTTAGCAGCAACAACTGACACCAAGTTTGTCATAACTATCATAGGGCAGTATCTGAACTCAATTTGGGTCCAGACCTTGGCTAAGCTGCTCGAAAATTTCATTTTTCAAAGTTTCTTTTTTTTAAAGGTGGCCTTGCTATTGTGCCTTGGATCATTGTCATGCTACGTAACCAAAGTGCGATTGGGCTTAAGGTTCTGTACTGACGGCTAAACATTCTCCTACATGATTTTCTGCTAGAGAGCAACATTCATAATTATAACAAGTTGTGCAGGTCTTGAAAATCCAAAGCAAGCCCAAACCATCATACTATCACTAACATTCCTGACTGTCAGTATGATGGTCCATTTCTGCGTTAGTTTTAGGTCAGATGTACCATGATACACACATTTCAGAAAGTTCCACTTTTGTTTCACTAGTCCATATAATATTTTCCCAAAAGTCTTGGGGATCATCAAGATATTTTTGGGTAAATTTTGTGTGCATTTTGGTCAGCAGTGGTTTTGGCCTTGGAACACTCCCATGGAGGTCATTTTGCCTAGTCTCCTACTTTTTGTTATATTAAAACTCCGATCGTAATTGAGGCAAGTGGAGCCTGCAGTGCTTTAGATGTTGTTCTGGTTTCTTCTGTGACCTCCTGGTTGAATCATCCATGTGTTTGGAGTAGTTTTGGTTGACCACTGCATGTTTGCTCCAGTTGTGGATTATGTGGATTCTCTCACTTTGGTTTGCTGGCATCCCAAACAATTAGAAATGTCTTTGTAACCCTTTCCAGACTGATAGATGTCAATGACATTGTTTTACTGTTTTAGAATTAATCAAATTATGTGCTGCTTTTTCAGATCTTTGAGCAATCACTGTGGTTCTGTTTAAATGAATTATCATGTCTACATGTCAGGTAATAATCTGACCTAGGTTTGGCTTGTCATATTGAGCCCATCTTTCTACAAAATGTAGATTAATAATAATGTTAACAAAATGGCCAAATAGGTTTTCCCAGAGGACCAGGTTGGTTTGGATAGCTTTTTCCAAAATGAATGTTATCACTGTTTGAAACTTTTGTATTTACTCAGGTTCTCTTTATCCAATATTAAAATGTGTTTGATAATCTACTACATTAAGTTGACAAAAAAGGAAAAACAGAAGAAATCTCTAATGGGGAACACCCCTTTCACAGCATGTACAATATTACAACCTACTTCAAATAATGGTGGTTCTTCCCTCTCTTTTGGTCAGTCAGCTCTTATGAAATATGACTGATATGACCCCTAACCGAACCAAAATAACTGTTAACGACACTTTTCCTGACATTTCACTGAGCAGGTCATAGCAAGTTATTTAAATTGTTGCTGTCAAAGTGGGTTAAAAAATTTATCCAATGTAGTTCCAAAGAGATGCATGGTTGATACCAAACATCCCACAGGAGAAATGGTAAAAAATTGGTTTTTCACTTTTTTTTTTTGCACCTTATGTCATATATTGTTGATTTAGAGGACCAACATGTAGACAGGATGAGAGCGGTCTCCTAATGAGTGGGTTTAATAAATAAACTTACACAGATGGAGACATGAGGGGACAAAAACCACAATAAAAGCAACTGGAAACACAAAGACTGAGGAACACACTAGGCGGGACAAATGGGTTAATCTAGAAAAGAGCTGACTAACTCAGCTAAAGTTGTGTTTGCTGGGCAGGCACAGATGGCTGATTAGCAACAGTGTGCAGCTGTAACGGAAGGCAGTGAACTAAGCTGAGAAAATAGAGAGATATGGATGACAGGCAATACACATGGAACCAGAAAAGCAAAGATGCAGAAACAAGAGAAGTGTATCCAAACCAGAAATGGACCCGGACCCAACAAAAAGACTGAACCAAGATTCTAACAAAAAGGAAACAGAGAAATAAGAAACAGGAGCAACAGGAACTCAGATCTCAAGGAAAAGCAGGTTTCAAAATATAAAAGGAAATACAGGGGTTGGACAATGAAACTGAAACACCTGTCATTTTAGTGTGGGAGGTTTCATGGCTAAATTGGACCAGCCTGGTAGCCAGTCTTCATTGATTGCACATTGCACCAGTAAGAGCAGAGTGTGAAGGTTCAATTAGCAGGGTAGGAGCACAGTTTTGCTCAAAATATTGAAATGCACACAACATTATGGATGACATACCAGAGTTCAAAAGAGGACAAATTGTTGGTGCACGTCTTGCTTGCGCATCTGTGACCAAGACAGCAAGTCTTTGTGATGTATCAAGAGCCACGGTATCCAGGGTAATGTCAGCATACCACCAAGAAGGACGAACCACATCCAACAGGATTAACTGTGGACGCAAGAGGAAGCTGTCTGAAAGGGATGTTCGGGTGCTAACCCGGATTGTATCCAAAAAATATAAAACCACAGCTGCCCAAATCACGGCAGAATTAAATGTGCACCTTAAACTCTCCTGTTTCCACCAGAACTGTCCGTCGGGAGCTCCACAGGGTCAATATACACGGCCGGGCTGCTATAGCCAAACCTTTGGTCACTCATGCCAATGCCAAACGTTGTTTTCAATGGTGCAAGGAGCGCAAATCTTGGGCTGTGGACAATGTGAAACATGTATTGTTCTCTGATGAGTCCACCTTTACTGTTTTCCCCACATCCGGGAGAGTTACGGTGTGGAGAAGCCCCAAAGAATCGTACCACCCAGACTGTTGCATGCCCAGAGTGAAGCATGGGGGTGGATCAGTGATGGTTTGGGCTGCCATATCATGGCAATCCCTTGGCCCAATACTTGTGCTAGATGGGCGCGTCACTGCCAAGGACTACCGAACCATTCTTGAGGACCATGTGCATCCAATGGTTCAAACATTGTATCATGAAGGCGGTGCTGTGTATCAGGATGTCAGTGCACCAATACACACAGCAAGACTGGTGAAAGATTGGTTTGATGAACATGAAAGTGAAGTTGAACATCTCCCATGGCCTGCACAGCCACCAGATCTAAATATTATTGAGCCACTCTGGGGTGTTTTGGAGGAACGAGTCAGGAAACGTTTTCCTCCACCAGTATCACGTAGTGACCTGGCCACTATCCTGCAAGAAGAATGGCTTAAAATCCCTCTGACCACTGTGCAGGACTTGTATATGTCATTCCCAAGACGAATTGACGCTGTATTGGCCGCAAAAGGAGGCCCTACACCATACTAATAAATTATTGTGGTCTAAAAGCAGGTGTTTCGGTTTCATTGTCCAACCCCTGTAAGATATAGAGAGAAAAAATTGCACCTAAAGACTGCCACTCAGAGCACAATATAAATACATTAAAAATACTAAAGTACAGAACAAAAGCACAAGAAATCTTAAAAGTAAGGAATGAGTTGAATTTAGTGACTAATGGTAAATGGCCTGCACTCTTACCAAGTCAGAGGACCCCAAAGCGATTTACACTAGAATCAGGCATCCACACATTCACACACTGACAATGGTAAGCTACTGTAGCCACAGCTGCCCCGGGATAGACTGGCAGAAGTGAGGCTGCCATACAATCTGTGCCCTCAGGCCCTCTGACCACCATCAGCAGGCTAGGCAGTTACAGGACGAACCCCTACCACCATTGCCCCGGTTGCCCCGGCCAAATCAAAACACAAACCCACATCCCAAAGATCAAGACACTTTATGTTGGCATTAGTTTTTGTTTATTTTCTACACATGTTGGGACATCTACAAATCCTTTTTACATGGGTCCAAACGTGAGAGGTGGGAGCTAGACCAAAACACAGACAGGAACTCAGGAGCTGCATGACGAGAAGGAAGGTTTAATAAAGAAATCAGAAACAGAACACTTGAAGGAACAGAACATGGAACTGGCAGAAAGCAGAATCCTGAGGCAAAGGAGCATGAGGCATGAAGCAGAGTTATGGGACAGAGTAATGCAAGAAACCAGCAAGGAACAAAGAGAACCATATATATACTGGGGAAAGAGTGCAGAAAAGACATGAAGAGCAGGTGAAAACAATCAGATGGGAATGAGTAGCACCTGAGACCAATGAAGGGGGAGAGAACTGAGGGAGGAAAGAGAGAAAGAACAGAATCTGACAGAGAGAGATACAGGGAAGAATTCCAGCAGAAAATAATAGTGGTATTTACATGCAACAAAACTCAAGAATAACCTAAAACCCAATAAACAATGAATGAACTGAAGTGCCAGCAACCAGAAAACACAAACAACTGGGAAAAGATGGGGATAAATGATGTGTAAACTCAAGTAAAACAAACTTAAGTATAAAAACACCTAACACCAGTGTTTGAGGTGTTTAAATGTATTGCTATTACATCTTTGTGTTCATAGTGACAGGATGTTGTCTGTTTAGCATGGCGGCTTATGTGATAGGTTAGTACACTATTATGATCAGGTTGTTGTGTTTTTTTCCAACTTTTGATCTTTAACATGTTCTTGTAGTCACCTGTGTTTTCACAGGCAATATCCAAGAGTTTCTTAAATTTGTGAGGTCAGAAGGTTAAAACCATAACTTTAAGTCATCTTCTTGCTTTGAACAAAAGTTGAAAAAATATGTCATTGAATAAATCACTCTCCTCATTTTGTAATCTTGCAGCCTTGCCATCTTATTTAGCTGTAAGTGTTATATATTTCATTTTTGGATGTATTGTATTCTCAATTTTCTATATTTTAATATGTATTTTTCTTATATAAATATTAATAACTAGTTCCATCCATGCAATGATGGTGGTGCTGGTGCCTATCTCCAGCAGTCATTGGGGGACAGACGGGGTACGCTTCAGACAAGTTAATAAGTTATTACATGAAATAAGAATATTATTATACTATAATAATATTGTGGCATTTTATTAGCTAATCTTATCTTTTACACCTACAATGTTGGAGTGAAGATGTCTTTGTTGAATTATTTTAGTTCCTAGTATTTTTTTTATTTTTTTTTATTCATTGTTACATAAAATATTTTAATGGTAACTTTAAATTAAGTTTTATGTTGGTTTTGTCAGTACTGTCAGTAAGTCACCTGAGGGGGCGCTATAGTTATCTTGAACTGAAAATTCAGTCTTAAAGACAGGCAAAAAGGTCTCAGGTTGAACTACTCCTCCTGGTTTGCCTGTAGTGCTTTTTGACACCATCTGTTAAAGAGTGTTTGACACAAAAAAGGCCTGTATGTAGATCAATAATGGGGTTATGTTCATCTGGTCACTGAGCGGCGCCATGAGCTCATGGCTAATGACTGAAGATCGATGGTTAAAAACTTGCCTGTGGTTTGTTGCAGTGTTATGTTTACCGTACGGTGGCTGATGGGTGTACTGCTGACACTCTTCACCCCAGGGAGAATAAAAAGCCTCTGAAAATGCATTTTGTTCATTGTGGTTTTAGTTGCTTATTCGACTTTCAACTAGATGACAAATCCCTGATTGCACTAGTAAAACTAAATAATCTATCAGCTCTACCAGTACCAAATAGAAACATTTCCAGCTTTTTTGATTCCTTTTATTTGAAATCCCTTTTAAGCTACCTGAATAGTATATGATATTATTCTGTAAAAAATTTAAATAATCTAGGTTGCAATTCAGTTAACCAGTCACTATGTGCAAAAACATGTCCAACCTGTACATAAATACAGGTTGGACATGTATAAATACATGTATTTATATTGGATATTTCTGATATACTGAATAAATAGTGTTACTTTAAACCCTGTACACATACAGAACATTTATGTGTAGAACCAAATTCACTTTTATAAGTGAACGAGAGTATAAACACTCTCCATTATCAATAAATCTGTTGTTTGGAAACATTGTGATTTATTTTTTAATTATAGTGAAGATGGAGAAACGGGTTTACCGAACCAAAGCTTTAGAATCAGAAGTTTCAGAATCAAATTTATTGGCCTACCGCTAATGGCCTGTGCTAGCGGTCAGATTTTAACACACAACTTCTTGTGAGAGATGTTCCTCGTCGCCATTTAAGTAGTCCATTACCCCATGTGATGGCTAGTTAATACATAAAGAATCAACTGTCCAGAAAGGTTATGCGTTTCCCATTCCAGATAATCTTTCCTTCAATATTGTTTTACAAAATAAGGACACTTAATAAACAACATTGATAATTAATCATCCAAAAGGTTTTTGTTTCAGCAAATCATTCTTTGAAAGGTTATTTCATTAATATAATGTTTTATCTACACTTCTGATTTTGCATTGTGATTCGCTGTTTGAAGGTATACCAATTTTTGTTCTTAGTTAGTTCTAAGACTATTCTAACCTCATTTCCAGGTTCGTCAAGATAAATCTTGCTTCTCACACATAGATAACACTGAATGGTAATATGGCATCATTTATTTGTCATGGTTTTTAACCCATTTTTATTGATTCGGTTGTTCCTTCATTTGTTCATTAGTTTACTTTATTCCTCTGTTTTGCTTGGTAGTTTTAGTTGAATTATTCTAGCCTAGTAAATAGTTTGTTGTTGGAAGATTTGTACATGAATTATCATTGCTTAGTTTAAAAAGGTTCTTTATCCTTATGATTTACCATTAAAATACATTTTCATATATTTAGTTTGGTGAACTTTGATAGAAGTGATTTGAATACTTTTCACATTTATTTTTTAAGTACTTTTATGACCTATTAAGAGAATTGTCATCTTGTCTTGGAGTTGCATTTGGGTGGTTGCTATGCAGACTGAGCAGGAACTTGTGTGTGTGCGGGGGAGTTCTGGGAAGAGTACCTTTCGCACCTCGACATGTGTGCTGTATCAGTATCTGGCCAGAACCAGTTTTATTCAGTAGGACTTGTATTTGTGAAACTGTGTGTAGCCACACCCACAATGCTGTAACATGAGTGTTTTTTCTTCTTTCTTTAATAAAAGGCTGTGACACAGGGTAGCTCCTCTGAGAGAATGGACTGTCCCTGGCCAGCCAAAGATAACTTTGACTCGCTTGTGTCTTCATTGCATACCTTCTCAGTTTATCAGTGTGTCTAACTCTGACATTTCTAAATGAAAATATGTTTAACTTTGGGTTGAGTTATTTTTCCCAATAAATTCTTATATTGTAAGAAATTGTGTAAATGTATTTCATGTGAGTGCAGAGTTTTGCTGTTCAGTAATACCAGAGCTTGATTCGGCCTATTGTCCTTATACCACCACCATATTGGGCTGGTATTCCCAAGACAATACTTAACAGACCGAATGGTTATTTAATTAAATATTAAATAATATAAGCATCCTGGTTGCATTCCAACACAGTGTTGGGGGTATTCTCCTGAAGTCTACCAGTTGGCTCTGACCGCACCAGTTGACCAACGTCCTTTCTGAATGCAGACTCGTCATTGTCCTGGATCAGACCGTGAACTTGAGGAGTTTCACTTTATGTCCGTCTGTCTGACTGTAGAGAGCTGTTTCCCCACTAGCTATTCTTTTATTGCTTATTCAAGTGCAACTTGTTCTCTGGATTGTCTCTATATCAAAACAGTTGAAATGTGTTTTTATTCTGAAATTCTGGTTTTATTCAGAAAATCCTTAACAATAACCATGACAATTTTCAAGTGGCTTTCTTGTTGTATAATCTGTCTCGCTGCATGGTAGAGCAAGTCAAATTTAAGACATTTTAAGACCCTTTTAAGATGACTAAGATCTAAATTTAAGACCTAAATAAATTATAATAAAAAAAAACGAAAAACTTCTTGAGTTATAAGCCAAATGAAGAGTTTGGCTGGCTTCACTTCACTCAACCCGATTTTGCAACTGTTTCTATTCTGGCTTTTTTCTGGCCCTGTACTGGCTTTCTTGGTACATGCAGGTCTCATTGGGGCTGAGCAGGGCCAAAATGTGATGTGAACAGACTGCTGTTCCCTGATTGGCTATGAGCATGGTCAGCTGTATGTCAGCGGCATAAGAAAGTGTTCACCAAGGCAGCAGAGAGATTGACAAGCCACAGATTTTACTACCGTACACTGCAGTGACGGAAAAAGGTCAACAGGCTCAAGAATGACTACAAATATATTAAAGACCACAACGGAGAATCCCGGCTCTGACAGGCCTGTTAGTTCTTCTTTAAGAAGCCCTCCTGTTCTTCACTCATTACCTGTATTAACGGCACCTGTTTGAACTCGTTATCTGTATAGAAGACACTTGTACACACACTCAATCAAACAAACAAACAAACTCCAACCTCTCAACAATGGCCAAGACCAGAAAGCTGTGTAAGCACATCAGGGAGAAAATAGTAGACCTACACAAGGCTGAGATGGGCCAAGCTGCTTGTTGAGAATGCAACAACTGTTAGTGCAATTATAAGAAAATGGAAGAAGTTCAAGATGACGGGTCAATCACCCTCGATCTGGGGCTCCATGCAAGATGTCACTTTGGGGATGCTCTTCTTGGGAGACAGGACGACTGCACCGTATTGAGGGGAGGATGGATGGGGCCATGTATCGGGAGATCTTAGCCAACGACCCTCCTTTCCTCAGTAAGGCCATTGAAGATGGGTCATGGCTGGGTCTTCCAGCATGACAACGACCCAAAGCACACAGCTAGGACAACTAAGGAGTGGCTCTGTAAGAAGCATCTCAAGGTCTTGGAGTGGCCTAGCCAGTCTCCAGACCTGAACCCAATCAAAAATCTTTTGAGGGAGCTGAATGTCCGTATTGCCCAGTGACTGCCCCGAATCTTGAAGGATCTGGAGAAGATCTGTATGGAGGAGTGGTCCAAAATCCCTGCTCCAGTGTGAGCACACCTCATCAAGAACTACAGGAAATGTCTGATATTTGTAATTGCAAACAAAGATTTTAGTACCAAATATAAAAAAATTTCTGATGTATCAAATACTAATGTCATGCAATAAAATGCAGATTAATTACTAGCAAATCACACAATGTGATTTTCTGGATTTTGTTCTAGATTCTGTCACTCACAGTTGAAGAGCACATATTATAAAACTTAAAGACCTCTACATCTTAAAGCAGCCTTATGCCATTCAGCTCCTTCTTGACTGTCTGAGTGATATCAAATAGTGGATGGCCCTTAGTTTTGAATTTGAATGAACTAAGGTGATTTGTTTTCAGTTCCAAATGTTCCACCAGTTCCCTCTGGGCTGACCTTTCTACCCTGCCCCCTTATTTGAAGTCTGTCACCAAAACACTATACTACATATAAAGAGAAAATTGGAGGATAAAATTAAAAGAGAAATCCTGCTGTGGGATACAACACTATATTAATGCATATAAGGATTAAAAACATCTTGGTATTCAGCTCTTGCACAACAACTGTATGCCCTTACAGACAATATTCAAACTTTTTTCGTCCTGTTGTCATCTTCTTAATTTTTCTTTTGGATAAATAAAATATTTTTTTATTGAATTGAATGGTGAATATTTGATTAGAGATCATTTAGATCATCAAGTGGCATAAGCAAAAAAAATTGTTTTGTGAGTTTTAGGTGCTAGGATGTCATGGCAGACAAGTTACTATAATACTATGAAATTGCTTCTGTTTAATGAACTACAACAGCATAATGAAAAACATTTGAGTAATGGCAAAAAAAAAAAGTCTGTTGCTCCAGCCTTCCTGCTAATCTGGTCTTTTTTCTTTAAAATTTGAATATGTAACTGTCATATTAAGGGTTTGTGGTAGTACCAACGTGCAAGATGGATTTCCAGGAAGCAGGTGAATAAGGTAAGTCGATTTTTAATACTCTCAACTTAAAGCCTGGCAAGCTTGGAAAACAAACGGACACCAGACGTCTATGGAGCCAGAACCAGATCAAGACACAGGTTAAATAACCAGATATCACAGTACATCACGGTAGGAACCAGCAAAGAACAATAGTAACTGAAGGGCTTAAATACAAATTGAAATACAGGGTGAACCAACAAACAGAGAGACTAGATAATCAAGGAAAACGGGAAACAGGTGTGAGTCAGACTGCAGGGAGACAGAGGGAGTGAAAACAATAACGCATAGAACACAGAACAGAGGCTAAACCGAGAACCACACTAGGAGAAATTAACAAAAACACAGCACAGATACAGGCTAGGCATGGCAGTAACTTTAAAATCAGCGACTACCAGCTACTTTATTTTTTTCCTGTCTTCTATGATATTCAAGCATCTAAAAATTATAAAAGGGGGCTGAGTAAATCCGCACATTGCATGTTTCAAATCTTTTTTTGCAAAATGTCTGAAAAAAAACCATTCTTTTTCTTTCCACCTCACAGATAAGTATTATTTTGTTTTGTTCTATGACATAAAATACTCCTAAAACAAACTGAATTGTTAATGTTTTGATTTACATACTAACAATGTGTCACAGTACGTGTTGCTGCTTTCCACTCTATCAGCAAATTGCTATTGTGTATGCTGTAATGCAGAGGCCTATCAGACCGGTTGTGTTTTTCTGTTCTTTTTCAGTTCTTTTTCTTTTTACAAAAATACATAAACAACAAAACTCAAATAACCACTTAAATAATCTTTACAGAGTCAGAATAAAGGTTTTGAAAAATGTCGTCATGGTGCATTTCTGCAAACCAGTAGCTGCTGCTTTTATTGCTCTCTTACAGTCAATGACGTGTCTCTCTGAAGGGGGATTGGAAATGACTCGCAACGCCACCACGGACTGCTGTGGTTTTAGGCTCTGAGCCCACATTCTGACACGGAGATCATTCCATCCATTCTTTCAAATACAGACTTATTATTACCTTCCCACAATAAATTGCTCTGGAGGGCTGGGGAAATGCTGCTCCCTGTTTCTGTAACAGCAGCATCTCAGATATCATTAGGAAGCCACAGAGCAGAGGGACAGCAGATCAATGCATTCCGCTACAAAAGCATTAGTCCAGTCCGTGTATGATCAGTTTACTGAACAACAGCTCCTGCCCCCTCGTCCCTTACTGGAAACAATTGATGTATTGTTGCAGTGAAATTAATCCCCTCAAGTCGTAATGACAATCAGACGTCCAATTGGCACTCCCTAAAATAATTGGATGTCTAAAAATGAGCACTTATGAACCGAAAGAGAAGAAATATGTATAACACTAAGGCTCACATACAGTTCACTTGCCCTAAATAAGAGTATTTCATGTTTGTTTTATTCTACAGCAAGTCATTTTACCAGCAAACTTACTGATGCTGTTGTTCTGCCCTCAGACAGTGCATTGACATATGGGGTTATGAGTGTGGCTTCCAAAGAAACACTGAATTCTGTCTAACTCAGACATGATCATGTCTGTACTCCCTGAAAGAAGATACCTTAGTGGCTGACCAATTTAAATCCTGTAGGTTTTATAGCCATCATTAAATTGCAAACACCTCTGCTGAGAATGTTCCAGAGGACTGTGGTGACTGTAAGTCCACGTTCCTATACATGTTAAAGTCATTCAGCTACACTCACTCCAGGTAGGGGATATTTTTTTAGGTTGATTAATTTTTTTTTTCATATCAATGGTCAAAGCCCAAAACCTTCTATCTGCCGATTTCACAGGCTGCTCATAATCATTCTGTCTGCAAGAAAATCCCAGTTTTTCAGTGTGATAGAAACGTCACCTGATAAAAAAAATGAAACGTATCCTACGATTTTCAGATAAGAGGTTTTGGTCCTTAGTTGTGTAGTTTGTACAACAAATATTGCTATATATGCTTGTTTTGGCTGGCAATATATTTCTTTCTTTAAGGGCAATTGATTTATACAATTTTCCCTAAAACTATAAAAAAAAAAAATCTTACATGTGTTTGAAAAACCTGGGAGAGAAACAGTCCATTAGCCAGTCCAATTATTTTAAATAAATATTACCTTCATTTGAATTGTGCTATGAATCAGAAAAAGGCCGACCCAAGATTCAGCCAGACACAGTACTGAACGTTTAAAAGGTTTATTCAGCCACAGGAAAACGTCACACAGGTAACACTCCTCACAGCTTCCAGGAATCACTGAAGCAGAAAGAGGGATTAGTGACTTGTAGTCTCTCCAGATTTTGCAGGGATCAGAAAAGCCACTAACATGCTTTTGTCTTGAGTAGAACTTGAAACCCAGAGGGGAAACCTCAGTGGGCGGCAGGTGGTGATCTCCACAGCACAGGTAAGAAGTGACTCCAGGCTGAATAATCCGAGGGCTAGGTTGGCTCAATAATCCAAGGACAGAAACAAGTCGGGGCTCCACGAAGGGCTTGACCTGAGAAACGTGGAACATGGAGTTGGGTAATCTCAGTCGTACAGCGACAGGGTTGATGATCTTGGAGATTGGGAAAGGTCCAACAAATCCGGGTGCCAATTTCCGGGATTCTATCCTTAATGGGAGGTCCTTGGTGGAGAGCCAAACTTTCTGCCTGTTAGGTATTAGGTATACTCTCTGGACCCTGTGAGAGTCACCCCGCGCCGAGGAAGGCAATAACCCACTGGCCAGGTGTGAATTCACACACACCGCGACTTTCAGCCACTCCGGCTAATGGAGGCTGTGCAGCGGTGCTTCGCTCGACGTCAGGCTTCCCCCACGGATCCCAGAGTCACTGTTAAAGCAAAGAGAAATAAGGTTATTGAATTAATCCGGCTTCGAAGGACCAATAAATGTTAGGTATTATTTAGTCAACTCAGAGGTAAGAACGATACAGTCATAGTTACTTGCAGCAAGGGTAGCCCACTTTGCAGTGAAACTACAAAGTTTTTGACACCCTATCTCTTTATTTATATGCACAGTTCAACAGACAGTTCAGACAGGGTGTGTGTGTGTGAGACGGAAAGGAGGCTGGTTCTCACAAAGATAACAATGATCTCACACACACAGGGAGGAAGGCATAGTGCAGGTGCCTTGCAACACAAAGTTTTTACATGAGTGATAACAAGTTTTTGCACCCATCCAACAGTCCCTCCTTTTATCACAAGTAAAAACATTTAATATAAAAACGAGTAAGAAAAATACTTTGTATGAGCGAAAACCCACGGACGGTAAACAGATTATATTTTGTGGGAAATACTCATACGGCCCCGCCGCCCTCGGCGACCATTAAAAGTTAAATGTTGATTAATACTTGAAATCATAAAAATAAAAGAATGATACTTGAAATCATAAAAATAAAATAATAATACTTGAAATCATAAAAATAAAAGAATACTTGAAATCATAAAAATAAAAGAATTAAAAAATCTGCCCTGTTTATGTCATCATTGTACTTTTTCTCATTTCACTTAAGCAACAACTTCTTCCGATTTTCTGCTGTAAGGTCATTTTATGAAATACAATGTATGAGTTGAGTACACTCAGGCTTTTGATGTGATTTATTTACAACATGTCATCATAATCGTCCCCTTCATTTTCGTGCATTTCTACCTAGTTCAGTGTTGCATATGCCACCATGAACAATACCAGAAATTCTGTAGGAATGGATGTGCGTCATGTTCTTCCGTCAGTGTTCTGAGATGGGTCCCGTCTGATGTCCATCTCTTCTGGTTCGGTATCACCTCCTGTGGATCCTGCTTTAGATAGAGAAAGAGTCCTGCTACCAGAATTAAGCTCAGGCTTATCAGTCCTGTCCACATGTTACAGAGAGCCATTTTATAATTGGGCGCAGATCAGCTGTTTTCTTCACCGGTTTGAGACGCTGGGCCATAGGGGTCCTCCAACTCCTTTGAACCCGGACTTCCTCTGCTACCCCGTCGGTTGGTTTGGCTCCTGTAACGGCAAAACTGGCTTACAGTGGCTTTTATGGATCCAGGAAGGCCTCTCTGCTATTTTCAGAGCTGTGGGCGTTGTCAGGAGCACTTGAAACGGCCCTTTCCACCAAGGAGTGCTCCAATCCTTCCGGTGGAGGGTCTTAATCAGGACCAGGTCTCCAGGCCTCAGGTCATTCTGTGGGATAGGAGCAGAGATTATCGGCAGACCACTGGACATTTGTTCTTCTTTTGTCTACAACATTTTATTCATCCACTCAGCTAATGAAGTTTCCTGTTGTGCTTTCTCTATTTCATTCATGTCAGAGGGCAGAGAAAACGGTCTGCCATGTACTATTTTTTGAGAATACAAATTCACATCAGCAACTTGGTGTCATGTGATCTCAGGCTCAGAACACAGTGGGTGGAGCCATACAATGATGTACAGTAGGTGGCAAATGGAGTAAGACCAGTTTGATTTGGAGTTATTCTCATCCATAATTTAACCAGGGATAGGCATTCCGGCCATGGCCTCCCTGTTTCTTCCATTGTTTTCCTTAATCTTTAACTGAAACCCTAATGCTTTAGAACTTAGTTCTATTAATTTATTTACAAAATGAGTTCCATTATCTGACCTTATAATCTGTGGGATACCATATGTGGGGAAAAAATGTGTCACTAGGTTCATCTATTACAACTAGGCAATATTTCTTCCCCCGTGTTTGCAACAAATTATGCATGATCTGCAAAAATTCTTTGAATAGCAGAAAATTTTATAGTGTAGCATTAATGCTTTACCAGATGTGACATATTCCCCCCTTGACACGTGGGTCTTCCCAATGTGTCACTGTAGCCGCTGTGTTGTATAAATTTTTTGGGAGGATTGGTTTATCTTCTATCTGATAGATGTCATCGTTTTTCTGTGCTCCTCTCTTTAGCCAGGCCTTTATTTCTGTCTTGGGTGCTGACTGTTGGGCGTCTTTCAGCACGTCTGTGTCTATAAATAGCAGATCTGACATTTTCTCTTTAATAGGTTGAAATGAGTTAGTTCTGTCCCTGATGATGTTTAAAAACTTCTATTTTGCCAAATCTTAGCATGGTGATGTACTGATCCGAAACCGTATTGGCTGTCTGTGTATATAGTAAGTATTTGTCCCTCATGTAATTCGCAGGCTCTTACTACAGCATATAATTCTGCTGTTTGGGCTGAGCATGTATTGGGTAGAGATTTAGCTTCTATTATCCTATCGATGGTTGTTATTGCATAACCAACTCTATTCTTTCCATATTTATCTTTAGATGCTGAGCCATCTACAAACACAACACATGAATCTGGTATAAGGGTTTGAGAAATGTCTTGTCTGGGTTTGGTGTCTTCTTCAACTTTTGCTTTATAAGAATGTGGTTTTCCATCTTCTGCAGTAGGTATTAGAGTACTTGGATTTAAAGGGCACATCTTTTTAGAGTTATGTTTGGCTGTGATAATAATAGCGATGTCAGTGTGATATGCCTTGCATGTAGCGTCAGGTGCTTCTTTTAATATTCCTGACTTCAACATATCTTGTATTACTGACTTAATACCTTCTTCAGCTTCTGGCTTGAAGGGGTATTGGCGGACTGATAGCCTTTTTTCAGATATTAGTTTAACCTTGTATGGTGGGAACCCCTTTATAAGCCCTACATCAGTTGATGATTGGGACCACAGTTCAGGTGGGACAGCAGCTAGGGCAGGATGCATGTTGCTCTCTTTGCTCTCAGCTAAGCCCTGTATTTGTCCCTCTGCCTCATCTAAATGTATCCTTGGATGGACTTTGACTGTCCACGCTAGAATGAGCTTCCAGATTCCTGTATTAGGCTCTACCTTTGACAGTGTCAGTGCTGTTCCTGCAGAGGATTAAAGCCTCTGTTTTTCCAAATTCTTATTATTCTTTTTTATCATATTTTATAAAGTAAGTCCTTATTACATTTAAAAATGAGATCAATATTTTTGGTAGTTGCTATTATTATAAATAATGCTTGGTTTAGTTCTTATTAAAAATAAAAAATAAAAAGTCACTCACTGATGAACACAAAAAATGAAGGGCATATTATATCTTATGATCTTAGTTTATCTTACCCAGTTTTATAGATACAACATACAGTTTCAGTCAGCTTTGTATTTAGTTCAAGTAACTAAAGTTTGTTTCAATTAACTCAAGTTTTCTTTATTTCAGTCCAGTCCAGTAATTCTGTTAAGGTTCATTTCATCTTATGTTAAGTTTGAGTCTAATTCAATCATTTTGAACCTGACTGGAAAAAGTCTAAACGTCTGTTAAAATCTTTTTGTTTTACCATAGAAAACTGACCTAATATTATTATGGTACTGTTGAGGACTCTAATTTTTACATAACATGAAACAGACATTTATTTCACAAAAACAGAAAGTCAAACACAGACATTTGGCCACATGAAAGTTTAAATAACCTGTTTGTAAAAGAATTATGAAAAATTGAAGACGGGTCTATGAACTTTCTTATGGTTATCAGTATTTTCAATAGAGGTAGAACCTTTGCCATCTTTATATGATTTTTCGAAAAAGATTCTGGAAACCTTATTAAGATATAAATTTGGCAAAGATCATCAGAACATCAGACCTTTATTAGCGCTTTTAAGGTCCCTCAAAGATGCATTACAATGAAATCAGTCATTCCCATTCACACACATTCACACACTACTTACTTATTTCTCTGTCAGAGTCATTTTTATTTGCAAAAATTTGAGCATAATTTGACTTCTATTATTCTTAAAATGCACATTGTTTCCTCATAACCCCTTTTGTTTCCACAAGGTCTGTTTTGAACGCTTCAATTCTTTTTTTTTATTCACCAAGAATCAATAAGGTGGTCTTAGTGGGTCCACCTTAAAGGTGTTATCTGTTGGGTGTCATGTTATCATTGTCAGGTCAGTGAGGTTCATAAGTCAGTCAGAACCTTGGTCATTTGGTCTGTGCACATAATGTTTCATAGATCCAGCCTATGATTAGTCAGCAAAACTTCCACCTATAGGAGAAAAATGATTGTTAATGAATGAGCTGCATTTCCTAGGAACACTGTCTTCCTCCTGGATGAGCATCACCTGTTGAAAAACTTTCATCATTGTTTGTTTCACATATTCAATCAGATCTTTATATTATACCAGTAGGTGAAGTTGTTAGTATCTCATGTAGACTGACATATACTGTTGCATTTGGAGAAGATCTCAGATTAAATAAACATAGTTAGAGCTTCAATCCAGGTTCATTTTGTGTCTGCAGACTTTAGCCAATTTTTCTTTTCTTTTTTTTTTTATACATAAAGAGCAAGATTCAAAACATTTTCAAAAGGCAGATTGTGGCAGAATGTAGACAAAACTGCTTATTGATTGACAAAATAACATTCAAGCACACAATCACCATATTAAAAGGCTCTACTTCTAGAGAATCACTAAACGTCTGAGATCCGGTTTTGACACATGCAGGGTAGAGTTACAATTTTTTTCAGACCTTTCAGCAGAGACAGGCTTCTGCTGTTTGCAGAAGTTTTATCTTTGTTTTCAGGCAGCTGCATCTCTTTGTCAAGGTCGTTTCACAGAGCTGAAATTTAACTTCTCTCAAAGAGGAAAAATCAAGAATGCACACAATCTGAGCCAAATATGGAATTATTTCCCTGTAAAATGAATCTTTTGCATTTTATCATGATATTGTTGGTAGTATAACACCATAGAATGATTTTTAAAGCACCTGTTTCTCACTAATGCTTGCCTACAAAATCTTTTACTCTCAGATTACTTCTTTAACAACATTCTGTTCTCTCTTCTCTAGTCATTGTTCACTGGGTTGTCCAGTTGGACAGTTTCCATGTTGTCCACATTGTCACCTCCTATTTTAACTTCTTTTACCACGTCCTCTAAAACCATCTCTTAGTCTTTATAATTTGGGGCTACCTTGGTATTCTAACCTGGGATGGGTGGCAGTCCGCCCCCCTTTATTTGTTTTCAGTTAAGCTGAAAGTTTTTTCCTGTGCTTTTCTTAAGTCCTCAGTATTATGGCTATGTCAGTTAAAAGCTGCTCTTATTGTTGTTTTTTTAATTAAACTTTTTGTTTTAATCTGTTTATCAACTGTGAGCACTCAGGGACTGAAAAGTCCCCTTTGAAATTATAATCTGGCAAGGTTTTTTATTGTCTCTTGAATCTTTTGAATGCACAATCTCCAGTTTAAGATCCCCGTGTAGTTTTAGGATTTCAGTGATAATTAAGTTACCTGAAAATCCGTATTTTTATGCCATCGTGTACATATTTCTGTTAAATCAGAGATTTTTCTCTGTTCTTTCCCCATTGTTCTTTGTTATTTTTCTCTTTTTAGTTTTCATTATTTCTAATTTTAGATCCCCTTGTAATTTTAAGACATCCTTTGTATCTAATTTGCCCAAAAACCCATGTTTTTTATTTTTTATCTATGACAGATCATACCTGCTCCTTTTACATAGTTCTCCATAAACTTTACCTCCCCTTCTAAGTCAATTAGTTTACTTTGTTTCTTCCCCATTATGTTTTATGTTAGTTTAATTGTAGTATAAATGTCCAGATAAAAGGTCACTGGCATGAGACTTTAAGGAGAGGACATTAACACGCCCTTCTACTGCGACTAATTTGCAGCGGTGTTAATTTTCTGGAATGAAATCCGACCTGAATCCCGAAAGTCACCAGTACGTAGTTTTAATCTGGGCAAAAGAAAACACAGGACTAGCAGAATCCTGCTATGATTCTATTAAAATGCTTAGTCCTCCATACACACACAACACAGTCACACAGTTAGTTTCAGGTACCTTGTAATTTTTCTAAGTTAACTTGGTGTTATTTAATGAGCTCAATTTACTCCGTTCTTTTTACTTTTATAGCGCTTATTCAAATTCCCTCGCAGGGGAATGACCCTTAGTCGTTTTATTTGGCCCCCTTCTTGGCGGGGCCCTACCTTAATTTGTCACTATTCCTTTCACGGTGGAATAAAACCATACCAATGCAGCGTCCTTACCGGCGACGCACTACCAACGACTGTTAAGTACTTTTCCTATGAACTGTATTTTAAAACTGTCTCACCTCGGAGTTGACTTCTTGGTGACTCTCTGGACCCTGTGAGAGTCACCCCGCGCCGAGGAAGGCAATAACCCACTGGCCAGGTGTGAATTCACACACACCGGGACTTTCAGCCACTCCGGCTAATGGAGGCTGTGCAGCGGTGCTTCGCTCGACGTCAGGCTTCCCCCACGGATCCCAGAGTCACTGTTAAAGCAAAGAGAAATAAGGTTTTTGAATTAATCCGGCTTCGAAGGACCAATAAATGTTAGGTATTATTTAGTCAACTCAGAGGTAAGAACGATACAGTCATAGTTACTTGCAGCAAGGGTAGCCCACTTTGCAGTGAAACTACAAAGTTTTTGACACCCTATCTCTTTATTTATATGCACAGTTCAACAGACAGTTCAGACAGGGTGTGTGTGTGAGACGGAAAGGAGGCTGGTTCTCACAAAGATAACAATGATCTCACACACACAGGGAGGAAGGCATAGTGCAGGTGCCTTGCAACACAAAGTTTTTACATGAGTAATAACAAGTTTTTGCACCCATCCAACATTGCCCCACCTGGTACTTAGGGGCAGGGATCCGTCTCTGGTTGGCCGTTCTTGACTGAACCAGTGACATTCTGATCATCGACAACCTGGCCTTTCTCCATATTCTTTGGCATCTTATGGCAGCCGCTTGGGCGGACGGAACATTAGCTTCTCTCTCCTGAACTGAAAACATGGGTGGCTGGAAACCAAACACAACATGAAAAGGAGACAAACCAGTGGCACTTGATTGCATAGAGTTTATGGCGTATTCAACCCAGGGCAAATTTTGTGACCACTTTGTCGGGTCAGACTCACATAATATACGAAGTTTGGTTTCAGCTTCTTGGTTGGCTCTCTCGGTTTGGCCATCAGACTGAGGATGAAACCCTGAGGAAAGACTAACAGAAATTCCCAACAACGAACAAAACTCCTTCCAGAAACGTGACACAAATTGGGGTCCTCTATCGGAAACAATGTCATTTGGAATTCCATGGAGCCTGAAAACCTCTCGGGTCAATATCTCACCCATCTCCTTAGCAGATGGAAGCTTCTCCAAGGGCACCAGATGAACCATTTTTGAAAATCTGTCATTTATGGTTAGTAGTACAGAGTGACCATTAGAAACCGGTAGACCTGTCACAAAATCCATCGCATTATGTGACCATGGGCGAGGGGGAATTGGCAAAGGGTGCAACAACCCCGCAGGGGGGCGACGAGAAGGCATGGCTTGGCAACATTGAATGCATTCAGCAACAAAGTCTTTGACATCCTTGACCAGCAATGGCCACCAAAACTGAGTTCGAACTGTCTGAATGGTTCTGCTGATTCCTGGATGACAAACTAAACGAGAGCAATGACAAGACTCCAGTACCTTAGGCACAAGTCGTTCAGGGAGAAAACAGCGGTCAGGTGGACATGATGGTTTCAGGAAGGATAAACTCCTCTTCACCCGCAGACTGAGATTCTTCAGGCTCTTGAATCCGGGATAGGGCGTCAGGTTTGCCATTTTTACTCTCTGGCCTGTAAGATAGGGAGAAATTAAAACGACCAAAAAACAAAGCCCACCTTGCCTGTCTGGGGTTTAGCCGTTTTGCTGATTTCAGTTACTCCAAGTTCTTATGGTCAGTCCACACCATAAACGGCTCCTTAGTCCCCTCCAGCCAATGTCTCCACTCTGTCAATGCCAACTTGACAGCCAATAACTCTCTGTCTCCCACGACGTAATTTCGCTCAACCTGTGACAGAGTCCTTGAAAAGAAGGCACATGAGTGAACACAATCATCCTCACCTCTTTGGCATAATACAGCTCCGACCCCAGTGCTTGAGGCATCCACCTCCACGATAAACTGTCTCTCTGGGTCAGGAGACCGTAACACTGGAGCTGACGTGAAGAGTTCCTTTAACCTATTGAAGACCTTCTCTGCATCCTTATTCCACACAAATTTCACCTTGGAAGAGGTGAGACCGTTTAGGGAAGTAGCAACCAGGCTGTAATTTCTAATAAACCTCCTATAGAAGTTTGCGAAGCCCAGAAATCTTTGAAGCTGCTTGCGATCAATTGGAACAGGCCATTCCAATACGGCCTTAACCTTGGAGGGGTTGACAAGCACTTGATCTAGGGAAATGATGAAGCCCAAAAAGGAAGTGGTAGTTATGTGGAACTCACATTTCTCTGCCTTGACGAACAACTGGTTTTGGAGAAGACGCAGGAGAACAGCTCTGACATGTTTTCTGTGGGTTTCCAGATCTTGAGAATAAATCAGTATGTCATCAAGATAAACAAATACGAATTGACCCACCATGTCTCTTAGAACGTCATTGACCAATGACTGAAAAACTGCAGGAGCGTTAGTAAGTCCAAATGGCATGACCTTGTATTCATAATGGACGGTGGCACGTTGAAAGCCGTTTTCCACTCATCTCCTTCTCTGATTCGGACCAGATGATATGCATTCCTTAGATCCAGCTTAGAAAATATCTTGGCTCCCTGGATCTGATCAAAAGCTGTGTTCATGAGTAGTAAGGGATATCTATTTTTAACTGTTATCTCATTAAGGCCTCTATAATCAATGCATGGTCTCAATGAACCATCCTTCTTCCCAACAAAAAAGAAACCAGCACCTGCAGGAGAGGAAGAGGGTTGAATGTGCCCTGCCTTTAATGCCTCATCAACATAACTCTTCATGGCCTTGTGCTCTGGACCAGACAATGAATAGGTTCTGCCTTTAGGGGGTGATGTGCCAGGAAGCAAATCAATAGCACAATCATAAGGTCTATGGGGTGGCAGAGCTGTGGCCTTGATTTTATTAAAAACCTCCTTTAAATCATGGTATTCTTGCGGTACCTTGGATAAATCCGGATAGGTCTCCTCAACCTCATTCTCCACACGGACCTCCATAGCAGCAGACAAAAGACAGTCAGCGGAACATGACTCAGACCAACCCAAAACTTCTTTTTTCTTCCAGTCGATGTGAGGGTTGTGTTTCTGCAACCAGGAGGCCCCTAGGACTACAGGAAGTTCAGGTGAATTAATGATCATGAAAGTTACTTTTTCTTGAAGATTACCTAACTGTTAAGGTAATCTCCTCCGTCCTGAGATGTGAATTGTTCATGCTGTGACCATCCAAAGCTAGCACGTTTCTTGTGTCAGCTGACGGAATACGTTTTATGCCGTTCTTATTTGCAAATGTTTCGTCCATGAATTCAGTATCTGCTTCTGAATCAATAAACACGCCCCCCTGGAGAGACAAAGAAGAGGTTTGAAAATGGGCAGGAAACAAGAAGGAGGAGGCAGATAGTTGACTTCGGCTCAGTAGAGATCTCCCTTCCTCTGCTGAGCCTGTCCTTTTAGTGTACACCTGAGTGCTAAATGTCCCTTCTCTCCACAATAAAAACAGAGCTTGAATCTTCTCCGACGATGTTTCTCCTCAGGGGTAATCTTGGTTCTGCCCAATTGCATGGGCTCACAATTATCATTTTCCTCAGTGAGAGGTGACCGACTCCTTCTCTCATACTGGTGTGCAGAAACCTGAGTTAATGATGAGCGACCCTTCTCATGGCGCTTCTCCTTCCTTCTCTCTGCCAGCCGAATATCAATGCGAGCAGCCAAATCCTCGAGTTGTTTCAGGGAAGAAGGAAATTCACGGGTCACTTGCTCATCCTTGATGTCTTCGTTTAATCCTTTCATGAATGCATCCATTTGTGCTGCCTCATTCCAACGGCTCTCTGCAGCCAACAAATGAAAGTCAATTATATAGGTCGAGACAGGTTGATCACCCTGTTTGAGGGACAATAATCCTCTTGCGGCCTCACGACTTGGAATGACCGGGTCAAAAACTCGAATGAGTTCCTTGGAAAAAGTTTCATAAAGATCACAAGATGCAGACCTGTTATGCCATTCAGCAGTTCCCCACTGTTTTGCCTTTCCTGCCAGCAGAAATATAACAAACGCCACCTTGGAACGTTCAGTGGGAAAGGATGCTGTTGTCCGTGTTACTTGGGCGTGGTTTCTTTGTGACGGTGGCGGCTCGGAGACAAGATTGCCAGAACTTAATGTGGAAATTATTTCCTCCATGCCGGAACCCAACCAGGAAAGGGTCTCATCAACGTGGGTACGCCACTGTTGTGCTGGCGATGGGTCCATTTTTGGCCAGATTTTTCTGCTATGAATCAGAAAAAGGCGGACCCAAGATTCAGCCAGACACAGTACTGAAAGTTTAAATTGTTTATTCAGCCACAGGAAAACGTCACACAGGTAACACTCCTCACAGCTTCCAGGAATCACTGAGGCAGAAAGAGGGATTAGTGACTTGTAGTCTCTCCAGATTTTGCAAGGATCAGAAAAGCCACTAACCTGCTTTTGTCTCGAGTAGAACTTGAAACCCAGAGGGGAAACCTCAGTGGGTGGCAGGCGGTGATCTCCACAGCACAGGTAAGAAGTGACTCCAGGCTGAATAATCCGAGGGCTAGGCTGGCTCAATAATCCAAGGGTCAACGATCGGAACAAGAGGCGTCAGGCAAGGGGCAGGCAAAGGCATAAACCAGATGCAGGAAACAAGGTCGACAACCAAAATCCAAATAGTCCGACAGGGAGCAGGCAGAGGCATAAATCCAAAAGGCAAGGCAAGGTCAAGAACAATGATCAGACAGGAAGGAACGCTGGATATCTACTCACACGAATGGCTTTCAAAAATCTGGCACCGTCTGCTTGTCAGAGTCAGTATATATCAGGGAAGACACAGGTGCTTGGCATTCCACAGATTGCACTATACTGCAGCAGCCACCAGGTGCATCTAATCTGCTGATTGCAGCCAGGGAGACAGGGTAGAGCAGACGTGCCAGAATCATAACAAATTGTACTTAAAAAATAATAGTTGTTGCAAAGAAATGTCCAGTAAAGTAAAACATTGCCGGGCAAAAATAGCATTAATAAATAAATCATGATTATTTTTTAATACCCTTTATGTGACTTGGTTAACTGAAAAAATACACAGTGTGAGTTAATGTGTTTACTGTTTTTATTAAAGTGGAGAGCTGAGCTGGGTTATGACACAGAGTGAGAAGGAGAGGACAGAACCAGAACCAGCAAGACATCTCGCTCACCCGGAATGTAGCGAAGAACAATCACCCTCAGGTTTCTGTAGTAATAACTGTTCATTAAGTTGTGTCCTTTGTTACTGTTTATTCAAGTTTCTCAAGGGATTTTTATTTGGATTTCCTTCACATCTTCACATCTCTGAAGTGTTCAGCAACCTTCAGGCAACTTCTGAACCCAAAGTAAGGAGCCTTTGGACACCCAAAAGCTAATACCAGGAGAGACCAGTATACTTTCCCTTTTCAGGGGACACACAGAACTGCTGCTGGAGCAACAAAACCAACATCCCTTCAGTCAAGACTGAGTCAGACATGGTGGCACTGTGGAGATGGAACTTAAGTGTTCTGAGAATGTAAAGAGCTGTGTCGAACCCAGAGTTGGGACTCTCTCTTCCTGTTCAATCATGGAGGTGTGAGAAACTGTTGGATCAAAGGTGGTTCTGAAACTTTGAATCTTTCTAATTCTCCCAAAACTTACTGCCTCAAATTAACGTAGATAGAAGAATTCAGCATTTTAGGTCTGGATGATTGGGCATGGTTTTCAGTTGGAAACCAACGTTCTGGTTTGGTAACACCTTGCAATAAGAACTGGACAGTGTTACGAGGGGGGGTGTCTGAATTTCTCTCCTGGACCACTTACCCGAACTCAGATAAGTTGTAGACCTTGGATAGCTGGATGGATGGATGGATGGAGGAAACCCCTTTCTTTAAACCTCTAAAAGGCTGATGAATTCTTGATCAAATTTAGACATCAATCCGTTTAGATAAGATTTTGAAGGTATAATCATATATTCATACAACGTCCCCTCTAAGCTTTCAAAAACAGTTGTTGGGTAGAATAAGGTTAGCATCTTTTTTTTTGTTACTTTTACTGTTTCTTAACGTCAAAAAATCCTTAGTAAATGGCCAGGTTGAATAATAATAAATATAACAAATTCAGTTCATGATGTTTTTGGCTATAATCCTTAATTAAAGTATCCTTATTTTTGATTGCTAAAAAAATTTACAGAACCTTTGTCCTTCTTTAAATGTGTAATAGAATTTGTTCACTGTGTTGGTTTTTGAATTCATCCATTAGACAGAATGCAGATTGACTGAATGAGACCTTTTACATTAACATGATTTAACTTAGTTTAAACTATATGTAGAGTTGCTATGTTATAATACCAGGGTAAAGCTTAATACCATATTAGTGCCCAGTCCTGCTTAGCAGCGGACAGGGCTTCATCATACAGCGACACATGGAGATGTTTGGGACGAGCACCAGAAAGATGTTTGCTGGTTCAACCTGTGAGGCAAACTACTCCAACAACTATTTTAACTCCCAAACACTTAAACTTGAAAGTCACATCTTCTGCAGAGAACTATAAATATTTCAGAGAGACCGTGTCAGTTAAGTGACATGGTCACAATGAGAGAAGCTTGCAGTCTGAATTAAAGCTGCACTTTGTACAAATGCTGCGGCTGCATTAGATTAGCCACAACCTGTAATCTGTCACTTAGCTGCAGCATGGCTCGCTGTTTAAACTGATGTAAACCGCTGCTGTCTGGCCACAGAGTTGGGGAGTGTAATGGGGATTCATTGATCCACTGGTCTTTAGCTGATTGAGTTAGATAATTAAAAAGCCTCTTGTATCAGTTCCATTAAGGATTGTTTGTGTTGCTCTTGTTATTTTGTTCTTCTTGCTGTTCCTGAACAGCAATGCTCTAGAGTTGCTGGAAAACAAATGGTGTGTTTTTGGCCCATTATCTTTTTCTGTATTATTTCTTTGGTTTTATTATTACCTTTCAGTTCAACTGCTTGTTGCTCAAAAGGTCAGATTACAGGGAGATGAGAAAAGGAGAAAAACAGAATAATAAGTAGGGGATCCTGGTTCAAACTGGAATGACTGAGCTATCCCGTAGCGTGCAGGCCACAGTCCACTTTGTAACCCCTCCAACAGTCGAACTGTCCTCTGCTGTCACTGGAAGCCGCGCCAGGCCTCCTCAGCGACGGCCTCGATGTCTACAGCACTGCTGAAAATAACAACGCTAAGCTCATTAGCAGATTAGGTGTTGCAATGAGTCTGTGTGGTTAAAGTAATGCGGCCCAATATTGTTCCTCCTGGACGGCAATTACAGCTGATTGACGTGTTGGCACATGGGGATGGAGGAGGAGGAGCTCACAGCTCGTGCCTGTGGAGGAGCTCCACATGAATGCAAAATAATCGTCTGAGCGTCACATGTGGTATGTTAACAACAGTATTCGTATCCCTGGGATCAGACGAGAGGCGCGGGATTATAAGGCTACTGTCGATTAAATCATGGTCTTCTGTTGTTTTGAGAGTTTTACTAGTTACCAATTCTCTTCTTTCTCTGTCTGCTGAATTTGGACACTGGAGCACCAAAGGAAGGATGTATGCATCGTCATTTCAACCAGCTGCTGCCCTTTCTTTAGGGATAATCCCTTTATGGCGGCAAATCAAATAAGAATTCCCCTTTAAATGGATTTAATGTGTGATTCCAAAAGACAGCCTTCCACTCCTTCATTCAAAGGAGATTCACTGGGAGCTGCTGGTGACTGAGACTGTCCCCTTCTCTTTTAAATCCCGCTGATTGATCTGTGATTCTTGAATCTGCAAATTTCAAACTAAATACTTAACTTCATTTCAATGCAAGAGTTTGATTCATGTAGTACTGAGAGAATATTTGATTCCTTACAGAAAGAAACAAGATGAGGCTGAGCTGTTTCTGATTATAGTTTGTTTTTAGATAGTTTTTAGATGAACAGAATTCTGGGGACATTTTTAGACATTCAGGCTGTCATGAACTTTTTGAGATATTTTTGGGGGGTAGGGGGCATGGGGTTGACACTTGGGACTTTGTGCAAAAAAATAGAATTAATTAATATCTAATATCTATCTTTAAGATCATCTTGACAAGCGGTGATCTTTATTTTGGAAAGTAAACCCTAAATATACAACGTCATGCCAACACTCTTAAGAGAGATGTTAATTGGGGAAGACTAAAGGTGAAAGAACCTACTAAAAATGACAGTATATTTTCCACAAAGGTACGATCTGTTGATTCAGGCTGCTACAGCAGAGCTAGACGACTTCAGTAAATTGTATTCAAGCTAAATGTTTTTAGATCAAAGTTGATTTGTTTTAACCTTTTCAGTTTTCAACCTCTGTATTTCTAAACATGCTGGATTTGTAAACATTTTCTGCCTTTTGGACATTTCAGAGTAAGATAAGGGTGTGCACGTCCGGTCATCCCAGTCTCCGTTGTCATGTATGCAGGAAAAACAGAATCTTCCTGTATGGAGAAGCCCTGGCACAATATAACTGCAAGCAATAGAAATTAATGTGTATAACAGATGCCAACCAGTTTAAATTCGTAGAAGAAGAATTTATTAACAATAACAATAGTAGCTTGCAGAATGCTGTTTGTGAACTGACTAATTTAAAGACTGTGTTTGGTTCACTGGACAACTTTTTACAGTTATGTGCTGTTTTCTGTCTATAGGAAGGAACATTAGTTTTCTTGTAACTGTGACCACCTCTAGCTCCAAATACTAAATGATCTCACAGAGCAGACTGAACCTTTGAGTTCTAGCCCTGGTAGCTGCTCTCTGGTCCAACATCAGGGTACTGGTGCAAGGCCTTTCTGTGCATGCAGGAGACCAAATGATACACACATGTCTGGAACTGAGATAACTAAACCATTTACTGTTTCCTACCCAGTTTGCACTGACATTTATCTTCATTCTGCAATAGAACTACCTGGGAACCTTTGAGTCTTTGCAACTGTGGGAGCAAAGATCGACTACAAACCCTTAAACACTGAACAGCTTAATGTGGTGATAAATGATAAATAAAGTCAAACCACCCTAGCTGAATTTGGAAATTGTTATGATGGATTCATGGAAGTGACTTAAAAAAAGTTGTATATCGAACAAATGAAAATAGATTAAAATAGCATTTATAAGTCCTGCTTTTTAGTGACTAATATATATATATATATATATATATATAGCTTGTAAAGCTTGAGCTAAAGCTTGAATCAGGTGTATTGATATTTTTTGCCTTTCTTAGATTTTTTTGTTTGTAAGCTCATCTTCATTGTCTGTCCAGTCAAAATGGGCTGTCTAGACTCCTTTAATGGCCGTGACTTAAAAGTTCTGCTTGGATTCAGTACAGACAGCAGGCATAAATTAATAAATTGAAAAGTTCCCTTTGTGACACAGAGACAGCGAGTACACACATCTTTACACGTCTTTCTTAAAGCAGAGCATGTTCAGACATAAATAAATTAAGGTGTGTATATTTACAGCAGTTAGACTTCAACCTATTGTAGTCTGTTTTTAAACCAATTCCTTGTCAACATTTTATTATTTTCAAAGTAATTGGATGCAGCTTTGAACACAGCACTTCACATTTGCTATTGTTTGCATGTCTAGCATGCTCACAATAAAGATTTATTCTCTTGCATTTACAAACGCTTTTATTTGACCACAATAGCAGACTTAATCCAGTAATTTGCGGCTAGAGGACACCAGGAGAAAACATGAGCAGCAGCAAAAATGCCACAGCAGGACGTGTTGCTTGTAGTAGATGTAGTTGAAGAGTCCACCTTTTTAAAAAAGACATTTAACAGTTGTCTTGCTGCACACTGCTATGAACACTAACAGCTTTTATAAAAAATGTTGCCAAAAAATATAAAAACCTCTTTGGGTCAACAGTTTACATACACTCATCAACAACATGTATGTAATGTTCATTTCAGACCAATAATGATTCATTTGAACAGTTTTTGCATTGTAAGGTTTTATAGATTTTCTTACATCCACACAAGGTCCATAATTTAACAAAAAGGCTCATATAAATGCATACACTAAATGCCCTCATTGACAATGAATCACTATTACCTTTCACCAATTCCTACTGCAACTTCACACTGATGCATGGCCATTTTACCCCATTTTACCTTTATTTTATACCTGTGAAATTAACAAACAAAAATAAGTATAGAAGTACTTAAATTTATATATATAATACATAATAAATTGCAGTAAAGATGCTCAGATTTGATGTGTCATTAAAGCAATTGTACATTAATTTCTGCTAACTTTGTATTTGATTTATTTCCCATCTGTCATCATTCTGATCCCTTCTGATCCCTGTCTTGATTGGTTAACACTTATTAAATATGACAAAACAAAATAATTTTTTGCAACTTCCTTCTTTGTAGGTTTTATTTATTTGAGTAATACACTTATTTCTTTTTTCAGTAGAATACAGATAATTACAATACACCATTGGTTGTCTAAGTTGTTGCGAAACATCCCACTGGCAGGTATGAATTAACACATGGTTGGTCTACAAACCAACCGTCTGCTCCAAGCATCTTGTGGTAGACAGTTGCATAATAAATGACCAAAAATACAAAATAGTAAAGAAGCAAAATGACAAACATCCTACCATAGTACGTTGCAGAGAAACCACCAATTTGTTGTACAAGCAGCAAGGTTCTTGTGTAATTCCAGCTTGGTATGTTCGATCGTTCGTTCGTCGTCTTCCGCTTATCCAGGACCGGGTCGCGGGGGCAGCAGACTCAGCAGAGACGCCCAGACGTCCCTCTCTCCAGACACCTCCTCCAGTTCCTCCAGGGGGAGCCCAAGGCGTTCCCAGGCCAGCCGAGAGACATAGTCCCTCCAACGTGTCCTGGGCCGTCCCCTGGGCCTCCTCCCGGTGGGACGTGCCTGGAACACCTCCCGAGGAAGGCGTCCAGGAGGCATCCGGTATAGATGCCCGAGCCACCTCAACTGGCTCCTCTCGATGTGGAGGAGCAGCGGCTCTACTCCGAGCCCCTCCCGGATGGCCGAGCTCCTCACCCTATCTCTAAGGGAGTGCCCGGCCACCCTACGGAGGAAGCTCATTTCAGCCGCTTGTATCCGTGATCTCGTTCTTTCGGTCATGACCCAAAGTTCATGGCCATAGGTGAGGGTAGGAACGTAGACCGACCAGTAAATTGAGAGCTTTGCTTTTCGGCTCAGCTCTCTCTTCACCACAATGGACCGGCACAGCGCCCCCATTACTGTGGCAGCCGCACCGATCCGTCTGTCGATCTCCCGCTCCATTCTTCCCTCACTCGTGAACAAGACCCCGAGATACTTAAACTCCTCCACTTGAGGCAGGAACTCCCCTCCAACCTGAAGAGAACAAGCCACCCTTTTCCGGTCGAGTACCATGGCCTCGGACTTGGAGGAGCTGATCCTCATCCCAGCCGCTTCACACTCGGCTGCGAACCGCCACAGTGCATGCTGTAGGTCTTGGCTAGAGGGGGCCAGCAGGACCACGTCATCCGCAAAAGGAAGAGACGAAATCCACTGGTCCCCAAACCAGACCCCTCCGGCCCTTGGCTGCGTCTAGAAATCCTGTCCATAAAAGTTATGAACAGGACCGGTGACAAAGGGCAGCCCTGCCGGAGTCCAACATGCACTGGGAACAGGTCCGACTTAGTGCCGGCAATGCGGACCAAACTCCTGCTCCGCTCGTACAAGGACCGGATGGCCCCTAATAAAGGGCCCCCGATTCCATACTCCTGGAGCACCCCCCACAGGGCATCACGAGGGACACAGTCGAATGCCTTCTCCAGGTCCACAAAACACATGTGAACCGGTTGGGCAAACTCCCATGAACCCTCGAGCACCCTGTAGAGGGTATAGAGCTGGTCCAGTGTTCCACGGCTGGGACGAAAACCACACTGCTCCTCCTGAAGCCGAGGTTCAACTATCGGTCGGACTCTCCTCTCCAATACCCTGGCGTAGGCCTTACCAGGGAGGCTGAGGAGTGTGATCCCCCTGTAGTTGGAACACACCCTCCGGTCCCCCTTCTTATAAAGGGGGACCACCACCCCAGTCTGCCAGTCCAGAGGCACTGTCCCCGACCGCCACGCAATGTTGAAGAGGCGTGTCAACCATGACAGCCCTACAACATCCAGAGACTTGAGGTACTCAGGGCGGATCTCATCCACCCCCGAAGCCTTGCCACCACGGAGCTTTTTAACCACCTCGGTGACTTCAGCCTGGGTGATGAAAGAGTCCAACCCCGAGTCTCCAGCCTCTGTTTCCACCACGGAATGCGTGATGGCAGGATTGAGGAGATCCTCGAAGTACTCCTTCCACCGCCCGATAATGTCCTCAGTCGAGGTCAGCAGTCTCCCGCCCCCACTATAAACAGTGTTGGCAAAGCACTGCTTCCCCCTCCTGAGGCGCCGGACGGTTTGCCAGAATCGCTTCGAGGCCAACTGGTAGTCCTTCTCCATGGCCTCACCGAACTCTTCCCAGGCCTGAGTTTTTGCCTCTGCCACAGCCCGGGCCGCAGCACGCTTGGCCTCACGGTACCCGTCAGCCGCCTCAGGAGTCCCACAAGCCAACCACAGCCGATAGGACTCCTTCTTCAGCTTAACAGCATCCCTTACTGCCGGTGTCCACCACCGGGTTCTGGGATTGCCGCCGCAACAGGCACCGCAGACCTTACGGCCACAGCTACGGGCAGCAGCATCGACAATAGATGCGGAGAACATGGTCCACTCGGACTCTATGTCTCCAACATCCCCCGGGATCTGGTCGAAGCTCTTCCGGAGGTGGGAGTTGAATACATCCCTGGCCGAGGGCTCCGCCAGGTGTTCCCAGCAGACCCTCACTATGCGCTTGGGCCTGCCAAGTCTGTCTGGCTTTCTCCTCCTCCAGTGGATCCAACTCACCACCAGGTGATGATCAGTGGACAGCTCAGCCCCTCTCTTCACCCGAGTGTCCAAAACATGCGGCCGAAGATCTGATGATACGACAACAAAGTCGATCATCGACCTCCTGCCTAGGGTGTCCTGGTGCCAAGTGCACTGATGGACACCCTTATGTTTGAACATGGTGTTCATTATGGACAATCCGTGACTAGCACAGAAGTCCAATAACAAAACACCACTCGGATTCAGATTGGGGAGACCATTCCTCCCGATCACGTATCTCCAGGTGTCACTGTCGTTCCCCACGTGGGCGTTGAAGTCCCCCTGCAGAATAATGGAGTCCCCGGGAGGGGCACTATCCAGCACCCCCGACAGGGACGCCAAGAAGGCCGGGTACTCTGCACTACCACTCGGCCCGTAGGCTGAAATGATAGTCAGAGACCTCTCCCCAACCCGAAGGCGCAGGGATACGACCCTCTCATCCACTGGGGTAAACCCCAACACGAGACGGCTGAGCTGGGGGGCAACAAGCAAATCCACACCAGCCCGCCGCCTCTCCCCGTGGGCCACTCCAGAGTAGAAGAGAGTCCAACCCCTCTCAAGGAGATGGGTTCCAGAGCCCACGCTGTGCGTGGAGGCGAGCCCGACTATTTCTAGTCGATATCTCTCGACCTCCCACACAAGCTCAGGCTCCTTCCCCCCCAGCGAGGTGACATTCCACGTTCCTAGAGCCAGCCTAAGCATCCGGGGATCGGGCTGCTGAGGTCTCCACCTTCGTCCGCCACCCAATCCTCTTTGCACCGGTCCCTCACGGTTCCCCCTGCAGGTGGTGGGCCCACTGGGGGATGGCCCCGCCTCTCTCGTTCGGGCTTGGCCCGGCCGGGTCCCGCGAGGAGCAACCCGGCCACCGGGTGTACCGGGTGTGCCGTACCGGGTGACGTCACGTAACTCGATATTTTGTTCTTCATGAGGGGTTCTTGAATTTAATTCCAGCTTGGTATGTAATCATTATTCTAATTATAATTGGTACAATTCATTTGGTTGGTTTCCTGAATAAGACTCTGCTTTAATGCATGCAATGAATTTTTAGTGAGGGTTGAGTACAGAGCCATTCCAGAAGCTTAATTTTGATCTGCTTTATCCACTCCAAAACCAGTTTTGATTTTTGTTTGGAATTATTGTCTTACTGGAACTTGTGTCCAAGCATCACCCTTCTGTGGATGTGAGATCATCCAGAGTATTCTAAGGTTTAAATGCCTCATCTTGACTCCTCCAAACGTTCTTCTTGTCATTATGACAAAACACCTCAATCTGTGTCTCGTCTGTCTGAAAAACCTTTTCTCCAGAAGGCATTTAGTTTCACTTGTGAAAGCCTTGTGAAAGCCTTGGTGGCACCAGGGACTCGTGAAAGTTCCTAGCACACCACAAAACTGGTTTTGGAATGGATAAAGCAGTCTGGCCTTAAGCTGCTGAACTGGTTTTCTGATCTCAACCATTATAGAAATTGCTAAAAGGCTATGACCACTCTAGGAAACCAACTAATATATATGAAATCAGTAATTTCTGATTATAAAAAGGGCAAATTCAGACCAGAATTATGCCAGGACCTTGTTGAGGGCTATAGTTTTTCTGCAACTTACCAGGGTGTTTTAACCAAATTTCATTAAAAACATTCATTGTGTATGTAAACATCTGTCTTAAACTTTACCCTAAAGCAAGGAAGCTTGCATACAATATGGTTTATTTTAAAACATTAGGATGGGTGGCGTTTCCACAGACAGTTAGACATGTTAACAATCCAAAGTCAATTAATCAAAAGTATAAACAATGACGGTATTCATCCAGACTTCACTGGAGGACATATGGTATTGGATCAGACTTGATGTGGTGGATGTGTTTCAAATGCAAGACAATCTGACAATAACAAGAACATAATTGATTTGATAGAAAACATGGCACACTGTAGAAAGCACATCATCTGTGCGTGATAGCGTGACGTGTTTGTTGTAGATAACTTTCAGTCCAGCTGCTAGAAACAGCTGCTCAGTTGGAGCAGATGTCTACAAATACTGTTGCACCAACTTTGTCCAGAAAAGTATAACATACTTACTGTTGCCACAGATAATGGAGGTAATGTGAAGAAGTTCTGCTAAAGCTATAGCTAAAGCATGCCAAACATGACTTCACACACTTACCAACCTTTTTGAAGAAGTTCATCTGAACCTATTTAACTAAGCATTGAACTCTACTCATGCTTGCTTAAATTGGTTATTTAGGTAGAAGTCTATAGTTCATTATTTTAGAGACTGAGGTAGGATGTGGTGCCTACCTTCCACATGAAACACATATTGGCAAGAGAACCTGTTAACCTGTCAGTCGGTCTGATATTAAAGCAATGCAGTGTTACAATCTAACCAAGTCACTAACTTTAAATCCGACCTTGGTTACCTTCGTAATCACTGAACACATAACAGGTTGGTTCTCAGTACATGTTTTACGTGGAACATCATCAGTAGTGTACAGCATCCTGCCTTGGTCTCCAATGTAAATAACTATTTGGTGCAAACGTGAGGGCAGTATAAAAATGTATGAAATAGCATTTGCATGAACTAATTTAAATTTGGTGTCGTTTCAAAAAAGGAACAACCTGATTTGATCCTAGCTCTGTCCAGACTAGCCATTATTTTGGCCTTTGGAAGAAATGAAACTTTCCTCTGAGTGTGTCTCAGGAGGGTTCGCCTTCCGACTACAGAAGGAATGTGTCTCAGACCACCTCTGAGGTTGGTTTAAGCAACAATCAAGACGCAAAAGCAGCTAAGGTCCAAAAAACAGCTTGAACTACAGCTGAAAAATATGAAATGACTTGTAGTTCCAAAATTCTGTGCTGTTATGTACATTTGAAAAGGAATAATTACAGAAAGCTAATAGTTAATATCCCATATGTGGACGTTCTACGGTCTTAGGCTTGATAGTTCTGAAACAGTGTCTCCAATATTTTAATGCAGATTCTAATCTGTTAAAATAAGTTGCTTTTTTGTAGACCATAGGATTAGATAGTTTTATTTGGTTTACTTGAAACATAATAAATTTACATTTCAAGTGTTTTTATGTTAGTTCCATAACATACTATATACTACTCTGATTTGGTATGAAGTATAAGCCTTTCCATAGTAGTAGATGTTCTTCCCTAACCCTCCCTGACCTACCAGCATGGTATTGTTTTGAAGTTACAGATTAAGGCTGACAATGTCACAACACATTTTTCTTTTAAAGGTCATTACTTGAACCCCTGTTGTCAAAGAGTACAAAGGATTCCTCTGGACACTTTGTTAAAAAAACAAAAGTCTTCCTCTTCTTCTGTCTTATTATTTTACATAAATACTCTTTTACATATTGGTACAGTTTGTAGAGTTCCCAGAGTCCTACTAATGAAGTAATTAATGAAGGAAGGCTCAGCTGTCCTCTTGTTCTTTGGAAATGTTTTACATTGCTTTAAAGTGACTTGGGGCTGATTATGTCTCTGTGTTGTAAATTCCGTAGGAACTTTGGCCTTTTCAAAAAAGATTCTGATCAGAAAGCGGAAACTCTACATGTGTCCACATCTGGCAGTGAAAACCATCTTCAGTGACCTCCTGTGATCAGCATGGCCATGAGCAGGTCTACAAATGTTTCAGGAAATGCCACAAATTTCATGTGAACTATGTTATTTTTCAGACAATCATGCATTTCAGATTCAACCTGAGACTATTTGTAAGAGTGTACAAAATGCTTAACTGTGTGGCCCAACAAGCACAATAAAAGAAGTTAAGGATTTGTGAGCAGCTCATTGTTAGCTTAACATTTAATTCCCTTAAGTCTGACTTATTTACAATGAGTCTGGCAATCATTGTCTTTCCCATTTATTTAGTGTGTTCTACTTGCTTGGATGTATGTTGGTGAGGTCCAAACCGGGTCCTACAGTCACTTTCACTTGTTTTTGTTGTTTATTCTTAATAAGAGTGCTTGGTGTTATAACTGTGTAACAACTGCACATTTCTCATCCACTCCTGGATGGTCGGTAATGAATAAACATCTGAATGCGTAGCTCATTATATACTTAACATTAAAATACTATTTTCAAATCTTAAGTTTTTATGGAGCGACAGTTCACAAATAAAAGTAGATACGATATCTTTTTTGGCTGGGAGCAGCAGTGTAATTCAAGGTCTAGACATGAATGAGAGACGTCTGAGAACAGAAAAGACCCAAGAACGCATTCAATAAATTGTATGTTACACTTATGCATGCAAAAACTTATTTTTGTAACAATTATGCAATACACTCAACAAAACCAGTTGATTGCAAAAAAAGTAATGGTATGGATTGGATGTAATTTTGTGATAAATTATCAAATTTGCAATGAGTTGACATATCCAGAACAGGCCCCAGAGGGCACAAGTGCTGGCATCACCAAAGGAGCACTAGTGTTACAGGGAGTTATCAGAGCATCTGACAGTCAGTCAGAATGGGGGCTGAAGGTCACCTTACACAGAGGATATCTTAAAGACGCATTGTGCAACACCACCAGGAGTTGATGGAGTTTGATAGAGATATATTGTGCAACTGTTCAACATCTTTACAATAGTGCAGGATGATGTCTGTGGATGCCCTGCTATACCCATAGATTCCCCGCACCAGTCCCCCAATGGCATCTTTCTGCCCAGTGGTGCCATCATGGTGACAGTTTCTTTCCGCAGTCTCATGTATTTTTTGAGGGCCATTGGAATATGATATATACTAGAATGTAAGTGTGCAGACTATGCACAAAATTCACTGAAAACCTGACAAAATACCATCAAATTTGAATAAAATCAGGTTACATTATGAGTTTACTTCATTATGATAAATACGCTCTCACTTGGCTATGTTAAAAGCTCGGGTTTGACATGCAGAATAGCTGTTATTCACTCTGTGCTAAATTGTGTTTCTGGGACTTTTATTGATGTAGATTTTGCATGGCATCCACTTTAGAACCGCTTAGGTTCGAACGCGCCTCGCCCTCCGCCTTTATCATTTGATAAATGTTCATCCCCTGAGTGCACGTCAAGTCCCCTTACAAGAACTCCAGGGCTTTTACCAAAAGCCATCACACCAGGAAGTAATCTAATAATGAATCCAACAACAGTTTACACACTGCCTGGCTTTGTGGCCGTAATATAAACAATGAAAGTGCGGGCATCGAGAGTTCCGCTAATGGAGTACCAGAGCAAACACTTTCATTTAATCACAGGCTTTTCTTTCAAAGCAAACTGGCCAAGCAGCAGAGGATGAGAGGCTAATGACCCATGAGCAATAAGCAAGTGTTACACCAAATGTACCCTCGCAAGAAGAAGAAAGAAAAAATCTTTTTACAGAATAGCCTATCAATATTTTAAAGCAGAGCCTCCATGGTTTCCTGCTCTAACTGGATTAGCAGTGTGATGTGTTCTGACAGTATGTTGTTAGTGATACTCCATTTGCTTTGTCTATCATCTGATTTTCCCTCGGTAATCCACAGAGCACCGTTATATTTCATAATTTGTTTTGCTATCAGGGTTGATTTGTAAATGTGCACATTCTAATTAGCCATAGCTACTGTTACTAATTTGTTAAATATTAAATGAATCCTGCGGTGCAGTCTTTCTTCACATCCCCAGATGAAAGTTTACGATATGCAAATCCAACTGCCTTTTAGATGTCAGCAGGTTTTTTAAATGTCCCATTTTGCGCAAGAAGCCATTTTCCCCCTGTTTGTTTGTCTGTCCCTTGATCCATTTTAAGTTGATATTTATTCATCTCTGATCGCCACTTCTGTTTTAGTTTTCAGTGTTTTCCATCAGGCACAAGTACCGCTGCTTTCTTTAAGAGCATTAGTGTTGGTTTAATAAGCTACTTTAGTTGTCTATAAGGAAATGAGGTTTGGGATACGGTTTGAAGTGAATTTTTATTCTGTCCTTGTTTGTTTTGCAACCAATAAATCAGGAACTCACAAACCCTGCTTTTTACTGAGAATTTCTTTCTCAAGTTGGACATCTCAAGCAGCAGTTTGGAGTGACTGCTAAAATGTGAAGATAAACTTTCTCGGAAAATTAGAGTACTACATAAAAACATAGGAAAAAAAGGATTTTTAACACAGAAATGTGATTCTAAGACTGTTTACTTGAAATTTGTCCATCACACAGTCACTGTGGGCCACAAGGAGGGCGACCCATAAACGGTAATTGCTAAAGAAACTGACTGTTCACAGTGTGCTGTATCTGAGCATATTAACAGAAAGCTACGTGGAAGGAAACAGTGTGGTATAAAAAGATGCACAATCAACTGAGATAAGAACAGCCTCATGAAGATCATGAATCAAACCCAATTCAAGAGTTTGGGATAGATTCAGAAAAAGAGGACTGCAGTCAGAGTCAGAGCCACAGTTCAAGAGCCACCACACGAATGACATGGGCTACGACTGTCACTTTCCTTGTGACTGGAGTTATTTTAAGCAAGTAAAAATCCACTTAGGTCTTTTCCAGTCTCAGACTAGCCATTATCTTAATTTCCTGACCAAATTATCTGGATTTATAGTAAATATAAATTGATATTTAATTTCTACTTGTTATGATTCTGGCACGTCTGCTCTACCCTGTCTCCCTGGCTGCAATCAGCAGATTAGATGCACCTGGTGGCTGCTGCAGTGTAGTGCAATCTGTGGCATGCCATACACCTGTGTCTTCCCTGATATATACTGACTCTGACAAGCAGATGGTGCCAGATTTTTGAAAGCCATCGTGTGAGTAGATATCCAGCGTTCCTTCTTGAGCGTTATCTTGAGCAGGTAACTGCTTTTAGCCTTTTAAGATAACTACTCCAAAAGTCCAGAACTACACTTAAAGTATTAGGCAAGAATTAGGTTTAGTCAAAAATAATGTCATGTGTCATCACACTTCATGCTGGTTTTTTTGGTAAATATTCTGATCATTTCTTTATCGAGCCTGATCAAGCAGGTTGATCAGGCTCAATAAATAATACTCAGTAGTCTCCCTACTGTGATGTCATCAGGGACTGATCAACGAAAATCTGAATGCGTAGCTCATTATATACTTAACATTAAAATACTATTTTCAAATCTTAAGTTTTTATGGAGCGACAGTTCACAAATAAAAGTAGATACGATATCTTTTTTGGCTGGGAGCAGCAGTGTAATTCAAGGTCTAGACATGAATGAGAGACGTCTGAGAACAGAAAAGACCCAAGAACGCATTCATTTCATAAGCTTACTGAGTTCTGAACTGGTAGAAAACAATAATTACATTTAAAAAAGTGTTTGATATGTACTGAAATGTTTCAAAATAAACAACTTAACAAAATTGTTTCGCAGTCATAAAATAATATATGTTGTCATCTGTGGAATGAAAGATTATTCAGCAGATTCAGCTCAATTTAATGTTATGATATAGGCTTTTGCAGAAGCCTTGGAGGAAGTAACTAAGGGCCTGCTCTTCAAAGATGCCAAATTGCAGGTACTAATTTGCATGTACAAAAAATAAATTGCACATGCAATAAGTGGGCCTGTTCCGTGTGATCTTCAAAAGATTGCACGTGCAATAGATAACAGGTGCAAAAGAGGTGCAGACCGCTCTATTTAAATGAGGAAATTGTGTGTGATACTGGCTGTCATCATGGAGAGTGTTGGAGAGCAGAGTGGCCGTAAAAGGAAAATGAAGTCTGAAACCATGGAGTTGGAGGTCCTGGAAGAGGAAGCAAATTCATACAATGGTGAACTCCAGCAGAGACCCCTAAGCATTGCCAGAAGAAATGCAATTTGGGAGGCCATCTGTGAAAACTTGAATACTGTGAGCAAAACCAGAAGATCTCCTGAGGATGTTAAAAGAAGATGGCAGGAAATCTGCAGAAGAACAAGGAAATACTGTCCCAAAATAAATTATCTGTGCTTAAAACAGATGGGGGGCCCAGCGGAATAGATCCCTCTCTCTCCAATCGAACAGCGGATCCAGGAAACTTTCTGTGATAAGCAGATTGTTGAAATCAAGGGATATGACTCGCTTAACCCAAACATAGTAAACCAAGATAGACCCATAACACATTTATTTCATTTAACAAGAATTAGCTTTTTTTTTATTGAATACAGGATTACTTCATATATTGTGATTGTGTCAAATATGTTTCTGTAAGTTGTCGGTCATGACCATTAAACACTAATGTTCATCCCTTTATTCTTAACCGGAGAACCTGTCTCAGGTGTTGGACAATCCCCGCAGCGGTTCTCCAATCTGCATACACCAGTAAACGCCCCAGCACAGCCATGAAGGTGTCCTGATTACATTGATTGGGAGCTGCTGCAGCAATAAATACAGACAGATGCAGTACAGGCCATTGTACAGGAGGTCAGAGCTGTGTGGAATGTTGCGCGTGCCCTCCGCTGTGATACCTGGGCTATCGCAATGCACACAAGGCAGCTGGTCGGTGCTGTGGCTGGGCTAACAGTGACTGCCAATGCCCTAGCAGCAGTTGGGAGATCGTTAAGTGGCACTAGTCTTTCACCTGTCCTGTCGGTAAATGAAGAGGCAGGTGGACACCAGCACAACCTGCAGAAACCTTCTGAAGACAAGGCTCTGAATATCCAAAATGTAAGATTCTGCTGTGATTTTGGTTTTGACTGTCTCCCAAGCAACATGTCTGAATCTAGCTGGACGTACTAGCAGAGTGGCAGCTAATATGTAAAAGATAAAACGATGGGTTTGTTGAATGCTATCCAGTTGCAGTAGAGCATTGACGCATAGAGGCGCAAGGCCAGCAACCACATCTTTCCAAAGAAAAGAAGCACCTGAAAAAATACCATTACATAAGAGTACTGCAGTTCTCTGTTGTATACCTAACAGGATCCTGACCTGATTCCTGCACCACAGTCACAAGCCATGATCAACTGGTTGCTCTTCTATTCAGTTCTTTTGCTTCTTCGTGACTCCTTTCCAGCACCACTCCAACGGTTTTATGCGATTTGAAATGTTTTTTAATGCCATTAGTATTCAAGTGCCAGACATTTATTGAATGCCCACTTATCCCAAGTGAACTTCACACTAATTAAGCTTTAAGAAACACATCCATCAAGCTGTTGAGGCAGTTAATTTAATGCTGGAGTGTGAATCTCATGCTCACATCACATTGTTTGGTGGAAGAGTGCAAAAAAGATATTCCTACTGACCATCATTATCGGAGATGTAAAATGCATTGATTGACCAGATATTAAAATAATGCAGCAACAATATTGTGCTAATTTATGCAGGTGGGAATAAAAATCTTTATCAGCATTCATTTACAATTCAAGGAGCAACTCTGTTTCACAAACAACATCGAATGTACTTTAAATACTGCCACAGTAGTTAGCATCCGGGCCAAAATTTCACAAGTCATTACCACATTTTCTGCAATTTCTAACTACTCCCCCCCCCCATCTTTTTTAGCTTCTGCTGCCTCTGTTTTGGCTTCCCCTTTGCATAATAAACCTCCACCCAATTTGTCATGAAATCCCTCATTTGCTGGATACTCAGAAAGGCAGATTATGCTTATTTTTCATTTGGACAGTGGGAGATGGAGCCAGGTGTTTGGCAGCAGCAGTGTGTTCAGGTGTAACTGTGCTGGTGACGGGACATGACGAGCAGCTGCAGATGAAGGATGAGGCGTGTAAGAATTTTGGGAAGAGGGGCGCCCCACGACCTGCTCCCTCAAAGAATAATCCCCCCCCCCCCATGAACACAGTGGCAAAACTTTCTTTTGAATCTCTTCTTGCTGGAATCAGCTCCTTTTTCTTAATTAGTCCATTAAAGCCATATTGGAAATCCAGCTGTTAATCTGGGAGACTAAAGAAGTGATTCTGCTTTGGTCAACAATATTAATTCATGGCTCACACAGGGGAAGTTTCATCTATAACAAGTTCATTAATTTATCTGGCTTTAGTTATAGCAATATTATAAAGAAAAAAAAAACAGCTGCTTTTAGACACATACTATGATTGCCAGAGTATTTTAAATGTTGCACAACACATCACATAAGAAAAGTTAAGTGAGGGTCCACGCCCAGAAAATGTGCCATAAAATGATTGCCTGATTGTGAGATCTCGACCCTCTAAGTTTTGGAAAAGGGAGTGGAATAGTGGGATTTAGCAGACAAGATCATGTGTCCACTTAATGTTTTATTAATTGAAATGGAGATCAGGCATGGATTTCATCTCCTCTTTTCCCACCATCACTCAGTCAGCACAATTAAAACCCCTGGCATGCAAATTAAATAGCTCCCATCATTATACAGCACAAAGTACCACTGAAAGAACCTTGGTTCCTGTCACGAATCTATACACTATATTAATACTTTGCACAAACTGAGAGAAGGTTGCTGTCAAAGTGTATGTCCCATGGAGGTAACACTTTTTGTTGACAACTGACATTTAGGTCAAAGGTCATGGTTCTCAAACTGTGGTATTAGTACCACTGGTGGTGCCTTTAGTGGTGTTCAGAAGAACATTTTGACACAATTATTTGTACGAGGTAATTTGTCTGTAAATACAATTACCTTTCTTGTAGAGCTAATGAGCACCAACAACCAAGAAGATGAGTTGTTCCAGCACATTGATCATTGAATCAATGATTCTAGGTGCTAATGCAGTAGCAGTTCACAAAAAAGGTTTTTGTTTGATTTTGTTTATTTTTATGACTCATCAAATCGCTGTCCAGGAATGGGACATTTGTTTTTTTAATCAGATCTCAGTACGTGTTTTACTCAGGAAGGTAACTGCACAGGTGTTTCATTATACAGAAACTCACTTTAAAAACCCTGCACCTTCCCTTTCAGATGTGCTAATTCAGTTTTGGGAGTTATCAATTTTGTAGACCCTTCAAAATGTTGGGTCTATTGCCAGACTTTTGTTAAGATCACTATTTTTCACCCCCTACTGTAAAATATGAGCAAAGGCAACTGCTTTTCTTTTGTCAGTTAATCCAACTGAAAACCATGTCAGCACAAGTTAGGTCAGAGTTGATTGAAGGCTGCTTGGAGCTACACACAAGGTAGTACTGAAAAAACGTGGTTGCAAAAGACCTGAGACTGATGTGGAGGTGAACCTTCCTGCAGGACAACTGTAACATAAAGCCAAAGCTACAATAGAATGGTTTAAATCAAAGTATGTCTTTGTGTTAGAAAGGCCTAGTAAAAGTTCTGACTTTGTTTAGAATCTGTGTCAAAACCTGGAATCTGATGTTCACAGATTTGTCTGATTGTAAAAGGTTTGAGTTTTTTCCAAAGAAGAGTGGCTAACATTTTCTATCTCTAGATGCGCAAAGGTGGAAGAGACTTAGCCCAAATGACTTGCAGGTGTAACTGCAGCTAAAAGTGGTTCTGAAAGGCATTGACTAAGTGGGGCTCTTTATTCAATTTTCTTTGTAAAAAGAATTAAAACAATGTATAATTTTACCTTCATGTCATAATTGTGCTCTACTTTATGTTGGTCTATCACATTAAATAAAATAAAAGCCATTGAAGTTTGTGGTGATTAAAAGAGTTCAAGGAGTATGGCTACTTTTGCAAGCACTGTACTTTTGGAACATTCACCACTATTTGAGTATAAGTACCTCATAGCAATTTTCCACCAAATGAACTCCCATTCTTGAACTGGTTTGGTTCGCGTGCCTTCAAACTACTCTGTTGTTTTTTTGGGCACTGATGTGTATTTCCACTAGATTTGGGAACCTAGCAACCAAGCTCATAAACAGTGAGCATTACACAACGCAGGGTAAAAGTGAAGCTTACTGAGCTGCGCGCATTGTTTCTTTTATGGCAAAATTAGAGCAGCCATAAACTTCAGATAATGCGGAAAAGGAGATGGCAACTCTGTACAAGAACAATGGTATGTACCATAATAATGATAATTTTGACTTTATTGATCTCACAATGGATAAATTATCCTCTGCATTTAACCCATCCCTTAGGAAGCAGTGGGCTGCCATTGTGCGATGCCCGGGGAGAATTCAGGGGCTAAGGGTCTTGCTCAGGGACCCAGAGTGGCAGGCTGTGGGATTCGAACCAGGATACTTCTGGCCTCTCCAGGACACAAGTACAGGTCCTTCTCAAAATATTAGCATATTGTGATAAAGTTAATTATTTTCCATAATGTCATGATGAAAATTTAACATTCATATATTTTAGATTCATTGCACACTAACTGAAATATTTCAGGTCTTTTATTGTCTTAATACGGATGATTTTGGCATACAGCTCATGAAAACCCAAAATTCCTATCACAAAATTAGCATATTTCATCCGACCAATAAAAGAAAAGTGTTTTTAATACAAAAAACGTCAACCTTCAAATAATCATGTACAGTTATGCACTCAATACTTGGTCGGGAATCCTTTTGCAGAAATGACTGCTTCAATGCGGCGTGGCATGGAGGCAATCAGCCTGTGGCACTGCTGAGGTCTTATGGAGGCCCAGGATGCTTCGATAGCAGCCTTTAGCTCATCCAGAGTGTTGGGTCTTGAGTCTCTCAACGTTCTCTTCACAATATCCCACAGATTCTCTATGGGGTTCAGGTCAGGAGAGTTGGCAGGCCAATTGAGCACAGTGATACCATGGTCAGTAAACCATTTACCAGTGGTTTTGGCACTGTGAGCAGGGGCCAGGTCGTGCCAAAAAATGAAATCTTCATCTCCATAAACTTTTCAGCAGATGGAAGCATGAACTGCTCCAAAATCTCCTGATAGCTACCTGCATTGACCCTGCCCTTGATAAAACACAGTGGACCAACACCAGCAGCTGACACGGCACCCCAGACCATCACTGACTGTGGGTACTTGACACTCGACTTCTGGCATTTTGGCATTTCCTTCTCCCCAGTCTTCCTCCAGATTTCCGAATGACATGCAGAATTTGCTTTCATCCGAAAAAAGTACTTTGGACCACTGAGCAACAGTCCAGTGCTGCTTCTCTGTAGCCCAGGTCAGGCGCTTCTGCCGCTGTTTCTGGTTCAAAAGTGGCTTGACCTGGGGAATGCGGCACCTGTAGCCCATTTCCTGCACATGCCTGTGCACGGTGGCTCTGGATGTTTCTACTCCAGACTTAGTCCACTGCTTCCGCAGGTCCCCCAAGGTCTGGAATCAGCCCTTCTCCACAATCTTCCTCAGGGTCCGGTCACCTCTTCTCGTTGTACAGCGTTTTCTGCCACACTTTTTCCTTCCCACAGACTTCCCAATGAGGTGCCTTGATACAGCACTCTGGGAACAGCCTATTCGTTCAGAAATGTCTTTCTGTGTCTTACCCTCTTGCTTGACGGTGTCAATAGTGGCCTTCTGGACAGCAGTCAGGTCGGCAGTCTTACCCATGATTGGGGTTTTGAGTGATGAACCAGGCTGCTGGAATCGTTTGCAGGTGTTTAGAGTTAACTCGTTGACTCCTTTAGAGTTAACTCGTTGATTCAGATGATTAGGTTCATAGCTCGTTTAGAGACCCTTTTAATGATATTCTAATTTTGTGAGATAGGAATTTGGGGTTTTTATGAGCTGTATGCCAAAATCCTCCGTATTAAGACAATAAAAGACCTGAAATATTTCAGTTAGTGTGCAATTAATCTAAAATATATGAATGTTAAATTTTCATCATGACATTATGGAAAATAATGAACTTTATCACAATATGCTAATATTTTGAGAAGGACCTGTATTATGCTGCTCTCTAACCACTAAGCCAGCACTCCCACCACGTTTTCATTTGAATATGCTCAACATCCTCAAGTTTAACGGAAACGACGTCATGTAATCTGAACTGCTGTTCAGTACATACAATGCGTATTTATTGTGTTTTTGCAAACATATAAATGTTTATACGGTACTATCTTCGTCTTCGCCGCCATACTTGCTGCTTCTATTGTCTTCAACTTCAACCCACCTGACGTTATGGTTCATGCAGAGAAACCAAGTATTCGGTGTTGAACCAGAGGTCCTGCTCTGGAACTTCTTTTCATTGGTGGAAACAGACGCCACCAGTTCAAAATCAAGTTCAGGAACCAAAATGGGCTCCGAAACCACGTCTCTAATACCCCTTAAAGGGGTCATACCACAAGCTTACAGTACTTGCTCGGATATATAATGCAGCCACAAAGATACAGCTAGATCAATCAAAAGTCATTTGATAGTAAATGAAGGTCATTACAATGTATTGTGAAGTTCAATGGCCTTTTCTTTGTGCACTAGGTCCTTTACATATTTTAATTAAGGATGATTTACAGAACTAAGCAGAGACTCAACTGTGACATGTCAATATACAGATCTCTTTCTACCCAGCTGTCCTGTTAAAGCTGAGCCCTATTGAGCATCTCCGTATTTCCTGTCATGATAACCAAATCCCCTGGTTTGACTTTCCCAGCAAGTTAATTTGTAGCACCACTGCAGCCGTGCCTACGAGCCAGCTCCTCTTAGCTCACAGCTCCTTTCGCGTAAGTCACTGAATTGAAATATGCTCGACTTGAAATATTGATTTTAATATCTCATTTGAAAAATTCATGTAACCTTTTGATGTTAAATCCATACTCAATTTTGTGGCATGTTATAGGAATATGCAGAAGGGGGATAGAAAGCATTATTATGTTTTCTCTGGGAAAGAAATTACATTTTATGGTTGTAACACCAACCTCCCCTGTGTTCCCTTTAGTCCACGAGGGAACAAAAGACGGAGCCATTAAGGCAAAATGAAAAGAGCTATTGATTGGGCTCTTATGCCTTTTCTATTTGCCTCATTTCCTAAACGCATGATAATAAGAGCTCAGCCACTGAAACTAACAATACTCCTTAATGAATCGAACTCTGAAGAATTAGCCCAAGTTTGCATAATGGTTCACAGATGTTTCCATCAATGGATGATATGCATTGGTTTGTTGTTTTGTGGATTCATGTTCCTTTTACCAAATGCACCATCATCTTCTTATAACATTATAACGCAATCAAGGCATTATTTGATGCTTTTTGCCTCGAAAAATTTATTGGTTGTCATGTCTGGGGTGAGTTTTCTTTCAAAGGCTATCATATTAGAATAACGTTACTGTTGATAGATTGAAGCTATTAATCGGCAAATAGGGCACAATAACTTATAACAAGTGCAGAAAAACATGCTTTTAGCTAATGGAGCTGCTCTTTTAATAGAGAAATGGACATGAGAGCATTACCAAGAGGAAGGGTGGGAAATGAAAAGACAAACTATTGTCACATCCACAGTTTACCAAGATAGTACTTTCTATGCACACACATACTGTACCAAATGTGCAAACCTTAATTCTAACCTGATGTGCACAGGGTTCAATCCATATTTTTCCAGGTTTGAATTTCTAGAGTTTCCTGAAAGTTTTATAATATTTTTAACATTTGATTAAAAAATTGTTTACCTCATACAGTAGCTCTCATAAGTCTAAACACCCTGAGGATGTTTTTTGTGAAAAAATTAGGCCATGAAAAATCATTATAAAACTCATTAAGTCATTCTTTGTTAATCTAAATGATGGCTTGCAGTCACTGCAAAGCTGGAAAGTACCTCTTCATCTTCACCCTTTTACTAATAGGTTACTGGACAACACAGACTGTTTTTTGCAGCTTGCCATGACTTAATCAACCTTGACAAAAACCTCAGTTATATCTAAAGAAAAATAACCCCAAAACATGACGCTGATGTTTGGTGTTGTTTTGATCACGTGATGTGTTGTTTTTGTGCCAAACATACTATTTAGAATTATGGCCCACTGGTCTGGTTTCATCAGCCGATAAGATGTTCTCTTGCAATAATTGTTAGAAGAGTGAATTCTGCTCTGATTGTCTCACCATCAGTTCAGGACCTTAAGCTCAGCCATACCTGGGATATGCAACAGAACAACAATCCACAGCACACCAGCCAGTCCACCAGCACATTCACCTGTATATGGGTGAAAAAACAAAAAACATAGTTAACAGTTTGGAGTGGCCTAGTGAAAGTCAGGACTTTAATCTAACTAAGATGCTGTGCCATGACCTTAAATAAGCCAATCATGCAGAAGAGTGGGCCAGAAATGCTTGGCAGTGATGTAAAAGACTCACTGCCAGACATTACAAACAATTGATGGAAGTTGTTGCCAAGAAAGGTATTGCAACCAGACTTTAGATTTAGGCGGAAATAATATTTTTCACTTGGTTTGGATAGCTTAAAGAATTTATTGGATAGCAAGAAATACTTTATAATTTGAAATTGTATTTACTTATGTTATCTTTGTCTGATTTAAAAATGTGTTTGATAATCTGAAGTATCTAAGTGACAAAAAAAGAAAAGAAAAAAGAAATCTGTAAGGGGTCAAATACTTTCAGTTTTAAGTTATATAATGTTACAACAAACAGACATTTGACTCATATTTCCAGCTCCGAATTATGAGGTAAAAAAAATAAATACACCTTCTGTAGGAACATGGCGATGCACATTTTGGTTTACTGAAAAGCATTACGTTCATACTGGAAGTTTTATGCAATCCAAAACAACAGTAATTGAGTTTATTTATAAATCTCGATTCACAGCATAAATGTGGAACAGAAACTTGACAAAGTAGCCTGGGTTTGTCCCAGTTTATCAGGCTGATAAAGTATTATTTGGCTACAACATAAGCATGCCAAATTGCCACAAGTTTTCTTAACAGCCATATGTACTGATAATGATCCTAGGTAAATTATTTCTCCTTGAGCAAATACTGTGTCCAAAAGCCATATCTAAACATGAAAGCAAAGTGAGGCTATCTCCTGGCTCTCATTCCTTTTATCTGAAATGCTCCAACATCGGGAAGAAAGATGTTAATTGTAGTGTCTCTGCAGAATTGTATGGTCTAATTTGCTTTGGTTGTTTGGCTTTGCGTTACCTCAGGCTATGTATTTGCATAATTAGGATTTGGTGTCAGAAAACTGGATGGCTTACTCAAGTGCACAGAGGTGATGGTGAGATGGCTTCTTGCAATAAAGTTTCGAAAACATTGTTTCGGGACTGCAATGGGAAACTGCTGGGTATGCCTGTACTTTTAAATGAAGTGGAATCATTGACTATTACATCATGAAGTACTATTGCAATGACGACTTTACATCGTGGGTCAGTTCTGGCAAAGTTTCACATTTCCTAGTATACTGTGAAAGGCACCTTACACATACGAGTGGTACCCAAACCACGAAAGGTGTTTTAATCCTGACGACCTCTAAAGGGGGTGCAGAAATCCTCCAACATCTTAATAGATGAAAAAGTGACAAGAAGAAAGCTTTTCTGGAAAGAAAGCCAGAAGAAATCCCAGTTTGCTATGTGTGGGAAAATCTAACCTTGCATATTACCCTGAACACACCATGGCTGTAGCATCATGCAGCGGGGATGCTTTCCTTCAGAAGGAACAGGGAAGCTAGTCAGAGTTACTGGGGATGATGGGATAAATGGAAGTAAACACACAGCTATACTGGAAAACAAACACTGTTAGAGATTGATAAAGATGTAAGACCGGGGCCGAGGTTCACATTTCAGCAGAACAACAGCCCTAAACGTATAGCTAAAGCTACAATGGAATGGATAATATTCATGTATTAGATGTCCCAGTTGAAGCCCAGAACTAAATCAAATTGAGAATAAAACATGATAACTGATGTTCAGACACTCTTTGTCTCATTTCAATCAGAGCTGTTTTGCAATGAAAAAAAAAATTTGCAGACATACTACAAAAGACTTGGAGCTGTCATTGCAACAAAAGGTGGTTTCACAAAGTATTGATTCAGTGGGGCTGCAGACAAAAAAAAACCACATTACATATTTCAGGCTTTTATTTGTGAAAAAATTCAAAACATGTATGCTTTTGCTTTTTCACATTTATACACTATTTTGTGGTGGTTTAATGCAATTGATCCCAAACTCCCAGTGTAAGATTTATGATTATTGATTATTAATATTTATTAAAAAATATTATTAGAAATAATAATTTAGAAGAAATAAATTCTAACCAAAAATCACTTCTCAGGAATAAAGATCAGAGATACACTCTGGTGGTGTGCTTATTGGGCTTACATAATTTAACAATTACAATTAGTTAATTATCATTAGTAATTGCTAATTATTAACCAAAACCACGCCAAATGTCACTGTGTTATCAACCGTTTTACCGAATGGTGTTGAACACTGACCTTGACAGATAATCACTCTTACACAAAATAAACACAAAATCTGACTCTTTATCTATGTGAACATTTATTAAATCATTTGTCTCTCTTACAATCAAACTATTTTGGTCCAGCAACATTCACCTAACTAAGCATGCACTATTCTACAAAAAGGGTGTACACTAATAATGAAAAATAAGGATTTGTGTGGGAGGGTAGATGGGGATCAAACCAGTAGTTTATGGACAAAAGAGAATAACACAACAATTTGGATTAACTTGGAAAGATGATCAAAAACCACTACGCTGTGAAGCCTTTCTCCGTGCGTGTGCCTCGACAGCAACTATCAGTTGGTAGAATGGTAGGGCCATGCGCCTTAGCCACTGGCAGCTGATTGCCCCAAATCTTGAACAAAGGGTCATAAAACTCTAAAGCAGGCGCTCGGTGGAAAAACCCCAAGGGTAATAAAATGATGGAACAATTAGATGGCCCGCCATGAGGCCCAGAACAAAGATTGCAGTCTGTTTCGAATGAAAATATTGCAAAGTTCAGATTTAACTCCTTACTGATTTACAATCAGCAGGACGAACGCATCCAACCTGAGCACAACCCTTTGTTGCGCTTCCACAGTATTCAAACACTAAATCAAAACAGTTCAGTGTAAACACTTCAATCAATATTGCATGCAACAAGTTAATACCTTGGATTAACTAGTGATGATCCTAATTCACCTTAACTATGCCTCACCCTGTCCAGACCTCTAAATACACCTACCTAATATAAAAAGAACGAAATTACTTTGACGTCGATTTCTTCTCTTCACTGGCTTGAGGATGAGTCATGGGTCTGAAGAAAAACAGGGGGGGAAACCTGTAGTTGTCACGTGTCCTTAATCAACTCAAAATGGTCAACTTCACCTTCGTTCAAAATGAGGAACCGTTGCAATCGACTGGTTGGTTCTCACCTGCGATTGGTTTGCGTCTAACAGTCTTTGATTGGGGAATACAAATCTTCTGATCTTCTTGTATCAGACAGATTTCCAGCTCTTTCAAGTTCTTCCGGGAATGGCCAGTGTGGATGAAAAGTAAACCGGCCCCCAAGTTTCTATTTCTCCAGAGATGTCCCGTAACGTTGTAAACTACGAAACGGCGGCTAAAAGTTTGTTTCCTCTGCTTTTTAAAAGTTTTGATAATGTCAGAACTCCAATGCCTGTCACTGCAGCGCATGTCGAGCTGTGCAGCCCAGTCTTCCATCCGACCAAAATGGCGGGTCTGACTCCCAACACCAGTAAAATAAATTGAAGTTTGTGTTTGGAACAAAACATGAAAAGTTCAAGTGGTATAAAACGTTTGCATGTCACTTTAATTTCCCAAATGAGCTTATTTGGGTTGATGACGTCACTCTGGCCAGCAACAATCAAGTTGAACTGCTGGCATTAAACAAATCACTAAAACTTTTATGGATGAGTGTAATAGAATCCGATGTAGATTCTAACACCCCAAAAATATTTTCCTTAAAAGTCAAGAAATGTCAGAGGTGGCTTTGTGTTCTTCATGGTCACCAGTGGTTTTTGCTCAGTCTCTTTCTTGTTGTTGAATTGAGAGCACTGACCTTAACTGAGACAAGTGAGGCCTAGTGATAGATGTTGTTCGTGGTTCTTTTGGGACCTCCTGAATGAGTCGTCAATGTGGCTTTTGACTTTCTTGAATTTCTTTTGAACAGGGAATGATTTGATGCTTTTCAGTCTACTTCATGTGGCCACACAAGTTCTATTTAAGTGATTTCTTGATTCATGTCTGGCAGTAATTAGGCCTTGGTGTTGCCATTCTAACTAAACTAAAATGTGGTTAATCACTATTTAATGGGTTAACAAGGGGGGAAATTATATACAGTATGTAGATGATGCCATGTTGGCTTGGATAAATCTTTTTCCTTAATAAATGGAAAAAATCTTTATTCGAAAACTGTTTTTTTGTATTTACTTTGGTTATATTTGTCTGGCATTAGCATTTGATGATCTAAAATTTTCAAGTGTCACAGAAAAGCAAAAACAGAAGGAGACAAATACTAAATAATGTACTCTTGTAACAGTCCAGAAACTACAGCAGAATAGAGAAAAGCAGGGCCAGCTGTAATGTGACTAATAACAGGCTGATTACAGTCCTTTGCTTGCTACAGCAGCTTCATAGCTAGATAGTTTACCCTGGAGCTCTCTTTTGCTGCCTCAGCTTAACTCCATCCTCTATCTGGGGACAGTCACCTACAGAGGGGCAGATGGTTTCATTTCCCCCACTGGGACTCACTCTATGCCTCATGTGCAGCAGTGTTGCACAGACTTCTCCTTTAGCATCTTCAACAGAAATCCCAACAGCATCATTGTTTTTTTCTTGTACAAGTAATTTCTTTTACCTGCAAAGTTATGTCCACAAATCCCAAGTCAAGTGAAACGGACTAACACATGGAGCAGTTAGTGCAAATGTTGACCTACTTTGGCAAGCCTTTAAAATGGGTTGGTCAGCTCAGCAAAAGCTGCAAGAGGTGCTGCTGCACTTCCTTTTTCCTGCTATCAGTTTTATCCACCTTAATGCAGATTTACTTTTCCAAGCACCAAATAAGGACTCTAGCATAATGCTTAGTTTTTCAAACCAGCTTGAAAGAAACTGTAGTAGATTGCAAGGTGGGATTCAGTGTATTGCAACGCTGTATACAGGGCTGGTCAGAAGTTTACACACAGTCATCCCTGGCATGAGTCTCATTGATTCTGATCTTTTAGTAATGCATTTGAAATTTTCTGTTTTTCGTTGGTTGTAGAACAGAAATTGGGTTTACAAGATTAAATTTATTGTATCTGTTTTTTCTAATATACATATTCAAAATTAAACACACAGACTCACACAGAATATACATGTACAGCCCCGCTAATATTTGAGTGAATATCCCCCAGCAAGTTGCAGAGAATCAACACACCTTTTCCTTCCATACAAGAGCTTCTGGCATAATTCTATTTAATCAATTTTCTTGGCAGAAATGGTAGAGCTTATTTAAATTGGTTTGTTTCCTGGAACAAACTTGAGCAATGTTTTGATAGCCGTTTTAGAAATGTAATGCAGGAACAACCAACTGTTAAAAGGTTTAAACATCATTTCTGATAAATATGTGCCATAATGGTATAAAGAATGGCAACCTCCAAATTTCTTAAACTTTACAGCAAATCAACACATAGATGGTTTAAGCATGAATACTTTTAAGTGCTCCAACAGGACAGTGATCTAAAACACACATCAAACATGGTCCTGGAATGGATAAGTAAGGCAACATCAAGCTTCTGGAATGGTTCTTATCTAAACCCAATTGAAAATGTATAAAATATGCTTAAGAGATGCCTAAATGGAAGACAACCAACTTTTTTTAAATAGCTATTATCTACTATTTACTCCTGTATATTTTACTCAAGATAAAATAACCTGGCATAATTTTCATCAGAACTCTTGCTGCAGCATTTTGAATCAGCTGAAGGCTTTTAACTGCATTTTGTGGACATCCTGATAGTAACGAATTACAATAGTCCAGCCTTGAAGTAACAAATGCAAGGACTAGTTTTTTAGCGTCACTCCTGGATAGGATATTTCTAATTTTGACAATGTTCCGGAGATGAAAGAAGGAAATCCTAGAAACCTGTTTAATATGGGATTTAAATGACGTGTCCTGACGATCTTTTACTTTATTACCGGAGGTCAATTTAATACCATCCAGGTTAAGTGATTGACTAAGCAGTTTTTTTTTAAAGACTTCGGTCCAAAGACGACAACTTCTGCCTTGTCTGAATGTAGAAGCAGAAAATTTAAAGTCATCCAAGTTTTTATGTCTTCAAGACATGCTTGTAGTTTATCTAACTGGTTGGGCTCATCAGGATTCATGGATAAGTAAAGCTGAGTGACATTAACGTAACAGTGAAAATTTATCCCATGCTGCCTGATAATTTTACCTATTGGAAGCATATATATAGTAAAGAGAATTGGCCCAAGTACTGAACCCTGTGGTACTCCACAATTAACCCTGGAGTTTAAAGATGATTTATTATTTACATGAACAAACTGGAATCTGTCAGACAAATAATATTTAAACCAGCCTATCGCTGTTCCCCTGATCCCTACAACATATTCCAGCCTTTCTAAGAGAATATTGTGATCAAAATGCAGCACTGAGACCTAACAGGACAAGTACAGACACAAGTCCATTAGCTGAGGCCATAAGAATATCATTAGTGACTTTCAGCAGAGCTGTTTCAGTGCTATGATGAGCTCGGAAGCCTGACTGAAACTCTTCAGGTCATTGCTGTGTATTTAATATTTAATATTAATACCTTAATATTTTTATAATATTTCGGTCGACGTGATGCTGGTGTAGGGGTTAAGCGCACGACCACATATAGATGCTATAGTCCTCAATGCAGCCGTCCTGGGTTCGAGTCGCGGACCCGGCGACCTTTGCCAAATGTCTCCCTATCTCTTTGCTCCTCTTTCCTGTCTACCTACTATCAAAAATAAAGGCCTCTAGAGCTGAAAAAATATCTTTAAAAAAAAAAATTATAATATTTCTGTCTGCTAAGGTGAATACCAACTCAATAAGGCGGTGGTATTAGGACAAAATTGAAAGGGATGAGCCAAGCTCTGACATTATTAAACAGCAAACTCTGCACACACACAGAATGAATTCACACAATTTCTTAAAATACAATAATTTATTAACAAAAATAAGTCAACTCAAAGTCAAACACATTTTAATCAACAAACTCTTTACTATGCTAAAACTATCCAACTAAACTGCCTAGCAGAATTAAAGAATAACGAAGACTAATGGGCTATGTACAAAATAAACAAGGGAATCAAAGAAATCCCTCTGACCACTGTGTAGGACTTGTATATGTCATTCCCAAGACAAATTGATGTTGTATTGGCCGCAAAAGGAGGCCCTACACCATACTAATAAATTATTGTGGTCTAAAACCAGGTGTTTCAGTTTCATTGTCCAACCCCTGTAGTAGGCAAGCACGTGTTCTTAGCTGTTAGTGGTTGGAGCTAACAAAAGAAGCTTATAGCTTACCATCAGAATCAAACACATACCTTTAAAATACCACTAATAAAAAGGGTTAAAATGCATAAGTAAGGATGGCGCGTTATGGCCGATCTTTTGTGTTTAAAATCACCCTTTAAATAAAGATTGTCTTAACTTAAAAAAAAACCCACAAACACAGAACACACAAACTGAGCACATGTGCTGAGCTGATAATCTGCTAGAACTAAAATGGCTGAGTTTCAACACAAACAAAACCAAACGTCATAAAACCAAAAATGTTTAGATTATTTCATTCTAAACTACTTCTCTCTGCCCAAAACCCAACCTCTTACATGAACCGTGCTGAGTAAAAGTTGTCAGGGGCAACGAAGTTGAGGAAAGCATCCACATTGAACAAAGGGTTAACTTGCAGCTAACCTCCGTAGCTGTGGGGTGGGGCGGCTCGTTCTGTCGGGCCGCCAAACTGTAGGTTACTGCTGTAGCCACGGTGATCATGGGAAGTCCGCTGTTATTCCCTTCTTATTCCTGGCTGTGCTGGAAGTAGGTTAATGTGATTTATTTTGAAAGTTACAGAAAAGTTCTTACTGGCCTTTAATGTTGTAACCCATACACACTCTGTTGTCCTTCACTGCCACTTGATTTCTGAAAGCTAAAAGCTGTGCAGGATATCACCAAATCCACTTGTGATGATCAGAGGTGTCTTGTCTTTGCTGGTTTAAGATGGAAATGTTTTGTGAAAGAGGCAAGTGTTCTTCATGGTTATTCTTTATTTATGTAAGCACAGATCATCTCGTGATAATGCCGGGTTTTGAGGTAAACGTGTAAAAGGCTGGGAGGCTTATAGAGGAGCTCGCCTCCTTGCACAGTGTGGAACCCTTTTTTGTGAAAAGGCCTTCAGACTGCAATTTTAAAATGGCCAATATTTTACTCCCCTTTTTTCGTATTTTGTCATCAGTTTCTTTTATTGCATGTCCAAGGATAAGAAAAAGCAATTGAATTTCTGATGTTCTGTCTCATTTTGCTACTGTTGCAAAAGCCTGGGGCACATGTCCAAACATATTTTGGGGACTGACAATGCTTAATAATTGTTCACTTTACCAAATCAGAATCTTTTTGATTTAATTATATACTCCACAGTCAGAAAATAGTTTGCTTCGCAAGTTCTACATTTCATTGACTCATCATATTGACTCTATATTTAAATTGCCCCCTATGCTTTTCTATCTTAAGCAACTACAAACATGGGGTAAATCTGAAAGTCAGCTTGGTTTTCCTGCTTTTCTCCGACCTAGCAGACATGGGATGGGCTCATATCCATTCAAGGATTATCCCTCCAGCGTCTTCTTCCCAAAAATCATTAAATGGGAGTTTCAAAAGAAATAAGATTACTTCCCAATTCTTCACTCTCTGCAGCAAAAAAAAAAAAAAACATGTTGTGTGAGTCTCACCCAAATAAGCAGAGGTACAGATGAGTAACTTCTTGACAGCGACGAATGAGGCTCATATTGCATTAATGCGACGACAGAAGGAGGAGCAAGTGAAGGTTTCAAAGAGTGCTGCAATAAGTCATTATCAGCTATGCTGTTGGCCCAACACCCAGGCACTTGACTGACTTTGCTTCTGTCAATTTAGATGGAAATAGTCCTTTAATACACATTGTAGCATTTCAAATGGCTCTAAGTTTGCATGGAGCTAGTGTCCAAATGTGAAGCCTCCCCCTCATTACAGCAGACAGTCAGGCCAGCAGCATCTATATGCCCACATAATGAAGAGCCAACAGAGGGCAGGGGAGAAAGCTATAATGGATGGAGTGGAGACAAAAACAGGTGCAGTGTTCGGGAAAGAAGGTTAATACTTGAAGTGGAAATGGGTTTCTAATTAACATTTGAACAGAACAGTTTTCAATGCAGAACTTTCTCAACTTACAAAGAAATGTGCCCACTGGAAGTACCCTGATTTCCCCATGCATTAGTTTTAACTGAGTTTAGCATTAAGCCCAGTGTATCAACTAAGATGGTTTATATTCTTATAATGATTTTTATAATTCTTCTAATTATCTTCTAATAATTTAACTCTGCAAAACAGACTACAGACAGCAGGTGACGAGGAAGCTTTAGATTACCGTAACCAAAATTCTGTAAAATGACATTTAAATAATAATTTAAATGTGTCCAATAATTTGAAAAAAGTGGACGTAAATAAATAAATAACTCAGGATACAGCAAATGTCCAACCCAAAAAAATAATACTAAGTTAAAAACACAAAAGAAGGACAAGCACTTATTGACTATTATCAGATTTATCAGATAAATCCATTTAAGATAATCTTACAGGGACTCCACAACAGCTCCTTTTTTAATTATCAGGGAAATATGAAGGACAGCACACCGAACAAAGAATTACCTTTTCCTGAAGCGTTTGTTTAAACGGGGGGGGGGGGGGGGGGGGGGGTCACTTCGGGGAACTCTTTGGAGATTAAATTTTGTTAATTGCCACCATCCATCAAGCATAACGTTCATAAATGGAATAGCCTTTGGACATTTTAAGATAATGCCTAACTATTATGATGGATCACAGTTTCAGATTTCATGTTCAATCTGGTTAATGTCTGAGATAACAATTCAGCTTTAATGAGACTTATTTTGTATATTCCAAACCAGCCCTTACTCCTGAGGAACTGGAGATTCTTGGAATCCAAACCTGTAAACAAAACTAGTTGAAACACATATTATCAATACGAAAACCTGTTGGGGGGGGGGGGGTTCAGCTTATAGAAGAGAGCATATCTAACTGGCCTAAAAAAAGGTTATATTACACAACTTGTGATCAAAAATTTAATATTAGCCAGATTTAACATTCAATATTTCATATGTTTAAAACGTCTTTAATTGCACTTCAATGATGAAACACAACGCATAAATCACAGTTCTGTACCAGCTGGTCCATTAGTCAGGATATCTGCTTTGGTAGCCAGCCTGCAGTCAACCTCTCAACAGACATGCCACTCATAGCTTCCCAGTTCTAATTTTGAAACAGCATTACCATAATAACAGTGATAGGTGGCTTTTTTTTCCACACTATGAATGTTTGTTTTTTTACCGACAATAATTTTATCCAAACACCTACAGTTTTCTTCTTTGCAGCTGTGGAAACTAATGGTAAGGCTTTTTTTAAGCCAGTTGGTAGTACACAACAATGGGTGGGGGAGGGCCCATTACTTGTGGAAATGGCAGGACCTTAGGTTTTTAAGGTCCTGAGTTTGAATCCCATCCTGGAATCATTCTTTATGGAGCATGCGTGGGTTGTCTCCAGGTAGCTTCCTCCAACCGTCCAAAAAACGTTATTGTTGGGTTAACTGGCTACCAGCCATTCTTGCATTGCTTTGGTGAGGAGTGCTTTCAATTGACTGGCATTTTAATCATTGCACATAAAAAGTTATTTTCTGGATTAGAGTGGTGATCAATATGACACATTCTTCATCTTCTTGCATCCACCATAGTGTGACCTCCTTCTGTCATGATTCAGAATAAAAACGATTACAAGAACACCTCACCTTAACACCAAGAGATTCAAAATAACAGATCATATTTAATTACTGCTTTATCTTCCTCACATAAAACCAAAAAAACTCCAAATAACTGACGTTGTAGTATGTCACTTTATTCTCAGTGTTTGAGGGCTACTCAGAATGGAGCCTGATTGTTGGTTGAAACTGCAGCACTCATGTTGATTTTATTGCAGGAGTCTGTTGCTTGCCTAAAAGTACAACCCAAACATGTAGATACAAACATGCTGTGAGAAAAATGTTGAAATGTGGTTTTTCAAACTGAAATGTATGAAGGTATTTATCTGGATGTGTTGTTTATTTTTAAGATTTGTTTTTGCCACTGCTAGCCATTATGCCCAGTAATCAGACAAGAAATGGGCAGAGAGATAGACCAGGGGAAGAAAGGTAGTGAAGGTCTTAAGGTCGGGAACTGAACGCCAGACGGCGTTGTTGAGGACTATTAGCCTTTGTAAATGTGGCGTCACACTACTTACCACCCCATGTGTATTGGTTTTCAGTGGGGAGAGAACTCAACCATTATTCTGTGTAGGAATTGAACATGCCTAATCCTTCAAAAATCCACAATTTTTCTTGTCTAGAGATAATTTTCTTTTCATTGAATAAAATTTATAATAGGATCTTTTTTCATCTTTAAAAACAACATTGATTTGTAGTGATGTCTTTATAGATGAATTCTGGTCCACTTTTATATGAGATTTAAAGACAGTATAGCTGCTAATTTTCATGTCATTCTTAATATAATGATAAAAGTTATGGTTTATTTAAGAAAAACCGGTTAGTTCACTTCTTTTCAGAGATGTTTCAGCTTCATACTTTGCATATTTAATTTTAAAATGTTCTCTAAGGCATGAAACTGCAGTTACTATGGATACAGGTATTAATTGCATCTACTGCGCGGATAAATGACTCAGTGTCAATGTCCCTCTGCTCTACAGTGATGAAACAGATGGTCTGGCCTCAGTAAATCCATGTAACATTATCATTATAGCTGTTGGAAAAGAAGCCTTGTCTACCAGTCCTCTAACATCAGCCTTGCTGTAAGTACCTAAGTAGAAACACTTCAGAAGTGGATTCACTTGCTTGTTGACTAATAGTACCCTGCAGATAATGTTGATATCACTCATATCTGACTGAAAGTAACAAATACTGCAATCAGCATATCTGTTAGCTTTTCAGTAACGTCAGCCTCTTCCTGTTTGTTGGTTGTTCATCTCAACAGTTTTATTACTGCCTCTATGAGCTTATTTCATGCATGAAAAATTCTAACTCTGGGAACTTTTAATGTCAGAAAACATTACTGACACATAACTGAATCCAGGAAGTTTCCAATAAACAGGTCAAGTGATTGGAACTAGTTTTAAATCCAAGACAGACGCTTTTACTCTAATTTCACTGATGCTGAGGGTCACTGAACAAGACTCTAATTAGTTATTTCCTCCATCTGTCAGTCTTCAACATTTACTCACTTCACTGATGAAACATGCTGTTAATTTCTTGTCTTGGAGCTGTCACTGCATGCCTTTTTGAAAATATGTTACATGCGTATTGAATATAATAGGATATAATAATTTCAAACTGTGGTACAAGTTACACTGGCAGTACTTGGGCTGCCTTTAATAATACTCGCAAGAAAAAGTGCTAAGAGCCAAAACAAGGAGTTTATTTTTTTTGCAACAATTGTCTTTGTTTCATCAGAAGTGCATTGTTTTTATAGCTATTAGAGGTTGGTCAGTCCTTGTCCTTATTTAGCCCAAACAAATAAAAGTTTGACTTCATTAGCTCATAGTTTACATCAAACTATAGCCTACACAAAGAAATTGATAACCAGACTTGGTTAGTCCTTAAATATATTCAGACAACAGTAGAAGTCTTTTTGAGGACATCTTTACATTTCACACATTGTAAAAATTTTTTGTCATGTTTGTTAAACAGTTGTTTCCATGTCTATCAAATCCGTGTTTGCTTCACGAAAGGCTCTGCTCTGGTCCATCTACCTAAAAAAGTCTACATGTAGATCTGGGACATCAAACCCAACTTAACAGTGTTTCAGTTCAGTTTTATTTATATAGCGACAATTCACAACACGTCTTCTCAAAGCACTTTACAAAGTCAATTTAAATTATACAGATTTCAAGTTGGGTACATACATTCCGATTAATCTCAACTATCAAACAGTGCAGTCAGATACAGTTGATTATTCAAATTGGTTAAAAGTTTTTCTGTCTAATGGAAACTCAGCAGATTGCATCAAGTCAGTGACTTGCAGCATTCACTCCTCCTGGATGAGCTTGTAGCGACAATGGACAGGAAATCTCACTTTTAACAGATAGAAACCTCCAGCAGAACTAGGCTCAGTGTGAGCGGCCAACTGCCACGACCGACTGGTGGTTTGAGAGAACAGAGCAGACAGAAAAAGAACCCAGAAGCACTGATCCAGGAGTCCTTTCCATTGGAAAGAAAAGTGAAACATTAATGGCAGTAGTCCCTTTAGTGGTTTCATCTAGCAGAGAAAGACAGCTAAGCAGATTAACTCTGAATCAGTTTTTAAGTCCAGAATATGAAAGAGCACATATAGTTAGTCACAGTAGAAGCTCAGCCAGTAGCTATGTCTAGGAGAGACAGGGTTAAACACTTGAAGACAGGGCCGGGTGTATCATCTGTATAAGATGAGCATCAAGTTGGCCAATGTCCTCCTTCCAGGAAGGTGGCACAGCTAAACACAGATCCGGTCAGATGTATCTTCTAGAAAGAGAAAAAACAAGGTTTGAAACTTTTTTTCAAACTCAAAAGCATTCCGTTTTGATAAATGTTATGCTCAGTGACAACTACAACTAGCACTACAAACTAATAACACTGAATTTCTCTCCATTTTGTACTTTCATGTCTAAGATGTGTATTTGGAGTTGGACCCCAACGTCAGGCAGAAGGAGCATGGTAAGTTGAAAAGTTTAATAAAGTAAAAGTCAAAAACTCACAGGTATATTGAAGTGAATAAGGCATAGAGCATGGACAAGAACATAGGTCTGAACAAAAGCAAAGGCATTAATAAAGCAGAACAGAGGAGTGTATATATTGCATGGCTCAGGTGAAACAGGGAGACTAATTGGCATGGTGCAGGTGGACTGAATGAATCTGATTATAAGCTGAGTGTGGCGGGGAGTGGGAATGAGGACGTGAATGAGCCTTACCTTAACTGAATTTTGACCTCTATCATTTTTTAAACAAAACTCTAAATTAAAATAAAATGCATACCTAATTATATTTCAACTTTCAACCAATTATGTGAGGCCAATGGATGAGAGGAGTTTTTTCTTTCTTTTCCTTTTATAACTTAACCTAACAAGCTGTAAAAGCCCATGTACTGCTGTGCAACTGTTTTAAAATGTCTGTAAACACTGTGGTAAAAACAAGTTATTTCCAGAGGCGGTACTTGTTAAGAAAAGTTTGAGAACAAGAATAATATAAAAGGAATAACACATATAATGAACAATAAAGTAGTACTAGTTACTTCAGGGTCTTCATTCATAACATACTGCAATTCCTCCTTTCGCAGTGCCTGGCTATTTAACTGAATGCTTTGTCGTTAATTTTACTGTAAGTCTGACCTAATGTGAAGTTGAAACACAGAAACCTAAAAACCATATCATCAATGATTTCAGACCCAGAAGTTAGAGAAATCAAGGCCTCACTTTTATCTCTTCAGTTTGGCTTTCATAAGATGTCAGTGTCAATAAATGACAAGCAGGTGGAGCTGTGAGCAAAGTAAAGCTCACAAGCAACACTTGTTACATTAGCTTTAGTTTTTCACCAGAGTAAGCCATGTGTTGGTGCAACATTCCAAGTAAGACCCCTCACACACTGTTCAGCAGTATTCCACCCAGCTAAGCCTGCGTAGTACCACCAAACTCCATGTATATCATAACTAGAGGCTAACAGCCCCATTTTAATTGATGTTACTTCCACATCTCTTCCTCTTCCTGTGCATTTTGACGCTACTGCTGGTTGCTGCTGTAAGTGACTGCATCGAGAAGCGCCTCTAATCCGCAAGTGGCAAATAATCAGAATAATTTGGCTGCTGTGCAAGCCTTTCTGCGTGGGGCGATGGCCTGTATGTACCGCTTGTCATTTTTTCAATTACATGAGCTGTGGTTAAATGTTCATTTTCAGCAGTCAGCCCGGAGCAAGAACTACTGAGCCCCATTAGGTTTTACCCACAGCCTCGCACTCATTAGTTCTCTCCGGTCAGACGAGAACGAGGGAGAAGCTGGGTCGGCCTCTCTAAAGAGGTCAGGTTGGGGTCTGGGCAGCCATAGCAGAGATTGTTAAGGCCTCACCAGCCAGTATGCTACAAAGGAGAACAAAAAAATGTACAGGCACTTGGTGACCTTTTAAAGGCCAATCAACCAGTAGTCCTGTCTCCTTTGAATTTTCTATACATGTTTTATCTTTTTCTCAACTCTAGAAACCTGGCGAGAGAACATTTCCAGTATGACAACACAGAATTAGGGATTATAGTTATGTATAAATCTAGACTTGAAAGAAAATGCATCTACTCCACAGCTAATATGTGCACAAGCTTTTATCCTCCCTGTTGCATCTAGCGGGCTGCTTTTAGACCAGTACAAGCATCATTAACCAACGTCCTCCGTTTCCACTGACCTGAGGGATCCTGTCTTGATTTTGTGCCGCCATGGCTCTGCCAGCTAAATGGAGGTTGCAGAGAGATGGCATCCATTATTGAGGTACTCAATTCAAATGTCACCCTTTTCCACTTGGCACTGTTTTCTCTTCTGTAATGCTTGCTCGGGGCATGCGAGGAAGAGAAAGAGAGGGAGGGTGGGCTGGGACAACAGTTCCTGCAGCTTGTTTTCTCAGCACTGCAAAGGAGTTTTCAGCTGACATTAGCCAGGAACAGATGCAAGGTGACATCGATGCAAGTCCCATCACCTCACCTTGCACCTGGACACCTGGATGTTCTCCTGCGCTCTCATTGCATGGTTAGTATCCTCCTGAGTACAGGCCTAAAACAAGGCTGATTATAACTATTCATCATCCAGCCTTGGCTTAATTGGACCAAAAGTAGATTGCGCACAGGGCAGCAGGAGCCTCTCAGGTGGGTGTGGACCAAATGCAGTCGAGATAAGAGCCTGAAATATTTCAGGGCCTCACAAGGTATAAACCCACTTTTTCTCTAAGTGCAGGTTACTTATTTGGCCACTACAGACTCGACTTTCAGTACCTGGTTACTCTCCTGTCAGTGTAATTCTCTCCTATCATCCCTCAACCCAGTTGAAATTAACAGGTAATTTGTAAATGTCACTTTGGGTTAGAAACCTCATTTTCTTCTTTTTCCAACAATCCGGCACCCGTGAGCTAATTTTTTTCTTGTCTTTTGAATAAGATTTTCATTCAGAAACAGAGTTATGGTCCACTAAATAAATGAGAGTAATTGATGCAAGGGGGAGAAAAATGTGATTTACCGTAACCTATTAGAGTCAATCAATGACATAGCTCCCTGGTTTCCTTTAGTCTCCCTAATGCTTCATGTCTGCTGAAATTCTAAAGATGCTCATTTGAGGAGAGAAATTAGATGTGATGAGATGGTTTTTCCACACAAAAACACCCACCCACACAAACCCTCTCACAGACTCTAAAGCACAAATCATTTATGGAAAGAGTTACATGGAAGTTTAACCCAAATGAGAAAATATTGCTGAATTTTGTGCACATTTACACCTACTCTCTGTCTTAGCTGTCAGAGGGCAACCTAAGACTTTTGCATAGGGAAAGCAAAATTATACAGTAAGTTCTTTTCACAGGCAGAGAAATTTCCACCATCTAAATTCAATGAAATTGAGAATAAAAACCAAATAAATAAACAGGCCTTTGCACTGCCTTCGCTTTTGGTCCTCGTGCCTAACTAGAGGTGGAATGATGCAGCCAGCTAACAAGATGAGACAAACAATGTAAGGGCCATGACAGTGAACAGCATCTTATAAATATAGTGGGGAAACTATAACTATGCTTTACTTTATGTTGATACACAAACATCTCACACATTACAAGCTGTGTTTTTAATAATAAATCAGTACAGGTCTGAGCAGTATATATATAAGGAAGGATTAAGGCAGTTCTGAAGGCAAAAGCGGGTCCAACCCGGTACTAGCAAGGTGTACCTAATAAAGTGGCCGGTGAGTATATATATATATATATATATATATATATATATATATATATACACACCGTAAATTCCGGATTATAAGCTGCTACTTTTTTCACACACTTTGAACACTGCGGCCTGTACAGCGGTGCGGCTAATGCATGTTTTTTTTCATGCCGCCAAAAACATTTTGCCTGGTAACAGTAGACCAATCAAATTGATGAGTAGTTCAAAGAGGTCCAATGAACTTGTACAATAAATCAAGAGCACTTTCACAATTCAGTTACCGCTCTTGTAAATCAGACATTTATATTCACCCTCATCAACATGGAAAATCACCAACGAATTTTATAAGGCTGGACTGCTGCGTGATTAAGGCGACCCGGTGTGCTAAAGTGAGAGCGTCAATGAAGAGGCTGAAGTGAGTGACGAGATCCTGAGGCTGTTCAATGTGGAAACTGAAGAACAGGACTTTGATGGTTTCAGTGCGCAGGAAGAAGATGAAGAATGCGATCAATGACTTTTGACCTGGTAGGCGCATTAGCAACAACATTTGTGGGTTACTGATAACATACGTATATTTAAAGGTAGCCGTGTTAACCACTGTTTAAAAAAAAGCATTTGCAATATGCATTTGTTTATGTTAACATACGGATTAAGTTAAAAGTTTAAAATTCCTCACGTGTAATATCTTTCTGTGTAAATCATATTAAAACGTGGTACACCCGCGGCTTAACATCCGGTGCGGCTTGTACAAGTACAAAATTGTTTTTCTTTCTAAAATTAGAGCACGCGGCTTTTAATCAGGTGCGCTCTGTAGTGCGGAATTTATGGTATATATATACTCCCCGGCCACATTATTATGTACACCTTGCTAGTACCGGGTTGGACCCCCTTTTGCCTTCAGAACTGCCTTAATCCTTTGTGGCATAGATTCAACAAGGTACTGGAAACATTCCTCAGAGAGTTTGGTCCATATTGACATGATAGCATCACACAGATGCTGCAGATTTGTCGGCTGCACATCCATGATGCGAATCTCCCGTTCCACCACATCCCAAAGGTGCTCTATTGGATTGAGATCTGAAGACTGTGGAGGCCATTTGAGTCCAGTGAACTCATTGTCATGTTCAAGAAACCAGTCTGAGATGATTTGTGCTTTATGACATGGTGCGTTGTCCTGCTGGAAGTAACCATCAGAAGATGGGTACACTGTGGTCATAAAGAGATGGACATGGTCAGCAACAATACTCAGGTAGACTGTGGCATTGACACGATGCTCAATTGGTACTAAGGAGCCCAAAGTGTGCCAAAAAATATTCCCCACACCATTACACCACCATGACCAGCCTGAACCATTGATACAAGGCAGGATGGATCCATGCTTTCATGTTGTTGACGCCAAATTCTGACCCGACCCGAATGTCGCAGCAGAAATTGAGACTCATCAGACAATGTTTCATCAGGCAATGTTTTTCCCATCTTCTATTGTCCAATTTTAGTGAGCCTGTGTGAATTGTAGAATCAGTTTCTTGTTCTTAGCTGACAGGAATGGCATCTGATGTGATCTTCACGTACAAAGTCACCTAAATCACCTTCCTTCCACATTGTGATGCTCGGTTTGAACTGCAACAGATCGTCTTGACCATGTCTACATGCCTAAATGCATTATGCTGTTGCCATGTGATTGGCTGTTTAGAAATATGCGTTAACGAGCAGTTGGACAGGTGTACCTAGTAAAGTGGCCAGCATATATATATATATATATATATATATATATGTTGGGGTCATCCATTTTGGTCGCACCTTTTGACATGCGCAGCTCAACAGACGTCGCAGTTCTGACGTCACCAAGAGTATAAAACACACAGGAGATGAAGTTTCGTTGCCATTTCCCGCCTGTCTAACAGGACAGCGCAACGGAGGCGCATATCTGGAGAGACAAAAGCTCGCAGGCGAACCTTTGCTCCACAAGGCCATTCTTGGAAGAAACTGAAAGCTGGAAATCTGTCTGATACAAGAAGATCAGATTCGCCAATCGAAGACCGCGCCGACACCCGGCGCAGGTGAAAACCCACAGAGGTTCTATTTCCAAGGAGATGAGGTTCCTCCTTGTTATTCAGTTGAGTAACTGTTCTTCATCTTTTCCCCTCCTGAAAAGATGAGAAATTACTGTTTTTTTTTCTTAATTTGATCACGAACGCATGGTCCCCCCTCCCCTCATTTTTCGTCAGACCTGATCCATCCTCAACCGGTGGAGAGAAGAAATTAACGTCAAAGTAATTTCGATCTTTTTATATTAAACCGGATAGGTGCATGCAGAGGTCTGGGCAGGATGAGGCATAGTGAAGGTGATTTAGAATCACCAGTAGTTAATCTAAGGTATTAACTTGTTGCATGCAATACTGAATGAAGTGTTTTATGCTGAGTGGTTTTTGATTTGCTGCGCAAACGCTGCTGAATCGTGCGTGGTTAATGTTTTGTCCGGCTGATCTCAAATCAGCCAGGAGTTAGAAGTTGGACTTTTAAAAGTTTTCCATTCAAAGCACCTGCGGTCTGTACCTAGTGGTCTGACCACTCTTTGTTCCAGTTTTATTGCTGGAGATTTTCCACTGAGTTCCCGCCTGAGAGTTTATGACTCTGTGTCCGAGATTTTGTGCGATCAGTTGATAGTGGCTAAGGGCACCCAGCTAACCGTTTTATCAGCTGACAGCTGGAATCGAGACATCAACACACCAGGAGGACTTCTCTTCCATTTAACCCAAATTGCACATTTTGTCCATAAAACTGCTGGTTTGATCTTCATAGACACTAAATGCGCATAAATCTTTCTTTTATTATTCTTGTTAGGTACAGTGCCTTGCGAAAGTATTCGGCCCCATTGAACTTGTCAACCTCTTGCCATATTTGAGACTTCAAACATAAAGATATAAAATTCAAATTTTTTTGTGAAGAATCAACAACAATTGGGACACAAAAGTGAAGTGGAATGAAATTTATTGGATGTGTCAAACTTTTTTAACAGATAAAAACTGAAAAGTGGGGCGTGCAATATTATTTGGCCCCTTTGCGTTAATACTTTTTAGCGCCACCCTTTGCTGCAATTACAGCTGCAAGTCGCTTGGGGCATGTCTCTATCAGTTTTGCACATCGAGAGACTGAAATTCTTGCCCATTCTTCCTTGCAAAACAGCTCGAGCTCAGTGAGGTTGGATGGAGAGCGTTCGTGAACAGCAGTCTTCAGCTCTTTCCACAGATTCTCGATTAGATACAGGTCTGGACTTTGACTTGGTCATTCCAACATCTGAATACGTTTATTTGTGAACCATTCCATTGTAGATTTGGCTTTATGTTTTGGATCATTGTCTTGTTGGAAGATAAATCTCTGTCCCAGTCTCAGGTCTCTTGCAGACTCCAACAGGTTTTCTTCCAGAATGGTCGTGTATTTGGCCCCATCCATCTTCCCTGTCCCTGCTGACGAAAAGCAGGCCCAAACCATGATGCTGCCACCACCATGTTTGACAGTGGGGATGGTGTGTTCAGGGTGATGAGCTGTGTTGCTTTTACGCCAAACATATCGTTTTGCATTGTGGCCAAACAGTTCGATTTTGGTTTCATCTGACCAGAGGACCTTCTTCCACATGTTTGGTGTGTCTCCTAGGTGGCTTGTGGCAAACTTAAAACGTGTCTTTTTATGGATATCTTTGAGAATTGGCTTTCTTCTTGCCACTCTTTCATAAAGGCCAGATTTGTGCAGTGTACGACTGATTGTTGTCCTATGGACAGACTCTCCCACCTCAGCTGTGGATCTCTGCAGTTCATCCAGAGTGATCATGGGCCTCTTGGCTGCATCTCTGATCAGTCTTCTCCTTGTTTGAAATGAAAGTTTAGAGGGACGGCCGGGTCTTGGTAGATTTGCAGTGGTCTGATACTCCTTCCATTTCAAATCATTGCTTGCACAATGCTCCTTGGGATGTTTAAAACTTGGGAAATCTTTTTGTATCCAAATATGGCTTTAAACTTCTCCACAACAGTATCTCGGACCTGTCTGGTGTGTTCCTTGGTCTTCATGATGCTCTCTGTGCTTTGAACAGAACCCTGAGACTATCACAGAGCAGGTGCATTTATACGGAGACTTGATTACACACAGGTGGATTCTATTTATCATCATCGGTCATTTGGGACAACATTGGATCATTCAGAGATCCTCACTGAACTTCTGGAGTGAGTTTGCTGCACTGCAAGTAAAGGGGCCGAATAATATTGCACGCCCCACTTTTTGTTTTTTTTATCTGTTAAAAGGTTTGACACATCCAATAAATTTCATTCCACTTCATGACTGTGTCCCACTTGTTGTTGATTCTTCACAAAAAATTTGAATATATATATAATATATATAATATATATGTTTTTATGTTTGAAGCCTGAAATGTGGCAAGAGGTTGAAAAGTTCAAGGGGGCCAAATACTTTCGCAAGGCACTGTAGTCATTTTTATTCCCTTTGTATAGAATAGTGCTTGTTATTTAGGTGAAGGTTTGGACCAGAATAATGATATATCAGGATTATTTGGCTTCAATAAATCTTCATATATATAATTAAGAGAAGCGTTTGTGTTTATTTCGAGCAATCAGTGACGATTGCTCAAAGACTGCAAGGGAGGTCTGGGGGTCTATGTAGCAGTGGGTTGGCCTCGGCTGGCCCAGACGCTCAGCTTCTGCATAATGATTGGATGATCTGTCTGAGGCTGAATCCCTTTTTGATTGACAGTGAAATGAACGAATCAGCGAATCAGCGATATATATACATACATACATACATACTACTACTACTACAACTAAATTCAGTATACTGCTACATTGTTTTTTTTCTCATCTAATTCCAAGGTGGTCCTAATGCCAACAAAAGTGATCAAAATGCTCTCTTCTTCCATTTCAAATAAATTAAACAGAGGTTTCAAAGATATCAAACTGAGTTTTAAGGGATCTCCAATCAGTCATCATTCATTATTCATGTCTAAGTACTTTAGATGTTGAACTAGAGATGATCAAATGTAATCTAGACTCATTAAAAACTAGTTCAGCAGCCATAGGAAGCAGACATGTCAGGATTGGCATCATTAATGGCTCTCAGTTAGCAAATCATGGTATCTCACAGTGCTAACAAATATTTGTATCTTATCTATTTTCATATTTTTTATATCAAATTTTCCACAATTATGCCAATAATAATTCATAGGTAGTGCAGGCAATATTTTTGACAGTCCACTGTGCTTCAATGGCCTAGACAGCCACCACAACTCAATCCAGCAGAGCACCAATAGAAATGAGAGAACATTTTTAGGGACCCTTTTAGGAATGTGTGTGACATCTTTTTGAAGGTATGTTTGGGAAGAAACTTGTGGCATTGCTCTGACTGAATTTGTATTTGTGTAATTTGAAATGAAATGCATTGGTTTGAAAAGGAATTTCACTAAACTGAAACTGAATTTTATGGTTTCAAACTGAATTCATTTGCTTTTAAAATGTATTTTGTTGTATTAAAAATTCAGTTTGACTACTTTCACTTTCAGGTCTGTAATTCAATTTCAGTTCCAAAATTCAGTTTTTTGTGTCACACATTCTGGTCCTTGAGGATAGCCACAGATTAATCAAACACAGATTCATCGATTTACGTTTCACATCAGGTTAAACTTCCTTTACGGCATGTTGAGCTGGAGCAGTGCAGTATACATGAGCTTGGCGGATGTCAATCACCAAGGTCAAATGAGCATCTATAAAAAGCGTCATGTAAACAAATGATGGTCAAATACTAACACTTATGCTACCTGTAGCCATTAGCTAAACATGCCAGATTAGCCTATTTTGCCGCCGGTGTTACATTGGTCTGCGTTTCTCTTGCCCTCACCTCAGTGTAACTTCTGTTGCCTAGCAACTGTGTTTGCGTGAAGCGCAGAGCTGTGAAGCCGAACAAATGGAGCCTGAAGCTTAATGGCACTGTCTCTACTGTAAATAAATACATGGTTTTTATTTACCCTTTTACATATTGCTGATGGCTTATAATGCTGTTTTGTTTTAAAATGTTATTGTTTTATGATCTTGTTCATTATTCAGCCATTTAAAATGTTGAAAATATTTTTTGCGTTCATAGATATAAAAATCTAACACTAGATAAAATACATTGATGACAAATACCATTTGTTAAATTTATTTTCAAAGCTTTCAACAACTTAAATACTAACATATTAACTTTAGGAACAAATTTAAATTTAGTTTATTTGCAGGGCATAATAATAATAATAATAATAATAATAATTATTATTATTATTATTGTTATAATAAATAAACCAAACATTAATATTAGATTTCATTTTACTGAATTATATCTGTCTAACTTCCACCCATTGGGGAAACCCAGTGGGATTTTGAAAACAATGTGCCGGGAGTCAGCTGTTCTCTTGGGGCGGACGAACACATCGGCGCATTTGTGTAATTAAGTGATATCTTGATAAACTGATCAGATATTTTAGGTTTAGACAATTACATTCTCGTCTAAAAGCATTGTAAAAGTTCAGTTGTTTCACAGAATGCGCAATATAATTTTATTCACAACTTTTCCCTCTCCTCCGGTCTTTGCTACTTCCGTTTGAACAATCTACTTCGACCCGCAATGAATCATGGGATAGGGTGGGACACGGAGGATACACCAGACCCATCCTTCAAATCTGGGGAAAAGAAGGACACATTTGTTGGAACCTTCGACATTGGACAGCATTCGTCGCCTCATACAAGACGTTATCGGCCTACAAATGTGTCCTTCAAAAGAATGCAGTCCTTAATTTGGACACAGCATTAGTGAATGACATCCGTGAATCAGTAAATCTGTGTTTGATTAATCTGTGGCTTCAAGAACCCGTTTGTGTGACACAAAAAACTGAATTTTGGAAATGAAATTGAATTTCAGACCTGAAAGTGAAAGTAATCAAACTAAATTAAAAAAAAAAGCAAAACAATTTTCAAAGCAAACAAGTTCAGTTTTAAACCATTATATTCAGTTTCAGTTTAGTGAAATTCATTTTCAAACCATAGTATGCCACAGAGAGCAAAAGTAGGTCCAATCTTGTACTAGCAAGGTGCAATAATAATTAAAAATATAAAGTGGCTGAAATAAAAGTTTTCCCAGTAAATGTTTACTGCTTCATGCAGAATTAGCCAGTTGAAATACACTGCAGCTCTAAAATATTATAATTTAGACCTATAATGTTAGTTGATTTTGTCTGACCTAAAGTTTTATTGCATAACATGAAAGGTTACTCTTTGATAATTCATGTGTGAGAAAAAATAATCTTTCATTTTGATGAGTGTGTATTTTAACCCTTAATGTATCCTCTTCATTGGTAGGCTGGTCCTAAGTTAATTTTGTCCCTTCTTGGGTAGTCTTTGCTTTGAGGTTCCATCTAACAAACAAGCCACAGCCTGAGGAGACACGGACAGTAACCTTTCCCAGCGTCGCTTGTCTCAGCACATGTCTGTCATATGCTCAACAGCATTGCATGTGACACTATGCTCCGGGGCACATTTCTCCCAAATATGATTTAGGATGATTGAAAGCTTTTTGATTTAGAAGTGTATTCTCTTAAGCTAAGTGCTCTCAGAGACCATCAAGGAAATTTAATTGCCCCACTTAGAGAAAAAAGCAGGTTTTCTGACCAAAATGTTATCAGATCTTAACATCTCAACAGAAACACATGGAATTGGATGGTCAACTGGGCGCCTAATGTCATTGGGAAATGCAATTTTCTGATGGCATTTCCTAAGTCTGTCTCAGTGAAAGCACAAGATTGATCAAAATCTAAATGAGCCATTTTCAGAAGTGGATTTTGGCTTTGGTTTTATGGTGGATTATGGAGCCAAACAAGCATTGAATGCTGACCTTAGACAAGCAAAGTTTCTACATTTTAAAAACAGCAAATGAGATATAAGCTGGTCCCAAACAGGGCAAAAGAGGGAAACGATTGAAGTACAGGTTAAAAAGGCATTCATTTGGAATGGCTTGTCTTAATTTCATTGATTGCCGAATTACACAGGTACTTAATGTAAAGTCTAACTGTTGTGAAAAACACAGATTTTATAGTTTCTTGACTGTTCTTGTCTTACTCTGGCGTGAACTGGGATATCTGATTCTCGCAGCTTCTTGGTGAATAGCCCTCATGAGAGGCAATGCCAAGCTAAAGCAATTCCTCCTAAACTCTTCAAACAAGACAATCATGATTTTGTTTTTCAAAAGAAAAAAGTGGGTTAAATTGTGAAAAGAAGCATTTGAGCACATCAGGATATTGAATAATCGTCAATGTTGCACCACTTTCCATCCATTTGGGTTTGTTGATGTTCTGCTGAAATCAAACAATGATCGTAGTAACAAGGTCTGCTATTTATTCCACAGTTCTGGGCTCCAGAACAGCAAATATGAGGTAGGTTTGCCACTAAAGATTTGCTACTCGTTGTTTTTAACTGGTGGCACATTTAATTTTTCCCCTGAAATCATTTTAAGATCAAATGAGGTTAAAGCATGAATTAATGTAAATAGGTTCTGGCTGATGCACAGACTTAGACATTGCATATTTTCAATATATCTTTATGCACACATCTATTGTTTATGTTCTGTCTCATCTTCATGTATGAAGCCCTTTTTCACAGTTTAGACCATATTTTTGTATTGCTGGTAATTTAAAATCTATATCTATTCTCCTCAGAGTCCACAGCATTTAAACACCCACATAAGAACATGAATCAATGTTCTGCCTGTTTCTGTGTGAGGGATTATTCTTACTAATTGTGCAGCCACTTGTAAAAGCTGCTAGTGTTGTGATGAAGAACCGGGCTTTTAGCTGCACATTATGAGAATCTGTAGGAGTGCTTCTGCACACTGGCTTCCTATTGCTGTACATCAGTAAACAAACTCATTCTACCAGGGAGCGTTGAAATGTCCAATATATTGGTGTTTCTGACAAGGGTTAGAAGTAACATGCAGGTAAGACAATAACATCTTCTGTTTTTACCTCTAAACTCTTTTGCATGTTGATAAGAAATTGAGCACTTCCTCATTTTTCCTACTCTAGAAGTTTAAACTTGCACACTTAGATTAAAAAATATACATAAAATATCTAAAGCTGTGTACAAATGGATGTTTTATTTTTACCATTACATTTATTCTTTGAGATCCTCCAGTTTATTTACCCTTTTAAACTATGGTCCTAAATAATCGCTGAAGCCTGTCTGAACAGCCTGCCTGCTCAGCTAGGCCTTGTGTGGAGATATTTCGGTGTTGAGAGTGAGAAAATGTAAAGTGTCGATTTGTTATTGGTCTCATGCAATGAGAGCTGAAAGTTGTGTAGGATTGAGAAGAAGTGCAGCTACATTTAATGCCTTACAGAGGAGCAACACAGAGCTTCCGTAGCAACAGAAAGGCGAACTGGACAGTTGTTTTAATTTATCCTTTGGAGTTTTGGAGCTTTATCTTCTGTAGAGTGTGTAGGATCTAAGAATGTTGGTGTACCCGTTGGTAGGTATACTTACAGAGAGACTGCTCTTACAGTTAGTGATAACTGTGCAAACAGCACTGACTGCTAATAAAAGTTGTAAAAGAATCTTCTATTTAAAAGCTAGTTTAGAACAGAACATAGGGAGGGAGATAAAGAAAACCTGTAATTATCAGATATCTGTATGCAAATTAACTTTCACCCTCTATCCAGGTGAGGTTTAAACCCCAATTTATCCAGTAATTCTCACTAAACAGTCTACATTTATACTTTAAACACTGCATGGATTCACATAGATGTAGTTTCCTCGGCCTATATTTACTGGGAGAAGATAGGAATGTTTTGGCCAATATGAAAACATATTACAGATCAGGGCTGCACATTATATCACCAATATATTCAAATTCAAAAATACTTTATTGATCACCTAGGGAATTTAAATACTAATATATCATCTTTGCAGATCAGAGTGTGCAAAACTGATATCAATAATAATTGAGTAGGTTCAATGAATAATCTTTATTCATTGAACCTACTCCTGAAAATGCAGGCTTTCCATTTTTAACATGACATACTGACTACCTTTTTTTCACTTTAATCAAAAACTGATGTGGTTGGAATTATTTACCCATAGTCTCATGATCCTTTTATAGGTGACTTTTACGAAAGGTTTAGCAGCACCATTTAATTATATAATGATATTTAATTGAGTTCAAAGTGCAGAAAAACACTAGTTTTTAATCAGTGCGACATGGACTTATTTTGATCTTTTCATTTAGATATTTACAGATATGCCTGTAGATAATAAGACATGTTCAGTTGAGTCAAGCTCATCAGAGAAGGTGCTTGAAGCTTTGAGACAAGATCCATTTAGATGTTATGGCAGAATGAAGCAATATGCCCTGTAATATCTACATGAGATTTGGAGATAATGATCAAATGAAGGGGTCTTAGAAAATTAGCAATTCTGATTAGGATCCAATTATAGGGCAAGGGAAAAAAATGACATTAATTCCAGGATGGCTTGTACTTAACATTTGTGTGACTTAATTTGGGAATAAATGATGTTTTCTGTATATGGTTTCCCAGAAGATTTAATAGGTTTCAAAGAAACATGAAGATAAAATCCTTTTCCACCAAAGTACTGCTCTGTTTGTACATACTGTTTGACACATTTAGCAAAACAACACAAAAACGTAAAACTTTTATATGGTAGAATCTTGTCCAAATGCTGTGTCAGGGTGATTTCAGCATCCTTAGACCAAACATACAACAAAGTCCACACATTTGCTGTTTTACTGTAAACTCCATATAAGACAGCTAGCAATGAAAGTGGTGGATATCCCCTTTATTAAAGTCTAATTTATTTATAGAGTAAATTTGAAAACAACTGTAGTTGAACAAAGTTCTGTGCAACTCACAAAATATCATAATACAGCAAAATGGTATCACACAGACAAAAGCCATCAGTTTAGGAAGGTTTCGAAGTAAAAAAATGTTTTCAAATGTGTTCTAAAAATGTCCGATTGTTGAAAAGGTTTGAATGGGGAGTTTACTTCGAAGTTTAGGAAATGCTACAGCAAACACCAGGTCATCTCTGTGTTCTAATCTGGTCATGAAAATCCATTTTACAACACATTAGCAGCTGGTTTAAAGAAACCAGTGTGGAACATGTGATCTTGGTTGCGTGCACCGGCTAATGGTCAAGTAAAATTATGGACCATGCTAATGTAAAGACTATGGCAATCAGAAAAAACTTACTTCACGTGAAAGCGTGAAAGAGGGGGATCAGATTAAGATGTTTGTGTTGTTTAAAAAAAGCCATCATCTCTCTTTTTTTTAATCTTTTTTTTTCTTTTTTTAATCGTGTCCTGCCCAGCAGAGTAGCACTCAGAATTGTTGTCTGAGTGCCAAGAAGAAGCCCAACAGATTTACTTTCACAAGTGAAGCATTACAGCTTATGCTTTAATACTATAAAAGAAACTTTATTGCTTTGGAAAAAGCCCTCATCTCTAAATTGTATCTACCCACATAAAATTGACCTAAATATCTAGGATGTTTGCATCAGCGTTTGTGCTATTTGCTTTGTGAACACAACAGCAACATAAAACAAACAACGGTAATAATAAATGTGAGTTAAAGCATGTGCAGAACTGTGTGTTAAGTGTGAATTAAAAACTACTAAAAGGGAAAATATATAGCACACACAAAATATCTGTCATAAAAAACAGAGACCCATACATGTGATATGTTTTTAAAACAGCTATTGCAAAAGCAAATGCACCTTTTTAATTGCGTCTTTTGACACCCAGCTTTACAAGGGATTAAACAATAAAAGAAACCTTGACAGGCTTATTTTAATAACAGTTTCTTGGTCTTTATAAAAGTGATCATGGTATTAACAAACATATTTGAAGAGTTGGAAGACAAATGCTATTCTTTTAAACTCTTTTTAGGTTTTAGAAGAACCTCATTCTGTACTTTAAGTTCCAGATAATTCCACAAGAATAAAATCATATTAAAGTGTAACAAATAAGACAGCACTAACATCAGCATGATCTGTCAGAGTAATCCTGACTGATTCTGTACTGAGGTGTTTGTTTGCCATGTATTAATGAACTGGCTTCATTCACTAAAAGCGAGCCACCGCCTTCACACTATGAGAGTAGAGCTCGCAGCTGCCTTGGAAATAAGATAAACTATTAGCAGATGAACCGGAGCTATCAGTTCTGTCTCTCTTGAATCAGGAACTTGTTTGCCTGCGCACAACCTTCAGGAAACGCCGACCAGACGCCGAGCGCAATTAAGCCCTGTGTGGCATGGGCAGCCATTATGTATAAAATCAAATTACCTTCATTAAACTGCCAAGTTGGCTGAAGGCGTCACTACCCACCGGTGCTCTCTCCGCCCTCGCACAGGAAGATGAATGACGGACCAAAAGAGGTGCAGCATGCTGATCTCCCTGTGGAGTTCTAATACAACGTCCCCTCCCAAAATTTTCTAATGCATTCATGCTCATGGAAACCATTTGTGCAGCCTCGGCCACGTGTGTTTTAATGTTGCAAAATGAAATGCATGGCTCGAAAAACAATATCACACAGTATGAGATAATTAGCTCTCTTGGCTTGACAAATGGGCCAATACTTATGTGCATACATGCTTTTGAGCACTGAATATGTTCCTTCATGAATAGCCATTGAGCTGCATCCTTCGTCATCGTACATATATTTGTTGCTGTAACGCTTATTGCCTGAACAATAGCAGCAGCAGAAAGAAAAAACACAGTCGAAGTGCATTTTAGGGACAAATATGGTGGAGTGAATGAGCCTATGGGTGCATACAGAGCTGTGAAATGTATTTGCCCCTTTACAGATTTTTTCATTTTGCTTCTTTGTCACACTCATACATTTTTGACCATCAAACTATTTTTAATATCAGGCAAAGAAATGGTGAGTAAATATTTAAATGTAGTTTTCAAATAATGATTTCATTTATTGAGGGATACAAACTTTTCAACCAAACGTGTCCTATAGTTACCCCCTTGTTAAATCACAAATTTACCTGTAATTAACCACATTTTATGTTCCAGTATAACTAGAAAAACCAAGGCTTGGTTACTGGCAGCCCTGTAGAATAAATAAATCACTAAAATAGGACTTATTTGACAAAATGAAGTAGGATAAGAGATCTAAAAAAAACAACACATCCTGACCCGATCTAAAAACTTAGGAACAGGTGAGACATCAATAACCCTGGAAAGGGTTACACAACCATTTCCAAGGTTCTGAACCACAGTGAGAGACATTATCCACAAATGGAGAACCCATGGAACAGTGGCGAACCTTTCCAGGAATGACTGACCAACAAAAACTACTCCAAGAGGGCATCGATGGCTCATGAAGGAGGTCACAAAATAACCTAGAACAACATCTGAAGGCCTGCAGGCATCACTTGCCTCAGTAAAGGTCAGTGAACAAGATTTAACAATAGGAAAGAGACTGGGGGAAAAAAGCTTCCATGAGATAGGTCCAAGGTCAAAACCACTGCTGTCCAAAAATAACTCAAAGGCCTGCCTTTGGCTGGAGGATTTCCAAGACGTTTGGGAAAATATTTTGCTGACTGGCATAAAACTAACACAGAATTTCAGAAAAAGAAGTTTATACTGACAGTCTAAAATTATTATGTAGATTGTATAGGTTTGGTGCCACTTCACCCCTCCAGAATCTGGAAAACTTGCCATAATTGATGGAACCCCGAATTCTGCTCCCTGCCAGAAAATCCTGAAGGGGAATTTCCGACCTTCAGATTGTGACCTTAAACTCAAGTACACTTGGGTTATAGCAGGACAATGGACCAAGGACACCAGAAAGACCACCTCAAAATGGCTGGAAAAAATCTTTTGGAAAGGCCCAGTCAAAAACTCAAATCCAAATCATTTTTTCTGGCAATTACCTTAAGTAGCCCTTTATGCTTGGAAAACCTCCAGTATTGCTGAATGTAAACCAGACTGGGAGAAATTTGATCAAGAGAGATGTAAAATAGTCATTGGTAGTTATTGGTAGGTAGTTTTCCTTTACTTAATAAATAATATCTACTTTTTCAAATTGCTTTACTTGGGTTACAATTGTCTGCAAAACGAGTTTGATGATCTGAAACATTTAAGTGAAACAAAAAAAAAGCAAATACAGGAGAAATCTGCAAGCAGACAAATATTTTTTAACAGCACTATTAAAAAGTATTTGGTTGCCTTGCTTTCCCAGTAACATAGGGAGGAATACTCTTTCATTCCTGACCTCATTTGCCACCATGAAGGATGTTAAACTGTGTTGAATTTAGACACTTAAAGGAAAAGAAATCTCCTCCACAAATGGTTATTTCTCTCTGGAAAGCAGGAATCGGGTTTACAAATGCAGTCTTATCTGGCTGCACGCATAATCATTGGGCCTTATGTAAAATTGCCAGCAGAGGCACCAGGAGGAACTGATATTTGTGGTGACTTGCTATCAGAGCCAGCATCAGAGGTAAGTGATTCTATTTAGATAGATAATAAATATGCGGTCATGGGGAACCTATATCCCAAACATTGCGTAATGACTTTTGGCTGCGGCTGGAAGGGGAGGTTACCGATCCGTCTTTACAATATTTACAGCAGCTTGCTCTCCTCCATCCCTCTCGGTGCTAATTTTATTTCCTCCTCATTACGAACACCACATTTTTTAATGAGAAAGGCCTCTTCCTCGTTGAAATGTCTCCCCAATTCTCCTATTTATCAATCACACAGTGGCTTTTAAGCTGGAGGCATGTGGGTACTGCATGGGAAAAATCACTCCTGAATTCCACTTAGCCGATACACTGACTGATAAGGGAATTAGTGCGACGGCTATTTGAGTAGTGGTAATAACTGTTCAGAGACATGAAAAAATACAAATTCATCAGATGTATGTGCTGCACACAGCCAGGCAGTGGATTGCAATCACAGATGCAGAGTTTAGATTTGTGTGGAATTTGACGTGTGAATTTGTTGCATCTTTTTTATCCCTTGAAAACTTTGTATGATATTCTTTAACTGACCGGCTGCATTAAGTTGCTAATGCAGGCAATGTCTTTTACTGGTTCCATCTTACACTGGAGATTGCACTAATGAGAGTAAGACATTATCAGGGATTTTGACCATTGCATTTAGCATATACTGTGGCTTTTTGTTCTAAATGCTGCTTTAGAACTGATGAAATCATTTTTCTTGCTGTAAAATAAATCCTAATGTCTTTCTACCTGATAGGCCATTATTTAATTTCATTTTGAAAGTCAGAACATCTGTTCTCTTAATATATTAAGTGATGCAGAAGTTGTAACCTCAGGCAGCCCTAATATGACTTTCTGTTCTTATGCATTGAAATCCTATGAATATGTTTGTGTTGTAAAAACAGATTCAGAATCTTGTTTAATCTCAGACTAGCATTAAACCTAAGAGCATGGGGTTTCTGTGTCGGTACCCCAGGATTACCCACAAAATACTCTAAGAACTCTACAGTAACTAGTCTTCATACCCTTGAATATTTTGGCATTATGTCACGTTACAACCACAGACGTCAGTATTCTTTACTGGGATTTTATGTGATAGACAACACAAAGTGGTAGCTCATAATTATGAAGTGGGAGTGGAAATGATACATGTTTTCTCTGAAAAACAAAAATCTGAAAGTGTTGCTTGAGTCTGTATTTAGCCCCACTCAGTCAAAACTCAGTAAAACCACCTATTTCTCTACAGAGGGAATGTTTCTGTCAGTATGCACATACAAAGAGATATAAAGTTTTTCCCATTACTCCAGCTCAGTCAGATTGGATGGAGAGCATGTGTAAACATCCCATTGTGAAGTCTTACTGTTTATTTCCAATTAGATTTTGGTCTGAATTTTCATTGGGCCATTCTGACACTTACTTTTATTATTTGATCTAAACTATCCAAATGTAGCTCTAGTTGTTTGTTTTAGTGTGTCTTGCCAGGTAGCGAACCTCCGCCCAAGTCCAAAATGTTTTTGCAGCCTCTAACATGTTTCCAGGATTGATCTGTGTTTAGCTATATCTATCTTACCATCAACTCTGATCAGTTTCACTGTCCCTACTAAAAACTACACCCACAGCATGATGCTACCACCACTATGATTCACTGTTGGGATGGTGTGTTCAAGATTATGTGAAGTTCTGTTTTTCTGCAACATTTAGGCCAAGAAGCTTCATTTTTGTTAAATCTGATTGCAGCTCCATCTTATAAATGTTTGCTCTTTCCCCTGCATGGTTTGTGGCAAACTGCAAATGGGAAACAACCTATTCAATTAAGGCTGTTTTCTTTCAACTCTTCCATTAAGACAGACTTATGGCATGCACTACCAACAGTTGACGTGTCAACAAACTCCCCCACTGGAGCTGTGGATTCATGCAGCTTGTTTGCTCTGTAATGTTATCTAAAGAAACCTCTGAGGCCTTCACAAAACAGGTGGGTTTATCCTAAGATTTAATTGCACACTTTGGATTTACTGATTAGCTAACCTCAAAAGGCAGCTGATGGCATTGGATTTTATTTAGAAATATTTTTTTAAATGTGCCCTGCATTTTTAAGTGTTGATTTGTGAAACTCTTTGAGAACCATCCATCATTTACCTCCGATTAACAATTATGGTCTGGTATGGGGTAAGAACGCTGTCAAAATCAATGTGTATGTAAAGACGGAAATGTGTGCATATTAGTCAATAGTTGTGCATAAGTAAAATCCAAAAGAGGTATTGTATATTTTCTCTGTAAGAATACAAAATAAAATGTTACAGCTTCAAGAAATTACAAACACAAAGTTCAAGTTTACACTTGTGGTTTATTCTTTATGAATACAATATGCTACAACAGTTTGTGAATACGATTTCTTTTCTTTGAGAATACGAATTTACATCAGCAACTTGGTGTCACGTGATCTCAGGCTGGTTAGAGGAGCACAAAGTTAGTCGATTCGCGTTGCACATGCGCTGTCACACTCCTCACCACCAGTAAACGTAGTGGGAGATAATTCAGTCTAAAATGAATATTAGGAACAGAGGGGATATAGTGAGGAAATCAAGAGTATTATAAATAAAGCATTGTTCTTATTTTTATGAAATACAAAAGTAAAACATAGAATATAGTGGGTGGAGTTATACAATGATGTACAGTAGGTGGCAGTATGCACTTCTGAATTTGTTGCGAACCGCCAGCAGAGGAAGAGAAGAATCGTATTCACAAACTGTTATAGCATATTGTATTCATAAAGAATAAACCACAAGTGTAAACTTGAACTTTGTGTTTGTAATTTCTTGAAGCTGTAACATTTTATTTTGTATTCTTACAGAGAAAATATACAATACTTCTTTTGGATTTTACTTATGCACAACTATTGACTAATATGCACACATTTACTTCTTTACATACACATTGTTTTTGACAGCGTTCTTACCCCACAGTTCTGCTTTGTGTTTGTCTATGTGCCCCAGTAATATCAAACTGGTTGTAATGTGACAAAATGTGGAAAACTTTAAGAGGTATTATTATTAGATTTATAGACAGTGTGTTCATTTGCTAAATCTGGAAACAAAGATGTGGCAGAGCTACAGAAAATAATTGTTGTTATTCAGTTCCTTCACAAAAATCATACTACAAAAGTAAAAAGCTGCATTTGGCCTTTGGATTTAAGAATGAAGGATTTTGACTTGCAACATCTGAAGACATGTGCCAACACACAAGACAATATGATTATTTGGAAATAAGACAAGGTGGACATGACACTCCTGTGCTGACAACCTCAGGCAATGTTTTTTAATGGAGCAAACAGCGGCGCGACTGTGAACTTCCACAGAGTGTTGAATTATGGATTCCTAAGCTCGTAGGTGTTCTCGGTTTGCTTACACAGAGTTTTTATGGCACTTAACACAAACATATGCAAATAAAAACAGACAGATGCATGTAATGTGAGCATTCAGAGCAGTAAATACAGTTACTCAGCTCAACTCCCTGGTGTTTGCTCATGCTTTAAAACATGTAGTGCTGCATAAATAAACGTTTGACTTGATTATCCCCACATTTGGAGCATTTGCTGTTTTTATAGGAAAGCCACTGAACTGCAGTGTAACTGGGAATTCTTCCACTGATTAGAGGTAATAACTTTCAAGGTGAACTTTCTCAAATCCGCCCGATTAGAGTAGAAGAAAAATCACCCAGTATTTCTTCTAACGCATTTCTAAATATTGTGTAAATAGTAACTACTTGCAAAGCACTGCTTCAACACATGAACGCTGTCCTTGTCTGATGGAACTTTCTATTTCCTGTTTATTCTTTGAAGAACCAGGGCATAGTAGATGCAGGTTAGCTAACTAAGAGCCTTTCTCCAGTGACAATGGTCAGTATGAGTCAAAACATTGTATTTTACAAACTTAGGCCAAAACAAATATATTTGCTAATATGCCATACCCATAAATGAGGTCTGTATATCACTCCAAAGTTCCCTTCACATTGTCTTTTCTCCATTTGTTTTACGTCTTGCTGACTACTTATCCCTGTTTTTAACACAGTCCTAGCACTTTCGTTCTCTATCTTGCTGTCTCTGTCAATAACAACAGTGCTCACAAGCGGAAGGCTACACCTGCATGGATCAATATAACTTGGAGTTAAACTACATTATCACACTACAAAAACAATTTGTCGTAGAATTTAATGTATGAATGTAACACATTTATCAAAACCTATTGGATGAAAATAGTCTAATCACACAAATCTGACAGTTAGCTAATGAGTGTTTTCTACATCTAGATAAGGTTAAAACTGAACTTGGCATGTTTTGTTTTGAAATATTTGTTGGTTTTTAACTTTTAAATTGGTTATATGTGCATCAGTATATTTCTCCTAAATAAACGTTAAATACTGTACCAAATTACCAGACACATGCTGAAGAAATTCACAATACCTTTGTTATGATGAAGTATTAGACCATAAGTGTGTTATATTTATGATGTTATTATCTATAGTGCATTACTCATGCACATTGCATAACCTTATATCAAAATTCACTTGAAGCATGTCATTCTCGTATTAGTGATGTGAGAGTCCTGAATGAATTGATGAAAACTTGTGAGTCACTTTGCTGACTCGGGAATCATGATTAGTTGTCTCTATTACCTCATTCCTTGACTAATCCCTGCTATTGCTAGTTAGCCAACTACAAAGAAGAGAACTAACATTATATGCAACAACGCAACTACTATTGTAAATGTATTTATAAAGATACTTCAACTTAACTGCTGTATTAGCCCTGTGGGAAAAGCAAATCAACTGACTGTTTCCTAAATAAAATAATTGCTCAGTAGCTTAACGTTCACAAACGGAAAAAACACAGATTAGGTAACTCAGTCCAGAACAACAAATTCCTAAGTCATTTCCTGTAACTCACTCATTATTCTGCTCCTATGGCTGTTAACCACTCCCCCCACCTGAGATGATATTATGGTGCTTAACGCCCTAGTTTCCCCATGGCGGTGTAGAAACAAATGATTCACCATTCATGTGATGTTTGTATCCCAACGCAGACTGAATAAAAAATGTTTAGCTAGTAGGACTCACTGTTTAAAGAAAAAAATTACTGCTTTAAATTTTATTGTCCTGTTGCTGCTGCTGCAGTGTCCTCGCTAATCTCATCTGGGTTCTTCCCCTTAGGTGCCTTATTAATTGACATTATTAATTATTAATTTTTTGCCATCCTTAGAGAAATGCAGTGTTTTTTTCCATAGTTTATTTTTTGTCATTCAGAAAGAAAACAGATTTTCTTTTTAGGAGTTGTTGACCTGTTACTTTCACACAAAAAGGATAGGATTTTTTTTTAAATCAGTGATTCTAGCAGTATGAATCAGTAGGGACAAGCACTGGGTGGAACTTGTGTGCCATTCTGGGTCACTGACTCAGTGACTCAAATTACTCAAATGAAGTTTGGGGAATGACTCGCAATAACTTGTGTCCGTAAAAAGAATGAGATTTCTCTGGATTTCAGGGTGCAACTTCAAGTTTGATGCAGACCACTCGCCATGTGTGATGTCACTTCACTTATTACTTTGGTGATATTCCAAGACAATGTATTGGCACCCTTAGTTTTAACATGTAATTTACAAGGCAGTGGTGAAATACTTTTTATGTACCCTGTCCTAAATTGCCTAATGTCTCACTATACCTGAATTCACCCATCTTCCAGTGTATGCATTTAAATTTGAAACTAGAGATGGTCAAATGCAGCCCAGACTCCTTAAAGCTGTGAAATTGCCCTTTAAAATAGCTGTGCCCAGCTTTTTACACTGTGGGGGTGGGACGAATAAATACTAGTAAATTTGTCTACGGTGCAGCTGTTATCTTTTGATTTTCTGAGTGCTTCTGCTGCCCTAAAAGTATTGCTGCCCTGAGCGGTGAGCCATTTCTGCGTATGAGTTGTTTTTCTTCTGGCTTTCAGTATTTTTATGTGTAAGAGAATGAATCGATCAACACCTGTAGAGGCATATTTGTTTTCATTAAACGTACAGTATTTTAATTGTCTAAAAGATCACCTATACAGTAGGATATGAATTATAAAATATCTGGTTTTATTCAATAAATCCAAAATAAACCTTTTTCTTTTTTTTTTTTTGCTGCTCAACAAACAAAACCCTTAAAATATTTACTTTAAAATGCCTTTAGCAAATAACACTCTAGGATTGCCTTTTTATGCACCTTAAATAAACGGTGCATACATACAACTGCTACAGAATCTACACAAGTACTACTCAAGTGTTGCAGTAATGACCTGATGATAACAACCCATCTCAGGACTTGATGCTTCACAGAATTTGCTGAATTTTTAAAACACGGGTAAAGTCAATTTACAGAGAAACCGATATACAGTATGCACTGACAGTTTCTAAATACACCCCCTAACACTATCATGCTAACCACAAAAAAAAAAAAAAAACAGTGTGACAACAGCCTAAATAATCACTATGTCCTGAGAAAGAGAAAACGGTAAACACTGTAAAAGTGTAAAAAGGGTTTCTGCCTTCTGTCTGGACATATTAAGAAGTATGCAACGATTAAGCTGAAGTTTAAACTTAGCAGTTTTTATAACTGTAACCAGACTTAAGAGGTTTTAATATTCAGATAAATTGGAATATTCTCTACTTGTTTATCCCTTAGTAGGCATGAGCTGGTTCATGGGATGAAGCAATTTCTAAAAAGTCATAGCTTCGAAACCACTATAATTTCCCATCATACCATTCTCACAGTCAAAAGGCAATTTAATAAGACACCAGAAAAAATTTCGGATTTAGTGGATTTTATTTTCCAGCTCTATGGAGCGTACAATAACTCAGCAGTGCCGCTCCCTCAACTCTTGTTGTGCACTGCTAGCCAGCTGGCTAAAATAATTACGTTATACTTTTCCCTTAACTTAAAAATAAAAAAGGTAAATTTGGCGGTCTGGGTGTATTTCCATTCACCAAAAACACAGACCACCATGGTATGGAAACCAAAAGAGTGCCAACCTCACTCTAACTCAGATAACACTGCTTTAAAAGAAAGTTTGGCAATTTGTTGGCCTGTCTTCTAAGCAGATCACTGCTGGCTAGCCGAGCAGATAGGTTGACTAAGTAAAGAGCTAATATTAGCTGCTTACTACTTGTGTCACTCCATGTGGCTCTGAACCCAAAGCATATAACACTCAGCACAGTAAGCACTTAAATGTGAACTAGTGTTTTGTTGTTTGTTTTTTGTTTTTTTCATTGTATCAAAATCAAAAAAAGAAGAAATAATATTTTGGCTACCATTATTAGAACTACACTAATAAATGCAACATTTTAGCAGCAGCTGAATTAGTAGTTGCCTTTCAGTTAGAAATAAAAGCAATTAGATAATTTTTACACATACTGTATAGATACATTTTGTTTTTATAAATACTATAAAAAACATAGTAGTTTAACTCAAAGTTTTGAAACTAACACCATTCTGTGCTTTATAGTCTAAGGTACCTCCAACTTTAATTAACCTTTTTAATCCCAACTTAAAGATAACGTTTTAGGTTTTGAAATTTAATATAAATGTTTACTGAATTATTTTTGATGATTAAGAAAAATTATTACCTTACAGTTTTGCTACTACTACCCAACCTGCAGCCAACACTTGAAAATGAAATGATCTTTCCATGCCAAAGATAAAAATTTAATTTAATAAAGATATAAAACGCTTTAGTCAATGATGGAAGAAATAGGCAATAGGGCTGTCTGATAAGTCGGGTATAAAATTCTTGATTCTCTTTAAGTACATGCTTACTGGTCAAACACTCTGCTCTTCTTTACAAGAGCTAATTAGGCTGGTTTTATAACCAGGTTTGCTTAGCTCTGTAATGCATGGATGAATTACCATTTTGCACTTCTCACTTAATCGTTTTAATTACCAGAGGCAATTTATCAGGCTGTCTTCGGGCTATGAATAATTGGAATATTATTAGATGATGAGGATGTATTCTGTATGTCAGCATCTACTGCATAGAGCTAAAAGTGGGTGTTATTTTACTTAGTTTATGATGAAATGTGCTAAGTGTGTAACTTTTCACTGAGTTTGCCCTTTTTTACACCTCCAGAGACAGATCGCTGCTGTTGTGCACGTTTTCATGTTATAAGGTGCGCGTGCAGAGGGAGGATGTGTGCAAGGGGCTGGCCCTTCACTGACTTTGTCCTGACATTCATTTCCACACCAAATCAGCAGCAGACATGGGCTGCAGCAGACGCCCCCTCCACACAGATCAAAGTGGGCTATGCCACTCAGCTGTGGCTTAACTTCACAGACTATCCATAGAAGAGCACTGCACAGTTCTCTGTGGGAGGCCTGCTTGGTAATTGTAACTTGTCAGATATCCACAGCTTCATACCTGACATTTTCCTCTTAGAATTAACTTTTTATTCTTTGGTTGCATTGTGCCACTTCTACATAAAGATATCTGTTCTCTTCTGTCCCATTAGATATAACAGCCAATGTTAAAAAATCTAATAAGATATCCAAGACTACTAAACCTGGAGTCCGATGATTATCTGAAGATAAAATAGACATTTTTGTGCCCATTTACATTAAAACCCATTTTCACATTTACCTGTTAAAACTGCAGCTTTTAATAATCCAAGATTAAGTATTATTAAATACAATTTTATGTTAAGTTTCATACAACATTTTATTAAAACTATGAAGATTGCATTTGTTTAGTGTGATGAAATTACCTTTTTGTCTTGGCAGTTAGGAATTAAGCAAACTCATTCTGAAGTAAGCAAAGATCCTTTTGTAAAAATAAACTGGTGATTTTAGTTTTTTGTATTAAAGTAAAACAGCTCAAGACAGACTATTGCTGTAAGTGGGAAAATTGGCCAAATAAATACAGAAACAGAGCATGGTTACAAAACTCAGTGTAGCAGTTAAGTATTTTAAATTGTCGTAGATTATATTCAAAATGTAAATACCAAGGATCTGGTCTTTACCAGGTTGTAAAATAATTTTAATCTTCGAAAAAAAAACACCACAAAACTCATACTTTCATTATTTCATTATTCAAATTCTTAATCAACTAAATCACATCAAACATGCTCACCTCTATAAAAGCAGGACTTGACAGAGTGGTCTGGAGCTTACAGGTTTCTGTGAGCACAATGCCAATGGCCTTAAAGCACAACCCTATGGTTGACGACACCAAACACAGCATATAAGCACAACCACCTCATACCAGCTGTCGAACAAAGTGGTGGATGGTTAATGATTTGGGTGTTGTTTTGCACCGACAAGGCCTCTGCACATTGCAGTCATTGAGTCGACCATGAATACGTCTGTAGACCACAGTGTTCAGGAGCAGGACATGTGGGCATCTGTCCGACAGCTGAAGCTTGGCCCAAACTGGTCTATGCAACAAGACAATTATCCCAAACACAGCAGCAAATGGCCAGCAAAACCGCTGAAAAAAAGAAACACAGTGTCACAAGGGCTCAAAGTCCAGAGCTCAATCCATTTGAGATACTGTGGTAGGATACTTAATTGACCTAGGTTTTGCTGAATGAACTGAAACAATGAGTGAGATATTACTCCTGAAAATAGTTCTAAGAAATATTGGATCATAGGGTGTTATAAAATTTTTTTTATTTCCATTTTGACCAACTCTTTGTTTAATAGAAAAGGACAGCGTGGAACCTGTTGTTGGTGTGTTTTTACACCTACAGTAAGATTTAAATAATTTTAAAACCTGGTGCAGACCTTATCATTTTCAAAATGTTCTTTTCTGTCATTTGACTATGACTGAATATACACAAATAGTCACAACAAATCAAATGAACACATTATGACAAACCGAACCAAATCTTGTTCAGGTCATTTGCAGCTTTTTGTTCTGTTTTTGATATGGACTGGATCTGATGAATGTTACATCACATTATTCCTTTACAGCACTGCCGATATGCAGCTAATGCTGTAAGGCGGGGGCACTTTCTACAGGTAAGCCTCCATTTTTAGGAGAATATTCTGACAGCTGTGATTGCAATAAAAATGTCCATATTTACACAGGCTACAGTAAAGGCCCAAAAAACAGCACGTTTCAAACTTATTAGGTTTAGCAAAAACACACACTAAAGGATTTCTCAAAGCACACCTCTGACTTACAGTAGTGCTCCTTGAAAACTCCCCGCACTTTCATGCTGTGTCTTACCGAGAGGACTGCAGATTAGCATATGACATGACAGATTACATTAAATCATGTCTGCACCGTATTTGATGACATTAGCCTCTTAGCCCAGGCATACAGATGCATGCAAATGCTCCTCCAAACCCTCTTATTTAAATCTGCTGCATGACATGGCACCTTTGATATGATTATTAGTCATCTAAGCGACTTGACTTCACCCTCATCAGATAGGAGATGTCAGCGAAGGTGAGAAATGATGGCCACTTTGAACACGAACCCTGACAAGCTGCGCTGAAAATGTCTGAGAAGCTAACGACTGACTTAAAATGTTATTCAGGGTTCCTACTCATTTCAATGCAATAACTAGACTTTTCCTTACTCAAATTCCCAGAGTTCTTAGTCCTTAATGCCCATTTCAAAATATAAAATGCAAAGATTCACCCATAATTTATGGCTGATATTCCTTAAGTGGGGATTGTTAAATATGAACCCTGCATTAAGCAGTGACTAGAACAAAGGAACCAAGGAAATAAACAAGGAAAGATGACCTGTAAAAGACGGTTGTATAGAAGGACAAAAGGAAGGAGAACAGTCAAGGACAAGAAAAAAATAGAAGGATACACAGAAGGAAGGATAAACAAGAGGAATTAGGAGACAAAAAAATAAATGACAGCAGGACACATGACACCAAAGTAAAGAAATACAACAGTAGAAGTACTGAGAAAAGGAATGACAGGAAAAAGGAAAGGGAACACAAGGTAGGAAGGGAGGACAAGAAAGAGAAAAGACAGAAGGAGGACAAGAATTAAGGGAGGAAGGGCACAATAAAAATAGGGAAGGTGACAAGAAAGTAAGGCAGAAATAACTTAATGGATGAAGGAAACAATGAAGGAAAGACTGAAAGGAAAGACTCAAGGAAAAAAGACAAGAACTAAAGGACACAAGAAAGAAGGACAGGTGGAAAAAAACAACACATGTAAGGAACGGAAGGACACAAGGAAGGATACAAAGGAAGGACACAAAGAATGAAGTACATAATTAGGTACTGAAAATGAAAATGTGAAAGAAATGAAAGAAAGAAGATAAGACATAAATAAGGAAGAAAGGACACAAGGGAACATAGACAGAAGAAAGAAAAAAAAGAGGAAGGGAGGACACAATGTTGAGACAATATAGGATAGGGAATAAAATCTGTACATATACAATCTCTCCATCCTTATCTAGACCCATAAAATACCTAAATAATAATTATATTTTAGAATTTTTGCAGACTGTGTAGAAACCCTGGTCATTCAGCTGAGTTCTTCACATAGGGGAAACATTCCCAGTCTTGTTGTGCCCTCCTAATTTCCTGTTTTTAAACACTAACAGGAAGCATCAGCACCTCCACCAGTGTTCTAGGAGAGGAGAGTTGCTCAGATTGCCGTTGTTCATTTCATGCTGTCCAACTCATTAGTAACAGAAGTCAGTCTGTCTCAGTCATAATGGCTGCGCAGATGGCTTTCCAATCTGCCCCATGTAAAGAGTGAATCATGATAATAACACATAATCTGCTGTTTAACACATGCCTTTTGCTTCAATTCTTTAAAATGACTCCCTGAGAGTTACACATAAATCACGCTTGCCCTTCTTTAGATCCTGAAGCAACAAAGAGACTGAAGACTTCAGCGATGATTATGTGCGATCCTCAGTCCACACACACACAGTGTTTGCATATAGCGATACCCACATTCTCCTGCTCTTTAGGGAGACAGGGCTTGTAGATACTTCTTTCCAATTATTCCCAGTATCTCCAGAGGAGCCCTGAACACCACTTGTGTCTTGTCTGTGCTCTGTGGTCTTTAATCTTAATTATAAAGCTATCATTACAGCATGAACCCTAGGCTGCCAACAGTGGAGCCCTGGGCTCATCTGCTCTGAATCAATCAAACTAAGTTCTGCACTGGAGGACTTTTTCCTCTTTTTTTCCAGTCAGGTCATTTTGATTCTCTCTTATCTCATTTTCGTAATTATGCCAGTCCTCTTCTCTAATGGTGTGAAAATGCTCTACCTCCTGAAGCTTTACATGCTTCAGACTGAATATTTAAACAGCATTGCCCCCTTGAACATCTGACCTTGCTTTAGGACCCTGCGACAATATATTCCTTTCGTCCTCAGATGCAAGCAACGATTATGTGATTAATCCAGAAGATCAGAATTTCCTCCCTGTGGTGCTTGTTAAGGCTCATTAACAGAGGACAATGAAGCAAGAGATGAGAAAAAAATACTTCAGAAACTTATTTATTTAAAGGTGTTAGATCTGGAGCCCACTCATTCACACTAAAATTATCAGCTCGTGCTGCAAATCAGGGCAGTAAAACTGGATGACAGAAAGGGAAGCTGGCAGGAGCCATCAGTGACAAATTCTTCCCATCTCAAAGGCAGCTGACATCTTAAAGCTGCGATCAAGTGGAATGATCAAAGGCATTCAGTACTCCATTTAGAGCCACAGCCTATGTGTGTGTGGTTGGGATGATAGTGTCAGGGGGTGTATTTAGAAATGAAACCTAAATTAAAATTCATTTTTCCACAGATTGCTCAGTGCAGATTGCTCAGTTTAGGTGAGATTTTGTGTCGTACCTTGTCAAAACTGTTAAAAAGAAGGTAACGTGTAAAAAAGTATGTATTTGTTTTCTCCCAGGAGCTAGAGCACTTGATTTCCTGGCTTTTAATGGCATTTTCATTGCTTTAATTTTATTGTACAATACCTGTGTAGGCAAGTGCTGAAATAACAATTTTCAGAGCACAAAAGCTATTAATCAGATGGGGGAGGGTGTTGTTAGCAGCTGTTAAATCCCATCTGTGACATTAGTGCCACTTATGTTACAATGTGTATTGATTTTAACAAAGATGTATTTACACTGTTACTAAATAAAAGTCTTTAATAGACAGAACCTCGAAAAAGTGTTCATATCATTGAACTATTTCATATTTTGTCACATTACAACCACAAACGTCAGTGAATTTAATGGGAGGGTCTCTTAATTTTTGAGAACACTAATGAACAAACAGCATCATAAAGACCAAGAAACACACCAGATGGGTCAGTGTCCCACATGCTGTGGGAACACAGCGAACATGTGGAACAATGTTCTCTAGTCAGCATTGACCAAAACTAAACCTTTTGACCTGCATGCAAATGAAGGAACAGCGCACTCCATTCCCATGGCCACCACATGGTGATGACAGCATTATGCAGTGGGAATGTTTCTCCTCAGCAGGGGACAGGGAAGCTCTTCTATATTATTAGGAAGATTGAAGGAGTTAAATACAGGGCAAACCTGGAAAAAAATCTGTTAAAAGACTTGAGATCTGGGCTGAGGTGCTCCTTCCAGCAGTGACCCTAAACAAATGGTAAAAGGGCTGCACTTGCATAGCGCTTTAACAAGTTCGAGGACCGGAAAGCACTTTACACCTACAATCAGTCATCCATCCATTCATACACACATTTGCACACTGGCAGTGGTAGGCTACAATGTACCTATGCCCTGGGGCGGACCGACAGAAACGGGGCTGCCACACAATCAGAGTCACCAGGTCCTCTGACCACCTTTAGCAGGCAAGGCGGGTGAAGGATACCCAAGGACACAACGATGAAGACGGGTAGATGTGGGATTGAACCGGCAACTGACTGGCTACAAATTGAACCCCTACCACCTGAGCCCAAGCTTCAAAGGCTTGTAGAGTTTCCAATAGCATATTGATCCCAGGAAAGGGCAAAGAGGGAATCAAGGATTTTAGTAAAGAAAGACCATGACGAATGACTTACCTCATCTGGAAAGGAAAGAACAAGGAATTCTCAAAGAACCCGGGCTGGGAGGAGCTCTGCGGTTAGCGCGTAGTGCGGTTCTGATTACCCAGCCTTCTTGGAGCCCCTGGATGGAGTTAACAAAGGGGTGCAATCAGGGGATTTTCTTGTTCTTCTGTGGAACTTTGATGGCCATTTTAGCAATGGTGTAAATGGGAAGAAATGTCTTGATGATCTAAATTCATTGTTTTATTTTTTTTTTTGGTTGCTTCATTTTATTTTTTTCATGTGTCCTTTGCTTTTAAAAAAGATATTTGTAGATGGTATCCTAATTGCGTTGAATTAATAAAAAAATAAATAAATAAAATACGAACCTTTGTTTGTATGACCTTCAATCATTTGGATTGTTTTTCGGGTGTGTGAGTGTGAATGAGTCTGTGTGTACGTGTGTGTATGTGTGTGTGTGTATGTATATGTGTATGTGTGTGTGTTTGTGCTCTTTGGAGTGTGCAATTGGTGTGTGTGCTAGGTTTCAACTGGAATTATTGAGATATTACAAAGATGAGAAGAGTAACAACTTTGCAACACTCCAGGCTAAAGTGCAGCAAGGGGCAGGTAGCCTGGGCACCTGGAGGCCGCAGCAACTCCAGGCAGGCAGACATCAGGCACCTCCACAGAGTAACCATACGCTCAACACAGAGGAAGTTCAGCAGTGAAGACTGTAGCAACAGCCCCCAAACCAGAAAGACATAGGCAGAGACACAGGGTACCAAACCACCCTATCCAATCCACTGCCACATTCCCCAGCGTAGGTGAAGCCCGCAACTCTGACACCAAAGCGGCCAGGTGCTTGCACAAGTTCATGGCAGTAGAACTGCCCAGCACTGAGTTCCCTCTCCTCAGCGCTGTGCCCAGTGCTCCTCAGGCATTGGCAATCCTGAGTCATTGGGAATCTCACAAACCAAAGAGGGGGAGGGCACTTTGCCATCCCACCCGCTCAAACAGTCCCATGGAGGTCACAAGGGGGAAGCGGGACTCTCATCAGGGTCCAGCTCAGTCCCTGCAACCCAAAGCCGGTGCAGAACCATAGGCCATAGGCAACTAGACAGCAACCCACCATGCTGGGATATTGCCTGAGTCTACCACACACTACCACAACAACAGGAAATGAGTTTGTTGAGGGGCTTTGGGCATTTCATCAGGATCCACTCACTTTACACTGGGAAAAGACCCTGAGGCAGACCCATAACCTGCTCAATGGTATGTGTCACTCTCCTGGAATGTAAATGCCTTGGGATTCCTAAAAATGAGAAATAGGGTTTGGTTGGGAGGTAGAGGAACATTTGAGTTTCAAGATTTTATTGTCATTCATGTCTTGATTAAACATATTTGTTTTGCAAGCCTGGCACCACTACAAAATAAAAAGAAAATGATTAAATAAAAAATGTCAGCACACTCACAATTCATGGTGAAATATGTCAGTATATTGTACAATATTTGCCATGAAGGAAAGATAGTAATTGAAACCAAAGCAATTAAAACATATGCAATGAATTAAAAAGAATGATTAAAATACTAAGCTAGAGTTCATATAATGACCTTGGAGTAGAGTTTACCAATCTCACAGATAGAAGCTGTGATTAAGTCTCTTTGTTCTGGTCTTTATACTATAGCATTGCCTGTAGATTTGCTGGATATGCGGGGTCCTCCATAATAAACACTAGTCCTCCACCTGCTAGAAAGGGAGGATGCTGCCAGTGATTTTTTGAGCAGTTTTCACCCATCTTCGCAGAGCCATCGTGTCAGCAGCTTAATAAGTCAAGTCAAGTTTATTTATATAGCGCTTCTCGGCAACAAGACACTCAAGGCGCTAATAGTTCCCATACCAGTGGTTGATGGAGAAGATAAGTCCTCTCTCTGCTGCACTCCAGTAGGAAGTGACCAGCACTGCAGTTTTCAGTCCAGCCTGCTTGAACTTTCTTAGAAAGAAGATGCGCTGGTGAACTTTTTTCTTGCTGTAGGAGTTGTTGATGGTCCACATTAAGGTTTTGGAAATGTTGATTCAATGGTACTTGAAGTTGCAAACCATTTCAGGAGCTGTCTCAACAGTGAACAGGTGAATAGGACTAATGAAGTCAATGTTGAGTTCCCTGTTTTCCTGATATCATACAGAGATTCGTCTACCTACAATAATCTATTACATTGTTCACCTCCTGCCGATGAGCAGAGTCATCACTGTGAGATATTAGACCTAGTGCTGCTATATCATGTCAAAATATCACTATATTGCAGCCTGGAGCATGAGTATTTGTTGATAAAAGTGATTAGTTCTCTTTCCCGTGTTGTCCCGACTTTTGTTTTTGGTTGACTCAGAAACAAAGCAGTCCTTCCATCTGGTACTCTGGGTAATGCATTTTTGTCATTTAGCAACTATTTTTTCAGGAGTGCACAGCAGTTTCTTATTTCCATAAAGAGTCACAACAACTCCATCTTGTTGGGAAAAAAGCATTGCCAGATAAGGTCTCCTGCTAACCTTTAGCTTGGTTACCATACCTGCTCGAGTGCCATTCTTACGTCTTCTGATACACAGCTTCCATATTTCCGTCTCTCAGTGTGCACTCCTTGTCCAGTTCACTGTCTTCAGAAGTCAGACCATGGATGGACAGATGGAACCTCTTTGTGCAAGCTTGACAGAAATTCCTAGATGTTTTTAAAAATTTTAAAATGTTTTTTCTCTATATATTTTATTTCAGTTTGCTAATGGGTCCACAGATGGTGTCGTAACCCACACCTGTCAGTCTTAACGGTTGGCAAACATGGGATGCGGTATGCAGTATGCAGTATAGTACGTTTCCTGTAGAACATTTTTTAAGAAGTGGCAATGGTTGACTGTTGAACAGTACCAAGTATTGTTTGTTGCTGCCAGTGTGGCAAGTCATAATTATGAGCAGATATTAGCAGAGCTACATTTACTGTTGCCAACCTCTCAGCAAAGTGAGTAACTTTTGGCTTACGTAAAACTCAGAATAAGTAAAAGACATCCTCACCTAATTTGCATAACTCTCTATGTGCATGTAATTGAAATGGATGATGCAGAAAAGAGGAACAATGATCTGATAAATGCAAATGAATTCAATAGCAGCCCTGCCCACCTTCTATGTTTCTGGTTATTTTTACTTTATATATTATTTTCTTTTATTTGGTACTCAGGTAGAGTTAGCTGAGGAGGTTGCAACTAGTTTCAACTAGATTCTGCTTGAATTGTCAGCTTCAGTTTGGGTTAATCGTTTGTTAATGTTAAACTGTTTTATTATGAGCAGCGTTAACCACAAATTCCTTTACAACTGAACAATGGAGTAATGAAGGGGTTGTACCTCTTCAATATTTTGTACCCATCTGCTGTTGGACATTTCCTACTCCATTCATGCATTCCTCATTCCTACATAGGAGGGAGCTGTTGCAGGTTATGAAATGGCTGGGGAAACATCTTCAAGAGGGAACTCAGGCGATTGTAAAACAGCAAAGCAGTTATGAGAAAACTGTTTATATTTAAACAGATGACATTGTTTATGATGTCCACCATGTTCACCACTTGACTGTTGTAGATTCCGAAGCTTTTCTGATATTTAAATCTCTCTCAAACATCATAATGTCAGTCTTTCAGATGCTTTGCCACTATGTAGCACATCTTACATCAGGGCCTATTGGCATTCTTCAGTCTTCTTGTTTGTCTTCCTCAAAGGCAAAATACTTCTGAACAATGCTTTTTCCTTTGTCTGAAAAGGGTCACAAAGCTCTTCTCTGGATGTTCAGGCTCTGGGTGACTTTACATCAGTCTTTACTAACACTAGATAAAATTATTAGATTTGTAGCTAAATGCTTTCTAGAAAAAGATTTGCTTGAGGGATCTGAATACTCAATAAATGCCGCTAAGCTGTATTTTTTAAATTGGGTATATGACACTAATGTGTTGTACCCATAGGTCACTAGCAAGCTACCATCAAAAGGACACACATAACCTAGGAGTGTCCAATGTGCAACCCAGAGGCCATTTGTGGCCTCTAGACTGACTTTCTGTGGCCACTGAATACAAGAATGATACAAATCTGGCCTGCCATCACAGGTGCCTGATGCATGATTTTCTATTTTTAATAAGGGCAAAATTGTTACCAAAAAATTTAAATCCTCTTACAACTGAAATAATTAAGAACAACTCATAGTATTCAACCACATTTTTTTGGCATTTTCTTTAAAAAGGAGTAAAAAGGACCACATCTATTTACTAACCTTTACTCAGTGTAATTTCACTGAAATACTTTATTTTTTGGGTTGTATTGTTATGTGCGTTAAAATAGCTCATTCAGCAAAACATCAAGTATCAAGTCTGATAAAATGGCCTTGATGTCATTCCAAGATTTAAATTCTGAGGTGAATACAATGAACCATAACTACTCAGCCCTTGACAAAAAAGTAACCATTTTGTTTTTAAGAATTTAAATAAATGGAAAATTAGCTTTAGAGATTAAACATTTAAAAGCTAAGTTTAGCTAAAAGGTATAATGCACAATTCAGTTGCTGCAGCACCATATTTTAAGATTTTCTTTTTTTCTAAGCTACACATTGAATCCTTTGAACTTACAGTCTGCTGTAAGAGAAACCTAAAAGAAGTTGTACGCAAAAACTGGGTGTAAGTCAGTTCATTTATCATTGAGGAAAGATGAAATCAAAGAGAAGATGAACTAATCCTCTCCTGTCTTTACAAGCCAAGTAGGTATGGTATTACTTTTAACTGTCCATGCCGTTTAGTCAAGGTACTACAAAGGAAATAAAATCTGACAAGTGAGCATGAGACTGGGGAGATTACATTACAGTTCATAGGTCAAAGTTCTCTAATGCTCAATCCCTCCCAAAAACCTTTTTACCGTTGTATGGGGAAAGCAAAACACTACGTTTAAGATGATAAAACTGAGGTATCCAATGCTTTTAAAATATGCAAAGCAGTCCATGCTAACATTAACCACTGCCTACATTATTTATACTCATGAAAAGTGTTTTATCAGCAATATGTCTGGTTTATTTTAGCTTAAAATATTCAAATTGAAGCACAACCCATATATCCACTGTGTTACACACGCGAAAGCAAGGCTCTTTAAAATATTCTTATAAAACAATGCTCACTATTTTTACATATTTGGTGAAATACAGTTTATTTTATTGAAGTTTGAAGTGGCAATTCTTAGATAAATTCCTGAAGGTGTAACAAGCGAAAAGTAGCAGTTTTTTCTTTCTGTGTCTGAAATATAGTTAAGAACTGATGACTACCCATCTCTAGTGAGACCTAATAATAAAAAAAAATAAGATTTTGTTTTATAGTGAAAATTGGATGATTTTTGTTGATCTAAATCACTGACTATAGTCTTATTTCTCACACTTTTAAATCTCTTAGACTGTTTGATTTATTCCTGTATGTCGACTTTACTTAAACTGGGGGAGATTTTAGAGTGAGAGAGAAAAGCTTTTACAGTGGTTTACATTTGCCACATAGCAGGGAGCTTTTTAAAAACTAAAGTGCTGTTGCCTGCTTTTTAACACTCAATATTTTCCATCGCCCTTAATTCCCCAACGCCCATCACAAATTTAGCCTGGTATGTGACTGCTAATTTATCTTTTCAATGTATGATATCCTGTCATCTCCTCATTTGTCCCCGAGTGTTTCTAATCGGTGATAATCCCAGTCAAATCCTTTGATTGTGTGTTTGGACCAGATCCATCTCTAAAGAAGCAATTTAATGGGCTTTATGGCAGTCTGTGTAAAGTCATTTATCTAGCGGATTGGATGTGAATGCTTGTTTTAATAAGTGCTCTTCATGAATAGTAGGAGAGGTGCCATTTACTTAGCTGGAGTATGGACCCAGCACAGAAGTACAATATTTTCAAGGTTTTTATCTTTTCATGTTATTATTAGCTGTGAGATATTTTGGTTTTAACAAAGGCCTCACAATAAAAATTATACAAGGACTTACAGCATGATGTGGATTGAAGCCATTTTCTTAGTATGAACATTTTAAACTTTCCAATAACATTTGACGCTGATTTTTAAAAAATTTTAAAGTTTTTTTTAGCCAAGGACAACATTAGCTGGATGGGTGCTTGGAATAATAGCACTGTTTTTGGCTTATACTCCCAAAAAGACTGACATTTTCTGCATGAGGTTCTTATTTTGTTTGGTTATATAAACTTATTTTTCTTGTTGGTACTGTACTTAGAGACACATACACAGTACTATGAGTAGTGTATGCATCTCTATGCACTTCTATATGCTACTGATGCAGTATTCACTCTTGTGAGGTAATGTAGAGCAAGTGGTAAGGAAAAGGGTAGGCAGACAGAATCAGCTCTCCATTTTGGTTTCTTATTGGTCCATTTTAATAACACAAGTTTTAATCCATCTCCTGATTGATAAAATTTTACTGCTTTTATAGAAAACTGAAACACACCTGAACCTCATCAGACTACACCATTACAATAAAGGCTATAACAAACAATACAATCAAAAACAATGGAACAGAAATAGGATTATTAATCTAATTTATAAACACTTCTACAAAAATAAATGGTTTACAAAATACAACAAGTTATGCCATGCAATTTAAAAGATTCCTTTAAAGAAAATAAATCATACAAAAAAAGAAAACCCTTCATTTGGTTCTACCCAGTGATGCAATCAATGACACCATAGCCTATACAAACAGGAAGTGCTCAGCTGGCCTCCCGCCCTGTCCTGGATATAGGACAAAGGCATACACGATGGTGAATTTAAACAAAGAAACATTAACAGAAATCATTTACCAGAAATGTACATTTAACAGAAGGAAAAGTAAAAAAATAACTAATGGTTTAATAGTGGTTACTTTAAACTCATGCTTAGATGTAAACTGTAGCATAATGCTACTGCATACAAACCCGGGATAGTATGTACAGCAAAGTTACACCAGCAATGTAAGACTAAAAGATTTTCAATAACTATAAAACAAGATGCAATGAACTATGAAAATACTTGAGGCACAAGTGGTGCAGAAATACAGACTCAACCACAAAGGTTGTGACAAACCTTATTTATGAGGCACTAGTTGACAGCAAAATGTGTCTGAATGCAGTGAATTGGATAAGAACAATTCAACAATTGAAATTCAAATTTATAAAAATAGCCTCCAGGTGTCATGATGAGCTTTGGAGGTCGGACCCAAATGCAGGATTGAGTAGAGTTGAAAAAAGGTTTAATGAAAATGTGAACTTACAGATGACCAGGTACAGGCAGGTGAAAAACAACATAAACGGGTTGGTAGCAAGTGCATGAAAATCCAGGTAACCGACATCAAAGAACTCAGGACTGGACCAGGGCAAAACACATGGTAGGTAATGAGGATGATAGTGGGGGGAACTGGTCAAGAACAATGCAAACCAGAGAGCTAATAAACTGAGGGAAGTGAAGTGAGAACCAATGAACTGGCAGAGAAGTTAATCAGGAGCAATATGGCACAGTCGTGGACCAGGGCTGCGGGGAGACAGAGGGAGTGACTAATTAACACAAATGAGCAAGAAGAGAATGGAGGTGACCAGAATACAAGAAAACAATGACTAGACTAAGAATATAAACAAGAACCAGATCTATCAGAATATAACTAGATTAATCCAACACCCCCACCTTGAACGGCCACCTTAACGTGGTTTGAGTGCTCGAATGATCCTAGAGGCTATATTGTCTGGGGCTTAAATGCCCCTGGTAAACAGACTCTGGGTGTCGGGTTAGACAAAGAGTGGTTCAAGACGCCTTCATGTGGACCACAAAATTGAGGCATGTGACCTCGCCCGGTACGGTGGAGCCGGGATCCCACTCTGGAGCCAGGCCTGGGGCCGGGACTCGTCGGAGTGTGCCTGGTGGCCGGGTTGCTCCTTGCGAGACCTGGCCAGGCCAAGCCCAAATGAGAGATGTGAGGCCATCCTCCAGTGGGCCCACCACCTGCAGTGGGAACCATGAGGGACAGATGCAAAAAGGATCGGGCAGCGGACGAAGGTGGAGATGTTGGCGATCCTATCTTCGGATGCTTAGTATCTAACACCAGAACATAGAAAAACAACAATGACTGTGAACCAGCGCACACAGCAAGGCCTATAAAAGATACTGATAAGCGAGTTTGGTGTGGAGGAACAGGAATAGCCTGCACATTATCCTGACTTAAACTTGACTGATCACATTTGGAATGGATTAGAGTGGAACCTGTTGACCAGGCCTTCTCATCCAACATCAGTGTCCGACCTTACAAATGCGCTTTTGAAGGAATGGGCAAAATGTCCCCTGAACATACTCTAAAACCTTGTGGAGAGTTTTCCCAGGATAGCTGAAGCTGTTAAGGCTGCAAAGGGTGGCCCAACAATATATAGTCTGTATATACAGGGGTTGGACAATGAAACTGAAACACCTGGTTTTAGACCACAATAATTTATTAGTATGGTGTAGGGCCTCCTTTTGCGGCCAATACAGCGTCAATTCGTCTTGGGAATGACATATACAAGTCCTGCACAGTGGTCAGAGGGATTGTAAGCCATTTTTCTTGCAGGATAGTGGCCAGGTCACCACCTGATACTGATGGAGGAAAACGTTTCCTGACTCGCTCCTCCAAAACACCCCAAAGTGGCTCAATAATATTTAGATCTGGTGACTGTGCAGGCCATGGGAGATGTTCAACTTCACTTTCATGTTCATCAAACCAACCTTTCACCAGTCTTGCTGTGTGTATTGGTGCATTGTCATCCTGATACAAGGCACCGCCTTCATGATACAATGTTTGAACCATAGGAGGCACATGGTCCTCAAGAATGGTTCGGTAGTCCTTGGCAGTGACGCACCCATCTAGCACAAGTATTGGGCCAAGGGAATGCCATGATATGGCAGCCTAAACCATCACTCTGGGCATGCAACAGTGTGGGTGGTACACTTCTTTGGGGCTTCTCCACACCGTAACTCTCCCGGATGTGGGGAAAACCGTAAAGGTGGACTCATCAGAGAACAATACATGTTTCACATTGTCCACAGCCCAAGATTTGCATTCCTTGCACCATTGAAACCGACGTTTGGGATTGGCATGCGTGACCAAAGGTTTGGCTATAGCAGCCCGGTCGTGTATACTGACCCTGTGGAGCTCCCGACGGACAGTTCTGGTGGAAACAGGAGAGTTGAGGTGCACATTTAATTCTGCCGTGATTTGGGCAGCCGTGGCTTTATGGTTTTTGGATACAATCCAGGTTAGCACCCGAACATCCCTTTCAGACAGCTTCCTCTTGCATCCACAGTTAATCCTGTTGGATGTGGTTCATCCTTCTTGGTGGTATGCTAACATTACCCTGGATACCGTGGCTCTTGATACATCACAAAGACTTGCTGTCTTGGTCACAGATGCGCCAGCAAGACATGCACCAACAATTAGTCCTCTTTTGAACTCTGGTATGTCACCCATAATGTTGTGTGCATTTCAATATTTTGAGCAAAACTGTGCTCTTACCCTGCTAATTGAACCTTCACACTCTGCTCTTACTGGTGCAATGTGCAATCAATGAAGACTGACTACCAGGCTGGTCCAATTTAGCCATGAAACCTCCCACACTAAAATGACAGGTGTTTCAGTTTCATTGTCCATATATATATATATATATAATATTTAATGTGATATCATTCATATCCATATTAATTAAAAGCAAACAAGAAAAAAACTTTTGACAGTATAGTGTATGTTTGTTCAGAATGTGTGAGACATTGTAGGTCCATCCATTCCATCCATGAGGTTTCTGTATCAGTCAGCCATTTTGTATGCTCCGCGAGCCTCTGTTAGTGGACTAAAAACATAAGGAACCACAAGAAGTCATATATAAAGCAAACAGAACTTTCCATACCACAAACTGTTGAAAGATGTGCAGGGAAATTCCAGAATCTGCACACCATTTCCCTGCAGTAGGCAAACACACAAGTTGCAACATAGAGTTGTTTCAGAGAAGCAGCCTCTTTCCCTTTTTCTTTCCTATTATGAATGTGTCATAACTTATCCTGTTTAACCCTTAACAAAACGAACACTTCTCTGTGTTTGGAATGTAAAACAAACAACCTGCACAAGATTAGAATCATCAGTTCAACATCTGTTCTCACACAAATGGACAGAGAGAGAGAGTGTGTGCAGCGCATTCACTGAGAGCTCCCTTTCCGTCGCTTCCTGTCTTGAAGTTCCTCATATGCATAGCTCCGATTGGCTGCTTGCTTTCACAACTTCCGTAGAAACAAAAACACAAGAGGCTGTCAGCTGGCAGACAATGTAGGAAAGGTGCTGAATGCAGTGGTAAGGTTCTGTTTTCACACACGTAAATCCTCATAAATACACATCTGTCTGTGGCTGCAGAAAGCAAAGGTGTGCAAACAGGAAGTGGAGGGAACCGCTGTTGTGTGTAAAATCTTAGAACAGGGTGGAAAAAGTCAACAAACAAAGAGGAAAACATGAGCAGTGAGTACAAACCACTGTGTTCTTCAGAATCATGGAGGAGTATCGTTATGGGTAAGTGCCATTTTCTCAGTATGACAAGTAGAATTAAATTTAATGTTTAATTTAGCAATAGATTCATTTCTTTGTTTCTGAAAATGTATTCCTTCTCTTACATGGAGGTGTGGTGGTACCAGCCTTACCCCAAAAATAAAATTATAATTAATATTAAAGACATTTGTCCTCAGCACATACATTGACTTAAAGAAACTAACAAAAAGAACTTTTTGAAATTAAAACTTTATCGATTTAACTGTTTTGGAAAACAATACATGAACTGAAAAATTGTGACAGGTAAGGTATTTTTCAGTTTACTGACACAGTAACAATAACACAATTTGTGGGTTTTCCATCTCTTTGAATGCTTTCCTTCTCTGGTTTAAAAAGGCTCCTTTAAAATCTCATAACAGATCAATGAAAAGTCAGTGCAGTGATACAAAACTTGATGATGGTATTAGCAAGTATTACGTGAATCGTTAAGATAAAATAAAATTGTATCAAGGATGCAAAGCAGTCTTGGTTGTGAAATCCAAGTCACTGTCAGAACAAATTAGGAGGTTGTTAAAGAGAATGGAGTGAAATTAAGCTGGAGACAGAACCCGAGATACACTGCTGAAAAAAATAAAGGGAACACTGAAACAACCCAATATAACTCCAAGTAAATCAAGCTTCTGTGAAATCAAACTGTCCACTTAGGAAGCAACACTGATTGACAATCAATTTCACATGATGTTGTGCAAATGGAATAGACAACAGGTGGAAATCTTTGGTGATTAGCAAGACACACTCAATAAAGGAGTGGTTCTGCAGGCGGGGACCACAGACCACTTCTCAGTACCTATGCTTTCTGGCTGATGTATTGGTCACTTTTGAATGTTGGTGGTGCTTTCGCACTCGTGGTATCATGAGACGGACTCTACAACCCACACAAGTGGCTCAGGTAGTGCAGCTCATCCAGGATGGCACATCAATGCGAGCTGTGGCAAGAAGGTTTGCTGTGTCTGTCAGTGTAGTGTCCAGAGCCTGGAGGCGCTACCAGGAGACAGGCCAGTACACCAGGAGACGTAGAGGAGGCCGTAGGAGGACAACAACCCAGTAACAGGACCGCTACCTCCGCCTTTGTGCAAGGAGGAACAGGAGGAGCACTGCCAGAGCCCAGCAAAATGACCTCCAGCAGGCCACAAATGTGCATGTGTCTGCACAAACGGTTAGAAACCGACTCCATGAGGATGGTATGAGGGCCCGACGTCCACAAATGGGGGTTGTGCTCACAGCCCAACACCCTGCAGGATGCCTGGCATTTGCCAGAGTACACCAGGATTGGCAAATTCGCCACAGGCGCCCTGTGCTCTTCACAGATGAAAGCAGGTTCACACTGAGCACATGTGACAGACGTGACAGAGTTTGGAGACATTGTGGAGAGCGATCTGCTGCCTACAACATCCTTCAGCACAACCGGTTTGGCAGTGGGTCAGTAATGGTGTGGGGTGGCATTTCTTTGGAGGGCCGCACAGCCCTCCATGTTCTCACCAGAGGTAGCCTGACTGCCACTAGGTACCGAGATGAGATCCTCAGACCCCTTGTGAGACCATATGCTGGTGTGGTTGGCCCTGGGTTCCTCCTAATGCAGGACAATGCTAGACCTCATGTGGCTGGAGTGTGTCAGCAGTTCCTGCAAGATGAAGACATTGAAGCTATGGACTGGCCCGCCAGTTCCCCAGACCTGAATCCGATTGAGCACATCTGGGACATCATGTCTCGCTCCATCCACCAACGTCACGTTGCACCACAGACTGTCCAGGAGTTGGTGGATGCTTTAGTCCAGGTCTGGCAGGAGATCCCTCAGGAGACCATCCGCCGTCTCATCAGGAGCATGCCCAGGCATTGTAGGGAGGTCATACAGGCACGTGGAGGCCACACACAATACTGAGCCTCATTTTGACTTGTTTTAAGGATATCAAAGTTGGATCAGCCTGTAGTGTGTTTTTCCACTTTAATTTTGTGTGTGACTCCAAATCCAGGCCTCCATTGGTTAATACATTTGATTTCCATTGATGATTTTTGTGTGATTTTGTTGTCAGCACATTCAACTTTGTACAGAACAAAGTATTCAATGAGAATATTTCATTCATTCAGATCTAGGATGTGTTATTTGAGTGTTCCCTTTATTTTTTTGAGCAGTGTATTTCTCTTTGTCTTGTCAAACTCTAGTACCTAAAGTGATCATTACTTAGCCAAAGTATTGTAGTTTTCCTGCATTAACATTTTAAAGACCATATTTTTTTTCTCTGACATGCAAAATGAAATATTGTTTGTCCAGTAACTACTTTAAATCTCGTGAGACTAAACCTAAGTTAGCAAAGGTGTATCTTGTAACTCAGTGGTTCTCAAACTGTGGTACAAGACTGGTGGTGCCTAGGCCTCCTGAAATGCTGGTTAGGAAGTTGGTCAGTTCTGGTCAGTTCTGACCAACAGAATGCTGGTCAGTTATTTGTCAAAACAGAATGTTTAGAAAACTCCCAATTTAAATCGAATCAGAAGATAGTGAGCAAGTACTGGTGGCATCCTTTTACTAATGAATGTGGGAATGGGACATCAAATCCAGTTTAGCAGTGTTGCAGGTCAACGTTCAACAAGCAGTGGCATTTGCTAATTAAAATGCTTAGCTAACTGCTATTAGCATTAAGGCTTATTGGAGTCCATAAAAACTTTGTCATCAGATATGCTGAAAATAAATAAATAAGTAATTTTGTAAGTTTAATATGCAAGGCAGCCATATTAGATTTTGAGGGGACTATTTTGTTAATCTTTCCAAATTATAACTTTTAAGTAAAAATGGAGCAAATAATGAATTAAATCCAAACTGTCATAGAATGTAAATAAGTGTTTTTTTTCTTTCCTGTCTTTTATTATTCTTAGTTAACAAAACAATCTGAAACAGTCCTACTGTATTAATGTTTAAAGGGGCCTGTTGTTATGCTGGTACTTGGAAAAAGATTGATTATGTCACTCTAAAATATGAGTTTTATTACTAGTTGACTATGACTGAATACGCCCTATATGATCTTATACAATACAGAGGTTGCAGTTGTTAGAAAACTGGCAGACATTTAAGAAGTTTTGAGAGATTTTATGTCATAAAAGGTGCACCTAAAACCCAGGTTTATAGCCCTAATATTTTCTAAAATAATAAGAGTCTTGTGTTTATTATCTATCAGATGTGATAACTGATTAAAAAAAAAAAGTTACCATTTAGGTAGTAGAGTTTTACGTTTTGCCAGAAAACTGTGATGTTTCTGGTGTCGGTTTACACGTTCCCCACCCCCCATTGTATCCAGATGGCTGTTACACAGACGGTTCCTCGCCCATACCATGCTGATTTCCCATCATTCTTTTGTTAATGAGGTCGTTAGCATTGCAGTGGACAATTAAATTATCCAAATCTGGCATTTTCCTTACATGTTTACTTCTGGTGTGCTGTTTGCTGCTTTGAATGTGATGAAATGAGGCATACTTTTGTCTGTCACATCTTTATTTGTGTTATTTCTACAGTGCACTGCAAAAGTACTTATACCCCTCGGATTTTTGTTACATTTTGTAAATTAAAACCACAAATGTCAATCTATGCTATTGGGACTTTATATGATTGACCAACATAAAATAGTACACAGTTGTGAAGTGGAGGTAAAATGAAAATTGGTTTTTAAATTGTTGAATTGTGTATTACAAATTGTGTAATATAACAGTATAATGAAGGTACAAATAAGAAATGCCGCCAACTGCCTTGGGAAATCACCTAGTTAATAGATATAGCCCACCTGTGTCTAATTTAATCTCAGTATGAATCCAGCTGTTCTGTTAAGGCCTCAGAGGCTTGTAATAGAAAACTAGTGAACAAAGAGCACCATGAAGACCAAGGAACACACCAGGTAGGTCAGGGAGAAAGTTATGGAAACGTTTAAAACAGGATCAGGTTATCAAACAATATTCCAAGCTTAGAACATCTCACAAAGCTCTGTTCTACCCATCATCTGGAAATGAAAAGAGGATGGCAAAACTTCAAGCCTGCTAAGATATGGCCTTCCACCTAAACTGAAGGGTGGGCAAAGAGAGCATTAATCAGGGGAGCAGTTAATAGGTTCAACTCCAGAGGACCTACAAAGATCCACACCTCAGGAGGGAGGATTTTGTTGACAGGACAACTATTATTTGTTCCCCCTACAAATCTGGCCTTTGTAGCCAAAAGGCCAAAACATTGTCACGCATACTTGACTCTGCGGACTTAAAGCGAACATCCACCGGACATGTCCACACGTAGCTCAGTTTTTACAGCCACGTACGTGGTGTCACACAATAAACTGCTCGGTGGGAAAAAGTCTTCACATTGAATTATTTTATATGTGACACACTGCTCTGAGCAGGCGGTCACAAGTACGTGCAGTGTCACGGCCACTCTCTCTTGCACTAGCAGGTGTATTCCTCTTCTTCATCCCTAGTGTGGTTTAATGGCCTTTAACACCACCTTCTTTTCTTTTTGTTTTTCCTAAGCTACACGGCAAATTAGTTCTGCCTCCCCGTCTCATGACGGCAGAAAGTGTGAGAATGCAGGAATTTTTCACCAGAAATATAGGAAATTGGTACGCTAGAATATGAAGCCGCAGATAGAGTTAAAAGTTACACCAGTAAAGCTGTTGTTAAAGAAAGCCCTAAGAAGTCACATTTGCAGTTTGTTACAAGCCATGAAGGGAACACAGCAAACATATAGAAGAAAGTCCTCTGGTCAGATGAGACCAAAATCCAATTTTTTTGGTCTGCATGCAAAAGCCTTTCTGTGGCAAGAAAGGAATAGTTTGACCTCACCCTGGCCTAAACAGACCATCCTAACAGTAAAATAGGGGGGACAGAGAGTCTCTCCTTCCAGTCTAAGGGTGTTTTAGCTATGTTGCAAAGTAGAATTGACAAAAAGTTCAGTCTTTAGATATTCAAAACTGGTAGAGGCAGATCCCCAAAAGACCTGCAGCTGTAACTGCATAAAAGACTTGCAGCTGTAACTTCTGCAATTGACTCAATTACACTCTACACTTTTCAGATTTTTGTTTGTAAAACATTTTAATAACCATGTATCTTCACATTTCAACACTAGTTTGTGTTGGTCGATAACATAAAATCCTTGTAAAAGACATTTAATTTTATGGTTGTAATGACAAAATGTGTATGAATACTTCAACAACCTGATCCATGGTGATTCAAGACAGACCCTATCTCTGGTGTTGCTTCATCAGTGGCAACAGTGGGAACAGTGCAGCCCAGAGCTGCTGCTGTGGCTGCACACAGGAAGTTTGTTGGTTGTTAAATCGTGCAGCTTCAGCCAGTTAGTCAAGCACACTCCCTCATGCGAAGCACTGCCGAACACTGACACTGCTGACAGTTAATTATGGGAGTCACAGATCGCGCAGACGTGTCAGCTCGGCTACGATTGACATGCCGCATGTTTACATCTCTGTTGTAATGTTGTTTCCTAGTTACTTTCTCAGCATCAGTGGTGTTATTTAGTTGCACAAGTGCCTCAGGGCTTGCCATAATGGTCGTAAAAGCAGCACAGATTCAGGGGAGTGAAACGCTAAAAAGGACTTGTGGGTATAATTGGAGAACCTGCCATCACAGTAGTTTTGGAAATATTTTAGCTCAAGCTGTTGAAACATGCATACTCCCAGTTAGATAGACAGTCATTCTCTACAGGTCGGTCTCTATATATGCCTCCATTATTTCCAGCCAAATCTCCTGCACATACAAAGTAATTTTGACAATGACTCAAAACTAACCAAACCTAATATAGAGCTAGATGGGCACACAAAAAGGAAGCAAACATATGAATTTTGACACAGTGGAGTTTTGGAAGTAACTCATAGGAAGTTGTAGAGACCAGGTGGTTTGTGTCAACTGGGGAGGAAAAGCAAAAAGCAGCCAGATGTCACACATTTATCTCAAAATGCTAGTTGTAAGATTAAATAAAAAGTGATAAAAACTTTACATGCTTTCCCTTTTTACAGCTTGTCTCTGACTCATTTAAACTTGTAAAGAAATTTGCTAGGTCAGTAATAAAATGTGCTTACACAGACTGAGACGGGATACATTAAAAACCCAGCCTTTGATTAGAGCCTTTTTCATCTGGTGTTAGATTTTCACCTGAAGCAACATGGTTCTAATAGATGCCCAGAAGAGACAGGAGCTTCTGAGGCAGCACTTCATCCTCCCCCCTTATTCTGCCAAGCACTCCGATGACAGCAAACTGTCTTCTGCCAGTGTTTTTATGGGATGAAACTAGCATAATCTGCCTTCTAGCTATACTGTCCCAATATTTAGCTTCAAAGCTGCTGCTTCAGAATCATCACTGAAGAATAAATTGCTAAAGTTTGTACTTAAATCAGAGGTGCAAGTTGCAGCAATATAGAGCATATACAGCACATGGATCAGTCAGTGGTAATTTTATTTTTTCTCCACATGCACAGTGCCTTGCAGGCGAATACATGAATGTTTGCAGTCATGTTTGCATTCATTGTCCTGTAACAAATGTCTGTGCATTTTAATGGCTTTTATTATGATAGACCAAGTCAAAGTGCATAATGGTGAAGTGGAAATAAAATCACACATGCTCTTCATAAATTGTGGCAAGCACAAGCATTTAGCTCACAATGAATCAATACTTTACAGAATTACCTTTTGCTGGAAGTCTTTTGGGGTATGTCTTTCCAGATCTAGAGACTGGACTTTTTCCCCATTCTTCTTTGCAAACTAGGTCAAGCTCAGTGAAATTGTACAGTGCATAATTGCAATTAGGTCTGGACTTTGAATGGACTTTCTAAAACACAAAAGTGCCTGAATTGTAGCTCTGGCTGTATATTTAGGGTCATTGACCTGCTAGAAAGGTAGCCTCCGCCTTAGTCTCAAGGATTGTCCTATATCCTTCAACCATCTTCCCATCAACTCTGACCCGTTTCTTGACCCTGCAGGATGGGGATACTGGGGATGGTATTTTATCTGAATTATTTGTTTTACATGTAGGGCAAAATGTTGGGCAGATGTTTTGGTCTTATCTGAGCAGCGCACCCTGATTCCATGTTTGATGAGTCCCCAACATGAATTGTGACAAACTGGAAATGGGGCTTACTATAACATTTTTCCAACAATGGCTCTTTCATAACAAACAGACTTTTCAAGTGCATGACAAGTAGTTCTCCTGTGAACAGATTCTGACAACTGAGCTGTGGATCTCTGCAAGTCCCGCAGACGTACCATGGGCCTCTTAGGTGCTTCTGTGATTAATGAACTCAGTCACATCTTGGTAGGTTTTTGAAGTACATATGCCCCACCCAGAGCTTCCTTGTTCAGATATGTCAAAGGACTTGCCAGCAAAGGGGATTTCAAAGGGGAGTGGTGGCCTAGTGGTTAGAACAGGAGGTTTGCATTCCAGAGGGGCCAGGTTTGTATCCCACAGATTGCCACTCAGGGTCCCTGAGCAAGACCCTTAGCCCCAGAATGCTCCCCGGGCACTGCACAATGGCAGCCCACTGCTCCCTATAAGGGATGGGTTAAATGCAGAAGGCAAATTTTGTTGTAATGTACATGTGCAATGACCAATAAAGATGATTATTATTATTAACAGAGATGGACAGAAGTCATCTAAGTTCCACCTTAAAGTGATTTAAGGTGATTCTGTCCGCCTATGGACTCTCCAGATCCAATCACAGCGAGAGAAAATGTCTGGACATACCCACAGAATACCATCTCCTGAATACTAAATGTTTTGTGTTATTGTTATCAAATTTGAACTTGTTGTAGGAAACACTTGTTGCTAAAGCATTAATGATCTATGAGGCCATATATTTTGCCGTCCATTTACAGTTAGAGGAAAACAAAGAAAAAACAATTGAGGTGAGGGAAAAATTGTGAAATCTATGTGTGTTCCAACTTCAATAACTGCAAACTAGTTACATATACAATATGTTTGACTGCTCAGGTTACAAATTCATAGTGTTACCTTTACAGAGAGACAAGATTTTTGCATATGCTCCAAATGGTTCAAGAACAGGATCTAATTTAATTTGGGTATGGATTTTACAATTGTTTTTAGATTTTTGAGGGCAATGTTAACAGGTTAAAAAAATCCTGGATCTGTATTGTGATTTAGATCAACACCAAATGCTGGGACACACCACAGGTGGAATATTAATACGATTTCGTCTGTAACTTTTTCTGTAAAGTTGCTAATACACAGACAGACAGATAAACAAACTTAACTGAAAACATAATCTCCTTGGCGGTGATAATGGGGTCCCTTTAATCAGATTTACTATATTTGACGGCAGATGTGTAGCCAAAAAGACTGAATGCTAAAAACTAATTGAAACTTTCTTCAACATGGCAGTGGGATTCTCTAAAATATGCTGTTTATTGTTTTATCCTCAAAATCAGTTTCCTTCAACAACCTTTGAGCTCATATTCACTTCACCACATTCCCACATGGGAACAAAATAAATGTGAAAAGCCCAGGGGAGCTGTGCAGAGTGTGTTTAATGCTATTAAAGGAAAAGGTAGTCTCATACACAGGAGACTATTTGATATGGATCTTATAGTAAATCAAGAATTAGCCTATGATTTAGAGTAAAACTGCACATAATATCTCTGTTTTTTTTTTTTTATAGAGACATCAGAGTGCTTTATATGCAGGGATGGCGAACTAAAAACCAGCGACCCGCTGAGGAATTTCTGTGACTGCAAGAATCTAATTGCTCATCACGTGTGTCTATCTGAATGGATCCAGAGGGTAAGAAAGACTTCCCTTGTATGGAAAGCTGATATTTAGGATTTCATTCTGGCTGTTTTTCCTCATCAGTGCTTGTCAAAACGTAGAGGGGGAAACATCTGTGCCAGCCTCCTATCAGTGAATAAATGTGTTTGCCTCCTTAGCATTCCTTATTGAGACAAAACATTGCTGCCTAATGAGCTACATTTCAAATAGCAATTCCAATTACTTTTAATGAGGGTTGCTAACAATGATAAGGCATCAGAGGCTCAAACACTGAGAGGTGTCTCATAATAGACTGGCAGAAATTCAGGAGGCTATCATGCAGCCGACACCTGTCACCCACAGCAGAACAGCTCATTAACACACGCAGTCCTCCCTAAACCAACCGAAACAGGAATTAGCTGGGTGGTGTTTTAACTCCAGACACACCCAAATGCCTTTGTGCTCCTCTGATTTGCAAGGTTAAAAATTTTTCAGGTGAACTAAATTTTGCTTTTAGTTCAGTTGGAATGATCACTTTTGGGAATAGTAATAATAACTCAACTATCATTATCAACAAATATCTGCTAACTGTGATAGAATACTGTTGTGATAGTATATAGTAAGTAACTTACCAGTTAGTCAGCCATTGATTAAATAAAGCCAATTTTCCTAGATCATCTCTGTGCAATGATTGGCAGGTCAAATACAAATTTTCCTTGTTTATAAATGCATCCAAACTGAAATCTCGTACTTCTTTGCTTTTGCTTTTGTGCATAAATGGTATTTTTGAAGTTTTGGACGTTTGTACCTAACAAAAAGTCAAGGACAAATGGAGCTGTCTACCACAGGACGTAAATTTATACTAGTCTTTGGGACTAGTTTTCAGACTCCCGAAGGAGCAAAGTGAAACTGAGCAGAGCATTAGAATGCAGATCTCGTGAGGTCCCAATATCACAGTACAGAACACATAAGGCACAGAGGTCAGACAGAGGTATGAGAAGGGCCTGAACTCAGTCATGAGATATCAACCTATAACATAACAAAATAATCTAATTAGTAAGTGTGTATATACGTCATATACAGTATATGATCATTTCTTATTAAATTTTACTTTTCCATTGTTTCAAAATGACCCTTCAAAGACTAGGAGGTGGATGTGTCTGAAGAAACCTGGGCGAATGTAATGGGAACACAGGTCGATTCCTTAAAACCGCTATTTTTATTGGTTGGACCCAGACTTCTGGATCTATATCCATTTTAATTTAAATTGTTGTTAGAAATGTGTCAAATTTGACACATAAATGTGCAAATAAAGATTTGCAGCAACTGTACACAAGTAAGGGGAGACCAGGTGTGGTTGCAACATGATAGTTGTCTAGGCTGGAAACAGGTGCATGCAGATTTGTTTTGGAAAAAATATTTATTTTAACCAACACTAAACTTTGTTTGGCGCTAGCATGATAAAAGATGCAATCTTATGATAAACACACAATCAACTTATAGTTTTTTAGGCAGTAAACAATACATTTGTCTCCCTGCTAATTTCAAACAATTATGCTGATAGTTGAACCATGACTTATTGGGGTGAGTTGTAACATACATTTTAAAGTATTACAACCATCTCTATACATTTAGGTACTATAAGTCAGATCATTGTCTTGTGGTTACTGAGCCATTTGGCAACTTAAATCTAGAAGAAATGTGGGTTAAATGTATTCTATGGACACACGAAGACTCAGCCTCGGCATTTATCTGTCAACACTGGGATTCAGATTAAGAATATACACACAGCCATACAGCATGGGTACACTGGCAGTTTTTGTTCATAGATGGATGGATGAATGTGGATTGTACTATAGTGTCTGTAATTGTGCTGTAATTTTGCAAGTAGATTCAGTCACACACAGACACTCTCCTGAGTTAAACATAAAATGTATTTGAGTTATGGTCAGTCACAAAGTGAGAGATGTGCGTTCTGGTTTATTCTCTCCTTGCAAAACACCTTTGAAGCATATCTTATGGTGTGGCCTATACTTTTGCCTCTTTTGTGAAATCGTTGCAACTCTTCCCTGCAGGTGTTACAACCCAGCTTGTTAAAGGGGCAGGTTGTAACATGTTGGTTATTTGACATTAGCATATGAGCTGTGTGATTTTCTTATGGGGTTTTGAAGTTGTATCATTTGTAGTAAACACAGGTGGAAATTTCACATACAAGTTAGAGACCTTTAGCACAAACAATAGGTGAGCTAGAGGGACTGAAGCAGAATGTGTTGCAACCATACCAACATTTCAAAATAGGTCGTTTTTGTGAATTTTGGAACTTCTTGGGAAAAGTCAGTGACAATTAGGCTAAATGACCAATGTTTAAGGTATTTGTAGTACTTTCAAATGTTAACACAGCTTCAATCTGACCTGAAAATACGTAGGGCTTAGTAACATACATGGAAAGGTTTACAGTTAGGAAGGCTAGCCATGTTGATCGTGCTATTCACTAATATAAATAATAAAAACATTTGATGACTTTGTCTTAGGGTTTCACTTGTTTAAACAATATCTGTCAATGCTGTGGCATACATATACAACCTGGCTTCTGTTCTTGAATTATCATTCAAAATTCAAAATTAATGACCGCTAACAACAGGAAGGACTGAATGACATATTTTGAACACTGTTAATTAGCATGGGCTAAAATGTATGCTGGTAGGTCAGAACTTTACAAAAACTAGAGATCGGAAATTGACCACAGATTTCTGATTGGTCCATCTCCAGCGGGTATCAACCCGTAAAAACCTGAGTGGTGCATCTCTGTATGATTACAACTGTGCCCCTGTGATGAGATAAACTCTTAAAAGGGAGCGAAGAGGTGTGTTGATATAAAACATGTACATTTGATTGCTCTAAACTGTTTTAGTATGTAAATTAGTTTTTGTTGTTTGACATGAAGGTCCTCTTTTGGAGTTTGTTCATTTGATTAAGCTAATGTACTTAATGCTATTATTAATTTTTAGATGCACCGGTTAAAATCACATGTCAAACAGCCTCTTGTGAAGAGAAAAACCTCACAGCTCCAGGAGATACTTCAAAGGGATTCTCAATCAAACTAAGCTAAAAGTAGTGCACTGATACTTAATATTATCTAGTACACCTGAATATTTCCTGTTATGACATCTAAAATGTCTGGTGTTAAAGAATAATACAAAAAAGAAACTTCTCCTTAGATCTGTAAAGCTTTCTAGCCACTCTTGGCTCATGGTTGTGTTTTGCCAATTTTACTCTTTTGTTTCGCCCTCTTATCAAATCCCTTTCAGAGGCAGCAGATACAGGGGTTGGACAATGAAACTGAAACACCTATCATTTTAGTGTGGGAGGTGTCATGGCTAAATTGGACCAGCCTGGTAGCCAGTCTTCATTGATTGCACATTGCACCAGTAAGAGCAGAGTGTGAAGGTTCAATTAGCAGGGTAGGAGCACAGTTTTGCTCAAAATATTGAAATGCACACTACATTGTGGGTGACATACCAGAGTTCAAAAGAGGACTAATTGTTGGTGCACGTCTTGCTGGCTCATCTGTGACCAAGACAGCAAGTCTTTGTGATGGATCAAGAGCCACTGTATCCAGGGTAAAGTCAGCATACCACCAAGAAGGACGAACCACATCCAACAGGATTAACTGTGGACGCAAGAGGAAGCTGTCTGAAAGGGATGTTCGGGTGCTAACCCGGATTGTATCCAAAAAACATAAAACCACGGCTGCCCAGATCACGGCAGAATTAAATGTGCACCTCAACTCTCCTGTTTCCACCAGAACTGTCCGTCGGGAGCTCCACTGGGTCAATATACACGGCTGGGCTGCTATAGCCACACCTTTGGTCACTCATGCCAATGCCAAACGTCGGTTTCAATGGTGCAAAGAGTGCAAATCTGGGGCTGAGGACAATGTGAAACATTTATTGTTCTCTGATGAGTGCACCTTTACTGTTTTCCCCACATCCGGGAGAGTTACGGTGTGGAGGAGCCCCAAAGAAGCGTACCACCCAGACTGTTGCATGCCCAGAGTGAAACATGGGGGTGGATCAGTGATGGTTTGGGCTGCCACATCATGGCATTCCCTTGGCCAAATACTTGTGCTAGATGGGCTGCCAAGGACTACCGAACCATTCTTGAGGACCATGTGCATCCAATGGTTCAAACATTGTATCCTGAAGGCAGTGCCATGTATCAGGATGACAATGCACCAATACACACAGAAAGACTGGTGAAAGGTTGGTTTGATGAACATGAAAGTGAAGTTGAACATCTCCCATGGCCTGCACAGTCACCAGATCTAAATATTATTGAGCCACTTTGGAGTGTTTTGGAGGAGCGAGTGAGGAAACGTTTTCCTCCACCAGTATCATGTAGGGACCTGGCCACTATCCTGCAAGAAGAATGGCTTAAAACCCCTCTGACCACTGTGCAGGACTTGTATATGTCATTCCCAAGACGAATTGACGCTGTATTGGCCGCAAAAGGAGGCCCTACACCATACTAATAAATTATTGTGGTCTAAAACCAGGTGTTTCAGTTTCATTGTCCAACCCCTGTAGGTGTCTTTGGTAAAAAGCCTCTTAAACACCTGTTGTACTCTGTCAGCACCAAAGTTCAGGCTGTCATTAGCAAGAAGCCAATAAACATGGTGAATAGATCTATGTTTTCTTTAAAGGATGGAGGAGCAAAGACAATAAAAGGCAACAACTTTACTCAGGGTAGTAGTGCTTAGAAACACAAGTCAAAATAATTCATAAGGTGGGCCATTTCCTGTTGAATGTGTGGACAGGAAAACATGTTAAAAAGCCATAAGTTTTGGATTCATTACAATATGTGTCCATACAGTGAAATGAAAACCTAGTTGTTAGTGTAGATAGGCCTCAGTGTAAAATTCTTTAGTGAATTCATTCAATTCATTTTCAAATTTAAGTTGTTCGTTTTATGCCCTTTATCACAATCCTGAAATGTATCTAAATATTTGTTTTTTTCACAGAATCCTTTGTTTGCAAGAATCCTCAGTTGAGTTTATTGAGAGATGGTTCAAACTTGTATTGTATAAATTCTCAATGGAAAATCGACACAGAGTAGGGCATACAGATCCATTCAATGAATCTGAATATTATTCACAAACTAATTTATTTCAGTAACTTAATTCACTTAATTAAACACATTGCATATACAGGTCCTTCTCAAAATATTAGCATATTGTGAAAAAGTTCATTATTTTCCATAATGTAATGATGAAAATTTAACATTCATATATTTTAGATTCATTGCACACTAACTGAAATATTTCAGGTCTTTGATTGTCTTAATTCGGATGATTTTGGCATACAGCTCATGAAAACCCAAAATTCCTATCTCACAAAATTAGCATATTTCATCCGACCAATAAAAGAAAAGTGTTTTTAATACAAAAAAACGTCAACCTTCAAATAATCATGTACAGTTATGCACTCAATACTTGGTCGGGTCCTGTGTATCTTATGGAGGCCCAGGATGCTTCGATAGCGGCCTTTAGCTCATCCAGAGTGTTGGGTCTTGAGTCTCTCAACGTTTTCTTCACAATATCCCACAGATTCTCTATGGGGTTCAGGTCAGGAGAGTTGGCAGGCCAATTGAGCACAGTGATACCATGGTCAGTAAACCATTTACCAGTGGTTTTGGCACTGTGAGCAGGTGCCAGGTCGTGCTGAAAAATGAAATCTTCATCTCCATAAAGCTTTTCAGCAGATGGAAGCATGAAGTGCTCCAAAATCTCCTGATAGCTAGCTGCATTGACCCTGCCCTTGATAAAACACAGTGGACCAACACCAGCAGCTGACACGGCACCCCAGACCATCACTGACTGTGGGTACTTGACACTGGACTTCTGGCATTTTGGCATTTCCTTCTTCCCAGTCTTCCTCCAGACTCTGGCACCTTGATTTCCGAATGACATGCAGAATTTGCTTTCATCCGAAAAAAGTACTTTGGACCACTGAGCAACAGTCCAGTGCTGCTTCTCTGTAGCCCAGGTCAGGCGCTTCTGCCGCTGTTTCTGGTTCAAAAGTGGCTTGACCTGGGGAATGCGGCACCTGTAGCCCATTTCCTGCACACGCCTGTGCACGGTGGCTCTGGATGTTTCTACTCCAGACTCAGTCCACTGCTTCCGCAGGTCCCCCAAGGTCTGGAATCGGCCCTTCTCCACAATCTTCCTCAGGGTCCGGTCACCTCTTCTCGTTGTGCAGCGTTTTCTGCCACACTTTTTCCTTCCCACAGACTTCCCACTGAGGTGCCTTGATACAGCACTCTGGGAACAGCCTATTCGTTCAGAAATTTCTTTCTGTGTCTTACCCTCTTGCTTGAGGGTGTCAATAGTGGCCTTCTGGACAGCAGTCAGGTCGGCAGTCTTACCCATGATTGGGGTTTTGAGTGATGAACCAGGCTGGGAGTTTTAAAGGCCTCAGGAATCTTTTGCAGGTGTTTAGAGTTAACTCGTTGATTCAGATGATTAGGTTCATAGCTCGTTTAGAGACCCTTTTAATGATATGCTAATTTTGTGAGATAGGAATTTTGGGTTTTCATGAGCTGTATGCCAAAATCATCCGTATTAAGACAATAAAAGACCTGAAATATTTCAGTTAGTGTGCAATGAATCTAAAATATATGAATGTAAAATTTTCATCATGACATTATGGAAAATAATGAACTTTATCACAATATGCTAATATTTTGAGATGGACCTGTATTTATTCCAGACTGTTTTCAAGCCTTTATTTATGTTAGTTATGATTTTCTGCTTACAACTAATAAACACGACATTTAAGATTAGATATTACATCATACCAATAAAAAACTATTTAAATACAGAAATGTGGACGATATTTACTACATGCTCCAAGGTTATTTTCAATAGTCATTTTTAACCTGACAAATGAGCCTCGTCAGAACATTCTTATTTATTGAATTTGACTGTGTATGTGAAAAAGAAAATTCAAATTAAATACAAATAAAAATCTAAAAAATGTTGTCCTTTTCGGCTCAGCTCTCTCTTCACCACAATGGACCGGCACAGCGCCCCTTTAACTGCAGCAGCCGCACCGATCCATCTGTCGATCTCTCGCTCCATTCTTCCTTCACTCGTGAACAAGACACCAAGATACTTGAACTCCTCCACTTGAGGAAGGAACTCCCCTCCAACAAGTCACCCTTTTCTGGTCGAGAACAATGGCCTCGGACTCGGAGGAGCTGATCTTCATCCCAGCCGCTTCACACTCGGCTGTGAACCGTCCCAGTGCATGCTGTAGGTCTTGGCTAGAGGGGGCCAGCAAGACCATGTCATCTGCAAAAAGGAGACGAAATCCACTGGTCCCCAAACCAGACCCCTTCCAGCCCTTGACTGCGCTTAGAAATCCTGTCCATAAAAGGGCAACCCTGCCGGAGTCCAACATGCACTGGGAACAGGTCTGACTTGGTGCCAGCAATGCGAACCAAACTCCTGCTCCGCTTGTACAGAGACCGGATGTCCCCTATTAAAGGGTTCACGATTCCATACTCCTGGAGCACCCCCCACAGGGCAACACAGGGGGCACAGTCGAATGCCTTCTCCAGGTCCACAAATCACATGTGGACCGGTTAGGCAAACTCCCATGGACCCTCAAGTACCCTGCAGAGGGTATAGAGCTGTTCCAGTGTTCCACGGCGGGGACGAAAACCACACTGCTCCTCCTGAAGCCGAGGTTCAACTATCGGCCGGACTCTCCTCTCCAAAACCCTGGTGTAGGCCTTACCAGGGAGGCTGAGGAGTGTGATCCCCCTGTAGTTGGAACACACCCTCCGGTCACCCTTCTTATAAAGGGGAACCACCACCCAGTCTGCTAGTCCAGAGGCACTGTACCCAACCCCCACGCAATGCTGAAGAGGAATGTCTACCATGACAGCCCCACCACATCCAGGACTTGAGGTACTCAGGGCGGATCTCATCCACCCCCGAAGCCTTGCCACTGCGGAGCTTTTTAACCACCTCGGTGACTCCAGCCTGGGTGATGAAATAGTCTAACCCTGAGTACCCAGCCTCTGCTTCTACCAAGGAATGCGTAATGGCAGGATTGAGGAGATCCTCAAAGTACTCCTTCCACTGCTCAATAATGTCCCCAGTCAAGGTCTTCCCACCCCCATTGTAAACAGTGTTGGCAAACCACTGCTTCCCCCTCTTGAAGCGCCAGACGGTGTGCCAGAATCGCTTGTGGCCAACAGGTATTCCTTCTCCATGGCCTCACTGAATGCCTCCCAGGCCTGAGTTTTTGCCTCTGCCACAACCCGGGCCGCAGCACGCTTGGCCTCATGGTACCCGTCAGCCGCCTCAGGAGTCCCACAACCCAACCACAGCCAATGGGACTCCTTCTTCAGCTTGACAGTGTTCCTTATTGCCGATGTCCACCACTGAGTTCAGGGACTGCCACTGCAACAGGCCCCGCAGACCATACGGCCACAGCTACGGGCAGCAGCATCGACAATAGATGAGAGAACATGGTTCACTCGGACTCTATGTCTCCAACAACAGGGACACCAAGAAGGCCGGGTACTCCGCACTACCGCTCAGCCCGTAGTCCAAAACGACAGTCAGTGACCCATCCCCAACCCGAAGTTGCAAGGATGCAACTCTTTCATCACTGGGGTAAACCCCAACACGAAACGGCTGCGCTGGGGGGCAACAAGCAAACCCACCCCAGTCCGCCGCCTCTACCTGTGGGCCACTCCAGAGAGAAGAGTCCAGCCCCTCTTGAGGAGATGGGTTCCAGAGTCCACGCAGTGCATGGAGGTGAGCCCGACTATTTCTAGTTGATATCTGTCGACCTCCCGCACAAGCTCAGGCTCCTTCCCCCCCAGCGAGGTGACATTCCACGTCCCTACAGCCAGCCTAAGCATTCAGAGATTGGGCCGCCGAGGTTTCCACCTTCGTCCACCACCCAATCCTCTTTACACCGGTCCCTCATGGTTCCCCCTGCAGGTGGTGGGCCCACTGGTGTCCTTTTTTTTTTTTACAACTCCCTTATACTCAGTGGTTCTTTAAAACCACCTTTTGCTACAATTACAGCTGCAGATCTTGGGGAAATGTCTTTACCAGCTTTGCACTAAAAACTTGCACTAAAGAATTCTTTGCCGTTTCTGCTTTACAAGCTCATTTATAATGAGCTTGTAAAGTTTTCAAGTTTTGCCTCAGATTTAAAATTGAATTTTATCTGGATATTGACTGGGCCATCCTGGCACATGAATTTTCTTGGATCTAAACCAGCTCTTACAGAGCTACAGAGCCCCCAAAAAACTGGTTTAAAAATAAAATTATAAAGTAAAACAATTTGTACTGTGAATATTTATTTTTTTTTTTATCTGCTGAGCAACACAAAATAAAATAATTAAAATGAAAGCAAACACCTTATTTAAAAAACAACTGCTTTGTATTGTATCTAACATCATAAACATTTTAAGACGTTTACAATTTTCAGTACAAGTACACATTTTTGAAATTCTTTATTTGAAAAAAACAAAAAACAAAACATATGCCCTACTTTGTGTTGGGGTATCAAAATCTCAAATACACTTTACTTTGTGGTAGTTACATGACTAAATGTAGTTTAAGGGATATGCAGAGCACTGAAAGGGACTGTAAGTGTGCTTGTGAATGAAATATCTAAACAACTTGCAAATAAGTTCTGAATGAAATCATGCAGATCAGGCTGTATCCACTGAACCAAAAACATCTGATGTTTCTTTGCAGATGACAGAATGCTGTAAATTCCGTTATTACTCTACATTTCCAGATAACAGACAGTAAGCGTGCTATCCAAAGACAGGATTACCTGCTGTTTGATCAGGAGTTGGATACATTATATTGTAACAAATATTTAATAACAAGTAATTCAGTAACATTTAGTTTGTTCCAGCACTGAACCCTGGTGGCTTTGAGTTGACCACCTGGAGAATCTATGTTTTGCTGTTGCTGAGTCCTCTCATGTGAGCCTCACCTCTCTCCGGACACTCCACAAGTGGCCGACAACATGCTACAGCAGACCTTTCATCTGCACTACCCAGCTGTCAGAGTGAAGAGCCACTTCCATTAAGTGTGTGTCTTCCCACTATACAATTACATACAAACACACAGGTTGATACAGCTGGCACGCACGCAAACACACACCCACAGCAGTGTGCTCAGCTGAGAGCATGGTCCCCTGTCAGCGAACAACTTTAGTGTGTGTGTGTGTGTGTGTGTGTGTGTGTGTGTGTGTGTGTGTGTGTGTGAGAAAGAGGAAAGCAGACAGAGAGTGAGCTTGCGACCTTTTAGAGTGCTCAGGGTAGGAGGCCTTTTCCTTTTATGGAACAGAAATTAGCAATTGACCTGTCACTTTTGCTCTGATAGCCATCTCTGGAAAGCAGGTCATGCACATATGTCCAAAGTGCCTCTTAACCGCATTTTATGAAAGCAGAAAATGTAATCCAATAATGATTTGACTTGCGAGGGAGAGGCAACCGGCTGGGAGCAATAGCATGGGCCGTTAACCACTGATACGAGCTGCACGTATGGAAACAGGGGTCAATTCTGCATTCTTCTTTCATTTTAGCAACAACAGAGCCACAAAGTGTTTGTCACTAAAGAATCAAAGCAGGGCAAAGCAGTGCTGGTTTCCTTTCAGCTGCTGATGCATACTTCATCATGTTTGCAGCTGAGGACTGTCTGAATAATTATGGTCAGCACAGAGCATCTTTTTTTAGTCTGCCTGATTTGCCCCTCAACCCCACTGTCTTCTCCTCGTTCAGCTACCCGAAGACAAATAGCACGCCGCAAAACTAATTAGTAACCAGGAACTAGTTAGGAGATGCCCTTTGAAAAGCATGTCCTGAGGCAGGATTTAAATATAGGGACAGAGTCAGTGACTGAGTGTGCCTGGGAGATCCCAGCCTCCAGGCGAGGCAGCACTTTGACCCCTGACCCTCATTATAGAGGGCACATTCCTGGAGGGGTAAAAGCCCTGCGAGCTCAAAGTACAAGGGCACAAGAGAACTGCGAGGCAAGCTCGGCCTGGTGTGGCTCTCCAACCAGGTCTCCGACTGCTGGAGACATAAAGTGTAGCATCAGCCCTGACAGATTAATTCATTTTCACACATCTGGTTTCACTCTGTAATTCCATTCAACTGAAATTCAACACACTAGAAGGAAATTAGTGATTCAAAATTCAGCAGTGGCACAAGTGGAAAAGAGTTGGAAAGATCAGCAAAGTTTAAACTTTTCAACACAGACGAGGACACATTGGTTTACAGATCTGTAAACAGCAATAAAATATCATTATTTATTAAGTCAGTATATTATTATACTGAAACATTTAGAAAATCAAACCTTTAATTTAACTACAGTTGTTTAACAAGAAAGAATCCCATGTCCAGAAACAGTTTTAGTTTTATTGGTACCCTGCTGTCAATAAAACACTCTTTTGCCAATAGGACACATTCTTCCCCTCTAACATTATAGTACTTTGATTCTTGTACCATATCCTTTTGCAAAATTGATCTTCTAGAGTCTTGAGCCTGCTCCCCCCCCCAACATGATTTCTACCAGTTAGCACTGTGGACTGAGATGGCCATGGAAGAAGGTGGATTTTATATCTTTTGAACTATGTCTGTGTTTATGACATATCTTTTGTACCATTGTCCTGCTAAAAGTTATTGTTACAACCCATTTTCAGTATAGAGCCAACCATACTGTTGTTGTTTAAAATGTACTAGTATTTGAAAGATTTCATGATGCGATGCTCTCGTGCAAGGTTCCCAGGGCTTTTGGAAGACGTAGAGGCCCATTGCAACACAGATCCTCCACCATATTTAACTCTGGGCATGATATGCTTTTCCACATATTTATTTGTTTGAAACCAGACTCACTGGGGATTGTTTGTTGTTGAAAAGCTCAATTGAATACAACTAATAGTTAATAGTTAAAGGGCTCCCCCACACCATATACTGCCACTATCACAAGTCTGACCTGTTGATATGAGGTAGAAGGCATTCATGTGGTGTATTCCTAATCTGACTCTGCCAAGAATGATGCAGCTCAAATCCAGATTTAACAGATCATGCAAGGTTTTTCCAATCTGCAATTATCTACATTTTATTGAGCCTGTTCTAGCCTCATTTTCCTGTTTTCCTGTTCTTAGCTGACAGGAGTGGCACACAGTGTGGTCTTCTGCTGTTGTAGCACAGCTACTTGAAGGTTTCATGTGTTGTGAATTCAGAGGCGGTATTCCTTGGTTCTAACAAGTTGTTATTTGAATTACTGTGTTGTGTTACTATTTTATCATCTTGAACTACAGACCCATTCAATAAATTATCATTATCGAAAAGTAAATTTTATTTCAGTGAAACACATATAGTTGTGCTATACAATAAAAACAGTTAATATAGAAATGTGGGCTTAATGAAAAGTATGTTTATTACCTCCTTAAAGGTTATTTTTAAAAGGTACTTTCAATCTGACGAACAAGCCTCATCAGAATGCATTTTCTAATTTATTGCATGTGACTTTAGTCTGCTTATTCTCCTTTGTCATCTGACATTAACAAGGCATTTTTGTCCATACAATTGCCACCTGGATATTCTCTCTTTCAAACTATTCTCTGTAAACCTGAGAAATTGTTTTGTGGGAAAATCTCAGCAGATCAGCAGTTTCTGAAATACTCAAGCCAGCCATTCTGGTAGCAACAAGCATGCCACGTTTAAGGTCATTTTAGCCCCATTTCTTCTCCTTTGTTATGCACAATTTGAACTTCAGCAAGTCGTCTTCACCACATCTGGATGCCTTAAGGCATTGGGTTGCAGCTATGCGACTGGCAAATTGGCTTAATAGTAAAAATGTATTCTCATAAGTGACTCTTTATATAAAGATCATGTTTACTTTGCTGCTAAGTACACCTATAAGAGTATGATCATTTCAGTCTAAAAAATCTATGTTTTTTCTGATGTTTTAGTCTGTAAGCATTAACTGATCAAATTAAAATTGTGAAGTATAAGTCATGAAAATATGAAATGGGTAAGTTGAAGAAGGGAAAGGGATTGTTACCAATGAACAGATCTAACATAGTTATTCCTTAATATTAAATGTTTTCTCCTGGAATAAATTTACCCAAATAAAGGACTGTATATTTTGAAAATTTACAGTTAGATTATTCAATCTCAACAAAATCTATTTCATTTTAATGCTTTTAAGATGTGTTTTTTTTTCTGTTTCTCTTCTAATTGCCAGCTGTGTAAACAATGAAATAAGCCCCCTCCCCCCACCCTGCTTCTCTGAGGGGTTGACAATTCTCATCATGCAAACAGACCTGGTTTACATTCATTAGCCCAACACTCCCAGCAATCAGGCCACAGTACCAGGGGCAATGATCCTCTTAAAAAATAAAGTAGTGTCCTGTAATTATGTGCCATTAACATCTATCAAAACATTCTTGTGCGAGTCACACTTAGCAGCAGTGGATTTGTGTTTGTGCAAATGCTTTTATTGTCATTAGCATCTAAAGTAAGTAAGAAAAAAAAAAACAGAGGCTCGCAGACTGTCAACACATTATTTTACTATGTGTTCCATTGTGTTTGATTCAGTATGTGACTTCTGTGGCTACGCCTGCCCTGAGGTGCAAAACAAAATAACAAAATGGAGAACAACATTGTACGTTTTTTTTTTTTCTGAATTATAGATTTTTCTTATGTTGTTGTTTTGTTCTCTTTTTGTGAATTCTTGTGCTTTCTTCCTCAAGGCCACCACGCAGTGCAAGCTATGAACGGTCTAATTAAATTAGCATTACTACATATAGCACACATTTGGGTTAGATATAACCAAGTCAACATAATTAGCTCATTTGTCATAATAAGAAGGAATGATTTGGAGCTCTTTGATTAACAATAATCAAAATATTCTTTCATGTCACTCAGCTGACGAGTTTGGCTGCAGAGCTGCTGTTTTGATAGCTTGCTGTCTCTTAATTACATCTAAATCTTGTTGTCTTCCAGGCACGTGGGAGTGAAGACAAACTGCGATGTGTCATCTGCAAGGCCAAGGTAGGTGTATGCTTTGAAAAGGGACTTGAAATGAAAATGCTGTATGACGCCTCAATTGTTTAGGCATTACTGTCTGAAATGTCAGCAGTGGGAATTTAAGCAAACACCATTTAAGCCATTAAACAGTGTCTGCATCTTGAAAAACGGCTTCAACTCAAGCAGATCCATAACACTAATGAGCAATCAGCTCTTTGTTTTGCTCTGTGATTTAGCCCATCTAGCAGCCAGTTGTGTTGCTCGTGTCTCGTCTTCTTTCCTCTTGCAGCAGGGAAAGGAGGGTGAAACATTACAATATTTGGCAAAGGATCCAAGACATGTAATGACAATATCTGTATTCATTTCATGAAAAAGAAATTAATCACGCTTTCTTGTGTTACATCCCAGATGGAAATTTTCCATCGAGATATTGTGTGGTCTGTTTGGGAGTTTATTCTTGTGAAACGGTGGAGCTCATGTGTCATCACAGATGGGGCTGCATGCTGGATAAGGTGGGCACATTACTAACCATCCCCGATTAGGGCGACCGCTGTTTATGTGTTGCTTGTATTCATGCTCATCTTGTAGGTCAGAGCATCACATCATGGTTTTATGCATGGTTCTCTGTGCAGTGGCAGGTTTTCTTAGTTCCTGTGTATTTTCATGGAACAGGGATAATGCCACAGTAACTTTGGGGTGGCTTTTCCAGAGTTTAGGATGTTGGAAACACAGAATCAGTCACAGGTTAACACTGTGCTGTACCATATCCTATTACTGTTGTTATTTAAATTTTTTTTAACTCGGGGTCAAAGGACAAATATGCCTAACGTCATGTTCTTTTCAGTTTCGGTTGTTGCATACACATTTGAACTGTATCACGTTCACTGTATATTGGGTGACACCATGAATCTTAATACAGGTGTGCAGGTGTGTTTCACTGCTTTGGGCAAACAGGTGTCAGTAGAAAACACTGGCTAGTCACATCTCTGAAAGTCATTGTGCCACCTTCTAAAAGTTACAACCAGAAACTACATAATACATTTATTATTATATATACATATATATATATATATATATATATATATATATATATATATGTGTGTGTGTATGTGTAGCGACTTCAATCCAGAACAATAGTCGCTGCTGGCTGAGTAGGGTTTTATTAACATTAACTTTGGCTCTTACAGTATGTATGTATGTATATATATATATAGTTAAATTTTATGTTACAGGCCAACACAATGTGACAAGTCATTTTAAAGTGAAAAGGAAAGAAGCAATGTTTTTCATTTCTTTTTAAAAGTGTGTGCAGGTGTGTTTCACTGCTTTGGGTAAACAGGTTTCACTAGAAACACTGGCTAGTCACATCTCTGAAAGTCATTGTGCCACCTTTTAAAAGTTACAACTAGAAACTATATATACATTTATCTTGTTGAATGTTTTTTATTTCTTTTTAATAGTAAAAATGTCAAAGTGAGGTGTTGACTGGGCCATTCTAATATCGCAGAATCGGAACCATTGTGCTCTAGCTGTGCTCTTTTGCAGCCACTGACTGGTTTCCATCTAGTTTTGCCCTATATTTAGCTTTGCCCATCTTCCCACCAACTCTGACTAAATTTCCTAACCCTCTTTAAGGAAAGCACTATCACGGCATGGTACTCCCACCACTATGTTTCCTGGTGGCAGTGTTAGCAATGTTACATTAGTTGTCCACCACACATATAGTTCTGTAGGGTCAATCTTGGTCTTATCTGAGCAGATGACCTTCTTCTTCATGTTCATGTTTGTTTTTTGTACAATTACTTTCTTCTTGCCATTCTTTCATAAAGTACACATTTGTGGAATACACTGCTTACAGTTGTCCTGTCAACAGATTCTTTAACATAAGCTGGATCTCTGCAGGTGGATGGACATGCCTTGTTAGGTTTCCAGCTCTACATCTGCATTCCATTTTGAGACTGAACAGAGCTCTGCGAGATGTTGAAAAGTTTAAATATTGTTGTATAACCCTGCCCTGCGTTAAATGTCTCCACAACATTCTCCCTGACTTGTTTGCAGTTTTCCTTCATCTTCATGATTGACTCACTTATGTTCTCTAAACTCTGAGAAATTTGCAGAACAGCTGAATTCATTCTGAGATTGTTATTACTCACAGGTGTACTCTGTACTCTATTTCTATTCTCTATTTCTATTTTCTCTATTGGAAAACCATAATGAATTCCAAATATTCTAACAGCTGAAGCCGTATATGAATTAAACAATTTCAGTCTCGGTTCACTTGGAATTTAACCCTGTTGCTTACAGTGGAAATGCTAATAAACTACTAAAGAAAAGAAGCAAATCAAACAGAGGGAGTTAATTATCTCATGATTTACTGATATAGGAGTGATCTGAACACGTTTTATTGCTTGCAATACTTTCCATGTGTCTGTTTAACCACAGCAGCATGTCCTAGCCTCCCATGCTCGATTGTCCTTTTTGGTACAGCTGCATTTTTCTCAGAGCAACATACTGGACACCTCGCTGTCTCACTTGCTGCTCACATTGGGCAGCTTGTTGCTATAGCGCCCCAAATGAGCAGCTGCTGGAACTGCATAATGTTGTCGAGGCAGTTTGGTCTGATTTTAAAAGTGTAGTGTGAAAGTGAGCCAAAGCAAATGAAGATGTGAGATTGTTCTGCATTCCACATCCAATTGAACCAAGTAGCCCAAACTATTCTAGAGTGAAAGGGTTCTAAATCTTCACGGTTTTCCTTGTTACAGCAATTCTTCTGACAGAACAATTTAAAGACACTGAGGATGAGTCACACAAAGTACCTGAATTCAAGCACCCCGTCAACAAAACGTTTTCCGTCAGCAGCTGGTTGTTAGCTGTAGGTATTAAAGTAGACTTTGCATTTGCCTTTAACCCAAATGCATGGATGTCATCCTGCATTCCTGAGGCATTTGTTGATGAATTTAAAAATCCCATAGTCAATTTAAACAGTGTCCTCTCTGGTACTGGACATCCCTATTGCATATTGTATAAACACGAGACATTACCCTCAAAGATTTATAACAATCTGTGCTGTTTACCTTTCCATGTAATGCAATTCTGAAAACACTGATCTTGCCTAACTTTGCTGTTGAACATTGAGGTCCCCTTAAAAAGCTTCTGAACACCATGAACTTTCATGCCTACCTGCAGACTCTCACCTGTCGGTAATAATCCCTGGCAGTTTGGCCTAAATGAAGGCCATTTTTATTGAGTCTCTGTTACCCTAACCATGTTTGGCTGCAGGCAAACACAATTTAAAGCTGTTCCAACTATCTACGCTCTTCTAGTAGCTATGAGGGGACATTCTTGCACTTTTGCAACATCTTGCACTGATTGTTGCACTTGTCTTTGCCCATTGTACCTGTGGCATCGTCATCAATTATTAATGCCAGACAGTAAGTGTCTGAGAGGGATCCCGCTGAGAAACCTAACGGCCATGAACAGGGAATAGTAGGATGACTGGTGAATGCCGCAAGTAGTAGCTGTGCCATTTAGAGAAGGATTGTTTGAGAGCTTCTATGTATATTGACATGAAGTCTGCTGCACTAAGTTAATGCATCAGTATAATAACATTTTAATGTCTGCGGTGGCAAGGCCATTTAATATTTGTCCTCAGAGAGATGTATATGTAGAACAGCAATGACTCTAATGATAGTGATAATCATTTGGTGCTGCACTGCTATCACTGTAATGTATTACTGCAATCACCCTTGGTTAACATTAAGCGATTTTATTCATTAAGACTTTGAGCAAGCAGTTCTCTTCATGGTCTCCAATTCAATCTGCCAACCATTTCATATCCTGTTGTTTTTATCATTAAAACTGTTTTTCATTGTATGTTGTTTTGCCTCTATGCAACTAGGTCTCAAATGTGGGCCATTTGTGTGAGTTATGCTGATTTGTTGGGGCAATGAATGCATTAATTTCATTAGCACATGGCCTCAAAGCAGTAATTACCAGAGTAGGTGTGTCAGAAGCAATCATGTTAAAATTTGCCAGTTAATTAATAAGATTTTGTTCTGAGGGACTTGGGTTTGACATGAGTCGCCAAGAGGGGGGAAAAAAGAGAACAGAAAGTTAATGCATTCCAGTGGCCGAGGCTAGGTGCTTGTTGTCGAGTGCTGTGGGGGTGGCTGCTGCGTTCTGGGCCTACTGGCGCGATTTTTGCATGTTGACAGCTCACATTCTGGACTAATTGCAACAAATAGCAGAGGTCTAGCTGGTGCTTGGTCCATCTGGGAGGGTGTCATTATAAAGTAAAGGAGGGCCGTAGCAGCCTAATGGCCCCTGGTCCATGTGATTGGGGTCCAGCAGAGAAGGCAGTGGTGGAGAATAGTGAAAAAAAAAGGAAATTCAGCTGTCGTTTTTCTTTGCCCTTAATGGAGGAATTAGAAGACAAAATAAGAAAATGCCTGAAAATCAAGAGACTAAGGACTTTTTTTTACCTTTATTTATACAGGCTCTCTCATTGAGATCCAAGATCTCATTTACAAAAGAGACTTGTTTGAAAAAAAAAAAAAACCCTAAAATAAACATAAATTATTTCAGAGGAATCACCATAGAGAGTTTCAGATCCTTCTGTAGAGAGTTCCAAGTTGATGAAGCAGAGTAAGAAAATGCTTTTTTCTCCCCAAACTCTGATTGCACTATGGAGCACTGTAGGAAATAAAGTCCTGAGGGTGAAGTCTGTGGATGGATTGTTTAATTGACATGTAGGGGAAGTATCATAAAATTAGAACTGTAGTTTTGTAACCAAAGAGTCAAAGGTCAGATATTTGGAGACATATTTGCACAAAAGCTGACTCCTGACAGAACAGCAAGTTAAAAGCAAAGATTTATAATTGGATCCATCCATTCTCTGCTGCTTATTCGAGATCAGGTTAAAAGGTTAATTGGTCCAGGAGGTAAACACAAACATCTCCCCTCCCAACGACTGTCTGTAGCTGATTCTCATGGATCCCAAGGCGTTCCCAGACCAGATGGGATATTCAGTCCATTTTGCAAGTCCTAGGTCCTCTGGGGCATACATGGAAAACCTCCAAGGGGTGACACCCAGGAGGGATTCTAATCTAATACCTGAACTAACTCAGCTTGCTCCTTTCGATGCAGCAACTCTACTCCACGTAGACGACGGACTTCTTCTTCTTATCTACTTGGCTGCTCCACACCACCAACAAAATAGTTTAAATCTTCCACTTGAGGCACAGACTGATCCTTGACCTGGAGGGAATATTCCTCCTTTTCCATGTGGGGAGCCAGAAATATGAATTTACACATTTTTAACTTTCAGGATGTTGTGATAAAGTTATTATAACAGGGTTAGAATTTAGAAATTAAATAAAAAACTGTTTTGCTGTAAAGTACTACAAAGTATTAGTTAACCTAATCTTTAGAGCATCCTTGTTTTACATCTGCGCTTCTTTTAAAAACTAGAGACCAATGAAAATAATAATATATGGGAATTCGTACAAATTGAGTAACACTTTCACCCGTAGAGTTTATCTTACACACCACATTCATAAAATGGGAAATTCTTTGGCAGGGTTTGGCACCTTACCCAAACCTTCTCCGCCCTGTGTCTCTCAAATGTCTACTTAAAGGTGCTGGCATTCCCATTTGCAAACCCCTTTAAAAAAAAAAAAAATCTCTTAATAATTACTTGATTTTGTATGGAAAGCAGATTACCGTGTGATTTGGATGACTGTGGCAGCTGCCAGACACTTCATTTGACTAAAAGCAGGACATTCTGTCGAGGCCTCTCATATGTCACTAAGCCACTGTTAGGACGGCGCTGTGATACGAGATGACACATGAAAGGGATTCCTCCTCATGGCTTTCCCAGGACAATGGAACATGGCCTTGAGGTTTGTGTTTGTGTGGGTGTCTGTGTTTCCTCGCAGGTGTTCACATGCACTACACTAGCACTGAACAATTTTAACACAAATTCGCTGTGGCATGTTCTTACCTTCAGTTTTATTTCTTTACTGAAAATATGGCTTCAACAGGAAAATAAACAGTTTGTAAAGAAATGAAAATTATATCACTGAATTAATCAGTCTTTATTTATGAGCACCTTTTATACAGATCCACATAAGAATAGAGAAGAAAGAATGTACAGCAATGTGCATTAAACAGATGTAATTTTGCTTTGAAGCACTGGGAACACAATAGTTTTAGCACAGAATCTAAAATCTTGAGAACAGATCACGAATATTACAACAAAAGAGTAAAAATATAAAAATAATAAATAAATAAAACTAAAAATTTTAAAAAGACAAAAAACCAGAAAACTGACAAAACAAATGAGGAAATGTGCTAAAAAAAATATTTTTAATTAATATGTAAAATACACTTTAACATATATGATTAATTTCAGATAAAGTCCAATTAGGAGTACATAACCTTCATGACTGAAAGTCAACTAGAAGACAAACCAAAATTTTCAATGAATTATCTTTACTATTCAATATACTAAATATCTTCACCGTAATAGTTTTCATTAAATGCAGTTAAATCTACCTGTCCAAATTATCTGAATCAGACATGTCAAACACAGGACATGTACTTTAAAAAATTTGATAATGTTGTGTAATCCCTCTTTTACCTCATAATTTAAATGGTTGTTCACGTAGCAGCACAGCTATTGTTCTCTTCTATAAATGTAGCTTTGATAAATGTGAAATTTTTATATCTGCACAGGCGTTGGACAAATGATGCATGTGGAGTTACTGGAAAAATGGGTAGCAGCTGATGTTTTTGCTATACTGTGTTTTTGACTTGATAAAATGTATTACTTCCAGCAATAAGACACATTTACAAAATGCTTTTTGGTCTAGCATGTATTAGTAGTCTGGGATGAGGTATTTGTCTGGCTCCTGAATTTGAACCAAAGTAATCACTGATCAGTGGATTTTACTTCCTCTTCACTTCCATTTTCAGCTTCAAGTAGAAGCTGTTGTTTCTCCTAACTGCAGGTTATTTGCCTGCCTGTCTTTACATTTGAGGCAGTTACCCAAAATAAAGCCCATTCTATCAAGGCAGCTTTTTTGAAACTGTAATCCATGCATTTGTTACATCTAGGGTGGATTACTGTAACATACTTTATGTTGGGGTTAGTGATGCCTCCATTAGACGTCTGCAGGTTCTGCAAAATGTTGCAGCACATCATTTAGCTGGCACAAGAACTCTGACCACATTACATCTATTTTAACTTCACTTCACTGGCTACCTGTACATTACAGAATCCTGTTAAATGTTCTTTTATTTGATCCAAGCTGCAGTAGGGAGTTCTGAGAAACTGGACTTAGCCTACAGGTCCCTCCCCCTGCTCTCTGCTGTGCTACAGCCCTCCCTCCACATCTCCTCCTCCACAGTGGAGCCTGCCATGAATGCGCAGGCTAGTAAGCAGGGCCACCGATGACAGCGGATAAGTAGCTATGGCTCATTTGCTGGTAGGGATGAAATATCACCAATATGCCTTACAATGGCCATGGTCTGCCCATACTTTGACTAGAAAACTTCATCCTCAAATCATTAGCATAGACATTAGCACAGCCGCAACACCGGCAATCTTGAGCTTGAACCACAGTACGCAGCGTGTGGGGGAGGGATGACAGCAGCGTGTACATGAGCTTGATTGACAGTGCTAAGAAAATCCTCCTGAGTCTGATTGGTTGTTTCTGAACGGTAGTGGTGTGTTTCTGTAAATGGCAGTAGGGCCACTGGGAGGAGCTAGAGGAGCTTGATTTTTTTCACAGAATATCTGTCTCCTGCTATACTGTCAGGACATAGTGACATATGTAATAAATATGTAATAAATACATTTTTACAAAAGTTACGTACTGCAGCTTTAATGGCCTGCCACCCCACCTCTTTGAGCAACAGCGATTTATATCCGCCTGCCCTCTTATGCCTGCCAACCAGCTATTCCTTAATGTCCCTAAAACCAAATGTAAACCAAGAGGTCACTGTGCTTGTGGCCTGTCTGCCCCTGCGTGTCAGAATTTAACAATCTTCTTAAAACATATTTATTTGCTGGAGCCTTCGGCACATTTTAAGACGTCCACGTTGTTTTAGTTTATTATCTTTAATTGATTATGTCATTTGCATATGTACAGCACCTTATGGAGCTTCATTTATTCTAAAGTGCTTTATAAATGGAGTTTAGATAAAAATTCAGATTGAAAGACTCACCTTCACCGCCTCCACCTTCCAATGACTCTTCTGTGTGTCTCCCGGCCTTCCAATCAGCATCCTGTCTGCCTGATTCTCCATCCAATCATCTTCTGACGCCTTGCTTTTAAAGGACCTTCAGCGGTTTTTATCCTCGCTTGTCAGCTGAGCTCATCCCTCCTCCACCCCACCTCCACCATCTTCCTTCCCATCTCCTCCCGGCTTCCTCGCTCATGGCCGGCAATCCACCACCAGTGTCGAATCGGGAGAAAGACATCTCTAAATCTAAATCTTATAAATGTTCATCTTAACTCATGTCATTCTCAGCATTCATGTCTTCCTCCCAGGTCCGAGTGCCAAAGAAATAACCATGTAATTTCACATCATTAAAAATTTTCTAATTGCCATCCTTTTTCTTTGTGAGTCTTTTCAGATTGAAATAAAGGTGGTATGGTATTTCAAGTGTTCTCTCCTTGTTTGTAAAAATTGCCTGATATCTATATCATTTTCAAGTAATCGTTTACAGAAAAGGAAACATAAAATACAAATTTTCCAGTGTGAATGAAGTAAGGCTGTTGGGTCGCCGTGTAACAATATAACAAAGCTCGTGAGACAAAGCCGAACACAATGATGGGTTAATGAGAATGACGCAACATGGGATTTTAACAAGACGTTTTTTGAAAACTAAGAAACTGCTGTTTTTGTTTCAACAAACAGAGTAAAGATTTCACTAATCACAAGCTGTGTTTTAAAAATTTGCTGCTTTTCTGCTTTGTTTCATCTTAAGGTGGTCCGAATGACAAAAAATAAAAAAAAATCATTTTTTGTGTTTTCACAAATAGATTAAAGGTTCCATACATCTCCAGCTGTGTTAGAGAATCTCTGTTCAGTAAATACATATCCAGTTCAAGGTTTGCAGTCTTTTTTTTCTTTTATTTTAGATTTCTAACAGTGTTTAAATTTTTGAGCAAGAGATGGTCAAGTGCAGTTCAGATTCATTAAAATACTGATCACTTTAGCATTGTCCAGACTTGGAGATAAAAAAATCTATTTAGATTTTAGTTCTGACAAGTTATTAGCTCACCTGTACGGTCTGACCAACCTGTCTAACTTTAAAAAAACAACGAAATATTCCAGTCTATAATTTTATCAGAGACTATTGATATCATACTCAAGAAGACATTGAACAGAATCCTTTTCTGTATCAAACTCCTCCTGTCATCAGCAATACTTGGGGGATATCAACTTGAAAAACTATTTGGTTAACCAGGTTTTACATTTCCAACTTGGAGGAGTGCTATCACTGCAAACATAAGTGAGCTTTAATTTCTGATTTAAACTGAACCTAATCTGTCTGTACTGCAGCTAAAACATGTGGGTTTAGCTGGAAAACATTGCAAGCAGGATTTAATTTACATCATAGCCAGGCCAGCCCGTAGACAATATTTCCAGCAAAGAGCAGAACTCTTAGCCATTCCACCCTCATTATTTAACCTTTATGCCCTCTTTGTCTTTCCTGCCATTCCTACCCACACACAATTCATTTAACTTCTTTCTCAGGAGGGTCCTGAGGCTGATTCAATTAAGTGTGCCTTTAACTGCCTTTCAGGCATCCAAACCAAAACTGGCGGAGAATTAATAACAGCCCCCGATGGGCTCCACTCTGTTTACAAGCTTGAAAACAACTGTGAAGAACTGAAGTAAGTTATTGAGTGTCCACGTCTGACCGTGAAAAAGCGAGGAAGATATATTTCATCTAATATACTCAATATTCCATTTTCTTACACATAACCTGATATATACAATATTCCCTGTCATCTAAAACCAACAATGAATGAAAAAACTCTTTACATTGCTAATGATTCCTTAATGTATGTTTATCCCTGTTCAGTCCTGTTGGGACCCCAGCCATGTGTTACAACATTAAAGGCCAGTAAGAACTTTTCTGGAACTTTCAAAATAAATCACAGTAACCTACTTCCAGCTCAACTGGGAACAGGAACAGAAGTAACAGAGGACTTCCCATGATGTCACTGTTTGAATAAAAACCCGCGTTCCAACAAACAGACCTCTTCCACACATGTCCCCAGCAGAGCTGGAAGGAAAGGCAATGCTAATGTCTCTTGCTGGCAAGCAGACATTACTTTTTAACTTGGATCCAGAGTGACTACGATCACATGCAAACAAAGTTAAGTAATGATATGCTGTTCGAGTATCCAGCATTCCTTCATATAAAGGGTGTAATAAGACAAGCTTGACTTGGCTTTTCTTCTGAGGCCTCCAGAAGCAGCCCTAATCAAAGATGATTTCCCCCACAGCCTTGAAAAGAAGGCCGGGATCACATCACACACTTTCCTGCGTGTACATCATGGTAGTGAGAGCTAACCCGCCACTCAAGGAGCCGAACATGCCTTTGTCCTACGGTTTAGCCAGGCCATCTAAAAGCCCTTCCCCACAGCTACGAAGGTTAGCTGCAAGCTAACCGTTTGTTTACCCACACGTGGATGTTTCCCTCAACGCCCAGGACAACTTCTCCTCAGCATGGTTCACGTAAGAGGTAGTGTTTGAGCAGAGAAGATTAGTTTAGAGTTAAATAATCTAAATAATGTTCGTTTGATGCCGTTTGTTTTTGTTTGTGTTGAAAAAGTCAACTAATGATGTGTTCTGTGTTGTGTTTTTAAAGTTAACACAAACTTTATTTAAAGGGTGGTTTTTAAACACAGATCGGCCATAATTCACTGTCCACGGTTATGCATTTCAACCCTTTTATTAGTGGTATTTTAAAGGTATGTGGTTGATTCTGGAAACCAGCTTTAAGCTTCTTTTCTTAGCTCCCACCACTAACAGCTAAGAACGTGATTGCCTACTATGAGTCAGCTAAAGATCATTTACCCAGAAAGGTTGTTTGTTTCCAATCTAGGAAATAATATTTCCCTAAATATTATTTTACGAAATGTGATAATTAATTAAACAGCATTAAGACCCATTTATCCAGAAAAGATTGGTTCTTAACCAAAATAATAGTTCCCTAAATATTATTTTAATATTTCCCTAATATATTTCTTAATATATCTTCTTTTTGTTTTAATAAATATAGGCAGCTGAGTAAACACCGTTCAGAATTAGTCAACCAGAAGGTTGGTTTTATTTAGCAAATCATTCTTTAAAATGTTATTTTATTAAAATAATGTTTTATCTAATCTTGCATTGTGAATGGTTGTTTAAAGGTATACCAATTATTGCCTAATTTAGTTCCGAGACTAACTTAACTTTATTTCCAGATTCTTCAAGATAATCCTTGGTTCTCAAACATAAATAACATTGCATGGTAATGTTGCATCTTTCTTCTGGTCATGGTTTTCAACCATCTTTGATTCACTTGTTTATATTGTACATAGCCCATTAGTCTTCCTTATTCATTCATTTTGCTTGGTAGTTTAGTTGGGTGGTTTTAGCATAGTAAAGAGTTTGTTGATTGAAATATGTTTGACTTATGTGTTGACTTATTTTTGTTAAAAACTTCATGTATTTTAAAAAATTGTGTGAATTCATTCTGTGTGTGTGCGGAGTTTTGCTGTTCAGTAATGTCAGAGCTTGGCTCATCCCTTTCAATTTTGTCCTAATACCACCACCTTATTGGGCTGGTATTCACAGGACAACTCTTAACAGACCAAAATATAATTTAATAAAATATTAAAGTATTAATATTAAATATTAAATAATATATTCATAATCACAACAGTTCATAAATTAAAATATGCTGTATTCAGAGAACATGAGGCTGAAAAGTAGCTCATTCTATGCCCCATCAACGAAAAACCACTTACACATGCATTACTATTTAGGTGGCTAACAAAAGATGTGCTGGACAATGACAGGAAATGATGGCTGCTATAATTAAGGTTTGAAGTTCACACATCATTATTATCCTTCAAGTCAACTTTCCTCTAAATATACTCTTCCACCACAGTCTGCCTTTGTCTCACACAGCGCCAAAGCAATCATTATGCTCAGACATAATGCACCATAATGACAGTAATTTCAGTATCAAATTTTCAAATGTTAGGCCTTAATTCATTGTGGTTAAGTAGCTTAGTTGTAATGCACATTTCCTACCCTTCTCAAAGGAGCGCTCAAGGAATGAGGCGGCTAAAGTCGAGCAAGAGAGCAGTGTATGCTTGAACATTTCAGGGACTGAAATGCACGAGGTCTCAAATTCAGGGTTTACCAGCAGTGCTAAACAGCAAAAAATAAAATAAAAAAACATTATTTTGTCTTTTAGTTTTTGACTACCACTGGAATCTCATTACATCTTGGATTTGCATTTGGTTTCAGTTTTAGAGTGAGTACATGAACAGAGCAAGCAGCAAGACTAAGTACAAACAGTAATTTTCCAGCAGTATTTACAATGCATTAAGATGTCATGATAGGAATAATACAAATTACTTCTACAGTTTTCTATCCATCCATCCATTTTCTATACCTGCTTCTTCCATACTGGGTCACGGGGGAGCTGGTGCTTATCTCCAACAGTCTAAGGGCGAGAGGCGGGGTATACCCTGGACAGGTCACCAGTCCATCGCAGGGCAACACAGAGACATACAGGACAAACAACCATGCACACACCCATTCACACCTAGGGGCAATTTAGTGAGACCAATTAACCTAAAACGTTTTTGGACTGTGGGAGGAAGACAGAGTACCAGGAAAGAACCCACACATGCACGGGGAGAAAATTCAAACTCCATGCAGAAAGACCCCCGGCTGGGTTCCGAACCCAGGACCTTCCTGCTGCAAGGCAACAGTGCTTCTACAGTCATCTTTTTCTGCTATTGCAAACATAGAAACTGTTATATTATTACACCAATAAATATATGCTTAATATGTAGAAAGGCATAAATGTCAAATTATATTCAGATGCCTGTCTTTGCTCTCCTTTACCATTTCATACCATTGCAGGTGACTTGGGACAAAATGGTGCAGTCTACCATGGGTCTTCCACACAAAGCAAACCATGGGATGTTTCACCTGAAAGGCAAACACAAAGAGTGGTGGTGTTTGTAACTGTGTAGAAAACATAGATATAAAAAAAAAAAAACGGGATGTGTTTCCAGTTTCTCTTTGTGCTCATGTTGACCAGTGCTAACCTTTCCCACACTGTGTGTACTTGTTCATTAATCAATATTTTCCCCACAGCAAACCGTGCTAGTTAGGATCACTATATTCATTATTAGGGTGCCCACAGTCATGATGCGCTGACTCTTTTGGTCCAAACTGAGCTGTAAATTTTGAGACAATCTGACACCCCAGCTTGAGGGTTACAGCAGGAATGCTAACGAGGCCACGGCGACATTTCCATACCCATACCATCAGCCGTGCCATACATCAGCTGCAGCGCCAAGTGTCTCGCAGTCAGTGACAATCTGAGACGTAACACTTTATTGGTATCCCTCTCATCTCGGCCATGTAATGAACGAGGCTATTTAGAGCAGATTTACGATATCCTTAAAACCTGATTGCTTAGAATTTGAGAATTATTCATAAGATCAAGGCATCATCTGTCATGCAGCAAGTGCTGTTTTGTTGGGAACAAATGGTTTTGTTGTGCTTTTTTTAAATGAACTCTGTCTCATCTACTGTTAAAGTAAGCAATTTGTATGCACATATGTCCACATGGAAGGCTGTAATTAAAGGGAATATGGTGCAGGTGACAACTCCAAATTCAGTTTTCTTCATGATACATTGTGCCACATAGAGCTGAAGTATCAGATATAAATACAACTGATTAAGAATTCATACATGTATCGGATTACACTGCTTCCTTTTACTGTTGGATGTCTTATATATGTCAGATATAACTTTTCTTAAAGGTGACCTCTGCTGAACTTCCTCGATGAATAAGCAATACAATAAAATAAATAACGCTTGAGTTACAGTGCTGTGAACCACCCCTTACAGATTTATTATGTTTTTGCTTTTTAGTCACAAACAAATGTTTCAAGACCATCAAACAAATATGAATATGAGGCAAAGATACCCAGAGTAAATCCAAAAAGCAGTCTTCACATGAAGATTTAATGTATTACTGGAAAAAGTTACCGACACCAAGCTTGCTCTATGTGAAAAAGTAATTGTTCCCTGAACTTAATGACTGGTTGTGCCACCCTTGTCAGCAACAACTGCCATTAAATGTTTTGTATAACTGACAAAACATATTTTACATCACTGAGGAGGAATTTTGGATCGTTGTTATTTGCAGGTTTGGTTTATTTCAACAATGTTGAAAGATTTTCAAGAATGAACAGCATGTTTATGGGCACACCACAGCATCTCAAACAGATTTTTAACCTGACTTTAATTAGGAAACTCAAAAACCGGCTTTTTCTTTTTATAGCTATTCAGAAGTGTTCCTTCCAGTGTTCTTTGGGTCATTGTCTTGCTGTATAAGACGGTAGAGCCTAAAGTCCCGGACTGAAAGAAATTCTCCTTCAGTATTTCCTGCTGGAGAGCAGAATTTATGATTCCAACAACTACTGGAAGTTATCCAGGTCCTGAGGCAACAAAAAAGCAGCTCCAGACAATCACACTATTACCACCATGTTGAGCTTTGTTCATTTCTTGAAAAGTTTGGTTAGTTTTTACACCAGATGTAACAGGGCGCACATTTACCAAAACAATAGTTTTGTCTTATCAGTCCACAGAATGCATTCCCAGAAGTCTTAAAAATCATCAAGATGTTTTTAACAAATGTGAAATGAGCTTTTTTTGTGTTATTTTGGGTCAGCAGTGGTTTTGACTAATGAACTGCTTGAAATCTTTGTTTCTTTTATGCCTTTAATATCTGTATTTAAATATATTTTCTTTTATGCAATGCTTTTATGACTACGATTTGTTATTTTCTTTCTGTGTATGAATCGTGCTTGATAAATAAACTTGCCTTATCTTTCCTTAGATTTGGAACTCTTCCATGGAAACCTTTTTGCTCAGTCTGTTTTTTATTCTTAAATCATGAACACTGACCCTAAGTGAGGCAAATGAGGCCTGCAGTGCCTCAGAGGTTGTTCTGGTTTCTATTTTGATTTCCTGGAAGAGTCGTAGATGTGGTCTTGGAAATATTTTGGTTAGGCCAGCGATTCCAAGGAAGATTCGCTACTCTTCCATGTTTTCTCCATTTGTTAACAATGCCTCTCCCTGTGATTGTCTGGAGTCCCAAAGCCTTAGGAATGTTTTAGTCCTTTCCAGACTGATAGATGTCAGTGACTTTATCTCTCATCTGTTCTTGAATTTCTTTAGATTGGGGCATGATGTGTTGTTTTTTTTAGATCAACTAGCCTACTTCAGGTTGTCAGACAGGTTTAAGTTAATCAATTTTGTTGATTTGACAGTTCTGGCAGTACCTGTACTAAGCTAATGAAATTGAACTCAGCTTACAAGTGCATCTTTGATGGACAAAGGTTTTCTTTGTCTAAAATTAAAACTTATTTGGTGATCTAAAACGTTTATGTCTAGCAAAGAAGCAAAAACAGAAGAACTCAGTAACGGAACAAACATTTATTCGAAACACAGCACATTTCCTTGTTTTGAGAGTGAAAGTCCTTTGCTTGTTACAGAGATTATTGTGCTCACTTCCTGAGGCAATGTGGCCACCCTTTGTGTGCGATGCCCAGATCATCTCTCCATTACACAGGGATCCTGAGGCACAGGGTGGGGACCCAAGGAAAGTAGCAGCGATGTCTCCAGTCATACATGCACACAGACACGCTGCTATAGCTGGAGGCTTGGCTTACTATGGCCACAGCCCTGAACGAGGCCTCTTAGGATAGATTTCCACACAAACACAATTCTTATCTTGGCCCACATGCGAACTAGAACTGATTACATAGTCTACATTACAATTCCCTGATTAAATGGAATCAATTTTCTATGGCCTATTTAAACCTGTCCCAACCTGCAGCATAATGAAGCCAAATATCACTGCTCTTAAACCTCAGATTAATCCAAGCATCCATCTGACCAACTGGTGAGAAACAGTTTTGGCTGATGAGGCATGCAGTTTGCATTAGTAGGTAATATTATATATGTTGAACTGCAAACCATAATCACATTTTTCTCTTTTTTTGCTAAAAAAACTGTGATGGTGGCTGAAATGTAATACATCTCAACAAATACATTGATTTCCTTCTATGATTGTTAATAACCTCATTGGAGGCACAGCATAATATTACTTTGACAATTTCCTTTTATAATCTAATATTGCCCTGCACACAGACTATTGACATTTAAATGTATGCTTTTAAAGACAAGAACTAATATGAATGTCAGCTGAGACTTCACATAACTCTCAATAAGCAGGCCTTCAATTTATTCATTTAGAATTTAATTATGTTTCCCAGAAATCTTGGTAAAGGTGTCTGCCACAAACCACAGCATGCAGTGATTTTAATATAGTTGATGAGTTGTTAATAATGAAAATATTATAATAAAAGAAGTTACCCCTTGCTTGGTTAAACTGACCAGAAGTTGAAACTAAACACATTTATTTGATTTAAAATGTTGCTGTTTATTACCTGTGCATGTTCAGCAAAAACCCTGGACTATTAAATAATAATTGCATACTATCTTACATTACATATTTCATAGGTAAACATGTCAATAAAGTGAAATTATTAAAGAACAGCTAACGCTTTTAATAGTGCTAAGCGCTGAAATACGCTAATAATACAGTGAAGCATTAAATAGCAAAAGTAGGAAAAAAAGGGAACAAAGTTTTTCTGTTTCCTCCCACAGTCTGTAAATTTGCATATAAAGCTGGTCTTCTGCATTTTATTTGCCAGAACGTTTGTTGTATCTAAAAGCTAGTTTTAGATACAACAAATGTGAAGAGATGAAGCATACAATACAGACCAAACGTTTGGACACACCTTCTCATTCAAAGAGTTTTCTTTATTTTCATGACTATGAATATTGTAGCTTCACACTGAAGGCATCAAAACTATGAATTAACACATGTGGAATTATATACTGAACAAAAAAGTCTGAAACAACTGAAAATATGTCTTATATTCTAGGTTCTTCAAAGTAGCCACCTTTTGCTTTGATTACCGCTCCACACACTCTTGGCATTCTGTTGATGAGCTTCAAGAGGTAGTCACCTGAAATGGTTTTCCAACAGTCTTGAAGGAGTTCCCAGAGATGCTTAGCACTTGTTGGCCCTTTTGCCTTCACTCTGCGGTCCATCTCACCCCAAACCATCTCGATTGGGTTCAAGTCCGGTGACTGTGGAGGCCAGGTCATCTGGTGCAGCACCACATCACTCTCCTTCTTGGTCAAATAGCCCTTACACAGCCTGGAAGGGTGTTTGGGGTCATTGTCCTGTTGAAAAATAAATGATGGTCCAACTAATCGCAAACTGGATGGAATAGCATGCCGCTGCAAGATGCTGTGGTAGCCATGCTGGTTCAGTATGCCTTCAATTTTGAATAAATCCCCACAGTGTCACCAGCAAAGCACCCCCACACCATCACACCTCCTCCTCCATGCTTTACGGTGGGAACCAGGCATGTAGAGTCCATCCGTTCACCTCTTCTGCGCCGCACAAAGACACTGTGGTTGGAACCAAAGGTCTCAAACTTGGACTCATCAGACCAAAGCACAGATTTCCACTGGTCTAATGTCCATTCCTTGTGTTCTGTAGCCCAAACAAGTCTCTTCCGCTTGTTGGCTGTCCTCAGCAGTGGTTTCCTAGCAGCTATTTTACCATGAAGGCCTGATTCTCCTCTTAACAGTTGTTCTAGAGATGTGTCTGCTGCTAGAACTCTGTGTGGCATTGACCTGTTCTCTAATCTGAGCTGCTGTTAACCTGCGATTTCTGAGACTGGTGACTCGGATAAACTTATCGTCCACAGCAGAGGTGACCCTTGGTCTTCCTTTCCTGGGGCGGTCCTCATGTGAGCCAGTTTCTTTGTAGCGCTTGATGGTTTTTGCGATTGCACTTGGGGACACTTTCAAAGTTTTCCCAATTGTTCGGACTGACTGACCTTAATTTCTTAAAGTAATGATGGCTACTCGTTTTTCTTTACTTAGCGGCTTTTTTCTTGGCATAATACAAATTCTAACAGTCTATTCAGTAGGACTATCAGCTGTGTACAGTGTTTGCCTCCTGCACAACACAACTGATGGTCCCAACCCCATTTATAAGACTTGAAATCCCACTTATTAAACCTGACAGGGCACACCTGTGAAGTGAAAACCATTTCAGGTGACTACCTCTTGAAGCTCATCAACAGAATGCCAAGAGTGTGCGGAGCAGTAATTAAGGCAAAAGGAGGCTACTTTGAAGAACCTAGAATATAAGACATATTTTCAGTTGTTTCACACTTTTGTTTTTCAGTATATAATTGCACATGTGTTAATTCATAGTTTTGATGCCTTCAGTGTGAAGCTGCAATATTCAGTCATGAAAATAAAGACAACTCTTTGAATGAGAAGGTGTGTCCAAACGTTTGGTCTGTACTGTATGTTGTAAGAACATGGAGTCTTTCCACTTATTCTGCTTCCTTACACATAGCTTAATTCATGGACTAATTTGTTTTGACTTCTTTCAGAGAAAGAAAAAACAGAAAGGTGTTGAATACTTAGTAATAATAGCTAGTGATCACTTGACCCTATTGGGATGAAAGTTTAAACCCCCTATATATGTTCTATTAGAGCCTCCAAGTGGTTAAATAATAATTAGATAGATTAATGAAAAAATTGGTTTTCACAGCAGCCATTTCAAGCATCTGCATCAAGAGATGAAAGAATATTTATTAGTGCAGACAGAGCATGAGATTATGTGTTGTTATTGGGCAATTTATGGAAAATTTGCATAATACAAAAATTCATAGCAATGGTGTCTGTGTACAGCTGTTACAGAATTGAAGTGACAGACTGGGGCATTGTAGGTACAAAAAGGAGCATTATCGCAGATCCTTCCTTCAAGCAGCTGTTAGACTTTATAACCTTCACTGCTCCCAACAAACTTAATACTTTGTTTATCCCTGCTGTTATTTGCATTTTTTCCATTTTCTGTAAATAGTGTTTTATTGTTCATTTAGACTATGTTTGTACCTTACATTTAACCCTCTTATTACCATCAAGTTAGTGCAGATGGGATTTGGCATAAGTCTTCTTTTTGTGCCCTTCTAAATTATTATTGCACTGTCAAAAAACAACTGCCATCTACTGAAAGCTGGTGTTTTCTTGGAACAAGCATTCACCCATTTCATCTTTTTTTGATAAAGCACCATAAAATCAAAATAAATTCCAGAATTTGTAGAATTCTGTTTTAGCACATTAGCTGACAAAATCTGGAATGATGTAAACACATCTCTGTTGTTGTTGTTTCAATTACTCCCATTATTCTTATTATGTTACAAGGCATTTGCAATGTTTATATCTTCTTTAACAAATAGATGTAATACTTTTTTTCCTATTAGAAACAATTGCATAAAGGAAAAAGAAACAGTGTGCTTATACTTAACTGCAGTATGAGAGGTTATTCCTGAGGAAATATTCTTTATTGCCCATGAAGTCCTTTCAGACTGTGTATGTATGTGTGAGTGTGTGTCTGTGTGTGCTCAGAGGTCACATGGATGGTCGCCCATGAGTGGGCGTGTTTTTAAAATCCCCCACAGTCTTATTGCAGGGCCTCGGCAAAGCTCTTGATTAGTTGTGGTTTTATGTTTGGATGGTCCATTTAATTAGGTTATGTATGAGATAAAGGTCAGCCAAAAGTAATGACAAGGATTATTTACTCTTGTTAATTGAGGCTCCATTTTAACACCACAACTAAAGGTTAATGTTCTCTAGATATATTATTTACTGTCCACACTCCACCATTCACCCCACACAGAGTGGGAGGAAGAACACATTTCACAGGTACAAATGATTTGTAGCATATTATTGACAATAGTTGAACTTTGGATAGTTAATGTTCTCATTGTCAGCCTTCTGAAACATCCCCCCTAACCTTCATTTGAATAATCTGACTTTGGCTTTCACGTGTGATACTGGAGTTTCCTGGAGGTAGGAGCAGCGAGTGTCACTGCTGATCTCTCCTTTAACTAACCGCAGATAATTCTCCATGAACATATAAATCACAGAGCGACTTTTAGAGTGAATTGAAAGGTAGATTTGAAGTGACATTTTGTGATTAATTCAGCTGCTCTCTAAATGACCCTTATTTCTGTCTTCATAGGAAAGCTTTTCTAATAGTCTTTCCAATAGTGATTAAAATTACAAAAATATGAACCTTTAGGTTAATAAAAATGGTAATTTAACTAGTATCAGATTTAATTGACTGAAGAAGTACTTAAACGTGTTTGCACTCTGGAAAATCTACATGGCTCAGCAGCAAAGAAATTGGAATATCCAGCTGTCAAGATAATAAATTTGACTATTTCATCACTGTAATCTTCATACAATCTCCCTTTGTGCTGGTCTCTACCACTTGCCGCTAATGTAATAAATCACCTCTGTGTTTGGAATTGTTTCATATGTTTTAAAAAGAAATGTATTGTCCTATAAAGACTTCGAGCCCAGTTATTCACCAGTGACCAGAACCTGTATAGATTTCAGATTTGGAAAAGTTTAACTGAGCTTTCAATCTTCATAAGACTTCTGACAAGTAGAAAAATAAATTGTGGAGGGTCAGCCAGTGCTGGGTAGGTTGGGATGTATGCTGCTATTACAACGCCAATTCCAAAGAAGATGGGACATTGTGTGGAAAACAAAATACAATGATTTGCAAACCCAGTTCAACCTATATGTAGTTGAATAGACTACGAAGATAAAATATTCAATGTTCAAACTGATTAACTTTATTGTTTTTTTGCATTCTTTTTGTTCCAGAAAATAGTCCAACAGTTTAAAAATGTTTCTCAATGTACAATTGGTAAAAACTTAGGGTTTTCATCATCTACAGTCCATAATATCATCAACAGATTCAGATTCAGAGAATCTGGAGAAATCTCTGCATGTAAGCGACAAGGCCCAAAACCAACACTGAATGCCCGTGACCTTTGATCCCTCAGGAGGCACTGCATTCTCTGGGCCCCAAGCTCATCTGAGATAGACTGATGCAAAGTAGAAATGTCTGCTGTGGTCTGACGAGCCCATATTTCAAATTGTTTTTGAAAATAATGGACAGGATTGTAAATCATCATAGATTATTTTCTTATTTTTTGGTTGTAGAGTGGATGTGATTTTTTTCTGTGTTTTGTTTGCTTAGAAGTTTTTGGAAGGAAGAATTTCTCCAGCTTTTTACGGTCATTGATCAAATCAAAGATCTTCCAACAGAATAAAACGTTTTAACAAATTAGTGCAGACAAATTTACTAAATGAGGAAACAGAATACAAAACTTTGATGGCATCCCGGGAGCTGGGTACATGAACTAAATGCACCATTAAAAGGTGCAAAACTGGTTGCGTTGTGTCTGGCTTCTCCCACTGTTAAATGGCAAGCAGGTTTTATTAATTGAAGGTCCATAGGCTGGGGAAAAACTCTGAATGATGATCTGCCTTGTGTTTCTGTGATGAAGTGCTAACATCTCCAGCTGTTATCCACTCAATGTCAGGAAGGATCGGACTCGAACTCCAAAATTTTATTTGCTCCTGGTATTTACTGATGGAATCAGTTGATTCAAGCTTTTTATTGTGATTTATCTTGTGCCAAGTGTATATAAAAACACTTAATGCCAATCTGATTAGAACTTTATTTTGTAGTGGGCTAAAAACAGTGAAAATAATAAATGTACCATTAGTCTTGTCTTTATGGTCATTTGTATTGACTATAAGGATTTAACTAATTTGGAGCTGCATTTTGGTTTTGGCTGCAAAATTAATATTGAAAATATTGATTTTTTCTGTAACTCAATTCAAAAGTGAAACTGATGTTTCAAAATGACAGAAGTCTTATTTGATGATTATAGCTAATGAAAATAACAAATCTCAAAATAAAGATTTTTTCTGAAAATTAAAATAATTAATAAAACTAAAAAGGTATTTTTTATGAAAAGTTTTATAAAAATATATAAATGACATTCATTTAGATTTTTTTGTATAAAACAAAATGATTTTAATCTAATTTATTGAGATGCAGCTGTATTGGTACCTTGGTCTTTTCATCCTGAGCCACAATAAAAAAGAGTTGGTCATGCATGTGAATGCTGATCTGAGCAGAGCTTGAAGAAAGTTCTTGTTTAAATCCTCCTCCATCCCTTTCCTCCTCATTTCTTTATCATATGATGCCAACTATCTGCTCTCGGGGCTATCATTTTTCTGCGCTTGTTTGCAAAAACAGAAAGCTAAGGGGATTTATCTGCCTGATCTATGACACAAAGACAAAGAGCTGCAGAATAACGATGTCCTACCGGGAGGACTGAGAATGGGCACACCCAGCTGTCCTCAGGCCTCCTACTAATACAGAATCATGTTACAGGTGCAGAGACCCATTACTCCTGTCTGTATCAATTCTCTGTGGCTTTGTAAAAAAAGAAGAAAGAAAACACATTGCATGTGAGTTGGTTAGAGGGATTACTGGATGTCAGTGTACTGTTGCTTGCTTTGAGCAGCTTGGACAACAGCTCTCTGACAGTAAATGCCGTTACAAATAAGCAGTGACAGTGGCAGGACATACCTTCATGATTTAAGCCTTTGCACCTAGACTCGGTGCAGAGACGGAGTTGCAGAGCTCTCCACTTTTTGGGGAGCCATTTGGCCTGAAGCTATGGCTAATGGTTTACACACTTCCCTACAGGCCCTTAGGCTCTAGGTAGTCTCACAATGTCAGGCTGCTCTCATTAGGCCCTATAACTCCTGCAGAGACAGTCACATAATGGAGGTCTTGCAAGTGGAAGAGCTGCAGACTGACAAACATGTTAAACAGTGAAATCTCATTGTTGTCGGAAGCAACTCAGTAAGCATGACCTGCTACTCAGGCAGACATTTTGAGGTGTACTCCTGCTCTCTGTGGTATGCAGGGCAGTCACTGTTCATTAATTGCCTTTGAGTGTTTGGAACCTCTGTGCCACAGGAAGCTGGTCTCGGAGTCTTTACCAAAAACCTACTACAGCAGGACTAACAGTTATTATGAGGAATAGATTATACTGTGTTTTTTTGCTCCACACTCTGTCCCCATCAAAGACTGGCATTGCCCCCACAACCCTCAGTAGGGATACACAGGTTATTTTGCTGTGTTGATAAAAATGGACCCAAGTTTTCCTGAGTATTATGGGGTGAATATTTATTTTTCATAATGTGTTTATTACATTCATGTGGCTTTTAAACTAAATACACCCATCTCTGTTCCTTCAACTTTTTTTGTCATTGACTCTTTAAAACACAATACCATTGCAATTTGATTGTTGTTTTTCTTTTACTTCTCTAATTATTTCATGTTATGAAGATATTTCATCATGTTTTGAAATGCCACAAACTTGTGTATAGTGGATAACAATAAATTAATCTTAATTAATTAATTTTGAACAGAAATAAATATTTGGACATTTTGAAACTTACAAACCAAACATAAATTTAACAAATGTGGGAAAGGAAAAACATCTAAATTTTAGCTGTTTACAGAAAAACCAAAAACTAGCTTTTAAGTGTTTAAATTTTTAGAAATTCATGAATATTTGTTAGTATGTTAAGGAATGTGGTTAATAATGGGATTGGTTAAAACGAAATTGCATTGCATAATACATTAATAATTGAGTAGCGGCCTATGAAAGAGCACTGTTTTGTAACTAAAGGACCCAGGTGCAACACAAAATGAAGTAATTCCATCACGATCAAAACCTTGACCTACTTTAGCACCTCCGGATTATAAAGCCTTTGTAAAAGCTCATCAGAGGCACGATTTAAGAAAGCAATATATTTTAACTCAACTTCACAGTGATATGAAATAAAATCATTTATGTGTGATGTTTGGTAGTTAGGATGGACTTAAATGCAGGCAATCAGAGGCAGAAAAGTGAAGTAAAGTGTCTTTAGTAAAAAAAAAGATCCCAACCTTATATTGATGAATGGATAAAATGTAGGGAAAACAGGATATCATACCGACATGAAAAAAATGAGGCATAGAACATGGAACGGGCAAACAGGAGAATCCAGCAAGGAGTGGAAACAACCAGGGAGCTTAAAAACAGGGGGAAAGTAAAGAGAAAGGCATGGTAAACAGGTGAGAGTGATCAGGTTGAAATGAGAGACAGCTGAGACCAATGAAGGCTGAGTTAACTGATGGAAAGAAGAATAGGAATAGGAGCAGATAGAGACCAATGTCGAAAAGAAATCCAACACAGAACAAAATGAACATAGAAATGAACCAATAACCTAATCTACATTGAATGAACAGAAATGGCAGCATTAACAGAACAGAGAAGAAACAGAGATGATAAAGAACTTAAAAATCACTTGAGAATGGGGCTGCACGGTGGTGCAGTTGATAGCACTGTTTTCTTGCAGCAAGAAGGTCCTGGGTTCGACTCCCGACTGGGAGTCTTTCTGCATGGAGTTTCCTTGTTCTCCTCATGCTTGTGTGGGTTCTCTCCGGGTACGCTGGCTTCCTCCCACAGTCCAAAAACATGACTGTTAGTTTAACTGGTTTCTCAAAAAATTGCCCTTAGGCGGGAGTGTGTTTTTTTTTTTTTTTTCTCCTGTGTGTGTCTGTGTTGCCCTGCAGGGATGGTGTACCCCGGCTCCGGCCCATAGACTGCTGGAGATAGGCACCAGCTTCCCTGTGACCCACTACAGAAGAAGCGGTAGAAAATGACTGAGTGACTGACACTGGAGAATCATTACATCAGAGTTGTCCTGAGGGGGCACAGAGTTTAGGAGGCAAATATGAAGATCTGGAGGCCAGTGGAGACAGAACTCAAAGGTTTATGTGTACAAGACACATGAACCTTGGAGGCTGGTGTCAGAGAAGCAGGAACATTGAAGGCAGGCACTGAGAAGCAGGAACCTTGGAGGATAGCCAGGGAACCAGTAGAACCTACGAAGAAGCTTGTCGTTAGGCCAACCATGAAGCATGTAGAACCCAAAGAAACAAAGAGACAAACCTTGTCTGGAGGTTGACCAGGAGAACCCTAGATGGGGCTCTGGTCCCAAAGACCAGTGTCCCAAATTGTCATACTCAGAATAGTAAACCTTATTAGTATTTTGGCCTTTACGGAGCAGAACATAAGTACAACAAGATTTATAATTACTTACGTTTTTGGGCTATCTGCTCTGAAAGAGCCAACAGTTGGCTGATTAACAGACATGCTGCTTGTGGCTTGTAACCTGTATTTCCAAACCAATGTTAGTGTAATAAGAGGGTTAGGGAACCCAACTTTCTTAAGCCCAGGTATATTATGATACCAAGAAGAAGCTCGTAGTTCGGTGTTTCTGTAAAAACCTAGTAACTACATAGCTCTTAAAAGTTGTGGCTACATACTTTAGGTCTACAGCACAGATCAGATCTGTTCAGCTGCTGTCCTGAGGTATAATTATAAACCCGGGATGTGAAAGACCAAAAACCAAACCTGCACCTTCTTATTTAATTGCCTTTAAATTTCAAGAAACAACTTATCAGAATATAATATAATATAATACAATATAATATAATATAATATAATACAATATAATATAATATAATATAATACAATATAATATAATATAATATAATATAATATAATATAATACAATATAATATAATATAATATAATACAATATAATATAATATAATATAATATTAGACCGGAAAAGGGTGGCTTGTCCTCTTCAGGTTGGAGGGGAGTTCCTGCCTCAAGTGGAGGAGTTTAAGTATCTCGGGGTCTTGTTCACGAGTGAGGGAATAATGGAGCGGGAGATTGACAGACGGATCGGTGCAGCTGCCACAGTAATGGGGGCGCTGTGCCGGTCCATTGTGGTGAAGAGAGAGCTGAGCCGAAAAGCAAAGCTCTCAATTTACCGGTCGGTCTACGTTCCTACCCTCACCTATGGCCATGAACTTTGGGTCATGACCGAAAGAACGAGATCACGGATACAAGCGGCTGAAATGAGCTTCCTCCGTAGGGTGGCCGGGCACTCCCTTAGAGATAGGGTGAGGAGCTCGGCCATCCGGGAGGAGCTCGGAGTAGAGCCGCTGCTCCTCCACATTGAGAGGAGCCAGTTGAGGTGGCTCGGGCATCTATACCGGATGGCTCCTGGACGCCTTCCTCGGGAGGTGTTCCAGGCATGTCCCACCGGGAGGAGGCCCAGGGGACGGCCCAGGACACGCTGGAGGGACTATGTCTCTCGGCTGGCCTGGGAACGCCTTGGGCTCCCCCTGGAGGAACTGGAGGAGGTGTCTGGAGAGAGGGACGTCTGGGCGTCTCTGCTGAGTCTGCAGCCCCCGCGACCCGGTCCTGGATAAGCGGAAGACGACGAACGAACGAACGATAATATAATATAATATAATATAATATAATATAATATAATATAATATAATATAAATCAATTGTTCACATTTTATTTTATACAGTATTGAAATAATCATGTCCTGTAGCAATAAAGTCCTTTATTAAATGAAAAACAAAAATCTTTGGTCAGTTATTTTCCATGTTAATTATTTTTTCATAAAGCTGTGATAGAAAATGTTCATATGGAAATTACCAAATCTAAACAGAATGTGTAAAATATTTTTCACTGAATAGATTTAATATGAGGACATGAATAGATTGTATGTTAAACCAAGTTTTATCTCCTGCAGAAATGAAGTGCAGGTCAACAATCTAAAATGTCACATTTAGTGAAAGATTTTAAAAGAGTTTTCATTTTAGAGAACTTTGATGAATGTATCACCATGCTCTGGAGAGAAAGTGTATTTTCCATTCGCTTTCATTCATGAGCACAAGGGCCTTGAAAACTGTTATTACTTTAAGAGCTAATGTCCACATTCTCAGAAACTCACTTCAATTCTTTGTTTCACCATCTCAACTCTGAGGAAAGCATTGGCCTCTGTGAGATCTCATTTGACTGTTAGGCAACGTGCCTGGGTTCTTTTCATTCACTGCTTCCACCGTTGGTCCTTTAATCTAGATTAATTATTTGTGTGTTTTACCATGTTTTAGCGGCTGTCGTAGTAATAAATGCACATAGGCCTGTAGAGTGGATTGTTTTGTGTTAAGCTAGCATGTCATTAAGAGGCAGTCACTGCTGTTTTGTACATTTTTACATCTGACTTACAGTGTACAAGACTTAGGGTTCGATTACTATGATTAACTGGTGTAATTAAAGACGTTGATCTGGATAGTCTGGAATGCTGTTGTAACTTTTAAAATTTCTGATCTAAACACAGGTTGGAGCAGATGCAGGCATGAGAACTGCATGAAACCTAATGGACACTGAAAGAGGTACCATCACAGAGATATTCATTTATCTATTTTAATGCATGCTTTTGGACTATAGGAAAAAAACTCCACTCAGAAAGACATTATTAAAATCTGAACCAGCAACATTTCAGGTCTTGCTTTATTAATTTTTTTCTGTGTTTGCAACTGAAGTCCACATGAAAACAGTTTGTTTGGAAAGAACAGATTCCTTTAAAAACAAATCTGAATTCTGGTGGACAAACTGAATACAGAGAATATTGAGTTAACACTAAAAATGACAGAATTATGACAACAACCATAAACATACAGGCAGAAAAGAAAAACTATGTTTTCTGTTGAGAAAATTACCTTGAGTTTTCCACTTTCGTTTTCAGAAACCTAGAAATTTTTTTTTATCGCACTTTAATATTTAATTGTGTGTTGTGCTAAAAAGAAGCTTGATTAAATTCTGGTTTTGTGAGAGATTTTTGCCAGATTTCCAAACTCCAGTAAAGCTCTGACCAATTAATACAGATTTTACCAGATTCAGATTTCTTTTTAAGAACTATAAATAAAAACATTCCAGATATGTCTTGCTTTAGTTACTGTAAAACAGGGTTTTACTAATTATAAAAAAGTGAAAATATTATTAGCACAGGGGGCTGCATGGTGGAGCACTGTGTAGCACTGTTGCCTTGCAGCAAAAAGGTCCTGGATTCTGCATGGAGTTTGCATTAGAGGGTGACACGGGAGTGGATTTTCTCTCCTGTCCCATCCCGCTCCCACAGAAAAATGTCTTGTCCCATCCCAATCCTAGGCCAGCATAACGAAAAAAATCCTGTCCCATCCCACTCCTGGTAAATTGACTCCCACTCCCATCCCGCTCCCATTCAGAACGACTCCCACTCCTGTGCCACTCCCATTTTTGTTTTCTTCATTTAGTCTTTTGGCAATTTCTTTCTTTGAAGGACCAGTTAGGTCCCTGTTTTTAGCTGTAGTAAAGGCCAGTTAAAGTAAAAAGAATAATAATGAAGAAATAATAAAATATCAAACAAGGAAACAGACCATGCCTATCTTAGCTGAATAAACACAATGTACATAGTTGTATTTTACTCATTTATTAAGTGACTGTTTCCTTTGAACAATGACATCACTTTTATGTTTCAAGTTGCTGAAACAAAAGAAAAATGCACCTAGTAAGAGAACTGTACTTGGTGAACCAAAGGATAAAAAGGCATTACCTTCACAATTTAGAAACTGTACCTCAATGGTTCACAGCCCTGGTCCTCAGGGACCCCTTCCCTGCAGGTTTTAGATGTGTGTCTGCTCCAGAACACCTGATTCAAATTCTGACATGACCTCCTATACAGGCATCAAGAATGGAGGGTCAAACTGGACAAAATTAATACAATAAAATCATCATAAAATAAATAAATGTTGTGAATGTCCCATAAGCGAAGTAAATGTAACATGAAAGAAATGTAACATTAAATGTGCCATTAAATTAAAGGTACCATTTATTTATTTAATACATCATTAGAAACAATAAATGTACCATTATATCATGAAATGGACTATTATGCGATTAAATGTACCACTGAATAATTAAGAATAATTTTAAAGACGACATGACGTAATTAGTGGTACACTTAATATTTAATGATGTATTAAATAAATTGTACATTTAATGGTACATTCAATTTTTTTCTATTTCACAACATATTTATTTAATATCTTCCCTTAATGAAGTCTTTCAATGAGGTCCGCGATGGGACATGGGGAAATAGTTTTCTCTTTTTGCGTTCCTACGCAATACTTTTTGCGTTCTCACGCAATAGTCTTTGCATTATTTCGCAATACTTTGTGGAATAGTTTCCAAACCAGATAACTGCAAAAATGAAACAAACACTACACCCGTTTTGAGATTTATGGAGTTTTATTTTGAAATCTGCCTTAAATAAAATTATCTTCAATCAGACTAAAAGACAGTTTTTATCCACAAACTGTCAAACAAACTACTAAACAATAATACTGCACGAAACCACATATATGACACTTTATTTCTTTATTACTGCTGCATGATGTGTACTTTTTTTTGTACGCCATTAGTGTTTTTGTTTTTATTGTGATTTGAACGGTTCTTCTTATCCTAAGCATTTCATCGCATTATTAACCTGCATATGACAAATAAACCATATCAATGACATATCAGTGTTGCTTGTTTTATGAGCAGTTTGTCATCTGTGCTGCTGTTCCAAAATGCCAAACGCAAAAGTACTGCCAGGGGACGCAAAAAAAATAAAAAATTCCCCCATGTCCCCTCGCGGGCTCCGTACCTTTCCCCTCTATTGTGGCAAAGGCTCTTAAATCTTTAGAGCACATGCAGCAATTTTGTTGGTCAGATGAGACTTGACACATGTTGGTACTTTTGGTTTGATGAATGAAGAGATGCAGGGCTGATTTAATCCAGAATCTGCCTTACAAGTGTGCCTTAATCACTGGTGTCCTTGATTACGACTAAACACGTTTAACAAGCAGCATACTGCGTAAACACCACTACATTCAACTCTCCTGAAGTTCGGTAATATTTGCGACTTTCCTGTCAGCTCTATGAGTTTAATAGATAAGTCCTTATTACTTTACGTTGCAAATCCAATTTTACCACGTCCAGTTCTCCACTTGCGTTTGCTCCCTCCATCCTGAACGCAGGTGGAAAACATCGTGCCGAAGCACTGTTGGCTTGTGGGTCGTGTAGTTCGTTTGACTCGCATTATAGTATAGGCATCTTGGAAAAAAACTACACAATGGCGGCGTCGATCCAAGTTTTTTTTTCTTAAAGTTTATAACAAAGTCTCAGTTTTACATTTCCAAGGACAATTGATCCTAGTTTATTTTCCCTCCTATTGGTTAGCTCCCGCTCCCGTCTGCTCCCGTTCATTTTTTATCCTGTACCGTCCCAATCACGTGATCTTTACTAATGGTGTCTCCCATCCCCGTGACCCGTGGGATTCCCGAAAAAATGTCAGCCTCTATTATGCATGTCCTCCCCGTACATGTGTGGGTTGCTCCCACAGTCCAAAAACATGACTGTTAGGTTAATTGGTCTCTCTACATTGCCCTTAGGTATGAATGAGTGTGTGTATCGTTGTTTGTCTAGTGTGTGTCTGTGTAGCCTGCGATGGACTGGCGACCTGTCCAGGGTGTACCCCGCCTCCTGCCCATAGACTGCTGGAGATAGGCACCAGCTCCCCCTTGACCCGCTATGGAAGAAGCTGTAGAAAATGACTGACTGACTGATAAGCACAGTTAACTGCAGACAGCAGACTCTGTGCATAATCCCTGAAAAATTGCGACTCTTACCCTGACTCTCAGAATAACATGTTACAGTAGTCCTGGATTAGCTCTTTGTTGTGTGGCCTGAACGGACAGGCCACTTTTATCCATATAAATTACAGTTTACATTTAAATCCCTTCTTACAGCACATAGGCTTCATCTGACTTAATTTTCAAATAGCCCAATAATCATGAAAATGGATAACAGTAAGTAATCTTCATTCAGCAACAACCTCCACACTGAAAAGGGTTTTAAATCTAGCAACCTAACAGCTATTAAGTTTGGCAGGGTCACTGATTGGCAAAATATTTTTCAGTTTCCGACCAATGAGCCACCGTTCACGGCAAGTCAAGCTGAAAATTGCCAGATTCAGGACTACTAGCTGATTTCGAGCATGGAAGCCTATGTTGTGAAGGCTTTGTTGAAACATCTTTGCATAAAAAGGACTGACTACCGCATTTTATGTTGAACTGTATGGAATGATAAAACCAGATTTTTATTTTTATTTTAAAAACCATGGAATAAGTTTTTTCAGCAGCTAATCATCTGGTTGAAGAACTAAATCTAGCTAAGCTACATGTATGTAAAATATTACTGGTGTAATGGCAGACAATGTGACCCTACCTCCATATTTTACACTGCAACTAGGCTCCTATTTTTGTCATTAATGTCTATCTTACTGATGTTAGACCTCTAAACAGTAAATCAGTATATAACACACCTAAAGAATATCAAAATCTTCCATAGGTCCATTAAAGAGCAGCTACTACACTCCACTTTCTTCCTCTCTTTAAGTTAGTCTCTAAAACTTACCTTTTGGAAATAAAACAGGAATTGCACAAAAAAAAAAAGAAAATAAGCATCCAGCTATATGGCATTTCTCTCCTCTCTTGTTGTAATCGTGCTTGTTGAGGTTAAAAAAGATAAGAGGAAAATAGTGCATCATAAACTGGCTGCTGGCCTCGGGGCAGGAGTGTCTGCTCTAAAGCTGGATAATCTCATATCAGTGTGGCGTGTTCATTTAGCTTAAACGATAGGACCGTTTTAGAAACACCTCCTTAGGTTATTATGAAGCTTTCATTCTCAGGATGATAAACTCATTGTGGCACCTGTGTAATTTCCTAATGACACATGATTTTTGTCTGCTCCAACTGAGAGCTGTGGAGGAACTGCGGTGCAGACTCAGCGGATATGGTAGGCGCTGACATTGAGGCAGAACCTGGTTGGGCTGCTTTAACTCCTTTAATTAGGTGTGTTTACTCTGTATTCTATTTGCAGAGATCATGGAGGAGCCTGGGGAAAGGTAGATTTAATTAAGGGACACTGATGGAAGCACACAGCTCACACAATCACAAAGTGTTTCCTCTGATATTGCTGCAAAATATCCTTATGACAGGTGGTGCTGGGGAGGAGTTGACACGGCTGTGAAACAGAACGATTTGGATTCATCGCACCATGTGTAGGTGGGGAAGTGTTATAGGTCCTCTGTTATACACTGCTCAACTGCCAAATGAAATCCATTTAAATACACAATCCAACTCATGCAAGAGGGTTGGATTTCAAAGGTGAAAACACAACATAAAAATAAAAGATGTGTCTGCATATTTGGAATTCTGATGGTCGATAAGATAGCTGAAATGTACAAGCAGCTTTGCAATTAGCAAGTGCAGACCTGCCACATTGTCAAATGCCCTCGCGCTCTGTCTCTGTGATAATTGTCACAGCCCCTTTCTTTTATTACAGTCTGTCATAGAGTCAGCGATATTCATTAGGAATTCTTATCTGCCTGTGCTTTAACATTTGCCAGATGGGACGTTGGTATCAAAGTTAATAATGATGTGGTAAGGAAATAAAGACGTTATCAAAAGCTTCTTAATTCTGGAAAAAAGGAAACTCGAAATGCACCGATGCATTAGATGATCCTCGGTGATCCCATCTGTGAACGTGTAAAAGATGAATCATCCTGTCTTATTGCCACTCCGCATGCAAATTACCATAGAGAGCAAAACTGAAGTTGGATTGGGTTTAGGTTAGCTAATCTCCTTTCGTCACCATTGAAGTTAGATGTAGAAAGAAATCTCATTTTATGCTAGCAGATGTGATCTGGATCTCTAACCTTTAGAACAGGGATTGCTACAAGAAATTTAAACAGCACCGAACGTGTCCGGTCACACCCTGACATAATACACCTGCTGCCGCTCAGACTAAAAAAAACAGGGAAGCAAATAAAAGTTTTCCTGTTTTTATTTGTGGAGGTGTATGTCACATTGCGGTTTGTGGGTGGACCGAAGCGCAGGCAAGAGCTTGGCAGCAGCATTTCAAGCAGTCTTCAGCTTTATTCAAAAAGGGTGTCAGAGCGTGACAAAAGCACTGCAGGTACTGACCAGAGTAGCGATCCACAACTTAACAGAGACACTGCAGGAACATGAGAAACTCAAGGCATGGACGACGGTAGTGAACGAGAGGAACCAGCAAAGGACAATGAAACAAAACCAACTAATATACAGAACGAGAACAAAGGCAGGTAATCAAGGAACTAAGAACAGGTGTAACGAGGAGGCAGGAAGGCAGAGGGAACAGGTGAAAACAATACATAGATTAAAACATGACGAAGGGACTAATAAACAATACCGAAACGAAGCTATAAACAAATAACCAAATGAAGCATGAGAGTAAAGAATAAACATGAACTGAGAAACTAGAGGGAACATAAGAAACACCATAACCTAAGAACGAACAAGGAACCCATACAGCAAACCTAACACCACACAGACTGAACTGACAGGAAGGGAAGCAGAGAACATGAGGACTAGGATGTAAACAAACAAAATGTAAACAATAAGTAAACACAACCTAACCAGAGGGGCTGGAGAAATATGATAAACAGAGTACAAATAATAATAAGCATAATAATAATAATAATAATAGCAAAAAAGACAAAGAGAAAACCATACTAAGTCAAAACTAAGAAAGCAACAATAACCAAAGGAGCAATGAACGAGGAGGGTGACAACACTAGGAGGAAATAAACTCCTGATCAGGAGTGAGAGGGAGTAACCAAAACAACACGACTACCAAAATACTAAATATAAACATTTTCATTTTAGCTGAACAATCTTAGTATTATTTAGTGAGTGAAAACATTTCATTATTGAAAAACCTTCTTGTATTTATGCTTTCAATGGTGCAAACATCTACCAGCACAATTGTCAGGATTACTTCATACTATTTCAAATTTTGGCCATTAGGCTAATCACTACACAATTTTAAATATTACAGTATAATATCAGAGCACTATAAGTGATAGTCTACAAACATAAATGGGGTATTGGTACAAATGGAATTTTAGGTGAAATAACACGTGTACCCTGATTACCAACTATACAGTGGCTCTTGAAAGTTGACACACCCCTGATAAAATACTGGTGCTTGTGATGTAATAACATGAAACCAGTACAAATCATTTCAAGCTTTTTTCAAGTATAATTTAACAAATATCCTGTACAATTCAACTGAAAAACACATAAATCTGGTTTTAAGGTGGGCCTCCACTGCAGGAACCTTTTAAGGAACCAGGGTAGTTTTCTGAGATAGTTGTTCTTCCCCCTGTGTTCATCACTTTTAAAGACCCTCTGCATGGAAAACACCGCTCTTCTGCTGTGCTTCGACCCTCCTCCACCCCTTCTCCACCATGGGCTCCCAACTCCTTCCATACCAAGGCCTACACCACCACCAGGATCGGATCCCAGGGGGGGAAGACGTACCTAATCATAATCCTAAGATGTTTATTCAAACCTACTTCATCCTCAGCGTTTACGTCTCCCTCAGGGGTCTGAGTGCCAAAGAAATAATCTTTCATTAATACATTCTTTAACCGTCTTTTTGTTGTTTCTCCTTTATGTGAGTCTTTCCAGGTTGAAATGGCAATTAGAGGAGTTTATTAACGGATGTTTGTTTTCTTTTGGCACTTGGACCCCGGTGGAAGACATGGATGCCGATAATGACATGAACTTGAATAAACATCTTAGGGTTAGAATTAGAGAAATCTTCCCCCCTGGGAGCTTGAAGCCTGATGGTGGAGATGGGGTGGAAGAGAGTCGAAGCTCACCTGAAGAGCAGGAGATTCTGCGTATGAAGGTCTTTTAAAGTGAAGCCTGGAGGGATGATTGGCTGAAGAGGAATGTGGATGAGGAGCTGGTTGGTTGGAGTGGAGAACATGGTGGAGTAGTTAGATAGAGCTGGAAGTGGAGGTGAGTCTTCCAAGCTGAATTTTCATCAAAACTCCATAACAAACCAAATATTTCAGTATTTTATAGAGTTCACATTCAAATACATTGATAAAATCCACCCTACTGGGAATATTGAATTAAAAGGAGCCATATCTGATATAAAAACCTGAGATTAATGCTGTTTTGGTCTGGTTTCACTGTTTTTAATCACACACTGGACTCTGCTGTTGTAGTGGGTGATCTGTGTCCCCAGATTGTAGCAGCACTTCTGCAGGAGGAGGACCCACTCAGCATTAGCCTAGATAGATAAAAGGTTTTGATAAGTTAAGCACATTTTGGTTCAATTTCCACAATCAATCATCTTTAGTAGTAGTCTGGCAACATTTTACATATTGATTATGAAATATTTGCACACTACTTTCCAGCTAGGGAATTCAAGAACTTTATTTTTCTGTTTATGAAGCCATCATCATCCTGATTTTCATTTCCATCCATCCCATCAGACACCTGAAGAGTTGGGGCAAAACTGATTTGGAACTGTTCATAAGACAGTTCATCTAGACATATTGACAACACATGTAATTGTTGTCAAATGTAGAACACAGCCAGTCTAAATGCAATGAGCTGCTGCCAGTTCAATGCGGGGCTGATTTTTTTTTTTTATGTAAAGCTACTTTGTCTGTTACTTTAATACTGAATTCTAAAACAGAAACCAAGTGGATAGTTAGGTCCAGAAATATTTGGACAGTGACACAATTTTCATGATTTGGGCTTTGCATGCCACCACATTGGATTTGAAATGAAACAACTACAACAGAATTGAAGTGCAGACTTTCAGGTTTAATTCAAGGGGTTGAACAAAAATATATGATTAAACATGTAGGAATTGTAGGTGTTTTTATGCAAACGCTCCTCATTTCAGGGGCTCAAAAGTAATTGGACAAATAAACATAACCCTAGGTAAAATGTTACTTTTCAATATTTTGTTGAGAATCCTGTGCAGGCAATGACTGCCTGAAGTCTGGAGCCCATGGACATCACCAAACGCGGTGTTTCCTCCTTTGTGATGCTTTGCCAGGCCTTTACTGCTACTGTCTTCAGTTGTTGTGTGTTTGTGGGTCTTTCTGCCTTAACATTTTGTCTTGAGCAAGTGAAATGCATGCTCGAATGGGTTGAGATCTGATGATTTTACTCGGCCACTGCAGAATATTCCACTTCTTTGCCTTAAAAAACTCCTGGGTTGCTTTAGCAGTATGTTTTGGGTCATTGTCCATCTGTAAAGTGAAGCGCCGTCCAATCAACTTTGCTGAATTTGGCTGAATCTGAGCAGACAATATATCCCTATACACTTCAGAATTCATCCGGCTGCTTCTGTCTTCTGTCACATTATCAATAAACACAAGCAACCCAGTGCCATTGGAAGCCATGCATGCCCATGCCATCACACTGCCTCAGGGACATGCACAGATAGATGCTAGGTGGTGCTAGAGCACCTGCCCTTTTATCCTTTGGAGAAAAAAGTGCCCTCCAGAAATCTTTTTTTTTTTTTTTCACAGTGTATAGTGTTGGGCCCAAGGTAAAATTTCTGAATTTAAAGGCCTATAATACCAGTGCCCCACGTTTTGAAATCCCCCCCCTTTGCCAACACACATACGTGTCTTGCCTTGTGTGTCTCTCAACGGAGACGGGCTGCGTGCAGAGCAGAGAGTTGGACCTGCGCTGGTCCAGCTTACTTCTTCTCTCCTCCCCTCCGCCGTCAGATAGAGCCCTGCCCTATCAACAGGCTGGCAAACCATCCAGAAAACAAACAAAGCGAATATACTTGCTTCCTAAACTTCAGATGAAAAAGTTAAAACTTCACCTGCCACCATTTTATCTAAACAGAACAGGCCAATGAATGGCATACCTTTACCCGCTATGTCTTCTAAGGCAGCCACCATGCGCCAGGAGAATGTCTACGATTTAACTCTTAGATTAAATTAGAAGAAAAAAATAAATTCAAATCTATCTCATAGATGTCGGTATTACATTTGCTATTATGGTCCATGATGACTTCTGTTTGACTCATGTTTTTTTTATTGCAAATATGGCCAAATGAGCTGGTTAACATTACAATGCATAACTACTAAAATACCTTTAATAAAGTTCAGTAAATGTGGGGCATGTAGGCTAAGTTGTATTGTCTACTTCTGTGTGTGTAAAAATTATGATGGGATCACAATATTTTATTTTCTAAATAACAGACATCTTATCAGTTCTCAGGACTTGTAATCTCATTCATTTTTATTCTCTAAGAATAATTTCTGTCATATATCACAATGGCTACATGCAGAAATATAGATGATTCTTATGATTATATTCTCTGATGTTGGTTTAATTTTGAATATAAAGATTTTACAACTCATTTTCTGGGTATTTACGCTGTAGTCACTGATTACTCACATTTCTGAAGATAACTCATTTAGTGTGACCTACCTGGTAAATTTGGCAGTGTAACCTGCTTTGCTACAACATAAGGTTATTTGGTGCAGAAGACATTTTGTGATAAAAGTACAGAATGATATAGTCAAGACAAACACGTGCTCAGTATGTGAAAAGAAAAACATGAAGGATAACGTAACTTTCAAATTTGACTCAGGAAGTTCAGGTTGTGAATCAGTAATCTAACTTTAAATCAGTCCATGATAATTTTGTTGCCTTATTAATCTTGAGAATTTTGTCAAATGCATTCTTGTTTTGAGTTTTTTTTTTTCCTGGGTGGTCATTTCCCTTCAACCCACAGGACAGTTTGTTTTGGGGGTGCTTAGTAATACATATAAATTACCGTATTTTCCGCACTATAAGGCGCACTTAAAAACCATTAATTTTCTCAAAAAATGACAGTGTGCCTTGTAATCCGGAGCGCCTTATATATGGATCAATTGGTTAATTGGTTGATCCATACTGGTTGTACACGGCGTTCTGTCAAAATGTTTCAGTATGACTGGTAAACTACAAAGCCGCACCGCTTGCAGCATTACGGCTACCGTAGTCAGGGGTGTCGCCGAAGTACTAGCGGTAAACATCTGTACTGTGCTTACTCCTAGTCCAACACCACTTGTGTGTGTATAACGACCCCAAAATTGCACCTTTCAAGAGACACGCTTACGATGCTGAGTTCAAACTCAAGGCTGTCAGCTACGCAGTCGAACATGGGAATAGAGCAGCAGCGAGAGAATTCAACAGTTAACGCTACTATATTGTGAATGTACTAACGTTTGATTTAGTGCATCAAACTGTTTCTTTTACGTGTTTACTGAATCAGGGAAAAGTTCCCTTTCACGTTTTAACTAACGTTTGATTTCAACTTCAACTTCATAGACTCCAATGCATTCCTAACGTGCGGTTGGCTCTATTTAATAGAATTCTATGTAGAGGAGACCTTACCATGAGAGTGAATGGAGTTAGTGCCCCACGGTTTGACTGACTGACTTATCTGACTGTTTTGTTGACATTCTCTTTAGCACAGCTCCATCTAGTGGATGCATAACGCAACCCCAGTCAAACGTTTGACTGCAGTAGCTTCTATTCTATGCGCCTTATAATCCGGTGCGCTCTATATATGAAAAAAGTTCTAAAATAGGCCATTCATTGAAGGTGCGCCTTATAATCCGGTGCGCCTTATAGTGCGGAAAATATGGTATGTTCATGTTGTGCCTGTAATAAATCTCACACTACAAAGGCAACCGACAGCTGCATGTGCCGCACAAGGTGCCCTTTTTTTCCACTTTAGCACCTGCCCCCCAAAATGTCTGTGCACACCACTGCACTGCCTCCACTATGTTTTACAGAAGATGGTGTGCTATAGATCATGAGCTGTTACAATTCTTCTCCAAACCTTCTTCTTCCCATCATTCTGGTACAGGTTGATCTTAGTCTCATCTCTCCAATGAATGTTGTTCCAGAACTAGGCTGGCTTTTTCAGGTGTTTTTTGGCAAAGTCAATTCTGGCCTTTCTATTTTTGATTTTTGATTAATGTTTTGCACCTTGTGGTGAATTCTTTGTATTTAGTCTCATGGAGTCTTCTCTTTATGGTAGACTTAGATACTGATACACCTACAGGTCCTTCTCAAAATATTAGTATATTGTGATAAAGTTCATTATTTTCCATAATGTCATGATTAAAATTTAACATTCATATATTTTAGATTCATTGCACACTAACTGAAATATTTCAGGTCTTTTATTGTCTTAATACGGATGATTTTGGCATACAGCTCATGAAAACCCAAAATTCCTATCTCACAAAATTAGCATATTTCATCCGACCAATAAAAGAAAAGTGTTTTTAATACAAAAAACATCAACCTTCAAATAATCATGTACAGTTATGCACTCAATACTTGGTCGGGAATCCTTTTGCAGAAATGACTGCTTCTATGCGGCGTGGCATGGAGGCAATCAGCCTGTGGCACTGCTGAGGTCTTATGGAGGCCCAGGATGCTTCGATAGCGGCCTTTAGCTCATCCAGAGTGTTGGGTCTTGAGTCTCTCAACGTTCTCTTCACAATATCCCACAGATTCTCTATGGGGTTCAGGTCAGGAGAGTTGGCAGGCCAATTGAGCACAGTGATACCATGGTCAGTAAACCATTTACCATTGGTTTTGGCACTGTGAGCAGGTGCCAGGTCGTGCTGAAAAATGGAATCTTCATCTCCATAAAGCTTTTCAGCAGATGGAAGCATGAAGTGCTCCAAAATCTCCTGATAGCTAGCTGCATTGACCCTGCCCTTGGTAAAACACAGTGGACCAACACCAGCAGCTGACACGGCACCCCAGACCATCACTGACTGTGGGTACTTGACACTGGACTTCTGGCATTTTGGCATTTCCTTCTCCCCAGTCTTCCTCCAGACTCTGGCACCTTGATTTCCGAATGACATGCAGAATTTGCTTTCATCCGAAAAAAGTACTTTGGACCACTGAGCAACAGTCCAGTGCTGCTTCTCTGTAGCCCAGGTCAGGCACTTCTGCCGCTGTTTCTGGTTCAAAAGTGGCTTGACCTGGGGAATGCGGCACCTGAAGCCCATTTCCTGCACACGCCTGTGCATGGTGGCTCTGGATGTTTCTACTCCAGACTCAGTCCACTGCTTCCGCAGGTCCCCCAAGGTCTGGAATCGGCCCTTCTCCACAATCTTCCTCAGGGTCCGGTCACCTCTTCTCGTTGTACAGCGTTTTCTGCCACACTTTTTCCTTCCCACAGACTTCCCACTGAGGTGCCTTGATACAGCACTCAGGGAACAGCCTATTCGTTCAGATATTTCTTTCTGTGTCTTACCCTCTTGCTTGAGGGTGTCAATAGTGGCCTTCTGGACAGCAGTCAGGTCTTACCCATGATTGGGGTTTTGAGTGATGAACCAGGCTGGGAGTTTTAAAGGCCTCAGGAATCTTTTGCAGGTGTTTAGAGTTAACTCGTTGATTCAGATAATTAGGTTCATAGCTCGTTTAGAGACCCTTTTAATGATATGCTAATTTTGTGAGATAGGAATTTTGGGTTTTCATGAGCTGTATGCCAAAATCATCCGTATTAAGACAATAAAAGACCTGAAATATTTCAGTTAGTGTGCAATGAATCTAAAATATATGAATGTTAAATTTTCATCATGACATTATAGAAAATAATGAACTTTATCACAATATGCTAATATTTTGAGAAGGACCTGTACTGCCTGGAGAGTGTTTTTCACTTGAGTGGATGTTTCTTCACCATGGAAAGGATTCTGTGATCATCCACCACTGTTGTCTTCCTTGGATGTCCAGGCCTTTTTGAGTTCCCATCTCACCAGTGCACTCTTTCTTTTCTCAGAATGTACCAACCGGTTGATGTGGCCTCTCCTAACATTTCTGCTTTCTCTCTGATGGATTTCTTCTTTTTTTTCAGCCTCAAGATGGTCTGTTTCACCTCCATTTAGAGCTCCTTTGACTGCATGTTGTGAGTTCACATCAACAGCTTTCAAATTCTTCCACACCTGGAATCAACTCCAGACCTTTTAACTGCTTAATTGTTGACAGGTTAACGAGGGAAGAGACCATGCAGCCTTGTTATTTATTTGCAGCATTCTAAGTCAATTGTCCAATTACTTTTGGTCCTTTGAAAAAGAGACGGCTGCATATTAAAGAGCTGTAATTCCTAAACCCTTCCTCCAATTTGGATGTGAATACTCTCAAATTATAGCTGAGGGTCAGAATTTTAATCCTATAATGATTATATAATTGTATTGAGAATATGTTTTCGTAAACAGTTAAAATAACAAAACTTGTGTCACTGTCCAAATATTTCTGGGCCTATCTGTAATTCTGGATCCAAAAGAAGAAAACATACTGAAAACTTAAAACCTAGATGTTGACATTTTGTTTCAGTCAGGGCACTGTAAGTGTTATTTAATCAGTACATCCAGATCATAGCCTTTTTTTAAAAGGAAACTTTTAGGAATATATGGCAAATAAAAGTATGAAGAAATTCCAAGTGCTTGGGATCTTCCTGAAAGAAAACCGAGAAATGAAATTCTGAAAATTACCCACAGAACTAAGCATGTTTTATGTTTTTATATTTAAATGAAGCAACTTTTAGCATTATCAAAATTCATCTAAAGATAGCTGTTATTGTCTTCCACCTGAAAAAAGGGCCACAAAACAGGGAGAATTTCAGCAATATGGAGAAAATGAGGCCCATGGGAACAGGAGATACAGCCCTAGATTTTCTCTCACCATCACATCTTAAATAGTTCAGGAGTTATGTGCAAAAGTTGTGCGGGATAATGTTTGGCAACATAGACTTGTCGTCACATTTGTCATCCCCTACTATCCAGTCGTATTGCATTCAGATCACACCTCTTCAGGCAGATAACTATTTCCTCAGGATTAATGTCCCAATTTCTGCATCCCCCAACACATCACAGTTAATGACCTTGATTTAAATCACAAGATGGTTTGTAGAACATCATATTACTTCCAAATGAGAAAATAGATCAGCCTTTAGGTGTTGTTTGTTAGGCTGGCGTTTTGCAACACAACTCTGGCCCTGCAGCTATTGGTGAGATAGGCAATGGCCTCCACTCTGAGCTTGATTGATTCTGTGCTGCTTCGCAAAACTGAGATATGTCACTCTTGTTTACTTCTCTGATGCTTTTCATATTTCTTAGTTTGAATCCACAAAGAGTATTGCCCCTTACAGGTTATGTCCTTTTTTGTTACACTTAAATGCTTTAGATCATCAAACAGATTTTATTATTGGATAACGATAACCTGAGTGAATATAAAATTATTTTTTATATAACTTCATTTATTAAGATAAAAAGCTATCTAAACCACCTTGGCCCCAGTGTAAAAAAGCAATTGCCCCCTAAACCCAATAACTAGTTGTGCCACCTTTGGTGGTAATCACAGCCACAATTTAAATATTTGCAATAGCACATGACTATTTTACATTACTATGGGGGACTTTTGGCCCAATCTACTTTTCTACATTGTTTAATTTACCACACTGCAGGCTTGTCTTTACTTTATCTGTGCCAAATTGTCTTGTTATCTGAGCATTTTAATCAATAGTTCCTTAGACCCTCTGAGGCCAAGCAGGTTTCATAGTTTTTCTTTGGACTTTACTGCTTATTTATTCATTTTCAGTTGAACTCTTTTAGTAGTCGGTGGCTCTCATGAGGTTCTCACTGTATGCCTACGATGATCAAAGACATTTCATGTAGCAAAGTTTCATGAAATATATATTATTTAATTGCTTATAATGTATTACATTTATTGACTGTCCTTTTTTCGTGTCCAGAAATATGCCCGAGAAGCTAAATTTTGTTGTAAGCAAGGGAAATGTTTTTCTTAGCCATCTGACCAGCAGTCTGTTGCAACAGGTGCGAGAAGGGCAGCACAACTCTAACAACATTGGCATTTTCTTTGGAATTTAAACCAGTATAATTAAAACTTTTAGCAGTAGCCTGCTTGTATTTAACCATGCTTGCCTTGCACTTGATAGGGACAGTAGATCCTGCGCTGGGTGTTTGTAAAGAAAATGGACGGTCAAATAAGATAAATCTGACTTAAACTACATTTTGTTCTGCAGCAGAAAAAAAAACATGTGAAAATCATGTTTTTAGTGAACATAAAAAAAATTCAGTGAAAATCTGTTGCAGTACCTGAGAGTGAAATTATCCCTCAGTTGATCATTAGCCGAGTGCCAAGTTTTTAACTAATCACTCTTTGGGAATCACCTAGTTGATGGTACTTAAGCATTGCTCTCCAGCTGTTGCTGAAGCAGTGTTTGCTGTTTCTCTGTATTTTCTTTGGTAGCTTTCATAAATTCTACTAAATAAATGACAATTTGTGTCTCCGTGAAAAGCTGCTGTAGATGCCTGTGACAAGATGCCTAAAGACAATTTAAAATGGGCTCCTTGCTGTTATTCAAAAACAAAACACAATGTTAGATGGACTGTGGAAACATTAGAGCTGGTACCCACTTTTGACAATCACATGGAAAATGGAAGGAATTAAATAATTAACATAGTTTTACGTGGATTATTTCATAAAATGTCAAAACTGCTCACACTGCCGATTAAAAACAACAAGCAAACCTTTGATACAAATAATGTGACATTCACACACTTATTAATAAATGCCTCTGAGGTCGTGTTAATCCACTGGTTTAAATCTTAGCTTCATAATTAGTGTTTACCAAAAAACAGAAACAGAAAACCAGATTCCTCTGAAGTGTTTTTTGTTGAAAGATTTTGACTTTATGAGTTCATGCACTCATCAAGGGGTCTACCTCAATTGTTGATCTTCTAGGTAAAGCAGATGTTTTGAGCATTGCCAACAACATAATGACAGCTAAAAAGAGTTTGTTGGTAGCTCTTGTTTTTAAATCTGTAGGGTATCCTTTAGGTCTTAATTTTGTAGGAGCTGTAATGTTGCATCGTTGTGGAGATGTGTTGAGGACTTGTGGGTCTGACCAATTTTAAATGTGTTTCCCTACGGTTTCATGGTTTGTGTTTCGAAGTCTTTTTATGAAGTGCTCTACTTTTAGTTCTAACAATAATTTGTGCAGAACCTCATTAATAGGATGATCTAGTTACTGCCCTCTTTGGGACCACAGCAGCTTCTGAAACGTTTAATTACATTGAACTTACTTCTAGGCACAGTTAAACAGTTGCATTCTGGTCTTTAAAAAATAGTAACCTGTTCATCACTGTTACTCAAAACTTGGTCATTTTTATACAGAAAAAAGTTATTCGTGGTAATATACCTGTCAGACTTCTCCATCAATACCAAAGAATATATTCAAGCTATTATGTCTAAGAAAGCAAAACACTTCATATATGAACATGTTGATTTCTGTTTTCTTTCAACAAAGAAGTTTGTCCAATCAGCTGTTGAGAAAGTAACATCACTAGTTCACTAGTGATATGTAAAACATATCAAAAGTACATTGTAATGTGTATCACTAACTGTAAGTTACCTTGCATAATTTATGCCATTTAGAGCATTTACCTTGTGTTACTATATGTTCCACTATGAAAAGTTTGCTTTCAGTAGTTATACTATTTTCTTCAGGGTTTTTCTTGCCAGCTTATCATTTTGCTGGTGCTTAAAATATCAGACAATAGTTTTCGATGAAGTTCAAACTGTACAAAATTATTTCAAATAAAAGCTTTTTACAGCCTTAGCAGAAAAGTGAACTATAATTATAAATATGTGGAATGTATCCCCTCAAGGTTTTCCTGGACTCAGCTGGTTGGGGTCACACTTGTGTGGCAAAACTGAATTTGTCCTTTTGCAGAACAAGTAGACAACAGTTTTAATTGCACTGGCAGATTTTCTAACTTTTATGTCAATTGCAAAAATTGTATGTATGCATTTTGACTTTGACATTTTGAATTTCTTCGCTGTTTAGTTTGTTCTATATACATCTGGAGTTATTTTTCTTAGATTTCTGTTAGATACTTCCCAGAATTTCTCTGTGATCCAGCTCATCTGTGTTGGTTAGCCTCCCTCCTTCAGTTGCTCTGCATTCCCTCTGCCACAGCTGCTCCACCTTTCATCTGATTGGCTCCTCTGGTTTATTGGTAATTTCCATACCCTGTCTCTGTATTTAAACTCACTGGTGCTCATTGCTCACTACTGGATCCCTCCATTACATGCTGGAAGTAACTATCAGACAATGGATACACTGTGGCCAGCAACAATACTCAGATTGTCTGTCAACCTTAAACAATAATCAGTCTGTAATAAAGGAGCCAAACGTGTGACAAAACTATCTGCCACACCCTTACAGCACTGCCACCAGCCTTAAAGGATGGCTCCATAGCTCTCATGTTGTATAGGCTATATTTCTGACCCTAACATCTCAGTGTTGCAACTAAAATTGAAACTTATCACACCAGGCAATATTCTGCCATTCTGTTACCTTACAGTTTTTGTATGCGTGGGCAAAATGGTGCATGTTCTTAGCTGACAGGAATATCACCCCGTATGTTCTTCTGCTCCTGTAACTTACCTGTTTCAAATTTTGATGTGTTCTGCATTCAGCGATGGTATTCATTATACCTTGCTTGTAATGAGTGCTTTGTTTTTTTTTTTAACTACTGTTGCCTTTCTATCATCTCAAACCAGTTTGCCTATTCTCCTCTGACCTTTGACGTCAACAAATATAATTCTCTGTAAAACTGAGAGATGGTTGTGTGTAAAAATATATATTGTCTATTTGTATAATGTAGTAAACATCACCTATGCCAAGATTGACTTAGGATCAACAAGGGGGTAACTTTGGCTCTAGCACTGGGAGGGTTAAGCTTTGAGCCTAGTTATTTACTTATTAAATCATCTATTTTTGTTTAAAAAAAAGTCAGCCAAAGTTGGCATTCCTGTTTTAGAAATTTATTCAAAAGCTTTTACTGTTTTTATTTAACTTTCCAGTTTCTTTGTATTTACTCTGCAGTTTTTCTGTTCAACATCGGTTCAGCAATTAATAAAAGGCTTACTTTTACATCATCTTTTTTCTAACACAGAACGAAATACGTTACATTTTTAGAGCACCTTCATATTCATAAAAGCTGCATTGTGGTGTTTCTGGGGGTCTAGAATGGATTAATTGTAATTTCAATTCATTTCAATGAGGAAATGGATTCCACATATAAATAATTTCAGTTTAGAGCGCCATTGTGAAACAAATTAACTTATGAAGCAGAGGCACCACAAGGGGCATTTTTAGGTTTTGAACCATTGGGGTCTTTAGCCCAGGCACTAAATAGTTAAATTTTCCTCAGACAGCGCCCCAGTTTAGTCACTTAAAGTTAAGTAACAGAGGACATGTTGTGGCAGCTCTCTGCCTTGGCTGGGTTTTCACTGAATGTAAATTATTGGGAATCAAACAAAAAAGCTTCACAATAATTTGACTTGGTTTTAATTTTTTGTTAGTAGTTGACATGAAGCATGACGAGAAACAGTTTACAACGGATATAAACATTTGGCTAAAGCAGATAATGACACATTTTGTGATATTTAGAAAACACTTCCTGCTCAGTCCGTCGAACTAAAGTTTTTCTTAAAAATCAAGAAACTGTTTACTGTGGCTCAACAAATGTACTTCTTTTGTCATCTATAAAAATGACTTTTTACTCTCTCACTCACTTTTTCTTTCTCTCTTTCTTACATTTCTAAAAACAAAACTGGTATAAAAATTATTTTCTTAGATTTTGATGGAGTGGTTAGACCCAGAAACCACATTTATTTATTTTAATTAGGCTGAGCTGCCCCAACATTTCATTAAAATATGTTCCTTCTTTAATGAACCTGTTGTTTTACCACCATCTTTCCAGCCCTTCATTCAACTTAGTCTGTTGTTCTCCACTGAACCATTAGTTCAGTCTTTGCTATTAAACACTTTCTGTAGAAAAAAAGGTATTTAAAATAGAACTTGGAGCCTCATCCTGGACCTTTCTTGGACTCTCATCTTTTGTCCTGTTATCAGTACTAATATTACAGTTATTAATAAATGTATACATAAAGTGGTATGTAGGTATTGCATTGAGTAAAACTGTATCCTCGTTTAATGAGTTTGGTTTATATAATATTACATATTACATGTATTATTCACAAAATAAAACCGTTAACTAATTAATGGTCCACCTGTGATTAATTGCAAAGATTTATTTCTTATTAATTCTGAACCTTTAAACAGCCCAGAGCTGAATATTTAGGATCAGAGGATATGAAAGAGAAGAGGGAGGCTTACTTTTGCCCTTTCTACGCTTTCTGGAAGCAGGAGATATTTTCCTGGTTTATTAAGCGACACCTGTTTCTGTCTACATGTAGAACTAGACTTTAGGATCGGCTGCAGCAATGAGATGCAATGTGGTGAACTGAAGGACCTTTTAATGTGTTTAGCTACGTTAGGATTTAATGCTTTGATTTTGACTAAGGTAAAGGATCAGATATATTTCACATCATGATGCAGATCAAGCTAGAAGCTTACAGAGAGGGTTCCTACTGTTTTCTATCACAACCAGGCCATTTAACTTTACCTGTAGTATAGGTGAAAGTCCCTCATTATGACTCTAATGATGCTCATTAATGAACCTTCACCTCATGTCTTGCTGGGTAAATCAGTGATTAGCGCTAGCTTGTCTACCACTCTGGTTGGCTCTGCGACTGCTCTGAAATGAGCCGTGTTCCCTATTGCAGCCTTGTTTGATGCGCTCAGTGTAATTCTTTTGGTAATTAACGAGGCAGGCCAATGCTCCTGTACTGAACAGCCGTTCTGGACTTCACCAGAATGGACAAATTGCCAGTCCGCCTGAGCCTATGCGCGTAGTTGCGCTGTTGTGATGCAATGTGTGCGCAAATAGCCACTTTCTGTCGTTTTTTCCTTTAGACTCATTCTCAGGTTAGGTGGAGCGGGCAGTGATTATATGGGACACAATGGAAACAAATCAGGTTGTTTTTAAATAAAAATGTGAAACAAACACATATCTTGAAAATACCTCGGTTAAAATAAGGGTTAAAATGCATAAGCGCAGATGGCGAGTTATGATCAATGTTCTGTTTAAAAATCACCCTTTAAATAAAGTTTGTCTTAACTTTAAAAACATACAAAGAACACAAACCGGCACGTGTGCTGCAGATAGCCTGCTAGCACTAAGGTAGCCGAGTTTCACACAAACAAACTTCATAAAATGAAAAACGTTTAGATCATTTCATTCTAAATCTGTCTCTGCCCATAACACTTAACCTCATGAACCGTGGTGAGGAAACGTTGTCCAAGGGCGAAGTTTGAAGAAGGTATCCACAGTCAACAAGCGGTTAGCTCGGTAGCTTCGCGGGGGGTTAAAGGTGGGTTCGCTCTGAACAAAAGGGTTAGCTCCAGAGCTGTAGTTGGGTGGCCCGTCCTGTCTGTTGCGGTCTCTGCTGTCTTCTTCCAGACTGGGAGACCGCGTTTTTGCAGGGGGTATCTCTCGAACACCGTTTGCTCCTACAGGGCTCGGAGAGACAGTCAAGCAATGCTTGTACCTTAATTACCCCCGTTCATGAATGAAAATACCGGATACACAGACAGTATTTCATTCGTACTTAACTTTGCATATGATCGATGATTGTATGACATCCTTGGATCCAGTTGAAGAGTTAATGTCTGTTTTCCAGCAAAGAGACATCAGCGCGCTTTGTCTCCCCTATCTGGTCCCTCTGAAAGGCCGTGTGGAAGAGGACGGATGAAGCAACAGCTGTGCTTTTATTTGGGTAGTGGCGTCACAGAAAGTCCGCAGTTATCCTGTTTTCTGGCTGTGCCGGAAGAAGGTTAATGCACTTTATTTTGAAAGTTCCAGAAAGCTCCGTACCGGAGTTTAATGTTGAAATCCATGGCTGTGGTCCCAACCGCATTGCTGATTGTTATGGAAACCCTAGTGACACTGTCGCTAAACAGAAAGTAGGGAAAATGCCCAGAAAGATTTTGGTTTTATCTCAGGCACAAATAACTAATGTAGGTTATCATAAAATGTGAGTGGTGTGATTGGTTTAAAGCCATAGTTTTAGGAGTTTCTGGGACAATTATTTGCAAATCTTAACTAAGTTTGGTGGAAATGAATTGCTTTGCTTAATTTATACTAGACAAAATCTGGACTCAAAAGGAATCTAACATACTGAGTTTTCCTGTTAAAATACAGCAAGATTTGGTTTTAAATTACACTGTATAGCCAAAAGTATTCCCACTCCTGCCTTGAAACACACCAGAATTGTGTGACAACTGAGGCAACTGTGGCTCAGTAGGAAAAGTAGTTGTCTTGCAATCAGAAGGTTGTGGGTTCGATTCCAGCTTCCTCCTGCCACAAGTTGCCTACCGATCGGTGTATGAATGTGTGAGTGTTAGTGAGTGCAATTGGGTGAATGTGGCTCTAGTGTAAAGCACTTTGAGCAGTCTGTATGACTGGAAAAGCGCTATATAAGTTCAGTCCATTTACCATTTATCCCATTCATATTGATGACTGTCGTTTCGGCCTACCGGCTAAGCGGTAGTGCACAGTACCCAGCCTTCTTGGAGTCCCTGTCGGGGGTGCTGGATAGTGCCCCTCCCGCGGACTCCATTATTCTTCTGGGGGACTTCAACGCCCATATGTTATTACAGTGACACCTGGAGAGGCGTGATCGGGAGGAATGGCCTCCCCGATCTGAATCCCAGTGGTGTTTTTTTATTGGACTTCTGTGCTAGTCACGGATTGTCCATAATGAACACCATGTGCAAGCATAAGGGTGTCCATCAGTGCACTTGGCAGCAGGACACACTAGGCCGGAGGTGGTCCCCCTTCATAAGAAGGGTGACCGGAGGGCGTGTTCCAACAACACTCCTCTGCCCCCCTGGTAAGGCCTATGCCAGGATATTGAAGAGGAGAGTCCAGCCGATAGTCGAACCTTGGCTTCAGGAGGAGCAGTTTTTGTCCCGGCTGTGGAACACTGGACCAGCTCTATACCCTCTACAGGGTACTCGAGGGTTCAAGGGAGTTTGCCCAACCGGTCCACATGTGTTTTGTGGACCTGGAGAAGGCATTTGACTGTGTCCCTCGTGGTGCTTTGCGGAGGGTGCTCCAGGAGTATGGAATTGGGGGCACTTTATTAGAGGCCATCCGGTCTCTGTACAAGCGAAGCAGGAGTTTGGTCCACATCTCCGGCACTAAGTCTGACCTGTTCCCAGTGCATATTGGACTCTGGCAGGGCTGCCCTTTGTCACTGGTCCTGTTCATAACTTTTATGGACAGGATTTCTAGGCGCAGCCAAGGGCCGGAGGGGTCTGGTTTGGGGACCAGTGGATTTCTTCTCTTCTTTTTGCAGATGACGTGGTCCTGCTGGCCCCCTCTAGCCAAGACCTACAGGATGCGCTGGGGCGGTTCAAGTGTGAAGCGGCTGGGATGAAGATCAGCTCCTCCGAATCCGAGGCCATGGTTCTCGATCGGATAAAGGTGGCTTGTCCTCTTGAGGTTGGAGGGGAGGTCCTGCCTCAAGTGGAGGAGTTCAAGTATCTCGGGTTCTTGTTCACGAGTGTGGAAAGAATGGAGCAGAAGATCGACAAACAGATCGTTGCGGCTGCCGCAGTAATGGGGGCGCTGTGTCGGTCCATTGTGGTGAAGAGAGAGCTGAGCTGAAAAGCGAAGCTCTCGATTTACCGGCCGGTCTACGTTCCTACCCTCACTTATGGCCATGAACTTTGGATCATGACCGAAAGAACAAGATTGGGGATAGAAGCGGCTGAAATGAGCTTCCTCCATAGGGTGGCCGGGCACTCTCTTAGAGATAGGGTGAGGAGCTCAGCCATCTGGGAGGGACTTGGAGTAGAGCCACTGATCCTCCACATCGAGAGGAGCCAGATGAGGTGGCTCGGGCACCTATACCGAATGCCTCCTGGACGCCTTCCTCGGGAGGTGTTTACAGGCACGTCCCATCGGGAGGAGCCCCAAGGGACAGCACAGGACACGCTGAAGGGACTATGTCTCTCGGCTGGCCTGAGAACACCTGGGCTTCCCCCGGAGGAGCTGGAGGTGGTGTCTAGGGAGAGGGACGTCTGGGTGTCTGCTACCCCCGCGACCCGGTCCTGGGTAAAGCGGAAGACCAGGTACGAGCACGAGTACTGTATAGCCAAAAGTATTCTCACTCCTGCCTTGAAACACACCAGAATTGTGTGACATCCCATTCATATTGCATAGGATGATGTCGGCCCACCCTGTGTGCCTATAACTTTTTTTATCTTTCCTGGGCCATCCACAAGGTTTGAAGTGTGTTTTTAGGAATTTTTGACCATTCTTTCAGAAGCACATTTGTGAGGTCAACCACTGACGGATAGACCAGGCTCACAGTTTCCTCTCTAATACATTCCAAAGCTGTTCTATTGAGAGAGATTGGGCTTCGCTCATTCATGTCTTTATGGACCTTGTGCACTTGAACACAGTCATGTTGGAACAGGTCTGCAGGTCCTACATTAACTGTAGGTGAGCTACAGATGAAATCTGGAGGAATTTAAAATAAATATGTGATATTTATGTATAATTTTGTGTAATCTTTCACCCCCCCCCTGCAAAAAAAATAAAATAAACTTTTGCCTGATTATTTGTTTTATGTTGAAAACTGTTAAACTGAAAATATTCATCTTCAACAAGGATCAAACGTTATTCCTAAAGCCCCGTCTCAGCACTCGTTCCTTCCTTCCAGCTGTTTGGAGACTCTCACATTGTTCCATAGCATTAAGATGAGGAGCAGTTGGATGTCCTCGTAGCCTCATTCTGCCTGCCAGCAGACCATGTCCCAACTGTTGTCAATTTATCAATGTATCTTGCACTAGTGGGCACAGTTTGAGCCACCATTAGGACAGGTGCCATCATCCATCATGGCCAAGTCACTTATTCCACCTTGTCGGGGGAAACCAAATGGAGCTTCTGAAGAAATGTAAACAACTCTCAATTGACAATCAGAGGGCCCACATCAACACTCGCACCCAGAGAGCAAGGAACAGGGAGAGTTCAGCCTCCCATTAACATCCCAAGGCCTCCCGCGCTCACACTAATGTTTTCCCATATGTGCTATAATTGTAGAGACAAGCCGATACACTGCAGATGAGCTTGCATTGGGACTGCAGTTATAATTCTGCATGTTTTCTTCCTGGTCTCCTTATCATAATCTCTTGGTTGTAAAGAAAAGGATTCCATAAGAATGGAGAATTGTTGAAATGGAGTTTTTTTTTAACAAAATGCTCTTTTGGAACCGATTTTCTTTTCCTTTTTTGTGACAGTTCTTGGTTGATAAAAATATTTTTAAATTATTAATGAGGCAAGGGCGAGAAAAACAATCTATGAAAATGGGACTTTGTCCGAAACTCCAACAGAGGCCTTTATGATTTAAAAGTGTAAATTAATAATGCAACAATAAAATAAAATTATGCATGTGTTCTTTGCACGAGAGAACACAGCATCTAGCTCCCGTCTGAGCGTTTGCTTTGCTGAAAGCTGGTTTTGGAGAATTTCATCTCAACAATTATAATCTTATGTGGAGTGCTCTTACCCTGAGGGATGTGCTTCATTCATTTTCATTAGACTCCAACACAATGCAGCCAGAGGTGAGGGGAGCTGGGTTTTAATTAAAACACAAAAAAATGTTGTGTGTTTGAGTGTGTGTAAGTGTGGTAATCAAAGCTGTTAATCAGTCCCCACCAATCAGCAAAGATAATGACAGCAAACAGTAAACAGAATGAGCGAAAAAGAGTGCAGACAGATTGGTGATGACTTAACAGTGGATGCAAACTCAAATGTAAAAACAGACATATTGCAATGTTGTTTTCATAGAGGAATACATGTTTAATGGTCAGTATAACTTGTGCTTGAAATAACGTTTTCATGGCACTTGAACTTAGAGTCGGTCGCACTGACTAAAATCTCTTCTAAGAAAAATACTAATGTATTCTTACGTTTTTCATTAAGGTTAAGAAAAAGAGGAATGTAATCATGTCTAGTTTTCTTGACAGAAGAAATTTCTCAAACAATAATTTAACTTTACTAAGAAACCAATATCTTGTTTATATGCAATTCATGGTTTCTTCGGAACTTGCCCAAAAATTCTTAAAACAAAACTATTGAGCCATGTTGCTTCACTGACTGACATGTTTTTTCATTGCTGCTAATATGGATGCTAAGGCTGTCATCCTTCATTTGAAATTCAAAGTGCCATTCAAAGAAGGAGCAGTATTAAAAAATTGATCTTTAATGTTTTGTGTGAACATAAATTTCTGAATTTCAGTGAGCACAACATGCCATGTTCTGCCTGTGGACATGGAAGCCTTCCTTGCACCATAGCAGCTTACTGTGTTCTCTTCACCATGTAAAATTGAGAGTGCATGTTATCAGATCCATCTACTTCATTTATAAAAGCATACACATAAAACCTGCTATACAGTTTTTGGCTTCTTACAGATATCTTCTGTTTTCCCATTTTTGTTTCAGATCATGAATAATAATAATAATAATAATAATAATAATATCTAATAATATTAGATAAAAATGACCTGCGTGAATACAAAAATCTGTTTTTAAATGATGATATTTTTATATTAAAGGAAAACAGCTGTTCATAACAACGTGGCCCTACTTGAAAAAGCAATTCCCCCTAAACCATATAAATAGTTGTGGAAAAAAACTACCATTACTTGTAATAACCGGCAATGAGCGTTTTACATCGCTGTGGAGGAATTCTGGCACACTCATCTTTGCAGCATTATTTTAACTCAGTCACAATAGATGGCTTTTCAAGCATTGCCATTTTTAAGTCAACCACTGGATGGATATAGCTCCAGACTTTGACTAGGTCAAATCAAAACCTTTATTTTAAAGTCATGAAGTAATCACCATATATTGTCCCTTAGGATTTCCAACAAAAGAGCAGACTTTAAGGTTGCATGCAAGTCGTCCAGGTCCTGTAGCAGCTAAACAGGCCCAGACCATCGCATTACCATCACATTGTGTCACGCTAGTATGATGTTCATTTCTGAAGTGCTTTGTTAGTTTTATAATAGAGAAACACCTTCCAAAAAGTTCCACTTTTGTCTTAGTAATACAAAGAATATTTTCCTGATGGTCTTGGGGATCATCGAAATGTTTATTAGCAAACATGAGACAGGCTTTTGTGTTCTTTTTAGTTAGCAGTGGTTTCAGTATCTTTCTTGTGCTGAATCGTGAACACAGACCCTAACTAAGGCAAGTGAGGTCTGCAGTGATTTGTGACCTCCTAGATGAGTTGTCGATGTGCTCTTGGAGTAATTTTGGCGTCTCTTTGGAAGGTTCATCAATGTTTCATATTTTTTTCATTCGTGGATATTGGCTCACAAGGTGGTTTACTGGAGTCTACATGTCCAACTGGCTAACATGTAAAATGCAAGTTCACAACACATTAGCCAACAATTATGGCACAGTCTGAACAGTCCTTTGTGATATGAATATTGCACACAATGATATGACGATATATTCAGAATATGTTGTTCAGATTCAAAAATGCAAAGATTTAATAATAAAGTCAACTTTAAACTTAGGTTACAAGACAATAAAGTTTAGATTAGGTTACATTGGTTACATTTTATTAAAAGGTAACCAATACAACTTAGAGGCCTATTGTGACTCTGGAGGAGTTGCTAAGATACATCTTAAGGGAAAAAAAAGGCAGCTTCGCAGATACAGTGCCTTGCGAAAGTACTAGGCCCCCTTGAACTGGTCAACCTCTTGCCACATTTCAGGCTTCAAACATAAAGATATAAAATTTTTTGTGAAGAATCAACAAGTGGGACACAATCGTGAAGTGGAATGAAATTTATTGGATGTGTCAAACTTTTTAAAATAAAAACTGAAAAGTTGAGCGTGCAATATTATTCGGCCCCCTTGCGTTAATACTTTTTAGCGCCACCCTTTGCTGCAATTACAGCTGCAAGTCACTTGGGGTATGTCTCTATCAGTTTTTCACATCGAGAGACTGAAATTCTTGCCCATTCTTCCTTGCAAAACAGCTCGAGCTCAGTGAGGTTGGATGGAGAGCGTTTGTGAACTGCAGTCTTCAGCTCTTTCCACAGATTCTCGATTGGATTCAGGTCTGGACTTTGACTTGGCCATTCCAACACCTGGATACGTTTATTTGTGAACCAGTCCATTGTAGATTTGGCTTTATGTTTTGGATCATTGTCTTGTTGGAAGATAAATCTCCGTCCCAGTCTCAGGTCTCTTGCAGACTCCAACAGGTTTTCTTCCAGAATGGTCCTGTATTTGGCCCCATCCATCTTCCCATCAATTCTGACCATCTTCCCTGTCACTGCTGATGAAAAGCAGACCCAAACCATGATGCTGCCATCACTATGATTGACAGTGGGGATGAGCTGTTTTACGCCAAACATATCATTTTGCATTGTGGCCAAACAGTTCGATTTTGGTTTCATCTGACCAGAGCACCTTCTTCCACATGTGTGGTGTGTCTCCCAGGTGGCTTGTGGCAAACTTTAAACGAGACTTTTTATGGATATCTCCCAGATCTGTGCAGTGTACGACTGATTGTTGTCCTATGGACAGACTCCCCCACCTCAGCTGTAGATCTCTGCAGTTCATCCAGAGTGATCATGGGCCTATTGGCTGCATCTCTGATCAGTCTTCTCCTTGTTCAAGATGAAAGTTTAGAGGGATCACCGGGTCTTGGTAGATGTGCAGTGGTCTGATACTCCTTCCATTTCAATATGATTGCTTGCACAGTGCTTCTTGGGATGTTTAAAGCTTGGGAAATCTTTTTGTATCCACATCCGGCTTTAAACTTCTCCACAACAGTATCTCGGACCTGCCTGGTGTGTTCCTTGGTCTTCATGATGCTCTATGCGCTTTGAACAGAACCCTGAGACTATCACAGAGCAGGTGCATTTATATGGAGACTTGATTACACACAGGTGGATTCTATTTATCATCATCAGTCATTTGGGACAACATTGGATCATTCAGAGATCCTCACTGAACTTCTGGAGTGAGTTTGCTGCACTGCAAGTAAAGGGGCCGAATAATATTGCACGCCCCACTTTTCAGGTTTTTATTTGTTAGAAAAGTTTGACACATCCAATAAATTTCATTCCACTTCACGATTGTGTCCCACTTGTTGTTGATTCTTCACAAAAACTTTTTATATCTTTATGTTTGAAGCCTGAAATGTGGCAAGAGGTTGACCAGTTCAAGGGGGCCGAGTACTTTCGTAACGCACTGTAAAACATGGTCATTATCAATTCTAGGACTGTACTATACTGTGAATGAACAGAGCACAGCGTCATCTGTGTTTTTAATTTATCTCCACAGGGTGAGTTAGCCACAACCCAAGAAGGGCACACAGAAAATATGTGGAAGAAGGTGATGTGGTCAGATGAGGCCAAAATTTAACTTGTTGTAAAACATGCAAAATGCTATGCTAGAAAACTAACACTGAACATCTCCCAAAACACATCACCATGGTGAACCATGGTGGTGATAGCAAGGGGATGCTTTTTTTTCAGAATGGACAGAGAAACTAGTCAGGTTGAGGGGAGGGTGGATGGTGCTAAAATCCTGATATAAAATCTGTAAAAGGCTGCAAAATACTTGAGACTGGGGTGGAGGTTCACCTTCCAGTTTTGATAACTGAGGTTTACAGATGCTCCTCATACAGTCTGACTGAGCATAAGCTGTTTTGCAAAGAAGTATGAACAAATTCTTAGTCTCAAAATTTGCAAAGCTGGTGGAGATGTGCTCTACTACAGCAAGAAATGTTTCTAGAAAGCATTGACTCATGGGATGTTATTACATATGTACATTCTTCACTTTTGGTCCACTTTAGCATTATGCACCAGTTTGTGTTGGTCTATCACATTAAATCTCAGTAAAATTCAGATGCTTGTGGTTGTTACACAGCAAAAATGTGAAATTGTTAAATTCATTAATTGTTTTGCAAAGGCCTGTACATTGGCCTTCTGTTATAAACATATTTTATAGTTTAAATGTTATTACTTAGGTGGAAAAAAAAAACAAAGCAAAAATAACATCCATTCGTTGTTACTGGCTGAAATATAAGCAGTTTGAGGGAATATGCAGATCATAAATTGTTTTTAACCCTCTAAACTCTATGTATAAGCAAACGATTGTTAGGATTACTATTGATACAACAGAAAAATTCAAAGCATTGATAAAGAGGCCAGTCTAAAGGATTGTGGTTTCACGTCTATATTTGGAAAATTCAGTGAAACGAGAAGACATTGGCTCAGAGTGAATGAATCAAACAAGGCAGCTAAATAATAGCCCCTTTGTGAAACCGATGGTCATTATTAGGCAGACAAGACTTAATGATGCTACACACAATTCTGAGTAGCTGGGTGAATTGTTCCTTGCCGTAAGTTACTTAATCATTATGTTGCTAAAATTATAATGATTATTATTTTGCTAAATGTTGGTGAATGTAAGTGTTGGGATTATGATTATTGATTAATTAATATTTATCAAGAATTATAATTAAAAATCATAATTTGAGAAAATTAATATCTTAACCAAAAATCCTCATTTATGAATCGAAACCAGAGATGTCCTCTGGTGTTGTAATTGTGGCCAGAAGCCCTTGATAATTACAATTATTAAATTCTCAGTAACAGTTGATAACTATTATTAGATGTCACTGTTTAATCAACCGTTTCTGCCGAAACGTGGGGAACTTCAACCTTATTTTGACTGACAAATCACTCTTGCACAAAATAAATACAAACGCCTTCTCTTTATCTATGTGAAATTTATTAACTCAACAGCCCTGATACAACTCGCTCTTCCGATTCAATAATCTTCACCTAATCAAACATGCAAAGTTCTTCACAAAAGGGTAAAATATCTAACTAAACAAAATAAAACAGCATTGCGTGTGTATGAAATCAAACAGTTATGGCAGTTATGGCAAAAATACAAGAGGAATATGGTGTTGAAAGAAGCTTTGGAAGCGCCACTCCCAAAGTGGGGCTTAGTTACACTGTAAGTCATAAAAACATCCCCCACCACTGTGGATGTCCGAACACACAAAGGGTTGTAAAACATTTGGCAGCAACTAATAAAGCATGAAGTTGAAGACAAAGAAAATGGTTGATTTTCACCATAAGGTTATTATAGCAGTTCAGTTCCACAGCGCACCTGCGCTAAGGTGTCCAGACAGTAAAAACACAACTTGCGAGACTCGGCAGCCTCCGGAATTCAATAGCAATCAAGTTTCAAAAACCATGGCATGCACATACAATTCAGAACACATTAGACTATAAATGGCAATTCTAAATCACACTAAAACCTTACTCTATCATGCCCAGGCTATTTCTAATACAGAAATAAAAATAAAACACAATTCTGTTTTACTTGATGTTGTCTTCCTTGGGCCAGAGAGGCAGAGAAAGGAGGGTGGAAGAGTTTCCACGCGTCCGGGGATAACTCAGGGTAGAATGGTCCATTTCTTCTGGCTTCCTTGGCAGAAAAGCAGTATCACGGAGCGTGAACAGTCGACTGGAACAAAAACAAGGGTGGCAATTCTGTCTCCATGAAACCTCCGCGGTTTTTTTGGTTACGTGTTAAATCCACGTTGCCGATCGGTAAAGTTGAAAACTTACAAGCCTTATTCCTGTAAGCTTAATTCGTTTAGTTTTCTCGTTGGCCAACGTGGAGAATGAATGAAAGTCCATGTGGGATTTCCTTCTTGTTAGGATTATGATTATTGATTAATTAATATTCATCAAGAATTATAATAAAAAATCATGATTTGAGAAAATCAATTTCTTAACCACAGATCCTAATTTATGAATTGAAGCCAGAGATGTCCTCTGGTGTTGTAATTGTAGCCTAAAGCCCTTGATAATTACAACTGTTAAATACTCAATAATAATTGATAACCATTACTAGATGTCACTGTTTAATCAACCGTTTCTGCTGAAATGTGGGGAACTTTGACCTTATTTTGACTGACAAATCACTCTTGCACAAAATAAACACAAACGTCTTCTCTTTATCTACGTGACATTTATTAAATCAACAACCTGATACAATCCGCTATCCGATTCAATAACTTTCACCTAATCAAACATGCAAAGTTCTACACAAAAGGGCAAAATATCTAACTAAACAAAATAAAACAAAACAGCAGTGGGTGTGTATGGAATCAAACCAGCAGTTCTGGCAAAGGTGATAATATGACAAAGGAATATGGTGTTGAACGGAGTTTTGGGAAGCGGCCCGCCAGAAAGTGTAGCCATAAAACCTCCCCCACCGCTGGGAATGTTTGAGAACACAAAGGGTTGTAAAACCTTTGGCGGCAACTAAGAAAATCCGAAGTTGAAGACAAAGAAAATGGTTGATTTTCACCATAAGGTTATTATACAGTTCAGTTTTAAATGTGCCCTGAGCTTGCTCTCGGGTGTTACAACAATACGGCAAAACACACACAGCTGGGTAGCACAGTGGCTTCCAGATATCCAACACAGCACATCAAAGTTTCAATAAAAGGTTGCATGCACACACAATTCAGAACACATTAGACTATATGTGGCGATTCTACATCGCACTAAAACCTCCTCTACCCTGCCCAAGCTATTCCTAAAAAAGAAATAAAAATAAAGTTGGATTTTACTTGTCATTGTCTCCTCTGAGCAGAGGGAGAGAGGGGGGGGCTGAAGAGTTCCACGCGTCCGTGAATACTCAGCAAAGCAGTCCGTTTTCTTCCTTGGTGGCCTCCTTGGCAGAAAGGTAGAAAAATTATGATGGACCATCACTAGTCAACTGGTACAAAAACAAGGAGGAAAAATTGCGTCTCCTTGAAAACTCCGTGTTTTTTTTTTGGTTATGTGTTAAACTCACGTCTTCGATCGGTAAAGTTGAAAACTTAGAAGCCTTCTTATTCCTGAAAGCTTAATTCGCTTAGTTTTCTCATTGGCCAATGAAGGAGAATGAATGAAATCCACTTGGGACCTCTTCTCCAGAATGCTGCTTCAGTTGCGTGGTAAGTGCATCTTGGTCCCAAGCTGAAAGCAATTGTGGGGAGTCTCATAGTCCGTTATATAGTTGCCGTGACTTCGGAACTGGGACGCCCCCGTCTTATCAGCCGCAGTGGCCACTGGGATTTGTGGTAGCGGACCATCCTAGGATACAAAATGGCCGAAAACGCCGGAAGGCCTGGTGGCGTCCAGGAACGTGCAAATGGTCCAATATTCAGCAAAACACGGTCCAACATTCTCCAGAATGATGCGCTTCAGATGCCGGTAACCGCGTCTCGGTTCAAAAGTGAAAAGCAATGGTGGGCTGTCTCATACTCTGTTATATAGTTGACTGTGGCATCAGAGCTGCGACGCCCCCATCCTATCAGCCGCGGTGCCCGCTGGGATTTGTAGTAGCGGACTGTCCTGAGATAGAAAATGGCCGATGATGCCAGAAGGCCTAGTGGCGTCCAGAAACGTGCAAATTGTCCAACATTCAGCAAACAAAATGGTCCAACATAAGTAAAAACATATTTTTCTAGAAATGGTGTTTCTAGCTTGCCACAGTATGGCTAGGCTTCATGCTAGCTTGCTAGCAAGGAACTTGGCTCTGCAACAACAGCAAATATTACTTACAGATAAAGAAAGACGAGAATTGTACATTTCTTCCACACAACTGAGTTTGTATTCCCTAACCTCCAGTCTCCTGTTAACACTGGAAGCAAGTCACTGTGAAGAATCAATCATTGCAAAGAGTAAAATTAATATATTGTCAACATAACTGTTTGTAGTTCAGCTCCGATGAAGTCTGAAGGTGAATACATACTTTGCAAGAACAAAGCAATATGCTTTCTCTCTCCCAGGGTGCAAGAACAAAATTACATCATTCTCTTCTTGCAGCTGTGGTATGGGACTTCTTGCAGCTTGTTCTTGACACATATTCTTGGCAGAACGATTGTCCTATGTGGTATTCAATGTAGATTGTATGATTGTTATGAAATTTGAAGTGGATATGGTTACTATACTTAAAACATGCTGTAGTGGGAGGGGCGTACTTTATGAGGATTTATCAGGAGTTGTGCACTTGAGTTCTGTAAAGCATGTAATTCCTTTGTCAGAAAGAACTTTGTTCCTGTTCTTTGCATCTCGAGCAACATTTGACTTTTGAGGGAAAGCTGCAGTAATGTTTTTAGTCCTGATTTAAAAGGGGAATAGTTTATAAAAAGTTTGTGGGTCTTATCCATGCAGTATGCCAGACTTGGGTTTCTGCCAATTCGTGAGAAAACAGATGCTAATCAAGTGTGTGAGCACGTCACTTAGGTTTCAGAGCTCCTCATAGCACCTAAACAGCACTGGCTAAAGTTACTAGTGATATTGTTATGGCCTCAGATAATGGATTTGTGTCTGTTCGTGTCCTGTTAGATCTCAGTGCAGCATTTCATCACTATATTCTCTTAAAAAAGTCTTGAACATGCTGTAGGGATCAGGGTAACAGCATTCGGCTGTTTTAAGTCCTTTTTGGGTGTGTCAATGATAAATTTGGGTATGTTAATGATAAATCTTCTTCACACTCCAGGCTTACTTGTGGAGTACCAGAGGGTTCAGTGCTTGGGTCAATTATCTTTACTATATACATATGCTTCCAATTAGTAAAATGATTAGACAGCATGGGATAAACCTTCACTCCTGTGCTGATGATACTCTTTATTTATCCATGAATCCTTTTGACTCCAATTAGATAGGTAGACTACAGGCATGTCTTGAAGACAAAAACCCTGGATAAAATTATCTGCTTTTAAATTTACACAAGAAAACAATTGTTGTCTTTGGACTGGGTCTTTGAAAAAAAAACTGCTTAGTCAATCACTTTATCTGGATGGCATAAAATAGACCTCCAGTAAGAAAGTAAACAACCTTGGTGTTATTTTGACCAGGACATGTCATGTAAATCCTTCAGCTTATCCAAGCCTTTATCTTATCAAAAACGCTGCAGCAACAGTTGTAATAAAAATTAAAAAGAGAGATCATATTTCATCTATTTTAGCTTCCCTTAATTGGTTCCCTGGCATATCCAGAATAAAATTTTAATGCCTTCTTCTTACTTATAAGCCCCTAATAATCTAGCTCCATCATACAACAGACATATGATTGTTCCATATATCCCTAACAGAGCACTTCGTTCGTAAACTGCAGGTTTAATGGTGGTTCCTAGAGTCTCTAAAAGTAGAATGGGGCAGACCTTTCCGTTATCAGGCTCCTCTCCTGTGGAACCAGCTCCAAGTTTTAGTTTGAGAGGCAGACACCCTGTCTACTTTTAAGACTAGGCATAAAACTTTCCTTTTGGATAAATCTTTTAGTTAGAGTGGTTTAGGTTAGGACATAATTACAATTTTCCTCACTCCGTTAGTTTCTCCTACTACTCTCCAATTTTGCATTATTTTCCATTATTTCAGCTATTAACTTTAATGTTCTCTCTCTGTTTCTTCTTGGCTACTGCTGCCAACAACCTCATGTTCTCCTTCAATAGATGATACCGTTCAATGTCAGGGTTAAACAGGATTAATTTGAATGGATGTACTTGATTTGGAATCTGTATGATATGAATGAAATCACTTTTTTTGTAAAGTGCCTTGTAATTAAATGTTTTGTAAATTGGTGCTACATAAATTAACTAAAATTAATTGAATTATGGGTTTTAGCTTATTAAATCTAGATAGTGCTGATCTAAAAATGAAGAGGTTTGTTTTTAGAATATATCCACTTGTGTCATTTTCAGATTTAACAGACCCATGGAGAACTGTGGAGTTTGAGATGTAAATCCTTGTTTTCTCTCAATTTCTTTGAGTATTGCGCAATTTGACCTTAGTGTGGATATTCTGGCATTTCTGTCTTAATGTTTTCAATTCCTGATTAATTTTGCTTACAATCAAAATGATGGACTTAAGATTGTTTGGAAATGGTCTTGTAACCCTTCCCAGATTGATGAAGAGCAACAGTTGTTTCTCTAAGACTTTTGCTGATCTGATGTCATTCTGAATTGCATTAAGTTGAGAAGACCTGTATGTTCCAGACCACCAGGAGTGTACTTTATGTCAGAGAAACTATGGTTTACCATATGTGGTTTACCACATAGTTTTTCTTCCCTTATCTATTGAACCTTTTTTGTTATTTTTGTGCTCTTTAGGTTATATTATTATTTTTTTTATTGTTTTTATAGTCTCAATTTACTCTTAATAAAAGCCTATTTTATCTCACAGATTGCCTAAGGCTGAGTGGCAGGAATTACTAACTGTTGTCCTAAAGTTGGATGTATAATCTTGCTTCCTTAAAAAAAAATATTACTCTCATGAACAAAACAAATTAAATTTGCAATCATACACACTTCAACACAGGGCCTTCCTTGAGAGGGAGACATCTTCTTATTGCACATTAACTTGCTGATTTCTAAACAGAGCTTCCATCTCAACTCCTAGTATTACTTTAAGTGGAGCCACATGTGCACAAATGACAAGAATTCCCCATAATGAGATGTATGAGAGGGCAGCACATTTACCCAACCTTCTTAAGAGTACTGCAGCTGATTAGCTCAGAAGCTCTTGTGAGGTCAATGAAAGTCGTTATTTGCATCAAAAGTTCTGAATCATTTTGCAGAGCTGTAGTAATGTGCAAATATGTGCATTGATGAAACTGTCAAAAATTGCTTGGTTTAATTGGGCAGCTTTTAAAAAGACTTTTCTGTGGTTGAACATTAACAACAGAGTGCAACATGGTCTTCATTCACTAAGTGCAAAGAGAAGTAAGAAAAAGATATCCCGCTTCAAATCCAGACATATTGCACCTCATTCAGATGCATTGTTATGAAGGGAATTGAATTCAACATGAAAGTAATTATGTCTATTATATTCAAACAAAATGTTGTAAACCTTTGGCCAAGCTAATCACATATTCTTTTATTTAGTGTGAAGACTCCAGTTGGCTGTTTTTTTCTTTCATATTTTATATGCTTATTATCAAATTTTCTTTTGAAGCGGATGATTATTCGCTGTCTGAAAATGAACAATAATTGCTGCCCTACTGCTTACAAAGTGTTCTGAGCTGAAGAATAGAAGAGTAGTCTCTTCAATGGTCAATCAGCAAAGAACCACATTAATCATTATCTTACATTATGTTTCTTGTTTTGTGCACAGAACTTGATTCCTGAGGAATTAAATGTCTTTTACCCTTCCAATTATCCATGATATTGCATGGTTACTCTAAAACATAATGTGAACAACAAGCATAAAGTAGAATTCACAGAAACAAGAGTGCTTTGATCACATACATATGCCTTAAGGAGTCTTGCCTGAGACTCTTTGATGTGATTTCATGCATGAAAGACAGGTCCAATTGGCCTGCGGTCATACTCAAATTTGCACTCTTTAATCATGTGGTCCATGTCAGGTGTGTGGAAAAATCATCCCTCGTGTTTTATGATGTTTAACCTTTATTAAAGCAAAGTTTTCAGTATTTTTTTTTTTTAAATGGGGGAGAGAAATATTAAGCCACCCTTGCATTTGGCTTTAGTTTTTGCAGAAAGCACTGCAAGTTGTGAAAGATCTTGCAGAGGACAAAGACAGAATGGGAGGAAAAGCCCAAACAGTTGTTGTGTTAATACCTTCATAAACACTGGGATTGCAGTGCCTAATTACCATCAGATGGATGGAACTGAAAGGTCAGTTGGAGCCTTTTTTTAGCCAAAGAGCTAGAACAGCTCTGGAGATTTTAGTGCTGTTTGTCTGTGCCTCAGTCCAGCAATTCAGTCTGAAATTAAGCTTTTCAATAATGGCAATAGATTTTCTGATGCCTTTGTGGTCTGACGTGGAAACATTCTGACTCTTTTCTCTACATTTAAGAGTCCTTTTGTTCTGATGTGAACATAAATACTTGTTATTTGACTTTGCGTTGTCTCACCCGTCCATTCGTCTGTTTGTCTATCTATCTATCTATCTATCTATCTATCTATCTATCTATCTATCTATCTATCTATCTATCTATCTATCTATCTATCTATCTATCTATCTATCTATCTATCTATCTATCTATCTATCTATCTATCTATCTATCTATCTATCTATCTATCTATCTATCTATCTATCTATCTATCTATCTATCTATCTATCTATCTATCTATCTATCTATCTATCTATCTATCTATCTATCTATCTATCTATCTATCTATCTATCTATCTATCTATCTATCTATCTATCTATCTATCTATCTATCTATCTATCTATCTATCCTATCTAAGGCTGGTTCACAGAAATAACAGTTCTTGGAGGAGAATCGTTTGCCCAGTTGTACTAGCTGTTTAGAGGATCTTATGGGGTTCCCAAGCCAGAAGAGATGTATAGTCCCTCCAGCAAGTTCGTGGTCTGCCCTAAGGTGTCCTCCTAGTGGGGACACTGTGCTTGCAAAACCTCCAAAGGGTGTCTGGAATAGATCCTGTGGGATACTCAAACCACTTCATCTCCTTTTGATGTAATGGCTCCACTTCAGAGTCCCCTGAAATGATGCATGTATTCAGGATCTCGTTTTGTCAGTGATTTGTCATATCGCATGACTATGGGAAAGGTTTAGGTTGTAGATTGGCCAGTTTTCCCTTTCAGTTCAGCTTGCTTCATTTCAATAGACCGGAGGTGAATCTGCAGTAATGATGTCAATCATGAACAAGACAACAAGGATCAACTCCTTAGCTTGACAGAGTAACCAAGAAGTTGGGGTTATCAATCCATCCTTTATTTATATTCAAGGCTTCAGACATAGAGGAACTTTAATCTTGAACACTAACTATCTAGAACAAGGGGTGTTAAGATTAACCGATTTGCATCAATACACAAACGTGCATGGTAAGATGCCAGTGCCTCAGTGGAGTAGCTGTAAAAAGATGGAGTTTTGGGGGATTAAATCTAGATGCATCTATTTCACGGTTTTATTTGGACACACGTTCCACCAAATTATTTGATTTTGGGGGCTATTCCTCTAACCTTTCCTCTAACTAGAAAGCAGATGTTTAATTTTAAGGAATTATTCCTCTTACTAACATATACTCTTTTTAGAAAGCAGACGATTAGCGCCACTATGGAGACGGAGCAGGAACAGGTCTTTGAACATTGTCGGAATCTTCTCACCCTCTCCATGAACTTTCGAAACTGCTGCTACCAGCAACACAGCTCTGTGCCTGACTGCATAAAAATGGTTAGCTGCTGTTAAGATTATGTACTTTACATCATTCAGCCTGTTTTATTTTCTATGCTTTTATCTGCATGTTTTCTGTTATTTATCTGTAAAATGATTTATTACAATTTTGATATTATACAATGAAATGACAATAAATTGGTTATATTTTTTTAGATATAATTTTACAATCATCATGGTATAATTTCCGAGGAACGGAGAATAATATCTTGCAGATGTTTCTTGAAAAGGTGGTCTACTATGAAGAGGAAGGATTTTGTCCCAAAAAGGATCTAGCCCAAACCAGAATAATTGTATAACTTTATTTTTCAGATGATCTAAACTGTTTTTTTTACATTTCCACAATGCAAACTCTACATACATCCTCAATATCGACATTGTCAATGCAAATTGTCTTCCGTTCCAAAATCTAATTCCTTTGCTCCTGTAGTGTAGACATTCCCGCATGATTTAAAATGGTCTTCTCATGTCTATATGGAGATAGAATTGGAAGACAAATAGGATTTAAGGAAACACATTACCTCTTGTCCCTCTCTGAATTCAAAGGGCAGACCTCGGTGCTATCGCAAAGAAAACAGCTTAGCAGCAGTGCATTTGTTTTCCCATTCAGGGAGAGAAGCACTTTGTCTTTCCAATCGTTACCTGTCTGTGAATCAGTTGTTCCATTATGGAGGGTCTAAAGAGGGAGATGCTGTCTAGGGCTAAATTGCAATTAGTCGGCCTGCAAGTGAGGCTGGCACCGGTTAACTTGGGATATTGGAGTGCGAGCGCCCCGTAATCAGACTTTGGTCATGTAGAACAATGCATAAAATTAAACTGACATTAATGAATAATTGTATAATGAAAATGGACGAGTAGAGTTAATTGCATGTTACAGTGAGTGTAATGCCCAGATAACCCTGTGTCTAATGCTATTCTTAGTCTGACTGCCATGGCTCTCACCGTGGCTCCTCTCGGCGGGAAGTCATTAAAGCAAGGGAGTAGATAATGCCAGTGTGCCGAAACCCAGACTAGCTACAGTCTTGCAAAGACTTTCTTTCACAAGCTTTTTTTCCCTAAGTGTGCTATGCTGAAGTCATTTGTACACAGTCTCAATAAAATTAAAGGTCACCATTGCTGCGCATCCATGTCTGGATGGTCTTTTAGAGTGGGGGGCCGCTCACAACCAGGGGCTGTCACACGGTAGAGTGAACACCTTAAGCTAACTGAAGAACATGGATATTTGCCACAGATGAGGAGGACTTGAGTGACAGCTGCTCAGACTAATTCAGAAACGTAATCATGCAGAACCTTTCATTTATGAGTTTCTCCATGAGTTGTATATTCCCCAAATCTGAGTTCGCCTGAACTTCAATGGAAAGGTTTGATTGGATTGGCTGATTTTCTCTGACATAAATCACAGTCTTACACAAAGACTTTTTAAAATCTTTTGGTTGTTGTCTTTCAGTTTTATTCAGGCTTAATTCTCAAGAAGGAGCTGGATAATAGATGGTATATTTACCGCTGTTGTTTATGAGAAAAAAAGAAAATAAATATAGATTTTTATTGATAGTAAAAATATATGCCAGCTAAAAAATTAATCATATCATAAGACATTTTAAAGAAGATTGGTTTTTTTAAGAAGATTAACATCACCTGTGCTTATATAAGTATGTTAAGCTAAACATAAAAGCATACACAGGACCTTGCAAAAGTATTTAAACCCGTCAAGCTTTTTCACAATTTTTTATGTAAGGCTGGACCACAAACGTCAATGTATATAAATTCACCCCTCTTTACTCTATTACCCCTAAATAAAAACTAGTCCAACCAATTGCCTACGGGCACAAAAACTGTAAATATAGTCCACCTGTAATTTAATCTCAGTATAAATCCAGCTGTTTTATGAAAGCCTCAGAGGTTTGTTAGAGATCTGTATAGAACAAACCACATTATGAAGACCAAGGAACACAGCATGTAGGCCAGGGAGAAAGATGTGGAGAAGCCTAAAGCTGGGTCAGGGGTCAGGTCATAAAACAAAAAATGCTAAACATCCAGCTGAGCACTGTTAATCCATCTTCTGAACATGGAAAGAAAATGACACAACATCAAACTGACAGGTCCATCAAGGAGAGCACGTATCAAAGAAGCAGCCAAAAGGTGCATGGTAACTCTGGAGACTCCACATAACCAAAAATGTTTTCAGTCTATCTTTGGCTTTTGTGGCCCTGAAAACATCATTTCCACTGTTAAACATTGTGAAAGCATCATGATGTGGGGATTCTTTCTTCGGCAGGATGAAGGAAGCTGGTCAGAGGTGATGGGAAGGATGGAGCTTAATGCTAGAAGAAAATCGGCCCAAGGCTGCAAAAGACATGAGACTCAGGCAGATTCGTTCATCTTCTGCAGAACAAAAAACTTAACATTCGGTTATAGCTACAATGAAATGGTTTAGATCAAAGCATGTTAGAACGTCCCAGTCAAAGTCCAGATACAATCCATCAAATTGGACGTAGTTTAAGCAACTTTTCAAGAGGAATAGGCAAAAAGATAAGAGAGCTGATAGAGTTGTCACAACTGTAAATACAGGAAAAAACTTTAAACTGTTAGTTTATATAATAAACTTTGACTGACTGAGGGATAATTTAGCCACACCAAATCAATAATGACTGATCACAATAAGACTATGATTAATTTTACACATCACATGCTCTGACTAAATTAATAACAGGGTGAATTCTTAATACATTTATAAAATTATTACTTTATATATTATCCGGTAAACTAGACTAAAAGATTCTGAGTTAAGAATTAAAATGTCTTCCCCCATTCCTTCCCATTAAAAGCGACACAAAAACGGAGGGGGCAAAAATGATGTTAGAAACTCTCAGTATGGTGCCAGCAGCAGCAGCCTCCCATAGGGAAATTCAGTGAAAAGAACAGCAATGTATCAATTTACTAGAAACTAATTTGCCATTGTCTCAGCTCATTAAGTTGAAATGCATCACTAACATCACATTAACACAGAAATGTGCAATAAATAAAGCTAAGGAGGCAATATCATAGTCATTTATCTCATCATTTCTGGTAATTACTGATTTGTTTGTTTATAGCCTTTTTTTGCTATTAATGTGCTAAATGTCTGTTATCCAATCATGTAATAAGTGGGCTCAGGATGGGACAAAAATGGTTGTGGAATGACTGTAGACATTTATTTAGTCATAACAATATATCGTTTTTAATCGGTATCTTTTCATGTTAAAATTACTACAACTGAGAATATGCCCACATTAAAAGGCCAGCAAAAGCCAGAGAAGTAAAATATTTGTAAGTAATGTGACTCACCCATAGAAACACAGGCCAATTTATTTAGGAAATACTTATAATAAATCAGTCAGAAACACAGTGGGACAAATATGGAGTTTAGTTTTTTCTGACCGAAAAAACATGTTAACATGTGCACTGGGGGAGCTGGCCGCTGAAATAGAATAGGAAGAAATAAATCACCTTGCCCTAGGCGGTGGGTGCTATGAAGAAAATGAGGTCCAAAAATATTCATACCCCTGGCAGATTTAGGTTAAAGTGATATTTAAAGGGAGCTAGGGTGATTGCAAGGATGACTTTCAATCTCAAACACTTGGAGATCATCACCAAAGATAAATCAAGTTGGTGAGCAGGTGTAAAACTTGAGGGGAAAAGTCCACAATGGTCCTTTTTTGCCAATGTGGTTCTATCACTCCATGGGTTCTGCGTCTGTGGTTCCATAAATATAAGCAGATATTGTAGTAACACTCAGAGGCAGCTTAAAAAGGCAGATGTATTTTTCATATAGCAGAACTATTATGTAATAAGGACTATCTCTGAAGAACAGATCTCTGAAGGTCTTTGTCTTACATGTCCCATGGAGCCTGGCAGACTGTTTTTAGAGAGGTGCTATTCATTTTGCCTCTTTGTCAAGTTGTTATTTTGATGTTTTGGTCATTTTAAACCTGACTTTTTCAAGTACCAAATAAAGCTTTTTGTCAACAATGAATTAATTCATACCCATCTTGGGGATGTTTAATTCCTGCTATTGCAAGCAATGATTCATGTAATTTCAATAATCCCACCATTGTTTATTGTACTCCAATAGATATTATCTAACAGCAGGAGGTTTCTCATAGTAATTTTAGTTTTGATCAGTTGCTGCCCACATTTAATCCTCAGTATTTCATTATAGTCATTTGGCCCAAAAGGAGATACAAACAAAAATTCATGGAAATACGTTGTAATATAAAATCTTTGGGAAATTATACACAACTAAGATAAGATGTGAGGTTTGATATAGGTTTTTATGCACCAATCAGTTAGGTCCCCTCAGGAAGACTTCTCCAGCACAACACAACCAGCACATTTGGTTTTTTTTTGTAGCAGAGAATAGAAGACAAACGTTGCCATTTAGGAGTTGTATTTACCACATGAGAAGAAGTACCAATCTATGACAACTCAGATAAACTGCACTAAATAAACTGTGGATCTTTAAAGAACTGACAGCATGAAGAAAGGCTGTGCATGTAGTGCAGACATATTTAACAAATTGTGAAGCGGGAAGCTTTTCCAGTGCAAAACAATACCCCAAAGCGCTTGAATATTCTGCAGTTTAAAGTCCTTTCAATGGAAAGTTGTGGGATCACCAGAGGTTTCTCCAGCTGTATGGGGCATATAGTTCTTCCCCAATCTGTTGCTGTGAACGTCTGGCAAGCAGATGAAAGAAAGCAAAAAAGTCAGAACCATGGTCACCTAAGAAGCACACCTCTTCTGTTATCACCATAACATTGTTTAAATACCATAGTTGATAAGCTAGCAGCAACCTGATGGTTACCTAGCTTACTGCAGGTTGACTTTCAGAGCAGATAGCCAGACTATTTAATAAACAGCTTGTGTGTTACTTTATGAGGAAATGAAAAAGGGATAATATTCTCCACAAGCACATGAATATTACCAATTTTATCTAGTGTTTAGGCTGTATTTTTTCCTACATCTTATGAGTTAATCAAAGTAAATATATAAATGGCTTACATAAAATTACATCTGTAAAAAGCAGCATATTATTTTTGAAACAATAATACATATTGTTTTCTTTCTTAGATAATGTTACACATTTTTCATTTGAATCTATGAGTAAGTCCAAAATAAAATTAAACTGTGGTTTTTTACTTGTAACATGAGAATATCATACAGGGTATGCCTCTTATGAGTGCCATGAGAGTAGTTTCTCTCCATAGAATTTTAATTGACTCAATAATTGAAGTTGATAATGAAGTTCACCTGATAAAAGTGAATATAGGGTTGACAAAAAAAACAACATAATTTTGGAGAGCCTTTAGATTACTGAAAGCCATTTTGCTATTCTCTTAACCAATGCAAACCTAATTATAAGTTCCTTGTATGCACAAACATACTACAAGTTTAAATTTAAGAAAAAAAGTATCTTAGCACCTCTGCCTGAAAATATGTGCTTTTATGCCAGGTAACTAGTTACCACTCATTATAATGCTTGTTTTACTGGTGCTGTGCCACTGTTTTCATGTTCAAACAACAATAAAAGACAAATAAAAAAAAAATAAAACATATAACTTTATTTTCTGAACCTTTTGCTGAACGTTTGTGAGACAGTGATGGGTCGGTTACTTTAGACCGACCATGTTTTGAGTCTTATGCTTTTTGAAGTCAATGACACGTTTTTAGACAAAATAGGGGCTCCTGCTTGGGAACTATGAATAGGCCTGATGTAACTGTATTTAGTTTCACATATATGTGCTCTTCACCACAATGGCTGAGCACCATAGCCTAGATAGGTTTACCTAGTTATGTCAATCTTAACCCTTTTATGCAGTTTTACATTTCACTAGATTATTAGTCATTGTTACATGAAGGGCTTCAGCAAAATTATCATTATTAGCCTGATGTATCTCTTTCTGTCCTATCACATACATTTGCTGTACAGTTTGAAGCCCGTCATGTCTTGTATTGCAAGAGTTTGGCTTCCTTACAGATTGTGGTGATAAGACAATGTTTCCTCTAACCAGCCAAAATTGATACGGTTTAACAATTGGTGAATACAGGAAAGTGGGATGTCACACTGGAGAAAGTAGGCCAATTAATCCACTGCTCCCATTCACTCCCCACATGCATTCCCTTGTCCTTCCTCAGAGCCCCAAAGTGCAGTCCTTGGAGAGTTTCCAGCAGAAGGTTGTTTGGAGCGGTATCTTGATGTGGTGATTTCAGACTGCTTAGGTTTGACATGTGTCACTTACTCAGCATATTCAAACGTTAAAATAAAACATACATATTTAAATTAAATAAAAACAATAGCAGGGACTACATTTACCTAATACAGTCTGACTAACACCACCATATCAACATTATAGGAAATAATTCAAAATAAGAGAGGTTTGGCTAAACGGTTCTATAAATAAATTTGGGCTCAGCTGAAAGAGGCATAGTAACTCTGGAGTAGCTGCAGCGAGCCACAGCTCTGGTGGGTGAATCTGTTCACAGTCATGAGGTGAATCAGTGGGGACTCAGTCATCTTGCAATCTGAAAGTTGTGGGTTTTGTCACATTAATATTTGTTGTCGGACCAATGTGCAGGTAAGAGCTGGGCAGCCACATGTTGAGTGATCTTCGGCATTATTCAGAGGTATCCAAACGTAATATAAATCACTGCAGGAACATGAAACACATGGCAGTCAAGGATAGAGACCCGAGTTGAGAGACGAGGAACCAGCAATCAACACATGAAACAGACTAACTAATATACTAAGGGAATACAAAGGGCAGTTAATCAAAGGAAGAGGGAACAGGTGAAACAAGGAGGCAGGGAGACAGAAGGAACAAGTGAAACTAATGCATAGACTAAACATGGGCGAAGGGATTAATTAATAAAAAGACACAAACCCAAAACTACAAAGAAAATCCAAAATGTCACACCGTGACAGGTTTTAATTCCAGCTTCCTCCTGCCGCTTATGTGATTGGGTAAATGTGGCTCTTTTGTACAGTGCTTTCAGTGGTCAGAATGACTGGAAAACCGCTACATAAATTCAGTCCATAAATGTGGCCCTGACTGTCAAGACCTTTGTTGAAAGTAGCAATAAGAATTATTTTGCAGTTTGCAACAAGCCATGCAGCGGACACAGCAAGATAAGATGGAAGATAAGATCAACCTTAAACTTTTTAGCCCATATGCAAAATGCTATCTGTGGTGGAAAACTAACAAACATGCAGTGGCAACAAGGTAAGTCGCAGGACTTATCAAGACGCTGAAAACGTTATGGGGAAATAGTTTTTTTGCAAGGCACTGTACCATTATGCAGCTGCGGGCTTTACTCTAATATCAGCAAATTACTGTAAGCTTTGATAATGTACTCTCATTCTGTTAACTGCCAATATAGTAGCAGCATATATATAATATAGCCATTGTTCGAAAGGTGTCAGTATGTATTTAGCATGAACAGATAAATCCGAAGTGACCAAGTGATTAGCTTGTAAATGTAAACTTAGAATTTGGTTTTCAACAAATTTAAAATGTCAGAATAACTCTTTTTAAAATTAAGCATAAAGAAACTCCTTGTGCTCGGAGTTGTGCTGGCTTACCTGACTGAAGGAGCGCAATGAATAATTTGATCACATTTTTCATCTCACTCAAGTGCTGAACAAACAGGAATCTGTGATTAACAGTTTTAATTAGGATTCTAACTTGACAAATTCTTACAGCCTCGCAACGTGCCTAAGATGAATAAATCACTGGCCTGGGATCATCAAGCTGCCTCCTAAGTGACTGTGCCTCGAGATTACTTTGTGATTCCACAAACTGTGAGTCAGCCAAGGCTGAGTGTGTGTGTGTGTGTGTGTGTGTGTGTGTGTGTGTGTGTGTGCAACTAATCCTGTTCTCACCACATATCAGGTAGAGGAAGTTTATGTCCGATCATTGATGACTACCCCACTCAAGTGTTGGACTCCTGTGTTTTTTTTCCTTGACTATTGAAAGCTAAATGTCAAAACTAAGTGAAGCTGCTATTATGTAGTGTCACAGATGATCAGATGTCTGCACAGCTGATTCATGAGAGAGTCATGAAAATATTTACAAAATTGGATTAAAGGTCCTATGACCTGTATGATAATAAAACACTGTTAGAGTGTTTTATTATCACACAAGCGGAGCGCTTGACCCATACACTAGGTCCCTGTCCTTAACACAGCCATCCCGGGTTCAAGTTCCGACCCCGGATACTATGCTCCTTGTCTGCCCGGTCTCTCCACCCCAGTTCCTGTCTGCTAACTATGAAAATAAAAATAATAATGATATTAAAATATTTTAAATTTTCCCATTCTGTTGTAGATTAGTTGTCGTGTTTGGGATTATTTGGACTTACATTTGTCTCTAATAACTATGGTATACAGAGGAGTTTAGGTCCAAATTACTTTTTTTGCTGACACACTGTTTCGTATTGGCCAAACAGGCAGCCTAACATCTTTACCTATCTGTCCAAAGGACATTTTTCCTGTAGTCCTGAGATTCATTCGGAATCAAACTGTGCGGCATTGCTTTAGGGTGAATATGCTTGGACGTCCACTCCTTGGAGGACCGGTAACTCATATATTCTCATATATTTTCTACTTTTAAGTAGTCTTTCACAAGATAGAATTTTGGTCTTAAATTGTTTGAAAATGGCCCTAAAACTCTTCCTAGGTCGATGTGCAACAATAACTACCTCTGGAAGGTCATTGTTAATGTCTTTCTGCTTTACCATAGATAGACACCCATATTGTCCACATAAGCAACTAACACAACTTCTGCTTTTACAGAGGTTGTCACACTTTAAATACATTTCATTAGCACCAAGCTGATATCATCCTACTTAAATCCTGTGGATAAGTAAGGGTGCACTTAGCTCCTTTAGCACTTTTATGTTGACTTCTTCTTTATTTAATACATGATAACATGTTAGAATTTCTTGTGTGTTTTTGCAGTCTTGAGGTTAGATAGGGTTCAATATTTTTAGAATGTGGATAAGACCAGATCATTAATATTATTTCCTAGAACTAAAAGTCGGTGTAGTGTAGATATGTTCTGTTATTACCCAAGAGCTAGTGCCAAAACTATACTTGTATTGGAAACACTATAACGGAATGTTCAAGATGCTCTGTTGTATTTGTTTGCATTAACTTGCACCAGTTGTTGATGTTTAAACAGGATTGTTATTTGTAAATATTGTTATATTTGCTTTAGCAGTAATACAGTCTGGCAGGTAAAACTGTTTGGATATTGTCTAACCCAAAACTTTAAAAGGACTATAATTTACCAAAATGTTTCTTCTTTTGTAGAAATGTATTAATGTTAATTTTTTTTATGTTGACAATTTTAGATTAGTTGCCCAGTCAAACCTACCTTTGCTGTGCCTTGACTGTACACTAATGGTTATAAATGAGCTATGCCATAACTATAGACATGCAGTTTGACCAGAGTTGTAGATGGAGATGCACAACATCCTTCATGGCCCGTGACCTTCCCTCATTTTGAATTTAAACATCAGTAATGTGCACTGGTGTCTGACAAACCATTGTAAAATGCTGGATTTAAGTCCTGATGATATGCATCATAACTATTGTAATCAGACACCCCAAGCTTCGCCTCCTTTATTAATTGTCCAAAGCTCAATGATTTATTGTATTCCTGCAGAAGGATTATTAATTTTCTGCTTGATTATACCTGTGGGCGGCAACAGCCCTGCTCCGCATATGAGCATCTGCTAAATGAAAAAGTATTCTTCACATAAAAAGAAGACTTTAGAGATGCAACAGTTCATTTTTGCTTTAATCAAACGTATAGAAAAGTTCTGCTGATTAAGAACACTGTGGCATGTGTTCAGGGGTGAAGTATGTGATGAATATTATCTGATTGTCCGAGAACATTTTAGTCTCTTTAATGACTTGCATGCTGTGACATGGTAAAGCACTTCAGCCCTGCTTCTCTAACTGCACCTGCACCACAACAAAACATCCAACTGTGCCATACAGCACCAGTGTGACAGCAGTTTACATTCCACAGGAACGGTGGAGAGTGACAGGGGTGTGTGTACAACACAACCCACTCCCATTCGGGCAAGTCTGGGTACGCCCGAGCTGCAGACAGCGGGCCAAGTTCAAACTTCACTTCAGGAAATCCGAAGGATTGCAATGCTCAGAGGAACGCACAGGTGCAGATAACTTCTGTAAACACTTGATCAACCTGACACTCTGAGGGGTCCTGGCGAGTTCTTCCAGCTTCATGATGCCCCGAGGAACAAAAGAAAGAGGCCCTTTGAGGCTGCATTTCCCTCTGCCTCTATTCTTGCATTATCCTATGCTTGTAAATCCATCTACACTATCCTTCTACAGCAACAAAGCTGATGGTTGTGTAATAACACTTTTACTCTGATAAGCTGGGCATGAGTTTCCAGTACCATTTAAATCCTTCTGTATCCATCCATCAATGCTGCATCTCATTCTGTTGCTCCTAGCTCAGAGCTTCTGCTTACATCTGCTGATATCAGGGTCACCTTTCTATGAAAACGTGTTGCAGGAATAGTTATTTTTGCAGATGTTAACATTCAGATGAAAGAGAATCTCTAAAGAGCTCCATTTGCAGCTCCCCTGACCAAAGGCAAATTACTGTCCAACAAAAGAAGAAAAAATCCTCACCACTTTCACTGCCAAAATTAAATAAGATATGCAATTAGCACCCTGCTGCTAAAATGAAAGATGAGAAATTTTGTTGATCCTGGTGAAGAGTGTTACATCACAGCCGTGTCCGACAAAATCAAACATGTCCTTCTATGCAGCCGGTCTGACACATTGGTGCTGAGAAGAGCCGACAGCTTGCTGTTCACTCTGTCCTCTTTGGCCACTAAGAAGGAGAGGCAGATTAATTAAAAGACCTTTGCAGCCAATGAAGACAGGTGGCAATAATCCTGACAACAGACAGATCTGAAGCCCCTCATACAAAACCAATTTCAACCACACTCCATTTTTCAAAAGCTCATCAGGGTGAGGAACGAGAGAGTTGAACCCATGTGGCTGCAGAATTTGTTTCCCTCCGATTGCCTTGTCAGGATATCTTATCCGATGGCAGATGACCAAAACCCCACCCTTTACAGACAAAGTCTGCTTCTTCCTGTCTCCGACACACCAGACCTCTCGCACAATGCTTCCTCCGTTTTTCTTCTTGCATGCACTGTCTTGCTTTTTCCCACAAAGATGCATACATAGTCACTATCAGCCATTTGCCTGGATGCCTGTCAGGAAACTCACACAGTACCTGTGCCCTTGATAAGAATAGCGGACTGATCAAACAGCCAGTAGTTTCCACTCCAATTTTGATATTTTGGTTAACTGAAGATTTTCACAGGTAGAACTACTTCCTAGGAATATAACAATAACCACAATTAGCTCAGAAGACAAGATGATACAAGATATTGATTCACAAGACAGAGACAAGATATTAACAATATTTTGGGAAAACTACAGCTGCTGTTATACTGTTTCTCATCATCTTCCCTTCCATGTTGACACAGCGCTTTATATGTGGGTCAAAACATAACAAAATAAAACACATTTTGTGAAACAAGTCCTGTTATGTCTGTGTAGTATGTATGTGGTATGGATGTATAAATCTGGTATTTATAGCCTGTTAGAGTTGCGATGCTCATGCTTGCCATGACAAAACAATATGTGGCAACCTAGCTGATGATGAAAGTATGCATATAAGTTTGTGTCAAATGATGTAAAGGTTGATCTCAAAGCCTTTCTTATGCTTGTTTCATCCTAGAGTGGTCCTAATCCCAAAAAAACATTGAACATGGTAGCCTGATTTCATTTCACATATCAACTAAAGGGTTGTTTGATCTAAAACAGTGCCCTGTTGTTGTCATCTGTTGTTCTGGCTGTGTTATTTTTTTCAGCAAAACACTCAAAATGCTGCCACACAAAGTTATTTGAAGGTAACAGAGGCTACTACAATGCTTTTTCAAATGAGTGTTGTCAGTCAGCCCAATAAGCACCTTGTGAGCACACTGTCAACACAACAGGGTGAAGTAAGTACTCTTTTACTTCAAAACAGGAACCTCAAACATAAATGCAAATGTTAGGCTTTGTCACTGTGCCATGAGATCTCATTATACCCCAAGAAGATGATAAATAATTTCATAAATAAATAGTACCCCATTTTAAAAAGTCTGAACTATTCCTTTAAATGACTTAAGTTACACTTATAAGTAGTGTAGTTTAATGAATTGTTGTGCTGTAACCACTTTACACACTTTTTCCTCATTGTAATGTCTGATCTGATTATTTCCTCGACATACTCTCTGGCTGATTCATCAAACTGTTGCCTACAGATATGTTAAAAGTAAACATGAAACAGCTCAGCTCAATAAAGGGCTCAAGTTCAGACTATTTATCTTGGTTATTGTCAGATAAAATGAGGTTATTTATCTGAACAAGCTGGAACCTTACTTGGTTTGCAGCGATGCAATCATCAGAAAACTGTAGTAAATCCAGTATCCCTAGGCAATTACTACATAATAATGTGCTACACTTGCATTAATGTGATTTAGCACATCTGTTAGGGTTGTGCATAGATACACTTCTTTAGTCCCTTATCCGTTTTGCCTTTGCAGCACACCCTCTCCAAGTGAATCTCAGTGGTCGATGATAGGATCCACAGTGACCATCCAAAAAGCCTCCCTCAAGGGTGTTTGTTTCTAAGCAGTCCGATGAGCACGTCAGAACAGAGAGTTCGCTAACCATGCAGCTTTGAGAGTAGAAATCATACTTCTCAATTTAAATTTTTTTTATTTATTTATTTTTTCCCAAAACGTTTAGAAGTAAAATAACTTCCAGAAGATGAATATGTAGGGTAATATTTTAGTACTTATCGTCTGAAAGGTCAAATAACGGATGAACCTTTTGCTCCCAACCGCCTCCCTGCAACTCCACGTGTGTGTTGAAACTGCTTAGATGCATAAGGAGTCTAATGAGAGAAGAGATTCCAAGCAGCCTGATGGGTCTCATCAATCACCTTTCTACTTTGGAGGTGTACTACCAGTCAGGAGAAATGGCCACACAGGGGGAAGGTATGGAGCTAAATTGGGGCCATAGAGTTTGTTCAAACGAAAATAATTTGAACCTGAAAAATAAAAGTTTGTTCAAATGAAAAACATTTAAACCTGAAAAATTATTTTGAACCTGCCCAAAAAAAATGTGAAAATTGGAAAAAAAAAGTTTTGCAACTGAAAAAAAACAGATGTGAAACTGGAAAAAAAAAAAAAAAAAGTTCAAAACTACTTTTAATTCAAGTTTTTTTTTTTCGAACTAGCAGATTTTTTTTTCAGCTTCAAACTTCTGACCCTGTTCTGGCATGGGGGGCAGGGCCTCAGATCATGGGGGTGTGGAATCATGACTGACAGCTCAAGACAGCGGCTGAACAACATATTCCCAGCTGTTGCATTTAGGGACCGTGGAAACTGGAATTATCTGTAACACATCATCGATATTCTATATATATGTGATTGATTTTGAATTATAACATGCTTCACCGATAGAAGCAGCTTACGTGAATAAACGACGTGCATCTCAGAGGAGAAAATATGATCTTCACAGATTTGCACAGCATTTTAAGTCCGTGTTGGAGATTTCCCATGCTCTCAACATAAAGCAAAAGAACCGCCAGACTAAGCGGCAGGGATGAAACCAGATGCAAAATGAGCCGGTATTTTCCGAATATCCTTGCGTAATTAAGCCTGGACTTGTTTTCACATGGACTGGACTCAGGTTTCGGTTTCTGGTGCATTTTTGATTTAAACGTGTTTGGTCCTCATTTAGTGAAGTGACTCAGCCAGGGGCAAACTGGTGTACGGGGCAACTGGGGAAATCCCCGGCGGACCACTGGCTTTGTGGGACAATGGTACAAATCTCCGTTTGTGTCTATCATCCAGCAGAGAGGTGAGCAGTGCATCTATCTGCTATATATATATATATATATATATATATATATATTAATTATGCAAGGATATTCGGAAAATACCGGCTTGTTTTGCATCTGGTTTCATTCCTGCCACTTAGTCTGGCGGTTCTTTTGCTTTATGTTGAGAGCATGGGAAATCTCCAACACGGACTTAAAATGCTGTGCAAATCTGTGAAGATCATATTTTCTCCTCTGAGATGCACGTCATGTATTCACGTAAGCTGCTTCTATGGGTGAAGCATGTTATAATTCAAAACCAATCACATATTTATAGAATATTGATGATGTGTTACAGATAATTCCAGTTTCCACGGTCTCTGACTGCAACAGCTGGGAATATGTTGTTCAGCCGCTGTGTTGAGCTGTCAGTCATGATTCCGCACCCCCGTGATCTGAGGCCCCGCCCCCTATGCCAAAACAGGGCCAGAGGTTTGAAGCTGGAAAAAAAATCTGCAAGTTCGAAAAAAAAACTTGAATCTGAAAAGTAGTTTTGAACTTTTTTTTTTCCAGTTTCACATCTGTTTTTTTTTTCAGTTACAAAACTTTTTTTCCAGTTTTCAAATTGTTTTTGGGCATGTTCAAAATAATTTTTCAGATTCAAATTTTTTTCTTTTGAACAAACTTTTATTTTTCAGGTTTAAATGTTTTTCTTTTGAACAAACTTTTATTTTTCAGGTTCAAATTTGTTCCGTTTGAACAAACTGTATGGCCCCAATTTAGCTCCATAGAGGCAAATGGTAGGGAAAGGCATCAGGCTTTTAATCTCAATATGTTAATAGACTTTCAAGTTTGGTCTGTCTAAGTGGAACTTCATCCCTGATGTTAACAAACAAACAGCATGTACACAGGAGACAGAAGAGTCTCAGGAGCAGCCTGGCATTTCCACATTACACAGTTAATTTGTGTTGCACCTGAAACTAGGAGATCTAACAAGAGATTGTCAATATGCCCATAAGACCCAGTTAAAGGTTAGTAAGCACCAAGACAGCATCTCCACAGCTGCAAGTGCAGTATGAATCTTTATAAGTGTTTGGATCTTCTGTAACAGAAAATATCTATTTTTCACATACTTGAATGTAGTATAGTATACTTCAAAACAACAGAGGTCTGTATGTGCTGTCAAGTGAATAATCATTATGAAATCTTTAAAAGTATGTTGCAGACGTGGGTCAAAGGTAGATCACAATTTATCAAAATTCTTTGCCGTGATACTTCAGACAGTAATCATTATGGTTGCACATACAACTTAGATCTGCTGAGTAAATTTAATTGTTTTCTTTGGTTGAACTGTTGTGGTAATTCCATCAGACTTTCAAGTGTATTTTTTTATTCTGCTTATAGTCACAGAATACTTTTAAGGCATAAGCCAGCCAAAGGCAGAAAAGCTGGATCTTTACCTCTGACTGACTTGGGTGCTGGTTACTTTGTTCCTTCTTTACTTTGTATGTCTGCAGTTTCTCCCAATGGTTGTGTAAGTTAGGTCAGGAAAAAACGGTAGTGCCTGGGCATGGTGTGGGGGACCAGTGTAGCACAGGAGCGAACTGACTTTCAAAGGCTGTAGAGTACTTAGTGTCTTGTAATGTTAATGCCACTGTGATGAATTCACTGCTGCCAGCCAGGCATTGGCCAAGGTTTTTGCAGTAAACTTAGAGCATCCCATTCTTTGTAGTATCAGTGGCATGGTCTTTATTCACACAGTTGACCTTTGCCCTGTGGCTAATGATACCGTTCCCTCCTGTGATTGGCCAAGGTTGGGCAAAATAACTGCGACAAAGGAGAATGATATAAAGTTGTCTCTGGTTATTTCCTTGTTTTGTTGGGTGTAAATATTGTTGTTTTGCTTATTTCTGTGTTTAGTTTTTTGTTTTAACAGTAAACACAAAAAAACATAGAAATAAATTACAAATAAATGACAAATAGGTTATCAGTACTGCTCTTGTATTTTGATTAGCATTACCATAATGTGAGCGGAACAGCAGAAGCTTTGAATAAGTCATAGACAACTGGACATGCTTGCTACTACTGTTTACAACTGGTTCAATTTGCTGCCTAATATGCTGGCAAGAAGAAATTACAAAACATGTTCTTTCCATACATATTATGGGAGTTTAACATGTTAATAAGACCTGTATGGTGTCATGATAGATAATGTTAAATAAAATGAAATTGGATCTTTCCCACAAACGTTTCTGTTTGGCCATGATAAAGCTGCTGTCTTTTAATCATCTGGTTCCATAACAATTTTTATGGTATTCATCAGTAAGATTGTAATGGCTGTGAACATTCTCTTGTAATCTAGCTTTGTTTAGATGTATCTATTATTTTTATTATTCTTTTTTAGCATATTTTATTTTATTAGGGACTTTATTTTATTTTATTTTTTATAAAGTAAGTCCTTATTACATTTAAAAATGAGATCACTATTTTTGGTAGTTGCTATTATTTTAAATAATGCTTGGTTTAGTTCTTATTAAAAAAATAAAAAAAAACCTCACTCACTGATGAACACAAAAAATTAAGGGAATATTATATCTTATAATCTTAGTTTGTCCCAGTTTTATAGATACACTGTACAGTTTCAGTCAGCTTTGTATTTAGTTCAAGTAACTAAAGTTTTTTTCAATTAACTCAAGTTTTCTCTATTTCAGTCCAGTCCAGTAATTCTGTTAAGGTTAATTTCATCTTGTGTTAAATTTGAGTCTATTTTGATCATTTTGAACCTGACTGTAAAAAGTCTAAACATCTGTTAAAATATTTTTGTTTTACCATAGAGAACTGACCTAATATTATTATGGTAATGTTGAGGATCAGATTTGTCCTTGTAGTCTTTAATTATTGTGCACATATACTCTAATTTTTACAAAACATGAAACAGACATTTATTTCACAAAAAACGACAGACAAAATACAGACATTTGGCCACATGAAAGTTTAAAACACTGTTTGTAAAAGCATTGTGAAAAATTGAAGACGGGTCTATGAGCTTTCTTATGTTTATCTGTATTTTCAATACAGGTAGAACCTTTGCTATCTTTATATGATTTTTTGGAAAAGATTCTGGAAACCTTATTGAGATATAAGTTTGGCAATGATCATCAGAACATCAGACCTTTATTAGTGCTTTTAAGTTCCCTGAAAGATGCATTACAATGAAATCAGTCATTCCCATTCACACACATTCACACACTACTTACTTGCAGGGGTTGGACAATGAAACTAAAACACCTGTCACTTTAGTGTGGGAGGTTTCATGGCTAAATTGGACCAGCCTGGTAGTCAGTCTTCATTGATTCCACATTGCACCAGTAAGAGCAGAGTGTGAAGGTTCAATTAGCAGGGTAAGAGCACAGTTTTGCTCAAAATATTGAAATGCACACAACATTATGGGTGACATACCAGAGTTCAAAAAGAGGACAAATTGTTGGTGCACGTCTTGCTGGCGCATCTGTGACCAAGACAGCAAGTCTTTGTGATGTATCAAGAGCCACGGTATCCAGGGTAATGTCAGCATACCACCAAGAAGGACGAACCACATCCAACAGGATTAACTGTGGACGCAAGAGGAAGTTGTCTGAAAGGGATGTTCGGGTGCTAACCCGGATTGTATCCAAAATATATAAAACCACGGCTGCCCAAATCACGGCAGAATTAAATGTGCACCTCAATTCTCCTGTTTCCACCAGAACTGTCCGTCGGGAGCTCCACAGGGTCAATATACACGGCCGGGCTGCTATAGCCAAACCTTTGGTCACTCATGCCAATGCCAAACGTCGGTTTCAATGGTGCAAGGAGCGCAAATATTGGGCTGTGGACAATGTGAAACATGTATTGTTCTCTGATGAGTCCACCTTTACTGTTTTCCCCACATCCGGGAGAGTTACAGTGTGGAGAAGCTCCAAAGAAGCGTACCACCCAGACTGTTGCATGCCCAGAGTGAAGCATGGGGGTGGATCAGTGATGGTTTGGGCTGCCATATCATGGCATTCCCTTGGCCCAATACTTGTGCTAGATGGACGCGTCACTGCCAAGGACTACCAAACCATTCTTGAGGACCATGTGCATCCAATGGTTCAAACATTGTATCCTGAAGGCGGTGCCGTGTATCAGGATGACAATGCACCAATACACACAGCGAGACTGGTGAAAGATTGGTTTGATGGAACATGAAAGTGAAGTTGAACATCTCCCATGGCCTGCACAGTCACCAGATCTAAATAGTATTGAGCCACTTTGGGGTGTTTTAGAGGAGCGAGTCAGGAAACGTTTTCCTCCACCAGTATCACGTAGTGACCTGGCCACTATCCTGCAAGAAGAATGGCTTAAAATCCCTCTGACCACTGTGCAGGACTTGTATATGTCATTCCCAAGATGAATTGACGCAGTATTGGCCGCAAAAGGAGACCCTACACCATACTAATAAATTATTGTGGTCTAAAACCAGGTGTTTCAGTTTCATTGTCCAACCCCTGTACTTCTCTGTCAGAGTAATTTTATTTGCAAAACTTTTAACATAATTTGACATCTATTATTCTTAAAATGCACATCATTTCCTCATAATCCCTTTTGTTTCCAATAGGTCTGTTTTGAACGCTTCAATTCTATTTTTATTCACCAAGAATCAATAAGGTGGTCTTAGTGGGATCCACCTTAAAGGCATTGTCTGTTGAGTGTCATGTTATCATTGTCAGGTCAGTGAGGTTCATAAGTCAGTCAGAACCTTGGTCATTTGGTCTGTGCTCATAATGTTTCATAGACCCAGCCTATGATTAGTTAGCAAAACTTACACCTATAGGAGAAAAATTTATTGTTAATGAATCAGCTGCATTTCCTAGGAACACTGTCTTCCTTCTGGATGAGCATCACCTGTTGAAAAACTTTCATCATTGTTTGTTTCACATATTCAATCAGATCTTTATATTATACCAGTAGGTGAAGTTGTTAGTATCTCATGTAGACTGACATATACTGTTGCATTTGGAGAGGATCTCAGATTAAATAAACATAGTTAGAGCTTCAATCCAGGTTAATTTTGTGTCTGCAGACTTTAGCCAATTTTTCTTTTTTTATACATAAAGAGCAAGATTCAAAACATTTTCAAAAGGCAGATTGTGGCAGAATGTAGACAAAACTGCTTATTGATTGACAAAATAACATTCAAGCACACAATCACCATATCAAAGGCTCTATCTACTTCTAGAGAATCACATACAATTCTGGGGGCCGATTTTGGCCCACGGACCTGGAGTTTGACACATTCAGGGTAGAGTTACAATCTTCATCTCTCAGCAGAGACAGGCTTCTGCCATTTGTGCATAAGTTTTATCCTTGTTTTCAGGCAGCTGCATCTCTTTGTCAAGGTCGTTTCACAGAACTGTAATTTAACTTCTCTCAACGAGGAAAAAATCAAGAATGCACACAATCTGAGCCAAATATAGAATTATTTCCCTGTAAAATGAATCTTTTACATTTTATAATGGTATCGTTGGTAGTATAACACCATAGAAGGATTTTTTAAAGCACCTATTTCTCACTAATGCTTGCCTACAAGATCTTTTACTCTCAGATTACTTCTTTAACAACATTCTGTTCTCCCTTCTCTAGTCATTGTTCACTGGGTTGTCCAGTTGGACAGTTTTTTAGCCCATTGTCCATGTTGTCCACATTGTCACCTCCTCTTTTAACTTCCTTTACCACGTCCTCTAAAACCACCTCTTAGTCTTTATAATTTGGGGCTACCTTGGTATTCTAAACTGGGATGGGTGGCGGTCTGCCCCCCTTTTTTGTTTTCAGTTAAGCTGAAAGGTTTTTTTTCCTGTGCTTTTCTTAAGGCCTCAGTATTATGGCTGTCAGTTAAAGGCTGCTCTTGCTGTTTTTTTTATTCATCTTTTTGTTTTAATCTGTTTATCAACTGTGTGCACGCAGGGACTGAGAGGTCCCCTTTGAAATTATAATCTGGCAATGTTTTTACTGTCTCTGGATCTTTTGAATGCATAATCTCCAGTTTAAGATCCTCTATAGTTTTAGGATTTCAGTGGTAATTAAGTTACCTGAAAATCCTTATTTTTTAATGCCACCGTTTACATATTTCTCCGGCCCCCTTCACATAACTTTCCATGAACTTCACATCTCCTTCAAAGTTATTGCCCATTTTCTTTTTGTTTTTATTTGCAAATATATATATATATATGTGTATCCTCATTAGAAGTTCACTGGCATGAGATTTTGGAGAGGACACTAACACACCCTTCTACTGCGTGCTAATCATGCAGCGGTGTTAGTTTTCAGGGATGAAACCCATCCTTTATCTCCTTAATCGTCGGTACGTCCTTCTTTTCAGGCAAAACAAAAAACACAGGACCAGTAGAATCTTTCTAGGATTCTTGTAAAATACTTAGTCCTCCAGTCATACACAGTTCATTCATACACGGTTGATTGCAGCCAACTCTAACCTAGTTTATATTTTAAACCCTTTTTAGATGTAAATGCCACTTAATATTCAGTTTTTATCCTATTTCATTACGGCGAAATATTAACCTGACGTCTTCCTATTTCATTACGGCGAAGTATTAACCTGACGTCTTCCTATTTCATTACGACGAAATATAACCAAATGTCTCACCTCTGTGTCAACAATGACGAATGTGATGATCAGGAACCCTTAGGCACCACCTGGCGTCGAGCGCAGTTATACACCACCGGCCTGGCACGACTTCACGTTCCAGGACTTTGTCCTGCCCGTCCTGGCGGACAGCTGTCAGCTGACTTTTGGTGTCGCTCCTCTCGGTGTCAGCCGATGTCCTCAGGGCCCTGGCCAGTCACTGTTGAAAATAAAACTGGTTTTAGTTTTAAGTTCTCCGGCTCGAAGGACCAAGTTAATGTCAGAGTGGAATGAGTTGATCAAGTCAAACCACAGATGAACAACAGAAAGTGAGACAGAGACTCTGTTTTACTCGCTGCAAGGGCAACCACACACGAGGGTGTGAGCTACAAGTGTGATTACCTCAGCTCCGTTTATTTATACATTAGAGTGTACAGACATATCAGATGGGTGTGTGACATTTACAAGTTTCAGTTGGGGAGTGGAAACAGGGACAGTTGGTACTGCCTTCGGTTATTGCAAGACCAGCTGCACACAGACCAAGATAACAATGGAGTACAGCCAGACACTGGGTCACATCTGCATGTGACTGTTAGAATAGGGAAGAAATGCAGGTGAACCTAATTAGTGAACATTAATGTATATATACTCAACCTAACACATGTAGTCTAGTTTTAGCATTTGTTTCAATTAGGTGTTTTCATTGCTGGAGTATGGTCAGATGTTTTGCTATAAAGACTCTTATATAGGGCTGCACAGTGGCGCAGTTGGTGGCACTGTTGCCTTGCAGCAAGAAGGGTTCGACTCCCGCCCAGGGGTCTTTCAGCATGGAGTTTGTAGGTTCTCCCCGTGCATGCGTGGGTTCTCACCGGGTACTCCGGCTTCCTCCCACACTCCAAAGACATGCCTGTTAGGTTAATTGGTCTCTCTAAATTGCCCTTAGGTATGTGCATGGTTGTTTGTGTGTTGCCCTGCGATGGACTGGCGACCTGTCCTGGGTGGACCCCGCCTCCTGCCCATAGACTGCCGGAGATAGGTACCAGCTTCCCCACGACCCACTATGGAAGAAGCGGTGTAGAATATGACTGACTGACTGACTCTTATAAGGCATTTGTTAAGGCTTTGTCTTGGTCTCAGTTCATCCCTGTAGTCAACTGAGAAACAGTAACATTCCCAAACAATACACTAATGGTAGCATGGAGTCCTCAGGCTCTGATTTGTCTGTGCCATTCATGTATTTTTTTTCCTGGTTTTGCTTTGTGTGTAACTTTAAAAGGTTGTGTGGTTGAAGATAAATTTCCTCTCTTTAGGTCTCCACTTTCTCTGCAAGACCAAAAATGTTCTCATATTGTAGTTCAAAGTAATGCTGCTGCTGGCATTTCTTCGAATGCTTTTTTGACTTGGATGAGGTAAGGTAAATTTCAGTTTTGACCAATATGAGTTTCCATACAAGGGCATAAACCGCCACTGTTAATTTCATTCTTCCTCTTCACATTGCGTTCCCAGCATTATTTAGAAAATAAAAATAATCAGAGATGGACAAGTGCAGGGAGCTGGTGGATCGCTTTGTGGTATAGTGTGGAAACAGTAATCTCATCTTGAGGTGACTAAAACAAAGGGAATAATTGTAGATTTTAATAGAAACAGGAATAGGTCAAACAATATTTCCCTCATGTGAGAAGAGGTGGAGGTGGTGGAGGAGTACAAATACCTCGGTGTTCACCTGGACAATAGACTGGAGTGAAGATGCAACTGTGAAGGCATCTACAAGAAAGGACAGAGCAGACTGTACTTCTTGAAGAAGCTTAGGACCTTTGGTGTTTGCAGCAAGATGCTGCATATCTTCTATAAGTCTGATGTGGAGTGTGATCTCTTCTACCATCATCTGCTGAGGCAGCAGCATCAGAGGCAGGGACCTAAAAACGCTGCACAAGCCAATAAAGAAGGCTGGCTCTGTTCTGGGGACTCCTCTGGGGATGATTGTGCAAAAGAGGGTTCTTCATAAAATGAAGAACATTATGGAGAACCCTGAGCATTTTCTTAATGAGACTGTTGTACAACAACAGAGTGTCTTCAGTCAGAGGGTTCTTCAAATCTGCTGGAAGACAGACCGCTACAGGAGATCCTTCCTGCCCACAGCCATCAGCATCTACAACGGCTCTTTGAAGAAACCTGCATAATATGAGCTACAACATTTAATGTCCCTTTGGGAATACTAAATTATGTTTGAATTGAATCAACTAAAATTAAGCTCTAGCGCCCTGGCTAATGTCTTGAGCTGTTTCTTCAATACTCTCACAGGTTCTTTCTTCATTATGCCATCTATTTCTACTGCTTATTCCATAGTGGGTCACAGGGGAGCTGGTGCCTATCTCCAGCAGTCTATGGGCAAGAGGCAGGGTACACCCCGGACAGGTCGCCAGTCCATCGCAGGGCAACATACAAACAACCATGCACACACTCATTCATACACCTAAGGGCAATTTAGAGAGACCAATTAACCTAACAGGCATGTCTTTGGACTGTGGGAGGAAGCCAGAGTACCTGGTGAGAACCCACACATGCACAGGGAGAACATGCAAACTCCATGCAGAAAGACCCCTGGCTGGGAATCGAACCCAGGACCTTCTTGCTGCAAGGCAACAGTGCTACCAACTGCACCACCGTGCAGCCCGTCCTGTAAATGTAATGATGGTTATTCTGGCCAAAGATTTCAGTTTTTGTTTCATCAGCCCACAGGACATCTCTCTAAAAATTAAGATATTTATCTCTCTGTGCATTTGCAAACTGCAATCTCGCTTTTTATATTGCTTTTGGTGTAATGGCCTCTTCCTCTCACAGTGGCCTTTCAGCCCATGTTGGTACTAGACTCACATTAATATGGAAAATGAAACTCTATTAGCCGCTTCAGCCAACATGTTCACAAGGTCTTTTGTTTTTGTTCTGGTTTTGATTCACATATTTCGCACCAAAACATGTTCATGAACATGAACATTAAATGTCATAAAAATGCCTAAGAAGAACCATTAAATTTAGTATTTAAAATCAACACCAGAGAGCAATTTAGCCTTTTTTAGACAACAATTCTGAAAGGATATAGTGCTTTATCAAACAACAGAACCTTTTTCAGTGAAATCAAGGGCAAAACAGAATGAATCAGAGCTGTTACAAATAGGGACCTAGCTTATCACTTTGTATTCTGTTTCCTATTACCCTGAATGTAAAATAAAATGTTTCCAGTATTTTGAAGAACTGTTTTCCAAGGAATCAAGACATCATATAGAATGCTAGAGAAAAGGAAATAGTAATTAAAATGACCTCTAACATAGCAGTAGGATCTCTCTCCTTCTAAGCTAATCATAGATTCAAACAATAATTTAAAAGCCTGGATAATTTGAAAAGTGTTATGATTCTGGTCCATCTGCCTGCTCTGCTCTCACTCATGCAATCAACTCATCTGATTCACCTGTCTGCTGCAGCGCTGCTGCACAATCACCATCATGCCACACACCTGTTGAGCTACAGTTATATACAGCCCTCTAACAGGCAGACGGTGCCAGATTTTCAAAAACATTTGTGATCAGTTATCCAGCGTTCCTTCCTAACTGATCTTGTTCTCTGACCTTGCCTTGCCTCACGGATTTTGCCTGCCTGCCTGCTCCTTGTCTGATGGATTGGATTTTGATTTCAGTTTTCTGCCTCTGGTTTTCTGCCTCTGCCTGCCCCTTGTCTGACGACTCTAGCCCTGGAATTCGACCCTGTTTCTGTCCCTGGATTTACGCCTCAGCCTAGCCACTGATTTATTCAGCCTGAGCCCGCCTGGCTCTCAAGTCCGCCTGGAATTATCGTCAAGAGGACAATCAAAGGTCTCTGTGTTCCTGTCACAGCTTCAGCTGATTCTCTGGAGGATTAGTATCAGTAGGCAATCCGACTTCAGTCTGTTGGATGCTTCCTCATTAACTGTCTGGATCACTTCCTCCTCTGGATTCTGTGCCTCATCCCCAAACTGAGAAGGTTAGTGGCTTTATCTAACTCTTTGCAAACCCTGAGTTTTATTCAGCCACTAACTAGTCTCTTTGTCCTCAGTGGTTCCTGGATGCTGACTGCTGTTCTCCTGCTTTCTGATCCTGAGTTACTGAATAAACCTTTTAACTCATCACTTTGTGTTTGGCTGAATTTGAGTTCCCTGTCTCTGGTCGTGATAGTAAAATCTGGCCAAAAGATGGACCCATCGCCAGCACAGCAGTGGCACACTAATGTTGATCACTCTATTGCCCATCTAGATTCCGGCATGAGGGAAATAATTTCTATGCTGTGCTCCATGACTCCTGCCTCCATGCCAGCACCCTCACAGCCAGTTTCCCACAGAGTTCCTGATCTTTTCGCTGTGGTAAGAGAACCTAGACTCACGCCTGCTGAGCTGTTTAAGGGAGATCCTGACCAGTGCCGTGCTTTTCTTACTCAGTGGGAGATTCATTTTGAGCTTCAGCCTTGTTCGTTCCCTTCTGAGCGGTTTAAGGGGGCGTTTGTTATTTCCCTGCTATCTGGAAAGGCTAAGCAATGGGGCACTGCTGAGTGGCAAAATGGTTCGGTCACATGTGCTTCTTATTCTGCATTCTCCAAGGAGCTTATCAGGGTTTTTGATCCAGTTCTTTCTAGTCGTGAAGCTGCCAGAGGTTTACTCTCCATTAAACAGGGGAGAGAGAATGGTCACATCATATATTGACTTTCATTTGTTGGCATGTGACAGTTTCTGGAATGAGCAGGCTCAAATGGATGCTTTCATGCAAGGTCTTAATGAGAACATCAAGGATGAACTGGCTACCCAGGACTACCCTGCCTCCCTTCATCAACTTGAGGACCTAGCAACCCGCATCGATTTACGGCTCACAGAAAGGAGGGAGAGGCTTCATAGGGAGGCTAAACCCTCCTCAGCTCACAGTCCTGTTCCCCACCTAGAACCCAAGGGTCTTCCACCCCCTTCTGATCACTGTTATGACCTGGAGCCCATGCAATTGGGTCGTTCAAATATTTCTGCGGGGGAGCGTGATCAACAAAGGAAGAACAACTTGTGTTTTTATTGTGGTGGACAGAGTCATGTTGCCTTCAAGTGTCCATTAAAAGCCCAGGCTCAGTAGAGGTGAGGAGAACTCTACTGAGCTGTGTCAACTGTCTGTCTCCTCATGCTCATTTCCTGCAACCATTCAAGTGTCTTCTACTTCTCATCAGGTGTCAGTGGACATTGAGGAGACATACCCCGATTTGTCTTAGGTGCCTCCCAAATATCATGCTTTTAAGAAGGTTTTCAACAAGTCCAGAGCCACGGCACTTCCACCCCACAGACCCTATGACTGTGCCATTGAGCTCCTACCAGGCACATCTCCCTCTAGGGGTCAATTGTATTCATTGTCTGGACCAGAGAACCAAGCCATGAGGAAATATGTCGATGAGTCACTTAAAGCTGGTTTAATCAGACCCACTTCTTCTCCAGCAGGGGCAGGCTTCTTCTTTGTGGGGAAGAAGGATGGTTCCTTGAGACCATGCATCGACTACAGGGGACTAAACGACATCACCATCAATAACCGATACCCTCTAACACTAATGAACACTGCTTTTGACCAGATTTAAGGCGTCAAGATTTTCTCCAGGCTAGATTTGAGAAACGCTTACCACCATGTCCGCATCAAGGAAGGGGACGAATGGAAGACGGCATTTAACACTCCCACTGGTCACTATGAGTACTGTGTAATGCCTTTTGGTTTAACCAATGCCCCTGCAGTGTTTCAGGCATTGGTGAATGATGTCCTGAGGGACATGGTTGGACAATTTGTTTTTGTTTGCCTTGACGACATTCTGATTTATTCCCAGGATCTGGAAACTCACAGAAGTCATGTTCCAGCCGTTCTCCTCCATTGTCTTCAAAATCATCTGTTTGTCAAAGCTGAAAAGTGTGAATTTCACACCACCACCACTTCATTCCTAGGATTCATCATCTCTCCAGACCAAGTCATAGTGGACCCTTCCAAAGTCAAGGTGGTCTTGGAATGGCCTTCTCCTACCAATCGCAAATAGCTTCAAAGGTTTCTGGGGTTTGCTAACTTTTACAGACGTTTCATCAGAAATTATAGCCTCGTAGCAGCCCCTCTCAATGCTCTCACTTCGTCTAAGACAAAGTGTGTATGGAACGAGATGGCAGAAAGAGCTTTTGTCAAGCTCAAAGGTTTATTTACATCTGCTCCTATTCTACGGTCCCCTAACCCTGGTAAACAGTTCATAGAGGAGGTTGATGCCTCTAACACTGGGATTGGAGCAGTCCTAAGCCAAAGAAGTTCTGATGACCGTATTCACCCATGTGCCTTCTTTTCTAGGACTTTGTCCCAAGCAGAGCGCAATTATGATGTGGGGGACCGAGAACTGCTGGCTGTCAAGTTGACTCTCGAGGAGTGGAGGCATTGGCTAGAGGGGGCTAAGGAACCGTTTCTTGTTTGGACATATAAGAACCTAGAGTACCTGAGATCAGCGAAGCACCTTAATCCCAGGCAGGCAAGGTGGGCTTTATTTTTTGGAAGATTCAACTTCTGTCTTTCAGACCTGGAGTCAAAATGGCAAACCAGACGCCCTGTCCAGAATACAGGAACCCTCCGAGTCACAGGCCTCTGGGGAGGATGAGTTTATTCTACCAGAATCAGTGAGACTCTCTGTCACCAGGTTGGAGTTGGAAGGAGAGGTTAGGGATGCCACCAAAGACCTCCCTATCCCGACTTCATGCCCACCTGACCGGTGTTTTGTCCCGGAGCGTCTCGTACCCAAGGTACTTAATTCATGCCATAATTCACGTCTGGTCTGTCATCCTGGTATCAGCAGGATGTTGCAGATGGTCCTGACTCAGTTTTGGTGGCCATTTCTCATCAAAAATGTTACAGATTACATCGCAGCCTGTACTCAGTGTTCTCAAGCCAAGTCTTCTCGTTGCCCTCCTGCTGGACTCTTGCATCCACTACCAATTTCCTTGGGGCAAATGTCCCCCATTTCCCCCAAGGAAATGGGGGACATTCTGGTACGTGATGTTTTTCGCCTTCACGGCATACCCACAGACATTGGCTCAGACAGTCACGTTTCTGGAAAGAGTTTTGTTCCTTGCTGGGGATTAGTTAGTTTGTCCTCAGGATTTCACCCACAGTCAGATGGACAGACTGAGAGGGCCAACCAGGAGGTGGAGACCAAATTTCGCACACTATATGAGTCAGACGCAACAAAATGGTCTCAAAATTTACCCTGGGTTGAATATGCTGTCAACACCCTCCCGGCTATTGCCACGGGGTTATCCCCTTTCCAAGTTGTGTTTAGTTTTCAGCCACCCATGTTCACAGTCCAGAAGAAAGAAGCTGAGGTTCCCTCTGCTTAGGCCGCTGCCATAAGATGTCAGCGCATCTGGAGAAAGGCAAGAAGGTCTATGATCAGGATGTCGGAGGTGCAGGGACGCACAGCAAATCGTCGGAGAGTCCCTGCTCCAAGCTACCAGGTGGGACAGAAGGTTTGGGTGTCTACCAAGGACCTCCTGCTCCTGGTTGACTCCTGTAAGTTGGCACCTCGTTTTGTGGGACCTTTTCCCATATCCAAGGTCATCAATCCTGTGGCTGTTCGTTTATGTCTGCCTCGTGCCATGAGAGTTCAACCTACCTTCCACGTGTCCTGGATCAAGTCCTATGTGGTGTCCCGTCTCGGGTATATATATCAGACTATATATAGACTATACCAATCAATAGAGGAGGAAGGCATCCTATTGGGAATATTTAAATCCACAGATTCTCTATTTACTCAAATACAATCAATGTTAATACCTGATTGGTCAACCCACATACATTTTCTGCATATTTTCCACATAATTCTCACTTCTTCCAAACATACACACATACACACGAGAAGATAACTAATTAACAGCAGCTGTCACACTGGGAAAACAAAGAGGAGACAATATTATCCCTGAAAAGTCATGGACAGATTTTATGACTCATCATTTATATACAAATACAGAAAAAGAAAACTGAAAAAAAAAGATTAATTATGTGCTTTTTCCTGTAAGTGTACACACTAAAATACCACCTTTTTTAGTCCAACCTGCACAAAGGTTCCAGGGCTGACCTCTGTGACAATCAACTGTTATGAAACCCAATCAACAACTGACAAATGTGCACTACCTGCAAAACAGATGTTCTTTAATGTAACAGCATGAAGGCAAGCTTCTGATGGCAAAGTCAAACTCTGTATAAACCCACAAAAAACAGCAACCAAGCTGTGAGTTTATAAAAAAATTACTTGCTTTTCAATAGAAAACATATCTACTTGACCCTCTGTCACAAAACATAACTGGCATTGCTTATTCAAAAAAGGGTTTTGGTTAGGTGGTAAATTTTAAAATTTGTATTTAAGATGACTTAAATCTAAGGACACACTGTTTAAATTTAAATTTAAGACCGGCACAGGTTTTAAATAGCTTACAAAAATAAAAGTTCATGACACAATTACATCTTCAGTTGTACTCAGTGGGCTTGGGTTTAGTCTTTTAATAGGGTCTTGGTTGGGGGCCCAGTTTGAAATCTTGAATTTAGGACAACTTACATTTAAGACAATGCTACTATGTGTTTACCGTGTTGAGTTGTACTCAATGGCTTTGACATGGTTATTAAACAGAGGTTCTGATTGGAGGCTTAGTTTGAAACATAAAAATACCTGAATTTAAGAGAACTTACATTTAAGATGAAATTAAGATTAAACTCATGTGAGTTTTCAAAGTTTGAAATGCTAAGAATGTAAAGGTCCATTTGTCATGAAACAGTCAAACGTTGGGTTGTTCTGAGTGACTTGGTACTGGTCTTGATTGGAGGCTCAGATTAAAACCTTGTGGAAGCTCATGGAAACATTTTCCTTTCTTTCAATTTAAGCATAAAGGCATTTTTTATGTACACATACCAAACAACACCACAGCACTTAAACCATGTCTAGATAAATTCACATACTGGATATATAGCGTTGATTTAAAATGGTAAGACATTCTAGAGCTCAGGTTTCTTAAAAATAGCTCAAATCCACTCCCCACTCGCTTGACCCCTCGCCTGCTGGCCTTCACCTCGTTTGTGGATTTCGTTTTGTGCAAAGTCTTTGATGACACTGTTACAGGCAGTGCTGACTACTGAAACCCACCTGAAAATCTAAAATATGCCTTGAAGTCAGATTTTATTTGGATTCATAGGAGCCAGTACATGAAGGGTTATTAGAATAGCTGATCTAAAATTAAATGGGACTTGAAGACATTTGACTAAACAATGCATTGTTTTCTTAGATATTCCTAGAAAATCTGTTGAAACACCATACAATTACTGGTGCTTCATCACTTTTAAAACTTTTTAGGCATTTAATTTCTATAGTAATGTTAAACACATTGATGATGATGGTCATATACCATATTACAATCTCTCCAGCCTAAAAGATCTGACTGTTCTGAATGTTCTGAATTTGGGTCAAAAATCTAAATGAAATTTATGAAACATTTTGGAGGATACATTTTATGTATTTATGTACTTGAGGAAAAAATTATTTTGTTCATAATTTTAGTTGGGCTTTCATAAGAATAGTAGGGTTTTCATAGTTTATGTTTTCTCAACCAATCAAAGAAACATAATGTAACTCAAAGTTGGGATTTTAGATGATGTATCATTGGTTACATGAGCATTTGCAGATGTGTTGGTCTAATAATAAGATGTCCCTTATTTTCCCATTATTTTTCTCATTCTCCTCATGCCAACACAGTTAAACAAGGAACTGGCCTCCAGTAAAATATTATTGGATTAACTATTGTATATAAGTGAGTGATCACAGGATATGTGTATTAACTTTTGTCACCAATTAAATTCACTTTCTATTTTTTTCGAGCATCACTTTAAAAAAGAGTGATCTCAGAGCAACTTCATGACAAAACGAAATTAATGTCCTTTAAATATAGCTCTATTTAATTTAAGAGAATCTAAAAGAATAAAAACTCTAATGTTCAGAATCTGTGTGCAATGAAATGTATCAGTTCTTTAGAACCCACTGACATAGTGCACTGGTGGAGGAGCAAGCCCAGACAGAACAGCCTGAGTAATGAAGATGGATGCATTCTGTTATCAGGCATCCACTTAGTGGGGCCTGATGTAACCTTAAACATTGAGGATAGCTCAGTTGCACAAAGAATCTAATTAATGAATAGCCGCCATAAAAGAGGTTGAGGCAAGTGTGCATTTGCAGATGAATTCCAGACGCTAATCAAACATTGTTTAAGTGGTTTGGTTTGTCTCCGGAGCAAAGCCATATTTGCCCAGGACTTAAGGCAGTGTTTGCAGGCAGGCTTAATGACTGCATGCATCTTTTAGTGTTTTTATGCATGACTATGTGTTTTTATTCTTGTTTTTTTTAGTGTTGTATATAGTGCTAAACCTAAGTTGAAAGCTGTGTTAGTTTAGATTTATTACATTAGGGGTTTATTACTGTGGGATCATGCTGCATTTAGCAGGAGGTCTTCTTATGGGAACTTTATATTGCACTTTAGCTCTGTAACTCAAGATATATTTACTATTTAAAGCTAAGGACACAATATATGGTAGGTTTTTAACACACCAGCTAAATATAGACTGCTAAAGATTAGGCAGCTAATTGTGTGAAACTATCTCTATAAAAGGAAAGGTAAGTACTTTTAGTGGTTAATTCAATTCAATTCATTTCAGTTTATTTATATAACGCAAATTCACAACACATGTCATCTCAAGGCACTTCACAACAGTCAGGTTCATACATTCCAATTAATCCTAACCATTGAACAGTGCAGTCGGATTCAGTTATTTATTCAAATTGGATAAAAAGTTTTTCTATCTAAGGAAACCCAACAGATTGCATCCAGTCAGTGACTTGCAGCATTCACTCCTCCCGGATGAGCATGTAGAGACAGTGGACAGTCACTGGCGTTGACTTTGCAGCAATCCCTCATACTGAGCATGCATGTAGCGACAGTGGAGAGGAAAACTCCCTTTTTACAGGAAGAAACCTCCAGCAGAACCAGGCTCAGTGTGAGCGGCCATCTGCCACGACCGACTGGGGGTTTGAGAGAACAGAGCAGAGACACAAAGAGAACAAAGAAGCACTGATCCAGGAGTACTTTCTATGGGAAGGAAAAGTAAATATTAATGGATGTAGCTCCTTTAGTCGTTTCATCTAGAAAGAAAGAACAGATAAACTTTGAGACAGTTTTCAAGGTTAGAGTCTGAAAGAGAGCACATATAATTAGTTACAGTAAAAGCTCAGTCAATTGCCATGTCTAGGAGAGAGAAAGGGTTAAACACTGAAAGTCAGGGCTATGTGGATCATCTGTAGAAGGAGAGCATTAAGTTGTTACCAGCAGAAGCTTGGACGATTCCCCTCTCCAGAAAGGTGTCACAGGTAGACAAAGAGTCAGGCCAGGTGTAGCTTCTAGGAAGAGAAAAGAGACAGAACAAAGTTAAAAACTGAAATAAGAGCAAATAATGCAATGTATTGGAGAGTAGAGTGAGAATGTAGCGAAGAGGGTGAAAGTGGTCATTATGTCCTCCAGCAGCCTAAGCCTATAGCAGCATAACTACAGAGAAAGCTCAGGATAACCTAAGCCACTCTAACTATAAGCTTTATCTAAAAGGAAAGTTTTAAGTCTAGCCTTAAAAGTAGACAGGGTGTCTGCCTCACGGACTAAAACTGGGAGCTGGTTCCACAGGAGAGGAGCTGATAACTAAAGAACCTGCCTCCCATTCTACTTCTAGAGACTCTAGGAACCACCAGTAAACCTGCAGTTTGAGAACAAAGTCCTCTGTTAGGAACATATGGAACAATCAGATCTCTGATGTATGATGGAGTTAAACCATTAAGGGCTTTATATGTGAGGAGGAGAATTTTAAATTCTATTCTGGATTTAACAGGGAGCCAATGAAGGGAAGCTAAAAAGAAATATGATCTCTCTTTTTAATTTTCATCAGAACTCTTGTTGCAGCATTTTGAATCAGCTGAAGGCTGAACCCCTGTGTTAAGTAGTTTGCAGAACCACCTTTCGCCAGCTTTGCACAGTTAGAGACTGAGATCTTTGCTCATACTTCTTTGCAAAATAGCTCAGCCTTAGTCAGTCTGAACAAAGAGCCTCTGTGGACATACATTTTCAAGCCCTGCCAAAAATTTGTAGTTAAATTAAAGTTTAGGCCCATCTGACACAATAATATATTAGGATCTAAAACATTGTCACTGTTGTGGCTCTGGCTGTATGCTTAGAGGTGTTGTGGCTCTGGCTGTATGCTTAGAGGTGTTGTCCTGCTGGAAAGTAAAACCTCTGCCCTCATCTCGAGTCTTTTGCAGCCTCTAACAGATGTTCTTCCTCCATTGCTCTGCATTTGCTCCACCCTTCTTCAGATCAACTCTGACCTGTTTCCCTGTCCCTGCTGAAGTAAAGCACCCCCACAGCATGATGTGGCCACCATGTCCACCGAGAAGTGGACATGGTATTTTCAGACGATGAATTAAAGAGTCTTCTTTGAGATGTTTAAAGTTTAACTTAACCCCTCCACAACTTTGTCCTAGACATGTCTGCTGGTCTTCTTGGTCTTCATGATGTTTGTTTACTAATGTTCTATAATAAACTTCTGAGGCCTGAAACAAACTAGCCTAAATTTATACTGAGACTAAATTAAACACAGATGGATGCTTTTTATTAATTAGGTGACTTTTCAATGCAATGTTGTGCAATGGATTTCATATAAAGATGAAAGAGTAAAAAGACTGTAAACATATACACCACTTTCTAGCTCTAAAGACAGGTCAGACGAGTCCCTGACCTGTCCCTAGTTCTAGGGACAGGTCAGGGACTTGTCCCCAGCTCTATACATGTCAGAATAGAGCTAGATTGTATGAGCCCAACTAAATGGGTTTACTAACTTAAAAATATATAATTTTTTATTTTTAAATTCCTGAAAACCTATTTTATCATTCCTCCTTTAGTTCACAAATGTTATTTTGTGTTTTTAAATTAGACCTATGACCAGAGTGAATGTGAGATGATAAGATGATCTTCCTATCTTTTATTCAGTACCTACTACAGAGGAGTTCTCCATGGCGTTCAGTGAGCTTCCAGTGGCAGATGTGGCTTGTCCTGTTTACCGTGATACTTTTGATGGGACTGGTACCTTTCGTTGTTTACTGCCTGATGACCGCCTTCAGCAACCCTCCTCCTCCTATCATTTTTAAATTGGCAGCAGCCTCTTTTGGTTTCCTGACAGAGCTTCTGCTCATAATGTGAGTATATTAAAAATACTACCTAGGGGACTAATTATCAGTTCACAAAACGAGCAATTTTTATTACATTTTTTTTATCAATATCTCTGATTTAGAGGTTCTCTGCTCAGTCTAGAATGATCCTTCTCCAGCTTGATCAGTATTTTAGATTTTGAGCAGGGTTGATCACATGCATTCCAGACTCAGGGTTAGTAGTTTGCAAACTTTAGCTTTGTTAGTGGTCAGTTATATTCACAAGTATTTATTTTTTTTTCCATTTCAAGTCAAGTCTCAAGTCATTAGAGTCTCTAATGACTGAAATAAATACGTTCTCATTAAATGCACGCCATCTAGTCCAACAATAAAACTGCATTACTATTGGTTAAGATTTCGAGTCCTGTACTGTAAGACCTGTCAATCCCTGTTTTCATATTGTCTTCTCTGTATAACGCACAAATTAAACCTTTATTTAAATATTTTATTGTCAAGTCTAAACAGCAGACATGTTCCAAGGTACACCATAAGTTTCCACACAATGAGCAAGAAAACATTTAGTGAGTGAATGAGAGAAAATGTTCATTTCTGAATTATCAGAGCTGGAAGCAGTTTTATTTTCATAAGCTGGAGTCTTTGTGAAGACACAACTAGGTTAACAGTGTGAGAAGATGCCTGAGTTAAGTTACGTTTATTTTGTTCTGCTTCAAGTTAATAGAGCATTCAGTTGGAGTGTCTGTGTGTTCATTAATATGAAGCTACAGCTAACATGAACAGATTTTTAGCCCATAGTTCAGGAACCTCACTGGATAATAAATCAAATGCACCCTTTTTACTGGACACATGCAGGACATCAGCTGTCACAGCTGTGGTGTGTAGCTTACATTCTGGCCTGCTTTAACTCCTCATTACATAAGATAAAGATTAGCAATGGGACTTCAGTCTCAGACAACAAGTTATCAAATTTCCAGTCATTGTTCTTTCAACTTAAATATGGCTCAAACCAGAGTCTTAAACCCCAGTCTGTCAAAGATTACGGTTCAGGAGCAACATGCAGACAGGGGTTCGGGAGCAGCATGATGACTCAGAAGGTTCCTTTAATTAAACAAGACAGCAAACTTACAGAGCCAGGATCCGAGAGTGAACACAGGAACCAGACATGTGTTTCTTTGTTATCTACCTCCATGTTTGGTGACAAACAACAAAGACCAACTGGGGGCTTAAAGAGTAAATGAAACAAGGTGGATGCAAGGGGCTAAATGAGGAGGTACAGGTGAATGGGATCTAATAAATATCTGGTGGCTCTGGTTGAGGGAAGGACAGAACAGAGGAACACAGGGAGGTGATCTAACAAAATATAATTGTACATAATGCAAGAAATAACAGCAAAAAGAACATTAAGAGTAGAATAAGTAAACTAAAGCTTTTAAAACAGCCAGATCATGACAGAGTCACAATCTCTGCAAACAAAAATTCAGGATTACTGAGTTGACAAATTGTTTTTATCCAGCCTGTAAATGTTTTCCTGATTTCTCAAAATACTTTCAAAAATAATTTAGAAGTAGTGGAGGATTTCTTTAAAGCTTTTGAGACTTCAATGCAACATATCACCTGAAGAGTTACTTCGTTTTTTACTTCAAAATAAGAGTCTCAAACAAAGACACAGTGCCAAGCTTAAAGCGCATGCCTTCAGGCTAATGCCAGCTTACAATTAGTTTAATAGACAAAGTCACATGCTGAGCACAAATAAATGGTGCTTCACACAAAAGACTTCACTTTGAGGAGAAATATAATGTTTTAATATTGCGTAAAATTGTGTTACACCTCTAATAATCATATTAATCAGCCATCAAACTGGTATATTGGTAGGGTTATTTAAAGGTACCTTGAACACACCTTAGTATGTAAAGGATACTTATTCATAAAATGAGTGTGAAGATTTACGCAGTATCTTTCTCATCCAAAGAACTCTGAAAAGAAATAAATACATTTCTGATCCCCAGTCACCATTGTCTGTCTATTTTAGCTGTAGTATATCCCTCATTTTGATGTTGCTAACCGGATTGATGACTTTACTGCAAACCCTTAGTAAACAAAAGGTCTGTTTTTATTAACATCCATCTTATAAATATTACATTAGATGTCTACTCTCTGATTAGAAAAGCAACATATGCTGGATAGTGTAATCAGATTACAAATATAGTTTATGTAATCAGGAATTGCCAAATTCTCATTCACTTTGTCAGGCAGCAGGTTTGGGATAAACATAAACTGCGATATTTAGAACTCCAATACATTATGCTTGTTTTTAAAAATCAGTCTATTTCTTTTATTGTCACCTCTCGGCCTTTACTCTAGAAAGTTGTTGCTGTGCTGTTCATACAAATCCCCAGTAAATGTTTTTGTTTTTTTTTGCAATACTAGAGGAGACTTTCCAATAAACCACAACTGATTTTTGTGCCAGTAGTGTTTTTACATGTGTCCTTCCTTCGGTATTTGTCTTAAATTGGAGGAAGAGAGGCTGTTTGTAATTAACTCAACAAGACCCATAGCTTTTCTTTCTCCCCCTAATAACTGTGTTTGCAAGGAATGCAGCAAGTCAGCTGGTAATTAATAAATGTGGTGGCAATGGTAAAGAGCTTTTGCATCATTATGTTGTTGAAGGCCTTGTCCACGCTACTAATGAGCTGTAATTTTATGACAGGAAACGGGTGTGTTTACAGCATGTTCAGCTGCCCCCAACAGGCCACATTCTTGGCACATCTCCTCTGCAGGTATTTACTTGCTCCTTGAGCTCAGTGAGGATGTGCAATAGTTGAAAAGCTAACACCTTTGTAAGAATCAATAACAAAAACTGTTGAGTTTCTGAAAGGAAATCAGCAAAGCCTCAGGTTGTTACAGAAAACAACTCTTACATAAAGTGCTCCACACAGGTTCTCTGCTGACTGATGCTTGCATTATTACTTGAATAATAGGGAGGTTGGTGGGTGCCCTCATTAGGTTTGGTGGTCTTTAAAGCCCCATGCCCCATGGTGCTTGTACTGCCTGGGATGTGCCAGCCTCCTGCTGCCCCCTGTCAGTGTGTATCTCAATCACAAAACAGCCCCAGGGTTGGAAGTCCTTTTAAGGAGCAGTCCCTTCTTCCATAACCCCTCCACCCTCGTCACTCTGCCTTTTAATCTCCCAATGAAGGACGAGTGTAGGATCAACAAGCAAACAGTCCAGAATTCCCCACTGCTGCTTATAAAGTGCTGGATATATGTCTTGCACTCATTTAGACTTAATGGAACATTGAGAAAAGGTTGAGGTATTTGCTTCTTTCTGTTTTGGATCTAACTGGTGTTTATTGCCTTTGACACAGCCAAGAGAACAGTTGGCGAAACATACATTTAGTTCTGCTTTTGCATTTCACATTAAAGAGATAAAAAAATGTTTGATCAAAAAACAAAATAAAACAAAACAAATTGACTTTCAAAACAGTGTAGATCGGATTGCCGAATATTATTAGAAATAGTAACAGGAAAGCCCACTTTGCACATGCCGACTATCGCTTTCTATGCAGGAAACCACAGCAACATTGTGCTTAATACTGTGGGTTTTTTCACATCTTCAAGCATAACATAAAATAGTTAAAGACGGTGAGCAAGAGCTACAATGGTTTGTAAGAACCTTTAGTCTAGCAATTCTGTAGCCGATGTTGTTTTATGCTTATTTTAAGTTTTGTCGTCAATGTTGAGCATATTGCTAACCTACTGGCACAGTAGTCGTATTGCAACATTTTGGAACAGAACCTAAGAGAAAGATCAAGATTTTTCCTAAATTAGGGGAAAAGACATCTGTTAAAAACATTTTAGAGCAGTGTTGTCAGGTCTCCAACATCACTAATTTAAATCTGAATTCTGAAGGCAAAAAGACAGCTACAGGTAGAAATTACAGAGAAATCAGCTGGAATTAGATAATTTTCAGCACGATAAGCCCTGCCTTGTAACCACCCAGTCAGAAACTCAAAAGTGAAAAGACAGAGGGAACACAAAAGCTGTTAGAATCTAATTAAATACGTCTTTCTGCAGTTCATTCAGGCTGGCAGAGAGCAAAATGTTCAGCAATCAACTAGAAGGCTTACTGGAATACAGCAAAACTGTTTATTTTGTTTAAGTTTTTAACCTCTGACTGTCATGAAACATGAGATTTAGAAATGTTGGCAGGCTTTTGGAAATCTCAGAGAACAAATACAAATCTTCATTCTCTTAGAGCTAATGCTAACTATGTAATCATACAGTTGTATGATGTAAGATGCCAAAGAGAGTTTAAAACTTAATGCAGTCTTTGTTTAAAAAATAACATAGGATCCTTTTTTACAGCAACTCGTCTTGCACTCCAGCAACATAATGTCAACTGTGCTCTAATATAAATAATTAAAATTTTCTAAAAAAGCTTGAATCTATGACAGTATAAGGGCGTAGATAAAAGAAAAATTATGTGCCCATGGAAGAGTAAATTTCTGTGAAAAGCTTTCTAGATTAATTTCACATATTTACAAAAAAAGAAAATTGGATATTCTCAGATGTCAAAAAATCAAAAATTTGCAAGAAAAAAACTAACATTTTCCATTATTAAAGGCACACATTTACGATATTAAAACAAAGATATTCTCTGACATTGTAAATCAGGAGATTGCATGGACAAAAAGACGTACTCAGACGTTTATTGAGATTTTAATGTCAGACATTTGCAACAAAAATTGCAGAATTCATCTCAATGTAAATGGTACATTTCTGAGATGTGCATCTGGATATTTTCTAAAGTGTAAGTGGTAGATCCAAGCTCTTTTCCTTTGTCAGAACATTTCTGGGTACAGAACAGGACCCAGAATATGTGCCTGAGACAATGAGGAAGAAACTGTGACATGGCTACAATCTGCATTTTTGTGCATGTCTGACTTTATAATCTCAGAAAATATTTTCGTTTTATCATATATTTATACAATTAATTATGACAACTTTATACTTTTTTCTCACAAATTTACGAATTTGTGACATCAGAGAATAACAATTTTCTTTCTTGTAAAAATATAAAATTAATCCTGAAATTTATTTTGTGGGCAGGGCGGAAATGTTCCTCTTCTGTGGCCATTGATTTTTGTTTTCTTTTACCTTCAATGGCCCTTATACTCGTACTCATCACCTTCCACTTATCCAGAACTGGGTCGCAGGACCAGCAGTCTAAGCAGAGATGCCCAGGCTTCCCTCTCCCCAGACACCTCATCCAGCTCCTCTGGAGCCGGCCGAGAGACACAGTTCCTCCCGGTGGGACGTGCCTGGAACACCTCTTGAGGGAGGCAACCAGGGGGCAACCCGAAACAGATGCCCAAGCCACCTCAACTGATTCCTCTCAATGTGGTGGAGCAGCGGCTCTACTCCGAGCTCGTCTTGGATGGCCAAGCTTCTCACTTTACCTCTAAGGGAGTGCCCGTCCACCCTGCGGAGGAAGCTCATTTCAGCTTCTTGTATGGAGGATCTTGTTCTTTTGGTCTTGAACCAAAGTTCAAGACATACGTGAGGCCCTATTCCTCCGTTGCATAAAACAGCTAAAACTCTTTTAACAGGTAAATAAATGTGGCAGTTTTGTAAACTATTTCCTCTAACACAACTGTCCAGAGTGCATTCAGTGCACTAATGTTTTGACTCAGAGTTCCAGTAGATTTTTTTAAAGATTTGGAACAATGTTTGACTTTTAAGGACAAATGGAATGCACCATTAATAAAACGTTTTGCACAAATTCTGTTTCATTATCAGTGTGTGGAGATTTTAGGAGGTGGCTAATCAGCATTGGGTTTTATGCAGCTTTTCCACAAAACATTAAAATCTTTCTAACAACACATTTAAAGGCGGCCGTTCTACTGAATAGCTACTTTGACCTTAATGCCTAAATACATTGGTTTTAATTATATTTATTTATTTGATTTAATTGCATAAAACTGCAGCATCTGTTTCTTTCTAATGTACCTTTAAGGATCCACTCATTAAAATGTGAGAATCAAAAAGGGCAGAATTAAAGCACTTGGGAATGAGAACACATCTTCACTAATCTGACAGCAAATATCCCAGTTTCATAGTAAAGTTTGACACACTAGTCATACCTTTTAACTTGTATTTAATGTATACTTTGTGTTGTTTCTGATTTTCTTTTAAGTGAAAATGCCATGTTAATCATCCATGTTATTTCTCTATGTGCAAACATTTCCTGACTTTGTTTCATCATAAAATATTAACAGAGAGTACTCTGACTGATTTGCGTGAAACAGTTCTGGTTACTGTTTATCTACAAAACAAAGAAGTAATTTTCTGGTCCAACCATAACCTCCAGATTTTCACTGTAATACACTAAATTCTTTCAGTTTCCCCTGCTGAGGGAATATTTTGCTGTGGCTCACAGCAAAACAAAGCCTCCAAACCATGCTTTGGTTCACCCTCGTCTTGCTGCTACAAGTTAGCTAGTAGACACATTCACAAAGTCACATGACATTTGTTAGGCTCAAACCGCCTTTCAGAAGGCTGTCACACAATATGTGCCCTCTCCTTCCTTTACTGTCATGGTGAGCTTTTGTGGTGCCGAGACTGTGCCCTGACCGCACAGCGCCGCGCTGTGAATTTTTATATGCCACTGCCTGGAGGTTAGAAACTCTCATTATGCCGTGTTAGATTTATTAAAATAGATTATGGAAATGTTAATTAAGTCATTAATTACATTATTTAAGCGGCATTGACAGATAAGGAGTATGCGTGTGTGTGTGTGCGAAGGGGGAGGTGGGGGTGGTGTCGAGCTCCCTGGGTGGTTTAAAAGGATGTGATTGGTGACAAGGGACACTGTGGAGATGGCATCTAAGCACAAGCACTGACATGATACAAAGTGGCCTACACTGCTCTCTCACCTCACGCTACTGTCTCCACCAGTCTGGAGAGCTGCCTGAGGACGGGTCGCCCTTCTGTGGATGTGTAAGAGCAAAAATGGGCCTTCTTTAAGTGGCAACTGCACATCCTGTAAGTTAAGAAAACTTGGAGTGGAAGCACTGTTTCGCAGAATGTGCACCGGCAGTCAAGTAAAGGCTTCGGACTATATTTCCAGCTGTTCTAAAGGAAAACACAGCAGCACAATTGGAAGATGAATCACCCCCAAGCTGATACTGTGGACTCTCTTATCTGTTGACAGTTTAGTTACCACAAAGCACAAGAAATGTGTTTTCCAATTCTGGGAGAATTGAGCTTTTCTTTGTGCCATCAAACCTATATTAAGGGAGGGAAAATTGCTCTGATCACACTTGATAAGAACAAATGATAGATGTAGTAAACAAGCAGAACGCTTCAATTCTGATGCAGGCCATTGATTTGCCTCTGCAGCCAATTACTATGTGGGCTGAGGTTATCCGTTCTTTCAATCTACTGGGGAAGCTTTTTTCCCTCCTCGTCCGCTGTGCTTTTCAGCTCCTAAAAATTTTAAATTAAAATGTATTATCAACTCTTTTAGTTCATACGGTCCAGTACAAAATAATGAGTCATGATTTCTACGTCCAGGCAGGACTGAAAGGTGTATGTCTTGATATTAAGTGGCTGCTGATTGCAGGAAATGATACAAAGTGTTGCTACTCGACCACCTTGGAGTCAGGCTTTCACGATTAGCCCTTCCATCAGTCACATGGACCTAATGATAATGAACTGATTGCTGAGATAGTTAGTATGCAGCAGCATGAATAGCACAAAGCTCTTTATCATGACTGAAGAAGGATTTTCTGTGTTACTGATACTGTGACAGATGAAGCTACCATGCAATCATTTTTCTCACACTTTTTTGATTCTTATAGAATATATGCAAGGCTATCTGACTTTTTACGTATTCTAAAAAAAGTATTTTCGGGGATAAATACACAATTCTTACCAGCTAAACATCCATACATTCATGTTCTATACCTGATTAATCCTTGAAGAATCAAATGAGGTGCTGGTGCCTATCACCAGTGGTCAATGGACGATAAGCACATGTGGATGGAAAAAACATGCAAACCCCATGTAGAAAAGCCCTGATGAAGATTAAACCCAAGACTTTTTTGCTCCAGGGTAACGGAGCCAACAACTGCGCCACCATGCAGCCCTCCAACTATACAGTCATGATAAAACAAAAGTGCACCCTCTTTCTGTTCTACTTTTCACATTTTAAAGATCTGGGACTGCAGAGGCTGCCTATGCATAAATTGCACTATATGGCCTTTTCAACACAAAAGTATCAGTAATGAAATGAGCATGAAAATGTGCCCAATTTCTGGCCCATTGGCGATGGTTAAGGTGATTGACACTGGATGACAGAACATCCTGACAGGTAACCTGCATCAGTTGGTCCCTTTTAAACAACGTGGATGCATTTTGTGCAGGTTCATTAAGACAAAGCAAATTATTGGACCTTAGCCATGGATGTTTTTATGAAAAGCATTGACGTTTTTAAACAAAAATGGTTAGGAAAGGATCTGTGCATGCTGTGTCTATGAGTGTCAACTGCCCACCATATGCTGCTGGTGTGAGTAGTTCAACAGAAAATAATAACAGAGAAATATTTATATCTACATCTAGATTTTTACATACTCTTCTCGCCAACATACAGAAGTCAGTTTTAGTCTTTTTTGGTAAATGAATACCAATACTAATTTTCCCTCTGAATAAATGTAATATTTTCCCAAGATGGCTACAAAAATGCCTTTATGTTATACATTCAACAGAAACAAAGGAAGCTGTACATCCCCACAAATCTCAAACTGACACATTCCAGAACCTTATTAAAACTTGCACACCATCCTTATTGTGACCAGGTGAATGAATTTCATCATGCCAGTTGATGAAGTTTTAATGTTGTGGTTGGAAACTGGATTTTCAATATCATTACAACTTAAATTATGATTTGTACCAATGAGCCAAAGCATTACGATTACCTGCATTGGAATGGATTCAATAATATTTTCATTGCAGCCTGTTACTCACAACACAGAGAAATAGAGTGATTTAAAGCAACCGAATGATTTGGACCAAACATAAACCTTAGTGATCAGATAACTTTAGTATCTTACAGAAAGATCTGTGAGTTGACAATAAATATTCACCCAGAAACAGGATGGTGACCAGATTAGGCAGATATTCAGCTTGATTGGCCATGAACAGTGAAACTCAAAAATTTGGATCTTTTTCAGTTCAATGAAATCACCATATGGCAGTGAGCTTGTATGAAGCCCCAATAACAGTAACACCCATTCATGTGGAAGGTGTTACTGCAGGAAGACTCAAAGTTTGCAAAGCCATTTCAGTATGAGTGAGGTGTTTAAAGCAAGAAAAGAAAGTATTTTTCTATGGAGGCATGTCGATTGTCAGGTTGCAACAGAGACATAACATCTACTGTAAATTCTCTAGAGAATACACACAGAGACAATGTTTACAGGCAGCAATGCTAACTGTTCTAATCACTATGGTACTAAAGATATTTTAAAATGTCAATCATAAATCAGTTTGTCTGTTTTACTATAGAAAAACCATTTTAAACAGATGCTGTTCACATTCAATCACATTTGAATAAAAAGGATGTAGTTGTCAAAATGGGACTATTTACTATTTTATAAAAATTATCTTTTTTTACTACATTGTGTTGGGACCCCAGCCATGGGTTACGATAAGGCCAGTATGAATTGTTCTACAACTTTTAAAATAAATCAAATTAACCAACTTCCAGCTCAGAACAGGAGGAGTCAGAGCTGGAATCTCTGACCCAAAAACACTCACTCTCAATCCGGCTGCAGCCCACAGCTAACAAAGAGACACGCGCATCAGCTGAGGGTCTTTAAACCCGCGGGCGAGTATAACACTACTACCTTCCAAAAATCCTTGGATCCAAAGTGACTATAGTCAGACGACCAAATATCTGATCGTCTGCATACAAAGTTTAGTATGACCTGTTGCTAAAGATGCTCTAGTGTTCATACGAAAAGGGATTATTAAGTACAAGCACTGCTTGACTTCTCTTTGTGAGGTTACAGAAGCAACCAGAAAGCCCCTGTCCCTGACTGAAGCAGTTATCTCCCTGCCTGAAAGAGGACAGAGTAGGAGCAGGCAGCTTTGCACACGTCCAGTGTGCCGACCTAGCATAAGCTACCCACATAGCGGCTACGAAGCAGCTGCAAAAGTCCTTTTCCTGCCCAAAGGCAGGAGGCTGGATGACCGGGACAACTCCGCTCCTCAACTTGCTGCCCAGTACATATTTTCCTTAGAACAATTCACATAAGAGGTAGTGGTTTGGGCAGGGAAAATTTGTTTAGGATGAAATAATCTGAATGTTTATTTTATGACATTTGCTTTTGTTTGTGCTGAGAAACTCCGCTATCTAAATGATGGCAGACTAGCTCCTCAGCTAAGGTGAACATACATCTCAGCATTAAGTTACTTATGTGCTTTGTGTTGTGTTTTAAAGTTAAGACATCTTTATTCAAAGGGTGGTTTTAACACAGATCAGCCATAACGCGCCGTCAGTGCTTCTGCTTTTTAATCCTTTTATTAATGGTATGTTAGACGTACATGTTTGACCTCAAAGGAGTAGTAACAGGCTATAAGTTTCCTTTGTTAGCTCCAACCGCTAACAGCTAAGGCTAAGCACATGACTCAGGTGAAGGCTAGTTAAGGATTAAAATGTTTTATCTGATTTTGCATTGTGAATGGTGGTTTGAAGCTATGCCAATTATTGTTTGAAGTTAGTTCTAAGACTAACCTCATTTCCAGATTCCTCAAGATAATCATTGGTTTTCAAACATAACTAACATCGACTTGTAATGTTGCATCACTTTATTGACTATAGCTTTTAACCATTTTTGATTCACTTGTTCATATTGTACATAGTTGGTCTTCCTTATTCTTTCATTTTGCTTGGCAGTTAAGTTGGATTGCTCTAGTGAAGTAAAGAGTTTTTTTGATTGAAATATGTTTGACTTTGAGTTGACTTATGTTAATAAGTGTTATTTGTTAATACATTTTTGTATTGATGAAATTGTGTGAATTTATTCCATGTGTCTGCAGAGTTTTGCTGTTCAGTAATGTCGGAGCTTGGCTCATCCATTTTCTCTTTTGTCCTAATACCACCACCTTATTGGGCTGGTATGCACATGACAACACTTAACAGACCAAATGATTATTTAGTTAAATATTAAATTAAATAATCATAATAATTACAGTAAGTACCATGCAAAAGCAGTCAAAAGCAGAAGCACATTTTGCTGCAATTACAAAGGCAAGTCTTTTGAGTCATGTTTCTACGACATTTTCACTTCCAGAGACAGATGTTTTTACCCATTCTTCTTTCCAGTCTAGCAGTAGCCCAGTCAGGTAAGATGGAGGGGCATCTGTCAACAGCAATCTTGACATCTTGCCACAGATTGTTTTTATTTAATTTAGGCCTGGACTTTAACTGGGCCATTCTAGCCCATGAATGTGCTTTGATCTAAATCATCAAATTTAAATGCTGGTTGTATCTTCCTGGCTTTTTGTCCTCCTAGGAAGTTAACTTCCACAACAGTCTTTTGCTGCCTTAAGGTTTCTTCTGTTATTGTCCTGTATTTAGCTTCATCCATCCCATCAACTCTCATCCATTTCCCTGTCCCAGTTGATAAAAAGCATCCCCACAATGCAATAGGAAAGTAAGGAAGCATAAAGCTGTGGGGATGCTTTTCTTGATCAGGCCATGGAAAGTTGAATGAATAGAGCTAAATACAGAGCAATGACAGAAGGCAATCTATCAAGAGGCAGCAAAAAACTTGAAACTGGGGCAGAGGTTCACCTTCCAACAGAACAATGGCCCTTAACATATCGCCAGAGCCACAGCAGAATGATCAAAGATGGGCCTAAACCTTGGTGAGTTCAGGGATATTTGCAGTTTTCCCCCCTATACATAGCACTTTGCATTAAGCCAAAAAAATAGTTTTATTCTCATACAACCAGATGACCTTTTTCCACTAGTTTGATGAGTCTTTACATTGATTGTGGCAAACTTTGAATGGGAATGTATATCAGTTTTTTTAAGCAGTTTTCAGATAAATGACACATTTGTGGAGCATGACTAGTTGTTGTCTTGTCAACACATTTTCCTACCTGAGCTGTGGGTCTTTGCAGCTCTTCCAGATATACCATATTGGTGGTGATTTGACTCTGCTTTAAACTTCTCCAAAGCTTTTTCTTTGAATTGTCTGCTGTGTTCCCATGTCTTCATGATGCTGTTTGTTTATTATTGTTCTCTAACAAACATCTAAAGACTTGAAACAACTGAGGTTACACTAAACACAGGTGGACTGTTTACTAATTAGGTGACTTATGAAGACAACTGGTTGCACAGAATTTTATTTAAGGGTTTCTGAGGATATGGGGCTAAATGAAAAAGCATCCTGGATTATTCATTTTGTATTTGTAAGACTTTACAAAACCATGGTAAAAATACTTGTTTTGTTTGTGGTTGTAAAATGAAAAATTGAAGGGATATGAGAACATTTGCAGGGTATTGTGTGGAGCACGAAGCCTGCAGACCATGACTTATTTCCTTCTGATTGTTTATGCATGGTGTTTTCTCAGGTGTCTGTCGAGTTTTCTCAGCGGCCGGTACCGGCAAGCGAAGAGGAGCTCTTTCACAGTTCAGCCAAGAAGCAGACTGGAATGCTGGGAACAGTCTGAAGCTTGATCCACGGCAGGTCAAACATTAACCAGCGGAGAGAAGACAAAAACACGGACGTACTGAAGAGTGGATGCCTTGTGGTTTTCCCCCTCAAAGGGATTTTACACAATTCTCACTCTTTGGGCTATTGTATATGCTGATCACAGCCATTTACATCAATGTATCAGGGAACCCATTTACTTTTTCCTTCTGTTAAACCTTACACTAGCGCTTTATTCAGAAAGCACATTTGCACGAGTTGCAAGTTGATGATAAAAGAGAGAATGCACACAGCTTGCATGAGTGTGTTGGGCTCAGAGAGGGAAAAAGAGCTTGAAATCACTCTCTTTCCTTAATGATGCCCACACAGAGACAATGGGGCGCCGCTCTGATTAGTGTCACCTGTCCTTGTGCATCTCATCAGCTCCATTATGGCTCCATCTCCCTTGCTTCTTCTGCTAATTGAATAGCCCATGAAGTGGTGACGAGGACGGGGGCGAGAGCAACGTCTGTCCCGCTGCTGCTGCCTCGCAAATGAGAGGAAAGCTTCCCAGCGAGACACAAGCTGAGGAAACATAAACCATTATCAGACAGACAGAAAAGTGCTAACAAGTCACCCTCATGTTATATTACCATCAGATTCGCTACAGATTATCTTCATATAGCACAACTACAGAGTGAGCAGCTGCTGCATATTTTTGGTTGGCATGCCACATAACCTCCAGGAACCAGATGCTTCCTTAGCGAGGTTGAAATTGGAAGAATAATAGCCAATTTTTCAATGTATTAAACTGCTTGTTAGCTTAGCCTAGCATAAAACAACAGGTTGGGAGTTGGCGATGATGATATGATGTCTTTATCAAATGGCAACAACAACTCTGCACAGTTCAAGCACTTTAAAAGGCTTATCTCTATATATTTGTACTTTTTTCATTGTTACTAAAGTGAGGTTTAGCAGGAATAGTTCAACTTTTTTGAAACAAGGTTCTGTATAAAGGTAATCAGCAGTCAATATCTTACCTGCTCTATCTACCCCTCTTGGCGTCTTCATTTAGTGTAAATTCAAATTAGCTGGTCCTAGCTAAATTTAAAGATTTTCAGTCGTAAAAATGTCAGTGTAGTTTATCTGAATACTGTTTCTTCAATCGTAAGGTGTTCACCGTGTATTATTTGGGTGAATATTTTACACTGAAACTACTGATTTATTACACAAGAAATTGATGGAGGAGGCAGTGCACCACTTATCATCTTCCTGTGTAAAACAAAAAATGTAAAGCATCTTTAGTAACTTTTTTTGCTTTTTACACCAGCATATCAGTCATTTACTCTGACTCAAGTATCTGTTCTTTTGTTTGACATGTGATTAATTTATAAAATGGTGTATGAATTGTCTTAATGTTACATCATCTCATCATGAGTATGAATGTCTTAATAACTTGGGCTCTGAATGATGCATTTGAACATTTATTTTTTCAGGCATGGCTGTTAATACAAGAGACAGTTTCAAAGAATTAGAAAAATAAAAACAATGTGCACTAATTTGATATTTTTACAGATTTTTTCAAAACCAAAGATGGTCTAAATCATTCATACAGGCTCAAAATTGGAACAATTTACTGCACATGAAAAATAACGCATTGTCTTTAAACATAAAACATTTTCCTAATACCTGCTCGAACTTATAATAAACCAGAAGATGCTTTAACACCAGGACCGCTGTCTACAATGAAGCCTGTTTAAAATCACCATAGACTAGGAGAGTACTACCATGTATGATGTATATATGTATACAACTTATACCCTTGGTGATTTAAAGAAAATCCACAATGATTTCAAGTAACAGCAACAGTGATTTTTTTTGTAGGGAAACAACATTTGCTTAAATGACTCAAGAGAACTACATTACTTTAGTGAGTGACACAATGTATGTATGTATGTATGTTTCATTAAACGTTAATCTGTAAACATATATGCAAAGGAAACTAATCTCTAACTGAAAAAGTTGAATGTTTTCTCTGTATGGCAGCACTTTTGTTTGCGGGTGCAAATAAAAACTGTGTACAGTGTCCTCGTGTCTGCCTATGTTCAATCAGGGGAAAATTCAAAAAGAAATAATATTCTCATTTGCAAGGAAAACCTTTAATTTTGATTGTTTAAACATTGGCAACTGTGATGCGGTGCTGTAGAGTGATGTCTCTGGTGCCAAGCTGGAACCATCTAATGTAAACCGATTCTTTTCTCTCTTCTAGGAATTTTTCTGTGAATTTTAATCAATTCCTCTTTATTTTACCATCAAATCACTCTTAGCCTGGCATCTTCTCAATTCAGGCCTTTCCAGAGACGGAATAGACGTATTTTGCTAAATGCCACAGCAACTGTGACCACCAGGCCTTTATGGTGCTGAGGCTTAATGTGTGCATGCACGGCCAGATGGACACTTTCATGAGTGTTCGAATGTGGATTATTCTGCAGGCTACATCTGGGGGTCCACATGGTACAGCAGACTGTGGGAAGCAAAGCAGGTGGGTATGTGGGCAGAAAGCACCTCCACGGGCTGTTTTATATTGCACCTCCACGGAGGTGCTGTTTTATATAGCACCTCTGGAGCACTCTGGAGGCTTCACCACAAGTACAAGAGGTTTCACATCCAATCTCCTATGTGACGAATGCTTCTCTGAATCCCAACATTGTCATCCTAAGTGTAAAGAGATGCTACACTGCAGAAAACTGCAGCTTACTGAACGTCTTTCTCCACTGAGGGATCTTTAAGATGAAAACAACTGTTCCATGAACAATGTTTCACCTGGTTTGCTAACTGAGCTACACCTACCTAAAGCCATAACAGGCCTCAAAGTTAACATAGAATGTTTTAAACATCTATGTTTTTTGCTCTTGTGTAACATCTACAGCCCCTTCTGAGGAGAAAGTAGACCACATGTTGGAATATTCAAGCTCCTAAAATTTTAAAAACACATCTTTATTGCCACATATAGCCCAGAAGTTGTACTGATCTCCATTCATACCAGCTTCCTTCTAAATATGTGGCGTCTCAGAGGCTTAGCTAAAGATCAAATTGCATATGTTTTAGCATCAGATGTGGAGAGAGGACATATTGGACAGCTATAATGTACTTAAGGTGTTAAGGAGTGTTTGTTTGTTTGCATAGCATGTCTATATGTTTCTGTTAACGTTTTCATTGACAGCAAAGTGGAACCGAAGTCTGATTTGTTCTTTGTGTGCAGAAACGTCTTGAATAAAGCTGATTCTGCTTTTACACTTCTTCTTGCTTATCAGCTGATGGAAACAGCTCCGTACTACCAGGACACCTTACAGGATTGAGCTGGTACGGAAAAGGTACAAACAGCCAGATCAGAAAAGAAATATGTTGCGAACAAAAATGATAGTATGACACTGCATCATCTCTGCAACTCCATATTTCTAGATAGGGTCCATGAATTGTCTTATAAGGATAAATTAAAGTACATACCTCAAGCATAAATGGTACAACATATTTAGTGAATGTGTATTCCAATCCAAATCATTAGAAATGTGTAGCCTGAGTTTTCCAGTTCATCAATCATGACCCTTTATGATTGTGTATTAGGATTTTTAATGTTTAATTAGCTGGAAATAAAAAGTAATAAAGAAATGCTAATGAAAGATATACAAGTTGTTATCCATCATACAGTTTACAAAATATATTTCCATCGAGCATAGATACAGAACTAAACCCGACCTTATTAATACGCCACACTCATATTGAATTGAACCCACGCCAAGGCCTTTGTCGAGTCAGAGCTCATTAGTCCACCTCATAATGAGTTGCCTGATCCATGAAGGGAGATAAGCCTCTGGTCTCCACTGACTGAGATCCAGTGGAACACACCTACAGATTTCATGGGAACAATATATTTGCTTTGAAGCACCAATCTTTCAGCTGCAAGTCAGAGGGCCAGATTTCCTCAGCTGTGAGTTCCATGGGGATCTTTGGAGTTGACTACCTGTTGAGGAGGATTAAACAAAATGCGTATGCTGGTTACATATTAAACTAATGAAGGCTAGCCTTGTTAAGATGGTGATGGAAAAATGGATTGTGATATCTCTATACCTTTTGGGCTAAAATTCTAGTACTTCTTTCATAAGCCTTGTCATAATCCACATTGTCGTCCAGCTGAGCATCCAGCCATGCATCCTGGCCCCAATGCAACAGAAGCACAGCACGTTCTGATCCACTGCGGGTCAGCTTGAATAAATTAAATGAATTACCAGCTGCCTTGTAGAGTCTCGCAGGATGCAGGGTGGCATGAACACGCCATTCCCCCAATGATAAGAATATCTGCACAGTCTTCTGTTAAAGGAATTACGAATAGCATCAAGAGCCTTTAAGGGAGCCTGACAGTTTTGCGCACACTGGCAAGTTAGCAATGACATGAAAATGTGTGCAGCTGCGGAACTGCTCGGTCTCTGCCTGGCTTGATTCAGGGGCACCGAGCGGATGCTGAGAAGTCAGGAGAAAAAAGGAAAACCTTGTTGTGATGCAAATTGACACGGCATTGTGCCTAAACAATGCATTAATATGTCCTTTTTGGAGGAGATAACGCAGCGATATGCACACTAACACACAGTGATGTTCTATTTAAAACGATATGACATCAAACCCTGACACTGCAAGAAGTGCTTGCGGCCTGTCCAACTGTTTCTACCTCAAGCTTTGATAAAAGCAGATGAAGGATAAAAGACTGCTTTAGAGTCTGAGTTGTTGCATGCAAACCCATTTACATAATATTATGGATATTATATTCTGCTCCCTACTAATGTAAAGTAACCTGAATTTAAGTATTGACACTGGAAGAAGTGTTAAAGGGAGACACGTGGTGAGACGTCCGATAACTTTGTCTTTGACTTGTAATCTGGTGCTTTGCAGAGTGGAGGGACGAGCCTCACTTCCCCCCTTTGACGTGATTTATGATTGAGGACATGTTAATAAAAATATCAAAACAATCTGAGCTCTGCTATTGAAGATACCGGTCGGCTGCGTACATCACACTCGACAGGCTGGTACATTAAGCCTGCCTGGTACAGATGCCCCTGCTACTGAATAGAATATGCAGCTGTTGTTTGTTTGTTTTGTTGTTGTTTTCAGTGGATTGGTGGGGGTAGGCACCGCTAACACAAGGTGACATTTGCCAGAGCGCGTGCTCCCTGTGTGCGAGCCGTTGCTCAACAGGCGGAGTTCGTTGTTTAAATCCTCTGCCAGGGATCACATCTCTGCCAATGAGTCAGAAAAGACTTAAAAGTGGTGAAATTTGGAGTTGCACACGTCACCTGCCCTTTTAAAAGAGCACAGTGTGCTATCATTAAACACCCAGGGGTACAGCATGCTGCTTTTACTGAGTAAACACCCATCTGGAGTCTGCTCTTAGTATGGATGCAGATTTAAACTCAGTGGAGGAACATGCTCCAAAATGTTCCAATGACTGGATAACACCAGACCAGCACCATCCAGGCTCTTGGTGGATTTACTCTGACTTTGGACAATGACATGTTGTAATTCAGCATGTTTTAGGAACCACTGCAGAGATGTGGCTCATAACATTCACTAAATTGTACAACTGATATGTCGATGATTTTCTCTCTTAATATCTTTCCCGTGTACAAGATGATCTCAAACCACATAAATTAGCTCATCCTGACAGTGTCATCTATAGTCAGCTGCATGCTAAGTTTAACTGAAGCTATAAAAAAAAAAAAAAAGAAATGCTCTCTTTTTTTGTGAGGTGCTTTTATGAGATTTATAGTGCCGTGGTAAAGTATTCACACCCCCTGACCCTTTCCATATTTTTTTACAGTACAACCACTGACCTCAATGTATTTTAATGGCATACAATGTGATACATTAACACAAACCAGTGCGAAAATATGAAGTGAAATAAAAATTACGCATGTTGTTTAACAAATAAAAATCTGAAAAGTGTGACATATATTTGTAATCATTCCCCTATACTCTAATAACCCTAAGTAAAATAGCCACCTAATTAATAAACAGAGTCCACCTGTGTGTAATTGTATCTAATTATAACTTCAGATATATTTTTGAAAACTTTTGCAAGTATGGGAAAAGCTATCAGATTACAAACTGTATTGGAAACAAAGAAATCTTGATTAAGACACCCCTAGCTGTCAGATGGGCAAATCCTATCATTTTGTGTTTGAAGGGTGGTTGTCTCATAATTCTTGTGTATGTTATATCTATCTTACTTATTTAACCAAGGTTTATCAATGATTATTTTAGAGCAAGTTTGCTAAAACAACTATAACTTTATTAAAATATTGATTGTTCCAATAATCACAGAAACAAATTCAATAGTAATCAACTATTATCTGTTTTCTGATTGGCTATTACAAAACAAACAAAAACAAAATTGACATAAACAATTAACAAACAAGCAAAAAGCACTAAAACACTAATAAATAACTGGTTAAAAGATAACATCAATGGAAATATATCACTCTCTCAAAATTATAAAGTAAGGAATTAAATAACCTGGTTCTACGTATGTTGTAATGCCTACTTTAATTTAATGAAGCCTGCATTGATCCATAAGCTTTGAGCATCAGACCCACCACAACAGAACAGGAAAAAAAAACACTTTACCTAGGCAGACATGGGTAATTTAACTATTAAGGATGTGCCCTGGTTCATTCGATTCTACCCTCATCATTCTCATCATTCTCAGCTTAAGAAATAGGGTTCTGCTCCAACAGACGTTCGGTCTACCAATGGTCCTTCTAAGGTAATCAGGCTGCCTTTATTTCCTGCCACAGGGTTTTGTCAGGAGCTTCCCCTTCCCCTCTGAAGCAGTGTTGCTAACTGAGCACACATCTGAAGTGTGTGGAGGAAACACTGGATTCTTACATAATTTTACACAAAAAACAACAACAAAAATTTAACACAACCAAATCCTAAAAGCATGACAAATTCTCTCTGACTCAATCAGGCAAGTCTTGTTCGTAATAGATTCTAAAGTTCTGTTCAAGTCTCTAAATTCAGTTCCTCGAATGGGTGCACTTCCAGGGTAGGAGTCATCATTGGGGACAGATCAACAAGTCAGAAGTATACTTGGGGTAGTGTAGCATTGCCAATGATTAATTAGCTGTCTTAAGTAAAAATAATTAAAATAATATTTAAGGAAATATGTTCTAGATTGGAAACAAATAACCTTTCTGGACAGTTGATTTTCAACGTATTAACTAGCCATCATATGGGGTAATGGGCTACTAAAATTTATGGGCTTCTGAGATAGTGACGAGTCGTGTGTAAATATTTGACTTCACTGGTGGTAGCATTAGCTGTTAGCGGTTTTAGCTGTCACAGGAAAGCTTTTAGCTTGTCTTTAGAGTCAAACATATAGCCTTCCTTAAAATACCATTAACACAAGGATTATGCATATGAGCGTCGATTGTGTGTTATGGCCAACTTGTGTTTAAAACCACCCTTCAAATAAAGTTGTCATATCTCTAAAACACAACATAGAACAAATAACTAGCTTCAAGGCTAAAAGGTCTGTTCCCATTAGCTGGACAGACATCCTGCTAGCACTTAGATAACTTGACTTTCTCAACACAACAAAGAAAAACATCATAAAATAAACAGTATGTAGAATATTTCATTTTAAACTAATTTTCTCTGCCCATACACCACCTCTTATGTGAACCGTTGTGAAGAAAGGATGTCCTAGGACGACGAGTTGTGGAGTGAAGCTGTTCCGGCCCGGTCCAGCCACAAAATAAAAGCACGTTGTGGCTGTTCCATTGGCCTCAATGCAGTCGGTGGCTAACGCTACCTGAACGTGCACGCAAAGACGAGTGCGATGCTGGCAGCTCTTATGCTGTCCTCTTTCAGGCAGAGGTAAAATTGCTTCACTCAACATTGTTAGAGATAGGGTCTCTGCTGAGAACTCTCTGATTGCTTCTGTGTAGACCTCAGAAAGGAAAGCTCAAGCCATGTTGGTCTTAATAACCCCCTTTGTAAGAATGGTAGTAAATTTTGAGCAATAGATCATACTTAACTTTGTAGTTGCTTTCGAGAATTCAAGTATTCGACCATCAAATCGTAGCCACTTTGGATCCAAGTTTGAAGCGTTAGTCCTCTTTGCCAGCAAAGAAGACATTCATGCACGTTGCCTCCCCGTTAGCTGCAAGGCAGCCAAATAGAGACCCAGTAGAAGAGGGAATGGGTTTTTGTTCAAAGATTCCAGCTGCGACTTCTCCTTTTCCTGGGCTGAGCTAGAAGTAGCTCAGTGTGATGGCAGAGAAGTTCATACCAGCCATTGATTGTGTATAGTTCATGTGTCATCCATGTTTTTATCCATGGCTGGGGCCCAACAATATTCAATCATTTGAAACATGAATAAATCCCACCGAATAAATTATAAGTTGACATAAGGCTGCCTGATAATGGAAAAATGATGATTGTGAGTATTTTGGTCAAGGAAATTACCATTTGTTTTAAATGACTCCTCTGTGAGTTTGGAAAAACAATGTATCTCAAGGCTTTTGGAGAACTGAGAATTGACTTAAGCAACTCATTCTCACTGATAACTTAAATGTTCCTTTAAAAAAAAAAACTAAAAAAACAGTAAAATATAAAGAAAACATTAAAAATGTAATAAATTATAAATGAATACAATAAGATAATGAAAATCATCACATCTAATAACAAATAAGACCAACTAAAGGATCCTATATATATATATTTCTTTTAAATTTAAGCAAAATATATTCAGTGGATCATAGATCAATCAGTTCTTAAATTTCAGTTGGTTGAAAGATTTGTTGCATTGCCAAGTGGTACAACATAACTTGCACACTGTGTTTTTGACAAGTGTTGTGGTCCCACAAAAATGAACACTATACCCATTGATTTTGATAAATACTGCTGCTGTGAGTGTGGGTGCTGTTCATTTTACCCTTTTGCCATTTGGCAAATGTTGCTGTCTACCACAGACTGTTTTGTACCGACCACCTGCCAATTTACAGCCTTCAGGGAACGCATCTGCTGCTCCTTCTCTACTCTTTCTACCGTATTTATACATTTGGACTTTTCATGATCACACAATACACATGGGTTCAGCCTTTCAAAAGGGCTGGAAGTGCCCTTCAGTCAAAACACGATACTAGTAAAGTGAAATTAACCAAAATAGTTATTAAAATGTATATTTCTAGACTATTACTGTATTTTTGAGAGCATTTGGAGCAAAAATCAAAATTGAACAAAATATTCCATTAACTGCACATCCCGTGCTACACATTGACAATCCATATTGATGTTTGCAGGTAATTATGGATTACTTTCTGGATTTCTAAATTAAACAATATTGCCTCATTAGGGAACACTTCTCACATCTATTGACAGCGTTCATATAAACAGATTGGGCAATACCAACAATAAAGGCTGTAAAAGTATGCATTGAAGGTTTACTAATTGTGTGAATAAACATTTGACTAAGTCTAATGTCCAGCATTTTTGCATTTTGGCCTATATATCGGAAGCAGCTTTTTTAAAATGAAACCTTTTTTTTTTTAATGCCTCCTCATCCAACCATGAAAACAACATTTCTTAAATTGGTTTCAGTATTTATTGATTTCAAGCAGCTGTGATTTTGCATTTGTGTGTCCCAACAGTGCACAACAGCATTCCTTCAAGACCAATTTTGCTCACCGTGAGCTGTTGTATCCTAACCCCGGCAAACTTGCATAAATGTCAAGAGAGACGTGCCCTCCTTTTGTTCGCTGCAGAAATTGCCGGCAGCTCATTTCCTCCAGGAACGCATTAACAAAGCAGTTAATTTTGTCATTAATTAAAAGGAATCACAATTCAGTGGGCACTTCAAATTAATCAGTTGATATTTGCTCTCACACAATGCTCACTTTCTATTTTCTCGCTAAAGAAACAACAGCTCAAGAGGCCTGTTTTTTTTTTTCTTGTTCTTTCACTTGCATCAGGTTGCTCCTGTGTGGTTATGTTAGCAGAGCAAGTCACCATGAGAGCCGTTTCGAGGTGCGGCTCCAGCAGAAAAGTAATGCAGTAAATAAATACAGTAATTGGGTTATTAAGGCCCTCACACAGAAAAAGGTTGGCCTAAACAAAAACTATCTCACATATGTATTGTTAATGCATGAATATTCAGGAGCTGAATTATATTGTTAGACAGAGTGACCTTTGGGGCAGTGGGTTCAGGTGAAATTAATGTAGTAGTCCTTTGTCTTGTATAAAGCAGCTAAACAGTTCCATAAGAATGGCAAAATGTTTGATCTGGCTATTGGCCAGCTGTTTATCTCCTCAGTCACTGGGTTATAAATACTAGTGTGCTTGGCGTCTCGGCCGTATGGAGCTACTTGGAGGGTGATAAGGTGCTAATTAGCGACTGTTAACACAAGTAGAAAAAAAAAAGGAAAACTACTTCCACAGAATGAAGCACATCTCGCTGTTGCCACTGAATGTTCTGCTGATGATGATCCTTTTTCTTGTCTCACTGCGACTTGAGAGATGTCCCTTATTAACGCCACGTACAAGAAAATCTCCCTCCACAATCCACACCCCCACCCCGCTTTTGCTTTCTTCCGGCAGAGCCAGGTCTGACAAATTAAGGCTGTGGAGTCATTAGATTAAGATAAGAACTTATCTTTTACTCTGAGACAGACTTTTATCTATTGTATTTTTCTTCTTCCCCCATCTCTTTCCACAGCACCCCCACCCCTACCCCCACTTCTCCCACCTCATTCACTTCACCATTGCTGCCGTCTTCATTCAACATGAGATTGTTAAAGTAATTGGGATGTTATGTGACCAGCAAGGCCAGATAAGTTTTTAACCCTGTCGTGGGTTAACCTTTTGCGTCTGAGGTAGGTCAAGAAAGGTGCAATTGGAGACATGGTAAGTCTCATTTAAAGGGATCTTTATGCCAGGAAATGGCTTGGTTTTTTTTCAACGGATACATGTGCCAGGATGATTTCTCCATGCCGTTGGGAGGGCATTAGGGCATGAAGTATATTTTTTGGTGGTAGTGTTGAAGGGGGATTGCTGAGCGATACACATCCACGAGTACATCATTTTCAGACGTTCAACCAGGTTTCATTACATGCTTCCCGACAGCTATTTTAAATGACCTTTTAAAGTTAATCGCAGCTGTGCGCGGTTGAACTAGTTTAAAGAGGATGCAGCCTCAAAATAGAGATGATCGCAGGGAAAAATCTCCCATAATATCATTCACAGTGAGATGATTAGAATAGTAGCACTTAGAATATCTAAGAAACAATTACCATCAGATGCTTCATCTTTGCCTAAAAGGCTGCTGTACAGTAGAGTGTACAGTGTCTTGCATAAGTATTCACACCCATTATTTAATGTGATTGACCAACACGTGCTGTTTTATTGTAAAGTGCAAGGAACATATAAGTACATGATTTTCAAGCTATTTTTACAAACAAAAACCTGAACGGTTTGCCTTGCGTTTATATTCAAAGCCCTTTCATTCATATACCCCTCCCCCCAAAAAACTGTGCAGCCAGTCGCCTTTTAAAGTTAAGCAATTAGTAAATAGAACATAACACAGCTGCATACCTATCAAGACATTATGTGTGGATTATTTTAATTATATGTTTCTGTTTGTCTTGTAAAGTGCCTTGAGATGACAACTCTTGTATATTTTCGCAGTATAAATAGCTGAACTGAATTTAAATGAATAATTAAAACATATGACTTTTATTGAGGAAGAAAGCCATTGCTGAAAGGAAGTCCTTAGAAGTCCCATTTGTAGTTTACCACAGGCCATGTTGGGGTGTCACCCCAGATGAGACCAGTTTGGGAACTGTTTGCCCTACCTGCAAAATGCCTTGTGTGGCAGAAAACTAACTTTGTACATAACCCCGTAACACACCACCTCCATTGTAAAACATAGTGGTGGGAGCATCACAGCTGGTGGACTGAAGCAATTAAAGGGTCATCCTTCAAGAAAACCTGTTATAGTCTGCCAAAGACTTGAGACATTTTTTCACCAGGGCAATGACCTTAAACAGAGATACAATAAAATGGTTTAGATCAAAACAACGTCATGTGTTAGAATGGCCTAGTCAAAGTTCAAACGTACATTTAATTGAGAATCTGTGGTAAGACTTTATTTATAGAGGCCCTTCACTGATTTAGGATGAGCCTGAAATATTTTGAGTTGCAGCTCAAATTGTAATGAAAGATGGTCCTGCAAGGTATTGATCCTGGGGGGCTGAATACATACACAACCCACACTTTTAAAATCTTAATTGTGAAAACATTCTAAAAATTCATGAATCATTTCCTTCCACTTCATCAGTATTCTCTACTTTGTGTTGATCTATCACTGAAAATCCCCAAAAATTGTTGTTGTAAATTAATAAAATGTGGAACATTTCAAAGGGTATGAATACCTTTGCAGACCACTGCATGTTACTAGCAAAACCTGCAGTGACACCATTATACAGATTCAGAATGCCATCCAAAGCTCTATTGTGTGCATTTATCATAATTGATGAACAAGACTGAAGAAAGTGCACTACCTGCAATAACGGTGCTGTAACCCCTGTTAGCACACTACACTTTAGTTCAATATTTAAGTCAGTACAACATTCGATGACATTGATCAACATGATGCACTTTCTATTTTTCAGAGGCAGCTAACTAACAACATCAGCAGTCTGACACACACTCAGCCAGCAGAGGAGGTGGCTCTCCAACACGCCCTCATCAAGCTTGTTAGAGCCTATCGGTGAGAGCTCGGCATGAAGGCCAACTGAAGATGCTCCGGCTTTGTCTTTACAATTGAGATAATGGTGTTTACTGGGCATAGAATGGCTTTCAGTCTGCAGCAGGCAACAAACTCTGAAGGAGGAGGGGGGGCTGCACTTTTGATTCTATCACTTTCTCAATAATTAATGCTCTCCTCTGGCAATTCTGATCCAATATGTAAATAGTTTCTCATCCTATTATGCAGAACATTGATGAATGTGACAAAATTCCAAAAGATGACAGTCCAGCTCACGCAGTTATGGGCAAACACCACAATACACTAATGACCCGGGCCTTTAATGTCATCCCATCTGAGACATTAGAGAATTTGAAATTAAAGGTACAGTTGGCTCACACGACAAAGTGGCCGTCTCTTCTAAACAGAGTGTGCACATCAGTCAGGATGCAGCCGGAGCCGAGCTTAAAGCTAGTTATAGCTCACATCAAAGGGACGTCATCGTGCCCAACGGCTGCGCCTGCCATTTGGATCCTGCTGAATCCCATCCTTTAGTTGCATTTTTCAAGCTCCCTCTCCCCTCCTAGGCTTCCACGCTTAAACACCATTAAAACAGAAAATGCTGTTTTCTGCATCTGCTGCGGCCTTCGTTATTCCACAGACTTGTCCTTGTTATCTTGATTGTAGTAAACAAGGCGCTCATGTTCCTCTGATTTTTCATCTCTCATTGTACCAAGTAGTCTGACAAAATGGTCAAGAATGTAGTGTGCAATTAGAGCTACAAAGAAATGTCTAGATCTCAACAAGGTGCTACTGTGACCTTTGAAACAAGGGGATTCTAAACACGGCATTGTCGAAATGCCCCGGCTGCCGCCACCAGGCTGGAACTCCTTTATATCAGGTGGTATTTCATATGTTCAGCTTTGAAACGCTATAAATCTAAATGCTATGATGTGCACAGATCTGATAGCTGCAAAGTCAGCACTACGCAAAAGAATAAATACTCTTTAGGTTTTTTTTATTTTAATGAGATTTTATATAACAGACCAGCACATAGTGCATAATTGTGAAGTGTAAGGAACATACTCCCAGGTTTTTAAGATTTTGCAAATAAAACTTTGTAAAGTGAATTTTTCATTTGTATTTTGCCCATCAGAGTCAAGACTTCTTTGCACCAGCTTTTGTTGCATTTATCCTTGATACTGCTGCAACCACGTTTCACCTTAGGATGGTGATCAGGGTCATGTGCAATGTTAGAACATTTTTCCAACCCCTGCAGCTCCTTCAAAGTTACCATTGGCCTCTTTGGTTCTTGACAAATGCTCTTCAACTGTCTTGGCAGTTTTGCAGCTTTACCAACCTGTTTACAGTTTTAGGTGATTGATTGAACCGATGATAATAACCAAACTCTGCTTTAAACTTCTTCACAACTTTCTCCCTGACTTGTCTGCTGTGTTCCTTGGTCTTCATGATGCTGTTTGTGCACTAATGATGTCAAACTACTCTCGGTAGTTAGACATCTGGATTTATACTCAGATCAAATTACACACTGGATGACTTTGTTTTTTAATAAGGTGAATGGAAACAAGTGGTTTCACCCGATTTTATTTGAGGGTATAAGATTAAAGGGGGCTGATTGCAAATGCTTGCCAGACTTTTGTATTATATTTACTTGTAATTAAATATATTAAAAAGCATGTTTAACCTCATATAATGCAATACTTGCATTAATCAACTACATCATTTATCCATAAATGATATTGAGGTATGTGGTTTTAAGCTGACAAAATGTGAAAAAGCTCATGTGGTATGAATGCTTTTGCAAGAGACTGTCTTAAGGATACACATAATGTCATCATCAAGAGCAGCAAAATGTACCTGACTTGTGTGTTTTGTTGAAGGGAATTTTAGCTAATTTCCATGTTTTCGCCCACGGGGATCATTAAAGTTTCATCCTGATCTTATCTTTGGAATCATAATCTTAAAATCTGATTGAGTATGTTCTAACGGGCCTTTTCCGCTGATGCAGTAATCTGTGTCTAATTTATTTTTTATTTCATTTGAAATCATGCTGCCATTTTGAGGTTCCACATGCTAAGCATCAGTTTGAACAGAGCCAAGATGACAGTTAATGAAATTTGTTGTGCAGTGCTGCCTCTGTATTTACAGTAAATTATTTGCAAAGACAAAATGGCAAAGTCAAAACTTAGAAACAGAGACAGATACATCTGACTGTTTTTCCCCCTGTCCACTGTGTCATCGCCTTAAGCTGCCAAGAGTGTGTATTGGGGTGAATTCATGAGGGTCCTCTGTAATAGGCTGGCACAGGCACAGCCTGTGGAACCTTGCAGGCTGCTGAGGCTGGTCTTGGCATCGCTTTTGGCAGCTATGTGGTTCTGTGCTTCGTCTCTCACACTACACATTCTCTCTGAAAAAAAAAGCAAGTTTTAACTAGCTGGTCTTGCCACTCCTTTATAAATCAGGAAGCCTTTGGCATAAATAGATCTACATGTTCATTTGGTATATTAAGAGAGACACACAGTTAAAGAGTGTTCATTACAATTGTAAATTTCTGCCCTCCGGCCCTTCGCCCGGCGCTAGATTACATGAGGTCTATGCTCACGGACAGCGCCTGGCATCTGATTGAGGGTCCAGTGCAGCTAATTAATTTCATTAGAAAGTGAAGTCATCTTCTAGGAGGAATTAATATTTGGAGCGTCATGTTGCTAATTTATTTCCAGATTTAATTAGCTCAGAGAAGAAATGTTGCTTGGGCAAGAGGACTTTTTAATTATCAGCTTGGATAAATTTGAAAATGTTGATGCCTAAGGGTTGAGTTAATTAAAACCTGCATTATTTTAACTTTAATTAGCTCCCATCTTTGTTTTTCTTCACCATATGGCCATGTCCTGTAGTCAAATTTAGTTAATTAAGCTAATTAAGCTAATCATTTTAATTACTCAAGACAATGTGATTGGATAGGGGATGACTACAAGTTTATGGCCAAGTACTTGTTTTTCATTAAGTTGAAGGGACAGAGTTATTTCTGATTGCAGTTGGCAAGCATAGCAGAGTACTTTGAGAATGTGACAGCCTCTGAGATATTAAGGCTGAAGTGTAATTGCTTTCCTTGTTATTAAACAGGCAAAATCGTATCACCAGTACAGCTCTAGATAAGGGGTGGTTTGGTACATCATTATTATTAGACGCACCATTCAGAATTGGTCAATTCTGACCAATACATTCTTGACCAAAATCAAGTTTGAGGACCCGAATGTGCTTTACACTGCTATCAGTTATCCAACCATTCATATACACATTCACACACTGAAAGTGGTAAGCTACATTATAGCCGCAGTTGCCATGGGGCTCCCATACAATCGCCGCCACCGGGCCTTCTGACCGCCATCAGCAGACAAGGCAAGCGAAGTGTCTTGGCCAAGGACACGCCGACTGAGATGGACTGAGCAGGTGTTTAAACCAAAAACCCACTGGTTACAGGACAATTCCTTAACACCTGAGCCACTGTCGGTACAGCTTTTAGCCTGTTTCGATTTCTTTTTAAGAACTATAATATAAGAAGACAAATATGAATATTTTTCTAGGCTTCCTGTTGATGAGCGATCATTAGTTATTAATAGTCTTATTTTGTATATCCTTACCTCAGCTCGGAGATTTCCAAAGAGCTGCCAACATTTCTAAATCCAGCATGGTGAAGGCTGAAGAGAAAATGGCTGAAAACTAAAAACGAAAAAACAGAACAACTTTGCTGTTCTTTGTTCAGGCTTCTTGTTGTTGAGTGAAGGTCTTGGTCCCTCTTATAGTGTCAGTTAACCATGGGCATGTCTTGACATGTCATAAAAATGCAGTTTTCCTTTAAAATAGCTTTTTACACTCCTGTGCCTCTTCCTGACATCCTTTTTAAGCATCACACAGAGGCTAACATAGCTAACTTTGAGTATAACAACACTTTGAGGTGTGTTACTGTCAGTGAGACCTGGTACTGCTTGTATATATTGTGTTTATTTGTCAGAGAAAGATCAACCTGGGAATCAGCCAATTCCAGGTACCACATAATTTATTTGTGCATCAGTAAAGTTTCTGTGCTTTTACTGATGTTTCCCTCTTCTGCTCTATCACAATAAAGGAATCTGAAGTTTTCTCTATGTTTCGGAGACCTTGAAGTTAGACGGCATGTTTACTACCACAAGTGAGAAGCAAAAAAAGTAAATGGACTAATAATCAGCAGATATTGCCAGTAGTTTCTTTTGACCACAGCAGGCCAGAAAATACAAATTGCAATTGGGTAACACGGTGTGTGCTTACTGGTGAGACATGACCCTGCCCTTCCCTTCTGTGACCCCAGAGAGAGTAACGGCTGGGGTGGGGTCTGTGTGTGCTGCTAGCATCTGTGCGTCAGTCTGGACACAGGCTGGGCCCATCCAGAAGCCAGTCGTAGCTGACAGATGCAGAAGCTAAGCCCAATAATGAAATAATACTGGGAGACATCATGTCCGTGTTTTCCATCATTGTTAAAAGATTTTGGTACTGAGTACCCCCACTTAGGTAATTTGTTTCCATGTATAATCCTATTGCTCACTATTAAATTAAACCAACTGGTCATTTCAGTTTGGAGCCTATAAATAAACTGGTTGCTATGTGCTTGGGCAGTATGTAGGACGTCTCATCTGATTAGAGAGGAAGCACTTAATAATTTGTACTGCAAAAAGGTGACCTTCAGTGTCAGGTGACCTCAGTGGTCTGCCACACATATGGCCCGGTAATAATACTAATGTCTGTTCCTAATGTATTTTTACAATCCAAATCCAGGACCACTCTCCACAAATTGTTTTGGACAAATGTTGATGTGTGGTGAGATGGCAGAGTGAGCCCTATCCAAGCTGTCTGTGTGGTTAAGAGTAGTAATGTTCTGGACCACGGCTTCTCTGGTATAAGAGAGATCACAGCCCCCCTCTGTGCTTTTATCATAGCAAGTCAGTCATCCACATAAAGCAGAGCAGCCTCCCCTTGGTCTTCTCACAGTTTCACTGTGAGCAAAATTAGTTACCACAGCCTTACCTGGTGATCATTTACTTCAGAAACCTGCAAACTTTAAATACCTTCATCACCCACTGCTGATGGCCAATGGCCTGAAGTAATTACATTTGGTTGAATAGTCAGTTTCTGTTATTTTACCTGTGACAGTACAACATTTTTAAATGTAAATGACCCTTTTACACAATCATATCAAGACTACATAAAATGTTTACCACTTCAGGTCATTATCAAGTATTCAGCTCAGACAAGGTTCAATGTAAAGCTCCTTTTATATGAAAATGTGCAGTGATCAATGGTGCCAGGTCTCGTGAGAGAAACAAGCAACCAGCTCTATCAAAACAAGCCCAAAAGAAGCCCAACTGGCTTTACACCACTGTGTAAAACAGAGGCCGCTTGTAAACAGCATAAATGTATACATTTATTATGGCATATACAAAAGCAACAGTAAAATTATTATTAACACTTTTACCATAAACATTTTGAATAACAACTGATCAAAAGAAAAGTGCATTTTGCATACCTAACAGCAAAATGACAATAAACATAGTCAAGAAAAAACTTTCTTTAAAGTCTGTTTAAAAGAAAAGGAATGTTGAGCACATATTTCACACTGCAGAATCAGAAAGGAGACTCCCATCTCAGGTCAGATCCTGTCTTGCAGTGCGCTCTCTTTCTCTCACTCTGTATTAAAATTTTCCCATATTTTCCCCATTTACTGCATCTCATTCGGATGCTGTCTCATCACTCGTTTCCTTGTCACTCTGGGCTCTAGTGTGAGTGTGTTCGGGGTGTGCAGTCAACTCTGGTAGGAGCTATAACCAGGAAACAGTGACGTAGAAAGGACAAACTATCTACAACTAGTGTTTTGCTTTATTGTGGAAGTTGGGAGATAATCAAGGGGTTTCACTTGGAAGGAAAGCCAAGCCCAAACTTCACGTTCACAAACAAGCCCACAAAACCGCAACCCATGAGATTTGCAAGTGACTTTAGAGAAAAACAAGCCCAAAGTCGCTTATAATAAGTGGACTTGGCAACACTGGCAGTGTACAAAGTAGAAACATTATCTCCACATTACCGCCCCCACCACTTCACAACTGTGTTCTCCACAGGGCCGTCTGCCTAAAGCGACGTCGGTCATGAACAGACCAGAGAGCAAACACTGTATGCAGGCAGTGCTCCTGGGAGTTAGTGTCGTAGTGTCGCATTTCAACTTGCTTATTATTTCGGATCCCATTTGAGAAAACTACAATTAAAAACTGTAAATATAATTCAACTTGCCAAAGTGGCTAGCCGGAGTGGCTGTGTTACCCGCCACTGCTAAAATTCACCTGCATTTGACAGGTTGGCGGGTGATAATGTCAAGCCCTGCCTGTTTGAAACATTTCACAGGTAAACAGGTTAAATGGAAACAGGTGGGTGTCATGATTGGGCATAAAAGGAGCATCCCCGAAAGGCTCAGTTGTTCACGAGCAAGGATGGGACGAGGCTTACAACATTGTGAACAACTGTGTGACCCAATAGTCCAACAGTTTAAGAACATTTCTCAACATACAATTGCAAGGAATTTAGGAATTTCATTATCTACAGTCCATAATATCATAAAAAGATTCAGAGAATCTGGAGAAATCTCTGTGTGCAATAGGTACAGAAAAACCAATATTGAATGCCCGTGACCTTCATTCCCTCAAGAGGCACTGCAGTAAAAACCAACATCATTCTGTAACGGATATCACTATTTCAGAAACCATTGTCAGGTAACACAGTTCATCGCTACATCTACAAGTGCAAGTTAAAACTACAATGCAAAGCAAAAGCCATATTTCAACCACACCCAGAAACGTTCATCTGAGATGGACTGATGCAAAGTAGAAAAATGTGCTGTGGTCTGACAATTCCACATTTCAAATTGTTTTTGGAAATCATGGAGTTCAAAAGCCAGCATCTGTGATGGTATGGGGGTGTATTAGTGCCTATAGCATGGGAGACTGGCACATATGTGAAGGCACCACTAGTGCTGAAAGTACACGTTTTGGGGCAACATCTGCAGCCATCAAAGCAACATCTTTTCAGGGACCTTACTGCTTATTTCAGCAAGACAATGCCAAGCCACATTCTGCACGTGTTACACCAGCGTGGCTTCGTAGTAAAAGAGTGCAGGTACTAGACTGGCCTGCTGGCAGCCCAGAGCTGTCTCTCATTGAAAATGTGTGGAGCATTATGAAACATAAAATACGACAACAGAGACCCCAGGCTGTTGAGCAACTGTACATCAAGCAGGAATGGTAAAGAATTCCACCAACAAAGCTTCAACATTTAGTGTCCTCAGTTCCCAAACGCTTATTGAGTGCTGTTAAAGGAAAGGTTACCTAACACGGTGGTAAACAAGCCCCTATCCCAGCTTTGTTGGAACATATTCCAAGAATCAAATGCAAAATGAATGAATACTTGCAAAATAAAACTAATGTTGAACAGGATTTGCAAATTATTGTATTCTGTTTTTATTTACATTTTACACAATGTCCTAACTTAATTGGAATTGGGGTTGTACCTAAGATATCTATAATGTATGTACTATATGTGCTGTATTTAAACAGTCTACTAAATTAACACCCATTTGACAGCAACAATTATTTAAAAAAATTGTAAGTAAATGAAGGCAGTGAGGGGTTAAGCATCACATCTTTTAAGTTAGTTTTTGTTTCTTACATTGGAGAGTAAAAACACATTGTTAATAAGTTGCTGTGGTTATACACCTTTTCCAAGTAATTTGTCAGGAGGTGACCTGGTATTTCATAGTTTTTGGTTGGTGTTAGAAAAGATATGTCCTGGTGTTTTTTTGAACTCAGAAGCATAGTTATGTATATATTTAGTTCTGAGGTCATTTGCAAGATTACGAAGCTGCATCTAATGTCAGAGGTGTAGCTCAATGGTAGGGTGGAGACTCATAACTTCAGCTGTATGTAGAGCAAAGAGTTAAAGGTTAAACATATGTCAAAGTATTAGACAGTATGAAACAACCAAAACATGTGTTCCTAACATTTCATGTGGAGGTTTTGTGTTTTCCTCTTCCCCTAGATTTCCATGTCATACAGTGGAAGATGCCAGAACCTTCCAAAAAGGATTGTTAGCATTCTGACAACAGCAACATGGGGCCGGGTCAGAATAGAACAAACTGATGAGCCATGCCATTTAGAAGTGCCAAGTAAGTTGTGCTTTATGAAATGTGGTTATATCTCCTGAATTTAAATAGTTTTTGTTTTTTTTCTTTCAAATAAGTCTAGAGTGAGAGATGAATCAAGAAATTAACTGGTGACAAGTTTTGGTAATTTCATACCCAACCTTTCGGGTTTAAAGAGGAGCTCTCTGCCACAGCATGTCAACTTGTACTTAATTGAGAATGCTTTGTCCAATATTTGAAAAACTTGGCAAGCTTTTGTAAATCTCAAAGTTATGGTCAGTGTCTGCATTTTCTAGGGACTACACACAAAGACAGCTGTTTACATTCATCAAGGCTAATCAGGATATTAAACAACAGTAAACAGTTTATAGTCAACTGTGCAATAAAATAGTCAAACCCTGTTTTACAGGCACTCTAAAATAGTATCAGCGGGTCAGAGCTTTACAAAAAGATAAAAAAGTCACCCACAAATCTGTCTATTGCATTTCCATGTAGAAGAAGGAAAAATTTACATTTAAACCTTTTAGGCGTGTTATTGTATGAGATCTTCTAAAAGCAACAATAAAATCCCAGCTGGTGGCTATTTCCTCAATGGTTTTATACTGTAATTCCAATTGTTTGCATTTTGTGTGTATAGCCCTTTATTTTTTAAAAGGGGTCTGGTTTCAGCCTGGGAGTCAAGGCACTTTAATCCGTGGACTTTTTAAAACAAAAATGTTTCTTTTTATTTTGAACTCATACAAGTTAGCAATAAATGCATAAAACTATCATCCTAATTCATAAAAGAGTGATTTATTACATAATTATATAATTCAGCTTAATTTTAACTGAACAGTCACAGAATCAAAGAATGTTTCTGTTAATTTTAGCCTTCATAAACTATTTAAACTGATTACAGTCTGAGGCTGCTTTAGAGAAAGTCCAATATAAGCCCTGCCACTGGCCAAGGAGCTCTCAGTGAGAAGCAGCTTAACAGATCAGATGAAAGGAAGAAGTCATGGAAGCTTCAACCAGCAGAGAGCAAGGAGAGCATCTGCTCAAAGGCCACCTCCCCATGCCCAGCTCACCATCTCCAGAAGAACTCGGGCATGGAGCCTCCATCTCCCTAGCTCCTCACTAATTCCAGTGCCCCCGCCACACGCAGGCTAATTAAGGCCATGCATTTATTTATGACTGAGCTCATTAAACAGGGAAAAAGATGGTCGCCGCTCTGAAAACACATTAGTCCCGGAGGAAACTGCCTGTGAAGTCGCACTCCTCGGGCTGTTTTAGGTCACAGACTCTGAATCTTTGTGACATATGAAAAAACAGCGAGATGTATTGCCTTTAAAAAAGAAGAATTAAAAAATCATTTCAGGGGCAAAAGAGTGATGGAGCAGGACATTCTTCAGGGTATATTTGAAGCTGCTTGAACTAGCCACATAATTACATCTATAGGTCACTGACCAGGGGATTGAAAACTCCTATCCCAGGTCTTTGTTTTTATTTTATTTTTTCTTCTGTTGTTTGTGAAATCATTTAGTTCACAATGACAACTGCTACAGAAAAAATGCTGCAGATTCATTAGCAGATATTACTACTTATATGAACACAAAATCTCCTCACCCTTAAAACCCTACCACCACCTCCACCCATCTTTTTATATTACTATGGTATTTAAGTTCATTTCATACTCAGTCAGTGCAGAGCTGTGAAATAAAAGGCAGGGGATATCCCTTAGGTGTATTTTGTCTCCCAGGAGTGCTTCCTTTTCTCACTGTGTGTGTGTAAAGGGCATAGACAGGGAGATCTTAGGCAGATCCTTCCCCCTCTCTTGTAATTGCAAAGATAATGCCAAATCACACAGTTCTTTGCTGAGCCAACTGGCATCTTGATTTAGTGCTTTTTAATAGTTCGAACTCTGAAGACACTGAGAAATAACTTTTTTCTCTACTTGAACGTTTGAGCTGTTGGTGGAACACTACAACTTGTAGTGCAGATGCAAATGTGCACATCCACACCTCAGACAAAGGTGGCAGGTGCACAGCCACCCCCTAATGAGAAACATCAAGGTGAGGAACAGGGTTCGCGCACTGCAGGATTCAAATGCTGGTTCATGTATTGTACCATGCTATGGCAACAAAGCCTTGCATCCCTCCCAACACACCTTGCTCATCCCCCCCTTACCAAAACTCTAATAACAACACAAAATTTAACCAGGACTCCTGGACCAAGCTGCTTCTTAGTAAAGCTGACCACCATGACACACTTTCCATCCATCCATCCATTGTCTATTCACACTCGTACTTGTGGGGTCACCGTAGTGCTGGTCACTATTGCCAGCGTCACGGGGGGATCAAACCCTAAAAAGGTTGTTAGTCCATCACAGGGCAACACAGAGGCATACAGGACTAACAACCATGCATGGAAACACTCATACCTGACGGCAATTTGGAGACACCAAGCAATTTAACAGCCACTTCCTGTTTTTGCTGCTACACACAGTGGACCTGTTTGGTGTTTCAGACTCTGGAATTGATCTAAATTCTTTTTACTGTGACATTTGTGAGTTATTACAAAACATAGTCATGTTAAAACACTTTTTTTTTTTTTGTGGCTGTACTTTACATTTTGGGAACCCTTTGTCAAACAAAAACCAAACTGCAGCAAGAGGATTATGTACAAATGAGTTAACTCTTTCTAATTTTCACATTCCTTGAAATACTAGCAACCGTCTTTCAGTCAGGTTTATTGAATATTCCCAGGCCAATTAATAACAATTATTTTGAATATCTAATGCTTAGTTTTCTCATCCAAACTTCAAAGCACTAAAACCGCTTCTGTTTGTTGTGTGTCTCATCTACAAGACCCTACTCCTAATTTTTAGATGAGTTCTCAGGTTTCTTATCTGATTTAGTGTTACTGATAAGGTCATTCCAGTAGGGGATTTCAACAACCATGTTGACACAAAAAGTGATAGCCTAAATGTAGCCTTTAATGCTGTCCTACGGAGTCGGGTGTACTGTGAGTGTACTGTGAGCGGCGCGGATGCACTGTCCCCGAGCATTTGAGAATTCATAGTCGAGCGTATTGGTTTCCTCCGTTTCTCGTGACAAATTTCTCCATTCTGACACTTTCTGCCATGTTGTCATCGGTGTAGCAGGAAGAGCTAATTTGCCTTGCAGCTTTGAAAAAACAAAAGAAAAAAGGTGGTATGTAAGGCCATTAAACCAGACTAGGGGCGAAGAAGGGGAATACAATACGCTGGTGAATGACATGAAAACAATGGAGATTGAGAAACACTTTGGATACTTCCGACTGGATAGTAGCAAGTTTGATGAACTAGTTGGGTGCCTAGGCCTGTTTCTCCTCAACCAGGGCAATTCTGTTTTTATATAAAGTGATTCACGACACGTGTTGTCTCAAGGCACTTTACAAAGTCAATCAAACCATACAGATTCCAAGTCAAGTACATTCATTACAATTGATCCTAGTTATCAAACAATGCAGTCAAATTCAGTTCATTATTAAAATTGGTTAAATACTTTTCTATCAAAGGAAACCCAGCAGATTGCATTGAGACACTGACTTGCAGCATTCACTTCTCCTGGATGAGCATGTAGCGACTGTGGACTGTCACTTGCAGCAATTCCTCATACCAAGCATGCATGGAGCAACAGTGGAAAGGAAAACTCCCCTTTTACAAAAAGAAACCTCTAGCAGAACCAAGTTTAGTGTGAGTGGCTATCTGCTAAAACCAACTGGAGGTTTGAGAGAACAGCACATACACACAAAAGTGTGTATCCAGGATCAATCCATCAATCCAGGAGTACATTCTATGTGAAAGAAAAGCAAAACATTAAAGGCAGTAGTAGTTTCTTCAGTGGCCTCATCTAGGAGAGAAACATAACTGAGCAGATAAGCTTTTCAAGTCTAGAGAATAAAAGAGAGCACATACAGTTAGTTGCAGCAAAAGCTCAGCCAATAGCTATGTTTAGGAGAGAGATGGAGTTAAGCATTGAAAGACAGGTCAAAGTGTATCATCTTTAGAAGGAGAACATTAAGTTGTTGGCAGTGGTAGCTCAGCCGATGCCACCCTGCAAGAAGTTGTAACAGCTAAGCACAGAGCCAGGCCAGGTGTAGCTTTTAGGAAGAAAAAAACAGAGAGAACATAAAGTTAACAGTTGAAATAATAACAAATATTTAAAAAATTTGAGAGTAGTAAGAGAATGTAGCAGAGTCAGAAAAAGTGGTCATTATCTCCTACAGCAACCTAGACCTATAGCAGTATAACTACAGAGATAGCTCAAAATAACCTAAGCCACTCTGACTATAAGCTATAATTCTCAAAAGTAGACAGGGTGTCTGCCTCACAGACTAAAACTGGGAGGTGGTTCCACTGTAGCGGAGCCTCATTACTAAAATATCTGCCTTCTACATTTATAAACTCTAGGAACCACTAGTAAATCTGCAGTCTGAGAATGAAGTGTTCTGTTAAGAACATATAAGACTATCACATTGTTTATGTATGATGGAGCTTGATTGTTAAGGGCTTTATATTTGAGAAGAATAATTTTGAATTCTTCAGTGGATTTAACAGGAAGCCAATGAAGGGAAGTTAAAAAAGGAGAAATATGATGTCTCTTTTTATCACTCAGACAGGTGTGTGGCACCCACCACACCTGACTCAGTAGAGAGACCCCGACTTCCCTCTCCACAGACACCTCCTCCAGCTACTCCGGGGAGAGCCCAAGGCGTTCCCAGGTCAGCCGAGAGACACAGTTCCTCTACCGTGTCCTGGGCCATCCCCTGGGCCTCCTCCCAGTGGGATGTGCCTGGAACACCTCCCGAGGGAGGGGTCCAGGAGGCATCCGGTATAAATGCCAAAGCCACCTCAACTGGCTCCTCTCGATGTGGAGGAGCAGCAGCTCTACTCCGAGATCCTCCTGGATAGTTGAGCTCCTCACCCTATCTCTAAGGGAGTGCCCGGCCACCCTACGGAGGAAGTTCATTTCAGCCACTTGTATCTGGGATCCCGTTCTTTTGGTCATGATCCAAAGTTCATGGCCATAAGTGAGGGTAGGAACGTAGACCGATCTGTAAATCGAGAGCTCCGCTTTTCAGCTCAGCGCTCTCTTCACCACGATGGACCGGCACAGCGTCCCTATTACTGCGGCAGTCGCACAGATCCATCTGTTGATCTGTTCTCCCCTCATCCGTGAACGAGACCCCAAGATACTTGAACTCCTCCACTTGAGGCAGACACTCCCCTCCAACCTGAAGAGGGCAAGCCACTCTTCTTGTCGAGAACCATGGTCTCGGACTTGGAGGGAGGAGTTGATCTTCATCCCAGCTGCTTCATACTCGGCTGCGAACAAGTGCATGCTAAAAGTCTTCGCTAGAGGGGGCCAGCAAGATCACGTCATCTGCAAAAAGAAGAGACAAAATCCACTGGTCCCCAAACCAGACCCCATCCAGCCCTAGAAATTGTGCCCATGCAGCCCTGCCAGAGTTCAACATGCACCGGGAACAGGTCCGACTTAGTGCCGGCAATGTGAACCAAACTCCTACTCCGCTTGTACAGAGACTGGATGGCCAGTGATAAAGGGCCCCCGACTCCGTACTCCTGGAGCACCCCCTAGAGGGCACCACGAGACACACAGTCGATTGCCTTCTCCAGGTCCACAAAACACATGTGGACCGTTTGGGCAAACTCCCATGAACCCTTGTGTACCCTGTCGAGGTCAGCATCTTACCACCCACATTGTGAACAGTGGTGGCGAAGCACTGCTTCCCCCTCCTGCGGCACCTGACGGTTTGCCAGAATCACTTTGTGGCCAATCGGTAGTTCTTCTCCATGGCCTCAGCAAACTCCTCCAAGGCCCAGGTTTTTGCCTCTGCCACAGACTCAGGAGTCCCACAAGCTAACCACAGTTGATAGGACTCCTTCTTCAGCTTGACAGCATGCCTTACTGCCAGTGTCCACCACCGGGTTCGGGAATTGCTGCCGCAACAGGCACCGCAGACCTTATGGCCACGGGCGGCAGCATTGACAATTGATGCAGAGAACATAGTCCACTCGGACTCTATGTCTTCAACCTCCCCCGGAATCTGGTCAAAGGGCAGACAGACATTCCCAGCAGACATTCCCTAAATGCTTGGGCCTGGCAAGTTTGTCCAAACACAGTGGACCAACACCAGCAGCTGACACGGCACCCCAGACCATCACTGACTGTGGGTACTTGACACTGGACTTCTGGCATTTTGGCATTTCCTTCTCCCCAGTCTTCCTCCAGATTCTGGCACCTTGATTTCCGAATGACATGCAGAATTTGCTTTCATCCGAAAAAAGTACTTTGGACCACTGTTGTGATGGTGGGATTCTTGGGTACTGGGATGATGAAGGAGCGTTTGAAGCAGGAGGAAACCTCACGCAGCTCCAGTGACTTGTTGAAGATCTCAGTGAAGATGGGTGCCAGTTGGTTGGCGCAGGCTCTCGTGTATGATGCGGAGACATTATCAGGTTGTGAGGCCTTCTTTGTTTTCAGGCGCTGAAGGATCCTATTTGCATCTTCCTCTGAGATCCTAAGTGCAGGTAGGGGATCTGAAGGTAGGGGTGTGGTTAGTGAACTGCTGCTTTTCATTCCTGCAGTAAAAGCCATTCAACTGATTTGCCAGGTGAGTATTCTGCTCAGGGTTGCAGGAATGGCTCTTGTAGGCAGATCGGTTTTTCAAACCATTCCAAACAGCAGAAGCATCTCCATGTGGAAAGCTTTTCTTTAGCTTCTTACTGTAGCTTCCCTTTGCTGCTTTGATCTCCACGGTCAGTTTGTTCCTGTCCTGCATATACAGAGCCCAGTTCCCACTGCAGTGAGCCTCTTCCTTATCCCTGTGCAGCTGCCTAAGATGAGAAGTGAACCAGGGCTTATTGTTATTGTATGTGCTGTGCAGAAGGTCTTGGTCTGCACACACGTCCTCACAGAAACTGATGTATGATGTCACCACTTCAATATGTTGGTTTAAATCAGTGGCAGAAGTTTCAAAAACAGTCCAATCTGTGCAGTCAAAGCAGGCCTGCAACATCTGCTTTGACTCATCAGTCCACTTCTTAACAGTCTGAACCACAGGTTTGGAAGCTTTTAATTTATGCCTGTGGGATGAGGTGGACTAGAGAGTGGTCAGAAAGTTCCAAAGCAGCCCTGGTGACAGCATGATATGCATCCTTTAAAGTTGTGTAGCAGTTGTCCCTGGTGGGACATATAAAGCCCTTCATAATCATGGCCCATCATACATCAGGGATCTCAGGTTTACTGGTGGTCATAGAGTTTCTAATAGTAGAAAAGGAGGCAGATCTTTTACTCCTATCCAGGGAAATCAGCTCCAAGTTGAGGCAGGCACTTTGTCTACTTTTAAGGCTATGCTTAAGACTTAGCCTTTTGATCAAGCTTATAGTTAGAGTGGCTCAGGTTATAGGACATAATGACAATGTTTCCTCAATCTGCTACATTTTCCTACTGCTCTCCAGTGTTGCATTATTTCCTGTTATTTTAGCCGTTAGCTCTATTTTCTGTCTCTGTATTTTTCTATTCATAGAAGCCACATTTGGCTTGTCATTCTGTTTAGTTGTGACACCATCAAACTAATGTTCTTCTTCTATAGATGATACACTTAGCCCTGACTTTAAGTGTTTAACCCTGATCTCTCCTAGAAATAGCTAATGGGTGAGCTTTTAGTGCATCTAACTGTATGTGCCCTCTTTCATTGTATAGACAAGACAGGCTCAGGGCCTATCAACGTATCAACTTAGCTGTGTTTCTCTCTTAGACGATGCCACCAAAGGAGCTACAACTGTCATTAAATTTTACTTTTCTTTAACATAAAAGTACTCATGGATTAGTGCTTCTGTGTTTCTTTGTGTGTGTATGCTGTACCTTATCAAACCCCCAGTCAGTCGTGGCAAAAGGCAACTCATATTGAGCCAGGTTCTGCTGGAGGTTTCTTCCGGTTAAAGGGGAATTTTGTTCTCTGTTGTCGCTACATGCATGCTCAATATGAGGGATGGCTACAAAGTTAGTGACATACTGCAAGCAAATGTCCACTGTCGCTACATTCTCGTCTAGGAGGAGTAAATGCGTGAATGCTGCAAGTCTTGATGCAATCTGCTGGGTTTCCTTAGATAGAAAACATTTTCACCAATCTGAATAATAAACTGAACTTAAGTGTATTATTCAATAACTAGGATCAATTTGGAATGTGCGTAATTGAATTGCAACCGGGCTGTATGATTCGATTGAATTGGCTTTCTTTTTTGTAAAGCACCTTCAGACAACATGTATTGTGAATTGGCACCATATAAATAAACTGAAATTGAATTTATTTCCTTGGTTTGTGGGAAAAAGCTGAATCTTTGCTCAAATGTAGCTTAATTGATTCACACCATTTTGTTTGATTTAAGGAATGCAAAGGAGGTGATTGACCTTTGATGATCTTCAAATGAAACCTTATAGTTAAATCCTGATATCCCAATTTTTTAGGGAATCTGGGCTCTGTGCAGGCTAATTAAGCAGGTGCTCTAGTACCTAATCAGTTGGTTTTCATATACAAAGAGTTGAAAACATTAACTAACTAAATATCTTGTTTTCTTATAGATACTATTTGTCAACCTGTGGATGAAAATGAGCTACAAAATGCTAAATAAATTTTTGAACATAAAAACACACATTTTTCTTAATTATTGATTAGGCAGCCACTGATTGGTGCCACACCTAATAATCAATTAAAGAAATTGCTCGAAATTTGCAATGTCTTTCCTGGATTTGTGCAGACATTAGTGTTGAGATAAGCACTGTGTGTGTTTGCGATGCTGCAGGCACAGAGGGGCTCAAATCAATCCACAGGATCCCCACGCAGTGCTTCATTTTAGGATAGCTGATAAACAACAGCATTTGGTGACCTTTTGCTGTTCTTATGGGGGATTTAACCCCCTGCTCAGAGCTGCACCATGCTGCTGGCTCCAGCAGACACAAGCACAATGAACGCTGGAACTCAGATGGGACTTTTCCTGCAGGAAAATGCCTGCGCTAAAAACTCTGGCAGTGTTTTGGTTTGTTCCTCCAGAACCACGGTTAGTTCGAAGGTTGACTGTGACTGTGTGTGTGTGTGTGTGTGTGTGTGTGTGTGTGTGTGTGTGTGTGTGTGTGTGAGGAAAAGGAGGAAAGAGGGTGGGGATGTCAAGCTCGTCTAACTCTGAAGGACTGTGCGTGTAAGATGCTTTCAGCAGCAAGCAGAAACTGGTTGTGCACTTAGAGAGGAAGCTCTGAGTGTTTGGAGTACTCAGCCCACTTAATGCATTATTATTGAAACGACATTCTTGGCAGGAATGGGGGAAAATTGAATACTTTGCTAGAGTGAAACCAGTTAAAAAAAGTCTGTGGGTTAATGTTTGCAATATTTGTTTTGTGATTTTTGGAAGAAAATTTGGTATTCTTTTAGCCTACAGCTAAGAACCAAAATAATTCATACTCCTGACTTAGATATAACATCATTTTCATTCAAGCAAGATGTTTGCTTCTAATAGGTAATGAGACAGGCATCTCTCTAAAGACAGTAGAACTACCTACAAGGAGTACCAACTTTGAAAAAAAAGAGACCTGTTTTAAATAATTTAAAGAAAAAACAGTATGTTGGAAATATTTATTACCTTCCTAAAAATCAATGAAAAAAAGTATTGGCATCACAGCAAACAAACCCTTGTAATTTAAACTAAATCTCCCAGTGGCAAATGCTTATTCATATCTTAAAAGGATGTAGTAGTCAGAAAAAAGGAAAATGTTTGGTAAATTATGATTGTTAGGTACTTTTTAAAATTTATTATTTTTACTACAGTGCCTTACAAAAGCATTCATACCTCACGTTTTGTCACATTATAACCAAAGAGTTTAATGAACACCGCCTGGCCAAAAAAAAAGTCGCCATCAAAACAAAAAAGGGTCACACACTCTAATATTTCATTGGACTGCCTTTAGCTTTGATTAAAGCATGCATCTTTAGGATGTGCCTTCTCCAGCACATCCCAAAGATTCTCAATGGGGTTAAGGTCTGGACTCTGTGGTGGCCAATCCATGTGTGAGAATGATGTCTCATGCTCCCTGAACCACTCTTTCACAAATCATCTTGGAATATGCCCGTGCCATCAGGGAAGAAAAAACTCCATTGATGGAATAACCTGGTCATTGAGTATATTCAGGTAGTCAGCTAACCTCATTCTTTGAACATACACTGTTGCTGAACCCAGTTCCCTGACCAACTGCAGCAACCCCAGATCATAGCACTGACCCCACAGCCTTGTACAGAAGGTACTAGGTATGATGGGTGCCTCACTTCACCTGCCTTTCTTCTTACCCCAGGGTAAATCTGGACTCATCAGACCATATGACCTTCTTCCATTGCTCCAGAGTCCAATTTTTATGCTCCCTAGGCAAAAAGAAGCCTTTTTTTCTGGTTATCCTCACTGATTAGTGTTTTTTTAAGGCTACACAGCTGTTCAGTCCCAATTCTCTTGGCATTGTGCGTGTGAAAATGCTCTTACTTTAACAATTAAACATAGCCCAGAGTTCTACTGTTGTTTTTCTTCAATTTGATTCCACCAAATGTATAAGTGATCGCGGATCACGATCACTCAGGATTTTTTTTCCGAACACATTTCTTCCTTGAAGACAATGGGTCCCCACTATTCTTCCAGTTTTTAAAAATGCCTTGGACAGTTCTCAACCCAATTTTGGTAGTTTCTGAAATCCCCTTAGATGATTTCTCTGCTTGATGCATGCCAATGCTTTGACCCTTATGAAACAGACTGACATCTTTTCCATGACCACAGGATGTACTCGTACTCGCCGTCTTCCGCATATCCGGGAACGGGTCGCGGGGGCAGCAGACTCAGCAGAGACACCCAGACGTCCCTCTCCCTAGACACCTCTTCTAGCTCCTCCGGGGGGAGCCCAAGGCGTTCCCAGACCAGCCGAGAGACATAGTCCCTCCAGCGTGTCCTGGGCCATGACCTGGGCCTTCTCCCGGTGGGACGTGCCTGGAACATCTCCCGAGGAAGGCGTCCAGGAGGCATCCAGTATAGATGCCCGAGCCACCTCAACTGGCTCCTCTTGATGTGGAGGAGCGGCGGCTCTACTCCGAGCCCCTCCCGGATGGCCGAGTTCCTCACCCTATCTCTAAGGGAGTGCCCGGTCACCCTACGGAGGAAGCTCATTTCAGCCGCCTGAATCCAGGATCTCGTTCTGTCGGTCATGACCCAAAATTCATGGCCATAGGTGAGGGTAGGAACATAGACCGACCTGTAAATCGAGAGCTTCGCTGTTCGGCTCAGCCTTCTCTTCACCACAACGGACCGACACAGCGCCCCCATTACTGCGGCAGCCACACCAATCTGTCTGTCGATCTCCCGCTCCATTCTTCCCTCACTCGTGAACAAGACCCCGAGATACTTGAACTCCTCCAATTGAGGCAGGAACTCCCCTCCAACCTGAAGAGCACAAGCCACCCTTTTCCGGTCGAGAACCATGGCCTCGGACTTAGAGGAGCTGATCTTCATCCCAGCCGCTTCACACTCGGCTGCGAACCGCCCCACGCATGTTGTAGGTCTTGGCTAGAGGGGGCCAGCAGGACCACGTCATCTGCAAAAAGGGGAGACGAAATCCACTGGTCCCCAAACCAGACCTCCTCCGGCCCTTGGCTGCGTCTAGTAATCCTGTCCATAAAAGTTATGAACAGGACCGGTGACAAAGGGCAGCCCTGCCGGAGTCCAACATGCACCGGGAACAGGTCCGACTTAGTGCCGGCAATGCGGACCAAACTCCTGCTCCACTTGTACAGGGACCAGATGGCCCCTAATAAAGCGCCCTCGATTCCATATTCCTGGAGCACCCCCCACAGGGCATCACAAGGGACACAGTCAAATGCTTTCTCACACATGTGGACCAGTTGGGTAAACTCCCATGAACCCTCGAGTACCTTGTAGAGGGTATAGAGCTGGTCCAGTGTTCCATGGCTGGGACGAAAACCACACTGCTCCTCCTGAAGCCGAGGTTCGGCTATCAGCCAGACTCTCCTCTCCAATACCCTGGCGTAGGCCTTACCAGGGGCGCAGAGGAGTGTAGTTGGAATACACCCTCCGGTCACCCTTCTTATGAAGGGGGACCACCACCCCAGTCTGCCAGTCCAGAGGTCCAGAGGCACTGTCCCCGACCGCCACGCAATGTTGAAGAGGAATGTCAACCATGACAGCCCCACAACATCCAGAGATTTGAGGTACTCAGGGCAGATGTCATCCACCCCCGAAGCCCTGCCACCGCAGAGCTTTTTAACCACCTCGGTGACTTCAGCCTAGGTGATGAAAGAGTCGAACCCCGAGTCCCCAGCCTCTGTTTCCACCAGGGAATGCGTGATGGCAGGATTGAGGAGATCCTCGAAGTACTCCTTCCACCATCCGATAATGTCCTCAGCCGAGATCAGCAGCCTCCCACCCCCACTATAAACACTGTTGGCGAAGCACTGCTTCACCCTCCTGAGGAAGCGGACGGTTTGCCAGAATCGCTTCGAGGCCAACCGGTAGTCCTTCTCCATGGCCTCACCGAACTCCTCCCAGGCCCGAGTTTTTGCATCTGCCACAGCCCGGGCCGCGGCACGCTTGGCCTCACGGTACCCGTCGGCCACCTTAGGAGTCCCACAAGCCAGCGACGGCCTATAGGACTCCTTCTTTAGCTTGACAGCATCCCTTACTGCCAGTGTCCACCACCGGGTTCTGGGATTGCCACCGCGACAGGCACCGCAGACCTTACGGCCGCAGCTACAGGGAGCAGCATCGACAATAGATGCGGAGAACATAGTCCACTTGGACTCTATGTCTCCAACATCCCCCGGAATCTGGTCAAAGCTCTCCTGGAGGTTGGAGTTGAATACATCCCTGGCCGAGGGCTCAGCCACATGTTTCCAGCAGACCCTCAGTATGCGCTTGGGCGCAAGTCTTCTCGGCTTTCTCCTCTCCCAGCGGATCCAACCCACCACCAGATGGTGATCAGTGGACAGCTAAGCCCCTCTCTTCACCCGAGTGTCCAAAACATGGGCCAAAGGTCTGATGATACGACAACAAAGTCGATCATTGACCTCCTGCCTATGGTGTCCTGGTGCCCAGTGCACTGATGGACACCCTTATGTTTGAACATGGTGTTCATTATGGACAATCCGTGACTAGCACAGAAGTCCAATAACGAAGCACCACTCAGATTCAGATCGGGGAGGCCATTCCTCCCGATCACGTCTCTCCAAGTGTCACTGTCGTTTCCCGCGTGAGCGTTGAAGTCCCCAGCAGAATAATGGAGTCCCCGGAAGGGGCACTATCCAGCACCGCCGACAGGGACACCACGAAGGCGAGTACTCCGCATACCGCTCGGCCCATAGGCCGAAACGACAGTCAGAGACCTGTCCCCAACCCGAAGGCGCAGGAATGCAACCCTCTCATTCACTGGGGTAAACCCCAACATGAGACGGCTGAGCTGGGGGGCAACAAGCAAACCTACCCCAGCCCACCGCCTATCCACGTGGGCCACTCCAGACTAGAAGTTTTAAGTATCTCAAAAAGCTAAAACATCCATAATTTTCAAAGCACACTGATATCTAACTTACAACTTGCTCTGAAGATGTAGTTTGCACAGGTAACCCTGGCGAAACAGTAGCCTGGACCACAGCGGAGGACGCAGGTTGGAGCCCAGGCAGGTGAGGGGACTGTAAAGTAGAAGACTCACCATGCTCAGTAGAGCAAGCTGAGGTATAGGGCTGCGGTCAGGAAGCACTGAGATCATATTGGATGTGTCCGAAAGTAAATCTGCAAGTGAGACCTCCTACTCTCAAGTTCCTCAAACCCCACATCGGCCTCTACTGGCTGTTGTATTTCTATTTGCTCCAGCAATGCATCTGCCTCCTCAGAATTTGGTGCTATATCTTGTAGTGGTTCATTATTCTGCTTCAGTAGGTACTGCATTTGTTAGAGTTAAAATGCTGATTAACACAGATAAGTATAAAAGAAGGCACAAGTGAACCAAGTTAGTTTGACTTGCAAGGTTGAGACAGTCGGCTGCCAAACAGTGATTTCCTTCTCACAAAGGAAAAATCCTTGCACCCAGCCTTTTACTTACAATTCACATTCTTACAAGCAGAAAGCAGGAATTGATTCAGCCAATTCTTACAGATATCTCAACCTAAAAGAGTAGTCATTCCCATATATGGTGTAAGCCTGTCATGTCCTCTCTACCATAGGGAGTGATCCACTCCAGACCGCATTCCTTAACCTTCCACAAACACTTTTCACACTATAAAAGCAATAATAGGGACTAGAAATCATCTTAATATAGTAGTAGGGGGCTCTTCAAAGGTTGGTGGCAACAGGCAACGTTTGCTGATAAAGGCAGCACACTCTTTGGTGTAACGCGGCACCCTTTTCAGCCACTCCTCACTGTGGTTCTCTTTCAACTGGCCAATAAGTCGGACTGGTCGAATCCCTAGACCTCGTTCCCATAAGAGGCGTATCACCCTGATGTCACAGGCCTATCTATAGTAAAAAACATAATAGCAATACAGGTCCTTCTCAAAATATTAGCATATTGTGATAAAGTTCATTATTTTCCATAATGTCATGATGAAAATTTAACATTCATATATTTTAGATTCATTGCTACTAACTGAAATATTTCAGGTCTTTTATTGTCTTAATACGGATGATTTTGGCATACAGCTCATGAAAACCCAAAATTCCTATCTCACAAAATTAGCATATTTCATCCGACCAATAAAAGAAAAGTGTTTTTAATACAAAAAACATCAACCTTCAAATAATCATGTACAGTTATGCACTCAATGCTTGGTCGGGAATCCTTTGGCAGAAATGACTGCTTCAATGCGGCGTGGCATGGAGGCAATCAGCCTGTGGCACTGCTGAGGTCTTATGGAGGCCCAGGATGCTTCGATAGCGGCCTTTAGCTCATCCAGAGTGTTGGGTCTTGAGTCTCTCAACGTTCTCTTCACAATATCCCACAGATTCTCTATGGGGTTCAGGTCAGGAGAGTTGGCAGGCCAATTGAGCACAGTGATACCATGGTCAGTAAACCATTTACCAGTGGTTTTGGCACTGTGAGCAGGTGCCAGGTCATGCTGAAAAATGAAATCTTCATCTCCATAAAGCTTTTCAGCAGATGGAAGCATGAAGTGCTCCAAAATCTCCTGATAGCTAGCTGCATTGACCCTGCCCTTGATAAAACACAGTGGACCAACACCAGCAGCTGACACGGCACCCCAGACCATCACTGACTGTGGGTACTTGACACTGTACTTCTGGCATTTTGGCATTTCCTTCTCCCCAGTCTTCCTCCAGACTCTGGCACCTTGATTTCCGAATGACATGCAGAATTTGCTTTCATCCGAAAAAAGTACTTTGGACCACTGAGCAACAGTCCAGTGCTGCTTCTCTGTAGCCCAGGTCAGGCGCTTCTGCCGCTGTTTCTGGTTCAAAAGTGGCTTGACCCGGGGAATGCGGCACCTGTAGCCCATTTCCTGCACACGCCTGTGCACGGTGGCTCTGGATGTTTCTACTCCAGACTCAGTCCACTGCTTCCGCAGGTCCCCCAAGGTCTGAAATCGGCCCTTCTCCACAATCTTCCTCAGGGTCCGGTCACCTCTTCTCGTTGTGCAGCGTTTTCTGCCACACTTTTTCCTTCCCACAGACTTTCCACTGAGGTGCCTTGATACAGCACTCTGGGAACAGCCTATTCGTTCAGAAATGTCTTTCTGTGTCTTACCCTCTTGCTTGAGGGTGTCAATAGTGGCCTTCTGGACAGCAGTCAGGTCGGCAGTCTTACCCATGATTGGGGTTTTGAGTGATGAACCAGGCTGGGAGTTTTAAAGGCCTCAGGAATCTTTTGCAGGTGTTTAGAGTTAACTCGTTGATTCAGATGATTAGGTTCATAGCTCGTTTAGAGACCCTTTTAATGATATGCTAATTTTGTGAGATAGGAATATTGGGTTATCATGAGCTGTATGCCAAAATCATCCATATTAAGACAATAAAAGACCTGAAATATTTCAGTTAGTGTGCAATGAATCTAAAATATATGAATGTTATATTTTCATCATGACATAATGGAAAATAATGAACTTTATCACAATATGCTAATATTTTGAGAAGGACCTGTATATGCAGAAACATTTTACAAAAAAAAAAAGCATTAAATCACACAACAGCAACAACAAACCCAGGGGTAAGAATGACTCTGAACTGAGAGCAATGGGCCATGTCCAGCTGCTCAAGAATATCCCTATTCCAAGACAGGTAGCTCCGATAGCACTTTGAGCATATCAGTGTCTCTGTGACCAGGTTGTAAAAGTGGTCAATATCCCGCACCTGCCTGTGAAAACCTCCACTGCTCAGAGGGTGCTTACAGGCTTGGTCAGTGCAAAGGAACCGAACCTTCCACAGCCTGTACGGCATCCACAGCAGTAAGGGATGGGCCAAAAACCTGGCAGATGTTGCAGACGGCTGAGGGGGAAAATACCACAGCTGATGACGGGCCTGGAACTCCAGTTTCCCTTTGGCACAAAACTCTAAATAAGACTGTTGATACCCACTGGTCCTCCTCTGGCATGGTCTTAGGCCACAGCAGCGCCATAGAAAGAGAGAGTTACGACACTCCCATAGACTTCTATAGAAAGAATGGAATGCAGAAGTCACGTGGGTCATGGAGCTGTGAATAGTTCCAAACACCAGCAGCTCCAGCACTGGACGTAGTTCATTCTCGGTGTTTCAGAACGATTTTTTTCCGGTAAGTTGATGAAAATACAACAATATTTTGCTATTAGTTGACTGTTCTCTATCGCAGTTTAGCAATAATATTTTACATCACCAGGTTTAATTAAGCATGTTAACTCGCCTGTTGTATTTTAACTGCAGCTAGCTCATTGTAAGCATGGCGGGTTTAGACGGGTCTATCTCATCGTGTCGGAATCAGCATTTTAAAATGTCCATTACAGCTTACATTCTTAACTTTGATAATTTTCTAATTTGTATTCTAATTCCAGCTACTGAACTAGCACATATTGAAAAATACTGTGATATTGGCATGTTTAATTTAGTTAAAGTTATAGATTGTTTGTCAATGACGGCCACATAAATGGGGACATTATCGTTAAACGTGATTGTGAAGATGAGTCATTTTTTATTATTCTTTTCCAGGTAAACTCACACGAGAATGGCTTAAATGAACTGCTGGACCATGTTGCATACAAAGCACCACAAATGTAACAAGATCTCATTTTTCTGTCCTTAAAAGTAATGAGCTGAATCAAGATGTTTGAACAAAATTATTTTAAGATTTTAAGACCTTCACAAAGTTTGTATTTACAGTCATGAGTGAAGTTTAAGTAGATATTAGAATCTATCTCAAGACAGAACAAGAAATTAAGAATTATTACTGGAACATATCAGCATTAATACACAGTAGAACAGTAACAAAAAATACTTTTAAACAATCAAAGGTCCGTGGTAACAGTCAACATGTTTGCTTAGGGCTTGTTTGTTGGGGTGCAAGATGAGGTTTGACATTGTTTTTTCTTCGTGTTTTTCACCTGGCTTTTACTTCCAAGATATCCAGCATTGGCCAGAAATTTTTTTTTTCATTAAAGATATGTTTTGCTGCTATTCTTAGTCTCAGCCTGATGAATCTGGTGGTTATTTTTCTTTGCACTTCGTGACATGAAGGAAGCATGCTTTCTAACAGATTTGCATCTCTCTCTAGAGTATCCATGGCATTTGGGAGCTCCATGACAGATTTATTGGACCTCGTTCTGAAAAGTTTTTCAACTTTCTGGACCAGACTGAAGGCTTCATGTGATGGCCAACACAGCGCTCCTGGTTTGAATTCCTTCAGTATCAATAAGGTACTGTACTCTCCTTCCAAAGTGTCATCATTGTATTCCCTGTTGATGCATACTCCTTGCCCTGTTGACCCTGGCGCATCAGTTCCTGGCATGTCCCTGTCCTCTGAGGCTACAATTTCATCATCTTTTTCCCCTTCACTTTCCCTCATCTCACTTGCTTCATTTCTGTTTCTTCCTTCCTTCATTTCTGAAATTATAATGGCACTGTTAGCATGAAGATTAGGTTAAAAATTTGAAACGTATTATTTAACACGGTTCGTACCAAAGTTTACTTTAGAACTATATGTGTGATCACTAGTCAGTGGATCAACATGCAGTGGAAGTTCTGCTGGACTTCTCATTGCAGGATCCTTCCTCCTCTTTGGTTCTGGGCGATGAAGAAAAAGGGTTGGAACGGCATCAGCCCTCAGTCTCACTTGGCCTGACTGTGCCCTTCACAAACTGTCCTTTTTCAAAATGTGCCTGTAAAGTGATTTATTTATTTATTTTCTTGCACATTTCATTAGGCCCTTGTGCATTTTCCAGTGCAGTGTGCAGATTGAACTTACAGCACATCGTTTCCTGTTGTTGTGACCTCTGGTGATGGTGAGCTTGCTTCTACTGACTTGAACCAACCATTTTTTCCTTCTTTCAGGATCTTTTGGGAAGCCATACATACGGATTCCTTTCTCTGACCGATTGGTGCATCCAAATGCAGCACACCCAACCATGGTAGCCTGCTGAACCTACAGAGGAACACATTTACTTTTTTTTTGCCTTCTAGCTATGATATTGATTGTTTCTGTATTGTTTTCAGGGAGGTCAGCAGATGTGGTGAATGACTTCAAAGGGAGCTGCTGTCAATTATGCCAAGGAGGATGAACCTTCATTCGGACTTGGGCACATTTCTACCTTGTTTAGATTTGATCAGATACAGTTTATTGGTGCAGATGTAATTAATAAACTGTATAAATGGTAGTGCAAGTACTTATTTATTAAAGCTAGTTTTGCATTTTACGTTTCTTACAATAAATTGTTTGGTCATTGATTTTTGCACAATTCAGTTGTTTTGTCATCTAATATTATTTTATCTAGAGTTTCAATTAAATGAACATTTTAATCAATGAATTACAATTTTACAACAGTTGTCAGACTACAGGCACAATCAACTCTGTTATAGATGCAAGTACTCAGTTTGCATGGCAGCAAAAAATAGAATAATTATGTCTTCTACAAAAATTTTAAATTCAGACCAGGTCTTCAGTCATATTTTCATACTGCTACTTATTTTCCTCATTCATTTAAAAATTATTTAATTTTTAAATAAAAATTTAATTCTGCTAATTTTCCATCTGTAATATTTGGATTTTTTTTTTTTTTAATACATGGGCAATAGATCTTTCCACATAGTATGGATGTACAGGGGTTGGACAATGAAACTGAAACACCTGTCATTTTAGTGTGGGAGGTTTCATGGCTAAATTGGACCAGCCTGGTAGCCAGTCTTCATTGATTGCACATTGCACCAGTAAGAGCAGAGTGTGAAAGTTCAATTAGAAGGGTAAGAGCACAGTTTTGCTCAAAATATTGAAATGCACACAACATTATGGGTGACATACCAGAGTTCAAAAGAGGACAAATTGTTGGTGCACGTCTTGCTGGCGCATCTGTGACCAAGACAGCAAGTCTTTGTGATGTATCAAGAGCCACGGTATCCAGGGTAATGTCAGCATACCACCAAGAAGGACCAACCACATCCAACAGGATTAACTGTGGACGCAAGAGGAAGCTGTCTGAAAGGGATGTTCGGGTGCAAACCCGGATTGTATCCAAAAAGCATAAAACCACGGCTGCCCAAATCACGGCAGAATTAAATGTTCACCTCAACTCTCCTGTTTCCACCAGAACTGTCCGTCGGGAGCTCCACAGGGTCAATATACACGGCCGGACTGCTATAGCCAAACCTTTGGTCACTCATGCCAATGCCAAACGTCGGTTTCAATGGTGCAAGAAGTGCAAATCTTGGGCTGTGGACAATGTGAAACATGTATTGTTCTCTGATGAGTCCACCTTTACATCCGGGAGAGTTACGGTGTGGAGAAGCCCCAAAGAAGCGTACCACCCAGACTGTTGCATGCCCAGAGTGAAGCATGGGGGTGGATCAGTGATGGTTTGGGCTGCCATATCATGGCCTTGGCCCAATACTTGTGCTAGATGGGCGCGTCACTGCCAAGGACTACCGAACCATTCTTGAGGACCATGTGCATCCAATGGTTCAAACATTGTATCCTGAAGGCGGTGCCATGTATCAGGATGACAATGCACCAATACACACAGCAAGACTGGTGAAAGATTGGTTTGATGAACATGAAAGTGAAGTTGAACATCTCCCATGGCCTGCACAGTCACCAGATCTAAATATTATTGAGCCACTTTGGGGTGTTTTGGAGGAGAGAGTCAGGAAACGTTTTCCTCCACCAGTATCACGTAGTGACCTGGCCACTATCGTGCAAGAAGAATGGCTTAAAATCCCTCTGACCACTGTGAAGGACTTGTATATGTCATTCCCAAGACGAATTGATGCTGTATTGGCCTCAAAAGGAGTCCCTACACCATACTAATAAATTATTGTGGTCTAAAACCAGGTGTTTCAGTTTCATTGTCCAACCCCTGTAGATCTGAAGGTAAGTTTGATCAGAGCTCTAAACTGCAGGCACAGAATACAGTTATAGCATTCCCATGCTAGCATGTGCTAGCATGCGGAGGAGATCAGAAAGAGCATTTATATTAGGTATTGTTACTTCTGTCAGGATTTTCAAATTATGATTTAGTAACCAGTAATCAGTTCATTATTATTTAATTACCAAAAGTTGCTGAAAAGAGTGAAAAAAGTCACTTTTTGTGTTATATTGCGCCTGAAGCCGTTCAAACTGACTGACACCGCTGAGATGTTTTGAACTATCGAGAGCTACATGAACCACGTGACCGCCTATCGGCGAGTTCAAAGAGTGTCGTAACTCTATCTTTCTATGGCGCTGGGCCACAGAAGTGGGAGCCCAGTAGTGTTCTCAGGCTGGAATGGGTTCTTGAGACAGAAAAAAGGACAAATCAAATGTAAAATAAAATTATTATTCAAACATAGAGACAAAATAAAAGTAAAATGTTTAACTGCATTCACTCCTGAACTCTGCTGCTCTACTGGCCATTGTTGTTTCGGACCTGGCAATGGAGGAGCAAGAAAAATGGTCTCTGCACTTTGAGGCTGTTGTGGAGGGATGTTGTGAAGAGAACCACCTGTTGGCACTGGATCCTCACAAGAATGGGCTGCTGTCCTTGTACAAGCGGGTGTTCCATTAGTCTGAATACAAGATAAAAAGAACACTTTGATATAATATTATTAATAATGATCATCATCATTATCATTATAAAAATAATAATAATACCAATATTTTCCGCACAACATTTATATTTGCCTTTGGACTCTCCACATGCTTGCCACCAAATCTGGACCTATCTAGCTTAAGAAAGGTTTTAATATGACAATTGTGATTTAAAACAGGACTTTCTTCAGAAGACACAAGTCATCCCTAAGTGCTTCACCAGGGTAAGGGGGTTTTCTTCATTTACTCAGTGGTGGTTGTAAGCTACGCATGTAGCCACAGCTGTCCTTAGGGGTAGAGTGACAGAAACACAGTTGCAAAAGCATGCGCCAATGGACCCTCCAATCACCAACAACCACTCACACACTTCATTCAAAATTAAGAAACAATGAGAACCCATTTCATGCAAATGACGTGACCGATTAAGAGATGTTTTTGTTTATATTAGTGAAGTTAGTTTAAACCTTATGACCTTCTTTTGCCTGCTAATTCTTTTCCTCTACTGTGGAACAGACCTGTTGCCTGACCAGCCCAGAAATAAACAACAAATAGTCCAAGAATACATTATAAGAAATGCATCTTTACACTTTGTGCACACTGCATCAACTGTAGTTAAAAAAGGCCCAAATTTGGCTTACCTTAGGAAGCCACAAACACCTATGGGGCTAGGAGAAACGTTCCTGTTGGCCTCTTAACTGTAGTGGACACTTCTCTATCTGTAAACAGAGCACAAGATGCACTTTACTACCTCTAATTATACAGTTTGCCTTAAAACATTATAAATTCTCATTTTATGCTCAAACCTACAATATGTCAATCATTTGTAAATTAGAGTAAAAATCATATGAATTTCTTTGGATTATTTTCTAACACACCTTCTGATACAGAGTGTACCACTTCTGTTGCCTTGGGGCAGGTCGATTTGCCTGCATCAGATGGCCAGACACCAGTGGAAGCAAGAGATCTCAGTCTTGAGACCCACTTTTTATCATTCATAGCCTTGTGGCTTTTGGAGTTTTGTTTAGACATTTCCTGTAATGACAGATAAGCAGTTTTACTCATGTTGCATATCACAACAAGTACCCAAAAGGATGGATTACAGACATGCAACACAATATGCGACACTCATTCATACTAACAGCCAGGTTTTGATATCAACACTATAAAATAAAATATATAAATAAAAATAAACACATATCCCAGGCTCAGCAATGTTTTTTTTTTTTGTTGTTTTATTGTGTGTTTTATGGATTTTATGGTTTACCTAAAAAATAAATAATTTTCTTTTTACTCTTGGATGAGCATGGTAGCAACACATGCTCAGTTGTACAAGACCTTCTCAAAATATTAGCATATTGTGATAAAGTTCATTATTTTCCATAATGTAATGATGAAAATTTAACATTCATATATTTTAGATTCATTGCACACTAACTGAAATATTTCAGGTCTTTTATTGTCTTAATACGGATGATTTTGGCATACAGCTCATGAAAACCCAAAATTTCTATCTCACAAAATTAGCATATTTCATCCGACCAATAAAAGAAAAGTGTTTTTAATACAAAAAACGTCAACCTTCAAATAATCATGTACAGTTATGCACTCAATACTTGGTCGGGAATCCTTTGGCAGAAATGACTGCTTCAATGCGGCGTGGCATGGAGGCAATCAGCCTGTGGCACTGCTGAGGTCTTATGGAGGCCCAGGATGCTTCGATAGCGGCCTTTAGCTCATCCAGAGTGTTGGGTCTTGAGTCTCTCAATGTTCTCTTCACAATATCCCACAGATTCTCTATGGGGTTCAGGTCAGGAGAGTTGGCAGGCCAATTGAGCACAGTGATACCATGGTCAGTAAACCATTTACCAGTGGTTTTGGCACTGTGAGCAGGTGCCAGGTCGTGCTGAAAAATGAAATCTTCATCTCCATAAAGCTTTTCAGCAGATGGAAGCATGAAGTGCTCCAAAATCTCCTGATAGCTAGCTGCATTGACCCTGCCCTTGATAAAACACAGTGGACCAACACCAGCAGCTGACACGGCACCCCAGACCATCACTGACTGTGGGTACTTGACACTGGACTTCTGGCATTTTGGCATTTCCTTCTCCCCAGTCTTCCTCCAGACTCTGGCACATTGATTTCCGAATGACATGCGGAATTTGCTTTCATCCGAAAAAAGTACTTTGGACCACTGAGCAACAGTCCAGTGCTGCTTCTCTGTAGCCCAGATCAGGCGCTTCTGCCGCTGTTTCTGGTTCAAAAGTGGCTTGACCTGGGGAATGCGGCACCTGTAGCCCATTTCCTGCACACGCCTGTGCACGGTGGCTCTGGATGTTTCTACTCCAGACTCAGTCCACTGCTTCCGCAGGTCCCCCAAGGTCTGGAATCAGCCCTTCTCCACAATCTTCCTCAGGGTCCGGTCACCTCTTCTCGTTGTGCAGCGTTTTCTGCCACACTTTTTCCTTCCCACAGACTTCCCACTGAGGTGCCTTGATACAGCACTCTGGGAACAGCCTATTCGTTCAGAAATGTCTTTCTGTGTCTTACCCTCTTGCTTGAGGGTGTCAATAGTGGCCTTCTGGACAGCAGTCAGGTCGGCAGTCTTACCCATGATTGGGGTTTTGAGTGATGAACCAGGCTGGGAGTTTTAAAGGCCTCAGGAATCTTTTGCAGGTGTTTAGAGTTAACTCGTTGATTCAGATGATTAGGTTCATAGCTCGTTTACAGACCCTTTTAATGATATGCTAATTTTGTGAGATAGGAATCTTGGGTTATCATGAGCTGTATGCCAAAATCATCTGTATTAAGACAATAAAAGACCTGAAATATTTCAGTTAGTGTGCAATGAATCTAAAATATATGAATGTTAAATTTTCATCATTACATTATGGAAAATAATGAACTTTATCACAATATGCTAATATTTTGAGAAGGACCTGTATTTGGTGAGATGGTAAAGCAATACATTTGTTTTAGATTGCATTAATATGAAGTTTACCACTGCCAGTTTGTCAGCTGCTGTAGCCAAGTATGGACAGCTTTAGCGGTAACAAACAGGCTAACTATAGTATATAATAAAAATAACTACAAATTCAACAATGCATGCAACACTCTTACCCAAATCGACAACAGCATGCCAACAATGCGCTCTGGATGCGGGACAGCACACCTTCAGCATCAAGCTGCCGGTACCATGTAGGCAGGACATTTAAAATGTATCTCCTCCAGCGATTGGCCACATAAGATTGAAGCATTCCAGTGATTGGCTATTAAATTATGAATGAAAAGATTGACTTCGCCCTGTGATTGGCCACCAAAATATTGACCAGTCCCGGTCATAGGCTATTCAATTATTAACCCAGTCATCTGATCAGTGAGTGAAAGATTGAATCCCAATGGCTATTGGTCGCCATATACAGACCATCTCTCCTCAGGTACCGCCACAGCTGCCCCATGATTACATGCTTAATTAAGCTTAGCAGTTACGCAGCAGAAGGTAACTTGGAAAGAGCAATGAGACAACATGCTTTAGAGAATGATAATGGTGAGGATGACTGTTATACCTTTGGAAGATGGGAAACCTGTAACAACATCCAGAGCAATGTGGGACCATGGGTGGCTAGGAACAGGAAAAGGCTGGAGAATACCTTAGGAGGGCTGATGAGAAGTTTTTCTCCTGACCTAGGTGGTGCAAGCTGAAATGTATTCTAGAATATTCTTGTTCAGTGAGGGCCACCAGAAGCAGAGGTGAGTAGTCCAATGGTTTGATTGGTTCCTGGATGGCAAGATACTTGAGATTACTGAGCCCAATGTGTTACCAGGGAGCAGATGGAGGATGGTTTGTAAAGATGCCCAGGGGGACGTCAGTCAGGATCTGGTTCTGTTTCAGGATCTGGTTCCGGTTCATACATTGAATAAGCCTCTCAGGATACCAGGAAAGGGTGCCAACAGTGTAGGACCATGGGAGGATGGGTATTGGCTCATTTGATATTTCTTCCAAGGAGAACGTTCAGGATAGGGCATCTCGTTTGATATTTCTGAAAGTTGGGCGATGGAGACATTGAAACAAGAGAAAAACAGTGACCAACAGGTTGGATGTGAATTTAATTAATGTGGTGAAAGGGTTTATGTGCTCGAATGATCCCAGAGGTTATGTTGTCCGGGCTACGTTACCAGGGGCATCCTGGTATGATCTCCTCAGTGACCAAATCCATGGACCTATTAAACTGGCTCCAGGGACAGACAATGTTTATCACCTAGGCTGAAGTCACCAAGATGGTCAAAAAGCTCCACGGTGGCAAGGCTTTGGGGGGGAATGAGATACACCCTGAGTAACTATAGTCTCTGGATATTGTAGGGCTGTCGTGGCTAACATGCCTCTTTAACATTCCATTGCACTGACAGGGACAGTGTCTCTTTACTGGCAGACTGGGGTGGTGGTGTGTTCCAACTACAGGGGGATCACACTCCTCAGCGTTCCTGGTAAGGTCTATGCCAGGATATTGGAGAGGAGAGTTAGGCTGATAGTCGAACCTCGGCTTCAGGAGGAGCAGTGTGGTTTTCGCCCCGGCCATGGAACACTGAATCAACTCTACACTACAAGGTGCTCAATGATTCATGGGTGTTTGCCCAACCGGTCCACATGTGGTGCCCTGTGGGTGACTTTCCAGGAGTACAGAGTTGGAGGCCCTTTATTAGGGGTCCTCCGATTTCTGTACAAGTGGAACAGGAATTTGGTTCGCATTGCCGGCATTAAGTCAGACCTGTTCCCAGTGCATGTTGAACTCTGGCAGGGCTGCCCTTTGTCACCGGTCCTGTTCAGAACTTTCATGGACAGTATATCTATTCGAAGCCAAGGGCCATGGGGGTCTGGTTTGGAGACCAGTGGATTCCATATCTCCTTTTTGCAGATGATGTGGTCCTGCTGGCCCCCTCTAGCCAAGACCTACAGTATGCACTGAGGCGGTTCGCAAGCCGAGTGTGAAACGGCTGGGATGAGAATCAGTAGAGCTCCTGGACTCCAGACTGACCCAGACTCCCCCTCATTGGGAGGAGTCAGTTCAGGTGAATCAGGCATCTGTTTTGGATGCCTCCGGGACGCATCTCTTGGAAGGTGCTCCAGGCACGTCCTACCGGGAGGAGGCCCAGGGGATGGTCCAGGACACACTGGAGGGATTATGTCTCTCGGCTGGCCTTAAGCTTCCCCCAGAGGAGCCGGAGTAGGTGTCTGGAGAGAGGGAAGTTTGGGCATCTCTACTTTGTCTGCTGCCCCCCGACTCGGTCCCAGATAAGTGAAAGAATACGAGTACAGTTTGATCTCCTTAGGCAAACTACATTCACACTGTATAAAAAGCTGTTGCCTTTCTTTTGCTTATAGTTAAACTGGTCACTGAGGTATGGCCATAGCTTTTCTTCTTTTTCTTGGAGCTCTACTTCAACTGTACTTGATGGGTTTTTATAGCATCCTCATCCGATTGATGTGCCTCTATGTTGGTATCTCATTATTAACCCAGCGATGGATCACTGCTGTTGTTTCCAGGGTTTGTTTATAATGTAAAAGTAAAATTTGTAAACTAAGAAAATGCAAAGTACAGACAAATTGTAGTTAATTACGGCAACACAAGTAAATTTAATATGTTACTCTTCACCTCTGCTGGCTTTAGTACATCTTTAGTACAAGTCAGTAAATTTGTTGCCGACAGGCTTTTTGTTGACACTATGGATCTTTGAAGTTCCTCCAGTTTTCCGTGACCTGTCTGCTGTGTTTCTTGGCCTTCATGAGGCAGTTTGTTCACTAATAATAACAAACCTCTGAGGCTTTCACAGAACAGTTCACTTCAGACACAGAGGACATTTCACACAGATGGACTGTCTGCAATTTTATGTAGCTGTATCAGATTAAATAGGGCTGGAAACAAATGCACGCCACACTTTTCACATTTTTATTTTATAAAAAAGATTAAACCGTGTGTTACTTTTCTTCCACTTCACAACTATCCATGGCCTTGTGTTGGTGCACCATACAAAATCCCATTGAAAAATATTTAGGATTGTGGTCGTGACCTGACATGTATGAAAGAGTTCAATACTTGTCTAAGTCACTGTGGAAAAATGTAGTCATACTGGTTTTTCTGGATGAAAGTCCAGTTACCTAGGTAAAGTTTCATCTCAGGCTAAATGTTGCTTCAAGAAGACACTAGTCCTGTGGGCAGGAGGTGCTACATTTTGCCTGCTCCAATATGAGTGCATTGCTCTGAAGGACATCTGAGTGTAAAGTGAGCCTCTTCTGGTTAGTGAAAAGCAACACTTTAACTGGCAGCCTTGCACCAGAGTTCACAGCATAGATAATAGACAGGATAGTGTTACCTGCCACTATAGGCCAAACCTGACTGCCAATAATTGCCTTACCAATATTTGCATGTCCCTCTTAGGCGTTATTGAACACCCCGCTAAGTAACTGAGCACCATGGCCCAGGCACTATTTTAAGTTGTTTGCTGATTCCATGGTGGGCTGAAACAAGACAATTATGAAGCCCATTTCACTCCATTATGGTGTTTTAAGGGGCTTCAGCTTTCATTGAAAGCTTAGATCCTGGCATGCATTATATAAATAGTCTCGCTGGAAATGGAAGGCAACTTTTATGGAAATTGCATTTTCTAAAATAAATGTACATAAAGTGATTTGCCAAGTATTGCTCATGACTACTGATAGGAGTAAATATGGTCGAATCATTACTTTGACCTTTAATAAAAACACATTTGAAAATAAAAGAAGAGGAAGGGGACTAGGGAGGTGTAATGCTCAGCTGAATCTGGTCCAGACAATATTTTTTGGATGTCATGGATGTAAATACAGAAATGCTGGAAATATGAAAAGGTTTTGGCAAGTAGCTTTGAGAATGTAACCAAGAAACCAGATCAATAAACTAATGCAAAATGAAATAATAAAATGCGAATTGAAATATCGTACAGGGAGAAGTCCATTTCACAAGTACTGACATGAAGAATGTTCATACATCTCTACAAAAATGTGAGTGAAAACCAACAATAAACCACCTTGCACAATTGGCTTACAGTAATATTGCACATTGTATAACACGTCGGATCAACTCTGTGCAATGAATGAAGCACAACTGTAGGTTATTCATGGCAGCTGTTATTGACAACTAAGAGTATGTTTTTAAAATGACATCCAAGAGTCTTGTGAAAAAAAATCATTATTTTACAACATGAGACTGTCTTGAGAAATGTTGTACATAAAATTACTTATTCCCAAGCCAGTTTGTAAGGCATTCAAAAAAAGAAAAAACAAGTTGACTGTGAAAATGTATCCTTACTAGTCAAAACAGGAGCCTTCACAGTCACTTAGCATTCAAAATTTCTTGGCAGGCACAAACATTAACTTTCATTTAATGATGAAATATGTTTCAATACCCGCAGGCTCCCAAAGACCTGGATGCTTGATGGTTCTGTTGAGTATCTTAGCTGATCCTATGAAATTCTTCTAGAGAGAGATCTGAGAGTTAATTTCTGGAATCTACTAAAGATGCTTTCCCTTTTTGAAAAGGGGTCACGGCCTTGAGTATTACATTAAGGCCTCCCTTGCTTTCCATAACTTCCCTGTTTCTTCTTCAAGTTTGTGGTATTCTGAAACTTCTCATATTCCTTCTTCTCGTTGTTTTTGTGTTGTTGCTATGTTTATCTATACTGCTCTCTTGTCCACTTTTTCCTAGCTAAAATCTATTGGAATTATTTCAGGGGCATCTTAGCACAGTCTGCATCTTGGATCCCGTTTGATGTGGTAGACCCCCAAATCTCTTGCTCTTTTTAAGAGATGGTTAATTCCTCTGTGCTGTCCTTTAATCTAGCCCTCCATAGCCATTGGTAGAACTTCTCGAATTTGACTACTTACCCAATCAGCAGGTTGTATATACAAAGCAAGGGCAATTCTGCTTAATGATGATTCCCCTTTGTCATCCTCTTCCATGTTGGGTCTCGGCTGTCTGATACATCGATTTTGCAAGCCTATTTGGGGACAATTTTCCTCATGTACTCCAGGGTCTTTGCTTTTTCATCCTGGATGACGGCTCTGATTCTCCCAAGCCCTTGGCCTCCCTCCATCTTTTGAGCATACAAAGTCAGGGTGCAGGACTGAGGGTGAAACCAGCCGTGCATTGTCCTTGTAGCCCAAAATCTGAAGCGGACCTTGTTAATCAGGACAACAACCAAGCCAGCAGACCATCATCTACAGTGTCTCCTTGATGCAGACTCCTTTACCTTTTTTACTCACTTGTAGTACATGTACTATGTTGAGATCTTCGGTGATAGACCAACACAAAATAGAGTATTCTTGTGAAGGGAAAAAGAAAATGGTATATAAAGACCATATTTGAGGCAGGTATTTGGATTTCATCCACGAGTCAACACTTTATAGAACCAACTTTTGCAATAAATATATTGGAGTATGTCTCTGCCAGCTATGAAAGCTATAGACTGAAAATGTTGCCCACTCTGCTTTGCAAAATAGCTCAAGCTTAGTCAAACTGGATGGAGAGCATTTGTGAACATCAGTTTTCAGGTCTTGCCTAAAATTTTCATGAACATGATTTGATCTATAAACATTGTAGTTCTCTGCCCCAGACTGAAGTATTTTGCAACCTTTATTAGGTTTTCCTCCTGGGTTGTGCTGTATTTGGCTTTATCCATCATTTTGACATCTCTGACAAGCTTCTCTCTCTCTGCTGAAGAAAAGCATCCCCAAGGCATGATGCTGCCTCCATGTTTCAGTGCAGGGGATGGTGTACACAGGGTGATGAGCAAGATTTACACTCTGTCACATATAATATTTTATAGGAAGGCCAAAAAGTACAGCTTTATTCTCATCCAACCAAGGTATTTAGTTTGCTGTGTCCCCTACACTACTTGCTGCAAACTGCAAATGGTACTTCCAATGGTTTCTTTAAACAATGGCTTTCTTCCATGTAGGCCAGATTTGTTTAATTCACAGTATAGTTATCCTGTACAGATTACTCCATCAGAATTGTAGATACCTCCAGCTCTTCCAGACTGACCATGGGCCTCTTGGCTGCTTCTCTGATCATTACTGGTCTGTCAGCATAAGTGAATGGCTATGTCTTGGTAGGGTTGCAGTTATGTCATAGTCTTTCAATTTCCAAATGAAGGATTGAACAGTTCTCCATCAGATGTTTTAAAACATTTTTCTTTAAATTTCTTGACAACCTGAACCGTAACCTGTCAGCTATGTATTTTTGGTCTTTTTTATTTGTAAAAATTAACATAATTTTCCTTCCACTTCAGAGTTATCTGCTTTTTTTCTATTGCATAAAATCCAGATAAAATACATTAAGGTTTGTCAATATTACATGACAAAATATAAAAAAGTTAATAGGGTATGAATGCAAGGCATAAGCATTCATAGCATTCATATTTTAGTATATTTAAAATTTTCCACTTCATATGGAAATAGGACATAAGGGAAGTTAGGTAACCTAAGAGACTGGCTCTGCTGATTTATCACTGGAAGCCAGTCAACCACCACAACAGAACAGCACGTAAAAAAATTGCTTGTTAAATCTTGAATACTGAAAAATAAAGTACAAAACAACCTAATGAACAGTAATTTGACATTGAATTCACATGCTAAATTCAATTACGCATGTATCTTTTCTGTTTTTACAAATAAAACTTATTTTCCAGTGATTCCCCTTTGAGTTTGCAACCTGTAGATTGAAATTAAAAAGGCAGGAAACTTCCTCCCTTTATTTTTAAAGGTGTTATCAAATGGATATAATCACCAATAATAGGTGCATTTAAGTGAAAGCAGCATCTGCTGTTCAGCTGTAGGTTAACCCACAATAAATGCATAATTATGTCCAATAGATAAAACTATTATATGTGTATAATGTTTCAAAGAGCAAAAAGCTATCATGAAAAGCTCAACACCACATCTGCTCTGAATGTCTTCCAACCACCTTGAGATAAATGACAGTCAAAAACTTGCAGCAGGATGGAAACGTAAACTAATATCAAATGAATACAAGGTGGCTAATCACAAGTAATCCAGTTGTGGAGCATCAGGAGACTCCCCAGTGAGAGCAGAAAGGAGCTGCAGTTGAAGCACAGTGATTTCCCTCAGGCAGATGTGCCATTTAAGTATGCTGCATTGTTATGAGAGAGATCCATTAGTCTCTACATGATGTGCCACATCAAAGCAAATTTGCACATATGGATTATTTGTAAATCATGTTTTTTTTTTTTTTTCTTCCAGTTTCCAGACTTTGCCAGTTGATGGGAAAATATAAGTTCATTTCGTAAATTGACATATGAGCTCTCAGAGTACACATGTGTATGGTTGTATGCGTTGATGTGTGTAAGTGTGTGTGTGCATTAGAGAATAAACAGCTTAATAGAAGCAAGCGGATTTCATAAAGGAAATGGCTGTTAGTGGTGCACAAAGTAGTCCTGTTCAGATGTGGATTACTGAGCTCACCGTGGAGCATCATCAGCATCAGAGATCAAACACCCCACGAAAAAGTATATATGGTCTGTGAATCAACTCTGTAGTTATCATGTCTGTTTTATTTTATAGTTTTGACTTAAATCAAACACACAAGTAAGATTTATTTTTGCAATTATCCAAATATTAAACCAAGCCATATTTTAATGACGTCTACAAAGCTTTCCCCACCTAAGAGTCCCATTTTAAGTGCTGAACAGAACCTCCTGCCAAAGCTCCATTTGAATCGGACATATAACCACTGAATTATCCTTGGTTCTAGTTCTAGTTCAGATTTTCTTTCTAAATCTATCTACGCTGCTTGTCTGCATTTGCAGTGAAATCCAGCTGCAGCGATGAGATACAGATGTTGCTGGCCAAGTATGGTGGCTGTTTTTCTGCTGTTTTGAAATTTATAGTTTTTCCTATGGAGTATTAGTCTTATAATGCAAAACTTAAAATATTTATTGAAGTGCTTTCTATATATGTATTTTTAAGAACTCAAGTTAAAAAAAATATTTCACATTTTGTTACATTACAACCACAGACCTCAATGTATTTCATTGACATTTTATGAAATGGACCTACACAAATAGTGCATCATTATGAAGTAAAAGGAAATGATGCATGGTTTTCCGAAATGTATTAAAATTCTGAAACGTTTTTGCTGCATTTGTATTCGGCCCCATTTACTCTGATAGTCCTTTACCAAGAGGCCCATGGTAAATTTGGAGGAGCCACAGAGCAACTGCTCAGGTGGGGGAATCAATGAACACAAAGTCTACTAGTTGTGCACAAATTTGGCCTTTATGGAAGATTAACAAAATAAAAACCAGTGTTAAAAGAAACCATCCACAAGTCATGTGGAAGTAATGCTCTATTTAAATGAGAACAAAATCGAACTACCTGCAAAACACTGTGTGATGGGCACTGCAGATCACCCTGAACAAACCATCCCCACAGGGAAACATGCACGTAGCAGCATCATGCTGTGGGGATGCTTTTCAAAAGCACTAATAAAAGAGCAAGTCAGAGTTGATGGGAAGACGGATGGAGCTAAATACAGGGCAACCCTGGAAGAAAACCTTGAAGAGCCTGCAAAAGAGATTCACTTTGTATCAGGACAAAAATCCCAAGCATACAGGGAACAATTGTTCAAAAAAAGCAATTCAAATGCATGCCACACTTTTCAGAAGTTTTTTTGGACATTATAAACTGTGTTATCTAGTTATAAAATCTGAGAAGATAGTTTTTTTTCTCAAGTCCTGTATTTTAATACCTTTAAATTGAAAAGGGTTACCTTATTTTCACCATGTACTTATGCACAATGCATCTTGCTGTCTGTGACATCATGTGTTTCATTCTCTAAAAACTGTGACAGACTTGATAGCAATTGAATGAATATGTGAATGAACTGAATAGAAATGTCTTTGAATAGAACTTCATGCTTGTAGAAATACATTTCTTCACCCCAATCTAAGATTGGAAATTAGGAGTTAAAACTGGTCACTATGAAATTTTCTATTGAATTCTTGCAAATGTCAGGGAACAATTTTAACACTTAAGCTTTTCAATAAATTCCAAACCATAAGTCCTATTCACATCTGTCTTGATTTTACAGTTAAGTCATCTCTAATCATTTTATCCAAAGCTGTTGAAGAGCAACGTCAATAAACTGCCTTACCTCGGGCTTATTATGGCTGAAAAAACAAAGGAGCGTAATCAGCTCTGTGCTGTTGTAACCAACCTAAAGAAACCAAATCAAAAAGTGTTACTTACCTTCTAGATTTAGGCTTGATCATTCAATAATCAGCTTGTCTAGTGCTAAACCTATGAGGCCGAGAGCAGATCCTCTCTTGCATGAAATTTCAATTTAGAACCTAAGATACTGTTTACTCTTTAGGGCCATTTCCTCCCCTACTTGAGCTGATTTCTGCATCAAAGTCTGCTTTTGTAGAGCAACAGCATTGTTTCATCAGCAGCAGCGGGGCTCACCGGCGGCTACACACTGTGCAGATAAGTGCATCAGCTATTACCGGGTCCCTCCTTCAGACCTATTAGGTCTTGCAAAGACTTCAAACACCAATTTGTTCTGCAAATAGCCCATTCAATTTGTGCCCACCAAAGAGAGACACCTCTCTCCCTCTCTGCAGTAATTGAATCTTCAAAGGGACATTTCCTCCATTTCTGCCAGGTATTAGAGAGATGAATAGCAAACGGTCATCTGAATAGAAAAAGAGGATACATGTTTATCCATTTTCAGTTAGGCGCTGATCATGAGGCCTTGATGATTGTGAGGTCGGTAATAGGATTGCAGCATTGAAGGACTCCTCAATAAGACACAGCTCATGGCAGCTCTGGAGGGGCTACATATATCCACAGCTTAGGTGGGAGAATCTGTTAACAGGACTACTAGATGTTCAATTTGCAAATCTTAGTTTGTGGAAGAGAGGCAAGAAGGAAGTCATTGCTGAAAGTAAGTCATTTTTACAGCCTGTAGACACGTAGGGGACACAGCAAATATGGAAGAAGTTACTCAGGTCAGATTTGTCTATTTAACTTTGTAGTGTTGTGTGGCAAAATACGGAACTTACTAACTGTACATCATCCTGAACCCCTCTGAGTAACAAGGTGGTGGCAGCATTATGCTGTGGGGATGCTCTTCTGTTGAAGGTAAAGGGAGGCTGATCTGAGTTGATGGGAAAAAAGATGGAGAACTTCACTGAAACAGAGAAGTCATGGAGTGATATTAACATCATTTGCGTCATTTTTGTCTCCAAAGTACATTTTGCGCTTCAGAATTGTTGATATGCATACCAGGGTCACAATGAATTTAAGGAGGCTTTAAAATCTTCCAATACTTTTATTAATTAAATACACCATACGGGAGCAAATGTCTCGGAAAATATCACAAATAAATTTCTCTTTCATTCAGCATTTATATGTTGGGAATGATATCTACATTACTGACTATGAGCAGATTTCTTCAGGTTGCCATGGTTCGAAGGGAAGGAGCTGGATGCAAAGGGGTCAGATGTACTGTAGCCACGTCTGGACAACATTTACATGCATACTGTACATACATGGTAGTTTTACAAATACAGCAACTGTGTTCAGGATTTGTTTTCCACAAAATGCCACAGATATTTTTTTAAACCCTATTCATATATATGTGTATATATATATGAATCAAAAACAGGAAGAGAACATATTCCCCCTTTGACAACACTTAAAATATAGAAAGTGAAATCACCAAGTTTCTGGGAAATGAGGATAGAAAAGGAAGAGAAGAAAAAAGAAAACGTTCCCGTTTTTCCCCCAAATTGTCTTAAAACAAATGTGCAGCGTTGAAAAGTCTGCAACTCCTAAACCTTATTGGTCTCTTTTGTCATTGCTCAGTCACAACATCGTCTCAATGAGTTGCTTTAATTTTCTCATCATGGTGAGTCCCTTCTGATTATGATCAGTCTTAAAACTCCAGAGCATCCCAAGCGTCTCATCTCAGTCGTGGTAAGTGCAAATATCCACCCAGATTTGGGGAAAAGCCAAGGTTTGAAGGCTGGGAGTCGGGTGTGGGTTGCAGAGGTGAGAAGTCAGGTTACTGGTAAGATTGGTAGGATTCCTTCAGGGCGAAAGGGCCTGGGAGCACAGCTAAAAGGCAGGGGTGCTGCTGATCCACGCTGTCTCAGGTGACAATGAGTAAGGGCTAAAATGAAGGCACAAATCCTGCTTCCTGCACAGCTCCCACCTAACACACCTAACCAGGAAAGAAAAAGACACAGACAAAAAAAAATAAATACTGTAAGAAAGATACGTTCACAAAGTGTCAAAAGCTTCCCCCACCTGATTATTACATTTTCCGCTAGTGTCAGTGTTTAATTTATTGATCAGCCAGGCTTTGAAAACCATCTGGTGTTCCATTTACTTAGCACTGACTCAAAAGTGCTTTCATGAGGTGATTCTCTTTGGTATAATTAGAAGCACGCTCCAGCATAACTGCAGGAGGTGCTCAAGCCTGTGAAACAGAAATGCAGGGGAGGAAACACAATTATCTATCTGGGCAAAACCAGCTTTAAACTTTTTCATCTTCCTTGTGTTTTCTCTGTGATTCTAAGGGCTGATTTACTTTTCCCTTCATCCTGCAAATCACTAGGAGGGCTTCGGTCTATTAGTAATTGCAAACTCCTACTTTGGGGGCTAATTAAAGTGACTGACGCTGGGAGGGTCTTCCTCCCCTGGGTCAAAGCAGCTCTGTTTGAGAGAGGTAATTTGTCTGCTCTGAACAAAGAGATTAGGAAGAAGCTGGAAAGGAAGCTTAAGATATGAGCACAAAATGTCCTACGCCATGATGGGGAACATTGCAGTTTATGTCACCGCAAAATTGCACATAATCAAAACAACTCTGAAGCTGGTGTTTCTACAGCCAGCCTGATACTTTGGTGTTGTATTGATTTGGAGGGCTGGTATTCTGCTCCAAGTCTTTGTTGGATGAGGCCATCCAAATTCTGTTAACTGTGGCACAAAGTGCTGGAGCAGCAGTATAATTCTGCTCGTTTCCCACGTGGAGATAATAGAAGTATCCAGAGACCGTTCCCACTGAGCAACGTGTCTCTGTTTATTTAAATATTCTCTTTCTGCTATAATTAAAGCACCAGGGCCAATATTCAGATTGCATTTTAGCATCAATAATGCAGTGCTTTTTCACTACAATTGATGTTGGAACATAAATAAGCAATGAAGCTTCATATTTACTACACCAGCCATGCTACCAGAGACACTCAGCGCATGGCTGAGGACTTAAACAGACATTTAAAATTAAGCTAGATAATACAACAGCTTTCAATTTAAATGTGAGGAGCTCTTAGAGCTCGGGGAGCTGATCTGTAAAAGTGACAAGCCCTTAAAACGCCTTAATGGAGTTCTGCCTCTTCTCTACTCACACAAGCACTCAAGGTGAAATGCATGCTTCCAATAATATGATTCCTCTTTTAGTCTATCTGTGACACACTCCAAACACCACCCTCCCAGGTTTCTCTCACCCTGCTGTGTGTGTGCAGATGAGGTATCAATAAAGTGGCTTGTTTTGAGGCAGAAATGATTAGATCTCCAGCAGGCAGAATGAAGCAATCCTGAAGAATGAAGTTACACTTGTATATGATTAGGCCCTTTTGTTTTGCTTTCGCTGGAAGCATCAAGATTGAATCAGGGGAAACCATGATGACAGCTCTCATGATACACTAGCTGCCCCGGCTCTCTGACTGAGGTCAGCCCTTGAGGGCACACTGTGTACAGACTTTTACTCTTGGAGTGATAAGTTAGCCTGGGTGATCCAATCCTCGAGACAAGTTAATCAAAATCTGCTTTAAAGATACCTCTTTGTGGTAAATTCGATTTTCACAACAAGTCTAAAATGACAATACAAAACAGCTGGGTAAAAAACTATGCATTTATACTGCAGGATTTCACAAAGTACAAAGTTTTTAAAAAGCACACTGAAGAAAACCTTTTCATTTTGCTCTGTGTGTACTTGCGTCTATGACATCACAAGAGGCTGGCTGATCAGCAGGTATTAATTGAGGCTATGGTGGAAAAGTGGCTTTTGATCGATTCCAACGTAGATTTTGAAGCATTTGAGTTGCTTGGGGTTTCAACCTTTGTTTGAGTCAGAGTTTGAACCCGCTGATCCCCAGGACATGATGGGTACTGCTGTGGATGATAAAGCTCAAGCAACCGGGGTCAAAGATTGTATTCAGAGCTCTAATTAGTATGAATCGGTTGAGATGTCTTTTTTTCATCTGATTGGCTTTCATATATATTCTCAATAATCAGTAAAAGGTCATATTCAGCTTGTATTTCTTTAAATAGATACATAATTTACCGATACAGTCTGAACTCATTACTTTAGCTTGCGTGAACAGCTTCTCCATTTCTGACTTTTTCTTTGTCACTGAATAGAATGATGGTGACGGTAAAGGCTGTACTGCAGAGGCATGTAGAGTGGGGCTATCTTGTAGGAGTGGGCTAATTTTAAAAAGTAGCGAGTGATACAGGAGTTCCACAGGAAACATTATTGGGACTTAAAACGCATCAACCTGACCCTACGGTTTTATTGCAACTTCGCTCTTTCCCTGAAATTCATGTGGTGTTCTCACATATGGCTCAAACATTTTGCATGAGTCATACAGATTATAATTAAACACCTTTACAGGAGGAAGCTGATTAAAAAATGCGAGTAAAAAAGCATTAACAGTCAGTTGCCTAATGTGATGTCACCAGAGGCATGTGTGCATTGATGTTTATGGGAGGGCAGATTTAAATTTTTTTTTTTACAACAAAATTGCAAAACAATTTGACAGATTTTACAGAAAGTCTGGCAAGGAGCTTTAAACGCTCTGTAGCAATGGCACAAATAAATAAAGTGTGACTGAGTTGATGATGAGTTAGTTATGTGACTAAGGCAGTCCAAAAGTAGGATTTTCATGCTACGCTAAACGATAATCTAGAGGTTCTAAGTTTCCTCTGCCAAGAACGTTGAAAAAATATATCATCTCTCTAAAAATAAAATAAATCTCTGTTAGATCAGATACCTTACAGTAAAAATGACCTGACTGCATCGATTTAAACTCAGTGATAGAAAGTGAAATGCTGCTGTGAAAATCCATTGCTTTTCTCATCTTACTGCGGTCTGTAACTCAGTAATAATAAAATTTCTCTGATGTCTCATGTACTGGAATTCCACTGCAGTGGCCTTACCTTCTGGTCAGGCAGCAGTGGGTTTGTTTGCAGGGAACTTAAATGGCCATTGATGAGTGCTGTGGGTCTGTCATGCTCGCAGAAGAGGCTGCCGTTGATGTAGTGGAACCGGTCTCCGGGGACAAGCCGGTTCCGGCAGGTGGAACATGTGAAACACTTTGGACAGAAGGGGGCCTGGTTTAAGGGTCGACACACAGCTAAACGCAGATTTAAGAAATTTGAAGCTCTGCGTTATGGTTTTACCTTCAGATGGTACACGTTGCCCTGTGCCCTCATCACCAACTCGCTGGCTGGAATCGACTGACCGCAAGCGCTGCAAGCTCCGCTGTTTCCAAATAACCTGAGAAAGATGGAGGCCACAGAGAAGAGCAAATGTCACTCTGTGAGTCTGCAAAGATTTTGTCCTGTGTAATGAACTGTGGAACCCACACTTTCATCTGATAATAATGTGAGTGAATGAAAGCTCCTTTCAGCGCCAAGATTTCTATTCTACATTTCTGACTGGGAGAGAAAACACAGAGAAGAAGAGATAGAAGATCATCCCAAAATCAACAGGAAGAATGAATCCTTTAGTGCACTGCTCCTCTCAAGCATCTCACACTGAGACTACATATTACTCTTGCTGCACATTTTTTGCAGCCCAATAATAACCAGGAACATAAGAAATCAGGACCTAAGAGGATTTGATTGTACAGCCAGGCAGGGACACAGTGGTTTTGCCATTAGGACTCCTGTGAATGCTCTGCCAGTGCCGTGTTTCCATTAGAAACCCTGTAGCTACTCTGGTTGATATATAATGTGCATGGGTTAACCTTTTCAATCATGGTGTCAACACTTTAGATTTGCTTCTGCTCATCTCTTTCGTCCCTAACCTTCTCTCTCTCTCTCCCCTCTGCCTCTTGATAATGAAATGCTTGCTCCAGCTTCCCTTCTATCTTCCTTCTGAGTCCACAATTTAGATTACTTCATCTCGGTGAGCAGCAAACTGAATGAAATTTCGATTTGAGCAGAAAGTAATTTACTGGGATCTGGACCCATTTGTCATCATATCTCACTGGGTGTTTGCTCTATCACTGCACTTTTCCTAAGCAATCAAATAAGACCATGGCATCTGACATGCTCCGGAGAGAAGGGGAGAGAGAGGGATGGGAAAAAGAAAAGGATGGGGGTGTGGGGGGTTCGGTGCATGTGGATCAGATAAAGTTGTTTGGCTTAAAAAAATTAACAGGAAAATGTCTCATCTATTACACAGTTTTGAAGACGATTTTTATGAAAAGTATTTAACGAAATCACAGAGAGATGGAGCAAGAGAGTAAACGCCTCTTTGCATTCATTTTATACAACAAGCAGTTGTTAAGATACACTGACAAACAAGTAAGAGCTCAGAGAAATGGCTTTCAATAAGACAGCCCAAGCAGAAGCAAATTTTGTCTTGGCATCATTTGGAAAGACTCCATCAAAACTCAATTTCAGAAACTAATTAACTGGAGACTGTTGTCGCTTCGCTGCCAGTTTTGGGCTCTCGCTAGGACAAACACGATAGTGGAAATGAACGTATATATAACTCACTTTAAGATTCATCGCATGTGTGCGCAGACGTGACGATAGGAGAATCATTACGCCTAAAGGCACGCGCCTCACGTTTCCTCAGCATGAAAGCTTTTGAGAGGTGTCGAAACAAAGGCTACGAGAGTCCACGGCAGCCTTTCAACATGTTGCAGGTTAATTATTTTACCAGGGATGGGGGGGTTGTAGCTCTGGACACTGTTTGATTTAAGCCCAGACCTTTAGGTGCTCAATTAAGTTGCTGTAGCATTTTGAACTTGGGCTCTAATGGCCCGTTCCTCCGCGCAGAAGTGAAGTTGACACCGCAGGTCAGCATAATTAAGGCCAAGGGGATTCCTAATTACAATGACACATCTGGTTTCTGCTTTCCCCCTCTCAAAATAATAGAAAAAAAATCTGTTACTGACAGCATTTCAAGAGGACGCTTTCATTTTGATTTATATGCTGTCTTCTCCGAGTGGATCTGTTGTTGATTAAATTAAATAACAAACAACACCATCATCTGAAAAAGAGAACCCATTCTGAGCTGTCTGTTGACTATATAAGCAATGACTATTGGATTTCATTTCACCACTGACTGCCGGGTGAAATATAGCATGGCTTGCTGCTGGGCTGTCTGGTAAATGCAGACCTCATTCACCAAGACCTTTGAGTAGGGTAAAATTACCCCCACAACAATGATTTCTGCAACACAGTCCATTAAAAATGCCTCTCTACATCAGCAGCCAAAGCACCTTAAAAGCACTAGGCCATATTGATACTGAAGCGAGGCTTTGCATAATGGCAAGAGCTGCATTAGAGAGGGGGGGGGTGGGGGGGGTCGTGCAGGGTTGGGGTGGGGGGATTGTGAGGATGACGGAGGGCTGGCACTGATCGTTCTTGTGTATGTGCATGTGTTTTGGGGGTGGGGGGAGGGGAAGGGGTTGTGTGTATGTGTGTGTGTGTTTGTGTGAGCTGGAGTGGAGGGTGGGGTGGTGGGATCAGCCAAATTACACTTGGTTAATTCAGAGTAACAGATCTGGCCCCAAGTGAATTGAAGGCCTTGAATTAATTCTGATATGACAAATCAAGATAAACGTTTCCTCTAAATTGCATGCGATTTAATTAATTTCTGAGATCCCTTTTTTCCCTGGCCTAATAGTTCACATTCTCCCATGCTGTCATAGTGCTTGAGTGGGCAGACTTCAAAGTGATATTAAATAACCAACTATTAGATTTACCTCACACGTTCTATTGGAAAAGTGCCATTTAATTACCTTGGCTTATTCAATTAAGCAGACCGCATTCTCTCTGAATCCGGCAGCCACAAGTAAATTAATTCTCCCTCCACCAACAGCCCGCAGAAATAACATCACCTATGGCTCAAGACAACATGAGCCGCGGCTGCAGCGAGCGCAACTTTAGCTTGAAGTTAAGGCTCCTGACAGCAGCGCACTGGGTGGAAAAAGTACAGCACTCCAGTCTAGACATACATGTCTGTTTAGCATATGTAGCAGAAAGAGCCTGCGATCATATAAAACTGGATTTACACCTAAAATATATGTTGTCTGTTTTAGAAGTCAATCTGACCCTTTGAGATAAAGGACAGGGGGAAAAAGACGCAAATGTCGTACACAATAATCCCTCTTCTCTATCTGTCTTTCTCTCTTGCTCTCTCAAAAGCCAATTTGGTTAATTAAATGTTTTGTTTGCAGTGTGGCTCTCATTCATTTCGGACACATCATTGGTAGCGGATACAAGCCAGGGACCAGATCTCATTAGATAAAACCCATCAGGACTAAAGGAAATGGAGGGGGACTATAATTAAAGCATTTAATTGTGTAGACTCAGTGTCACATGAACACCCCCCCCCCCTTTGATTTTATCTCTACAGAGATCTCTCCGTTCCATAATATGCTTCTCAGCTCTTCCACCAACCAAACTCTCATTACAAGTGGAAAGGTGTGTCCACCCCCCCCCCACAATCTCCATCTCCTCCTCCTTCACATATGCACACGAATGAAGCCCTCTTTCCAATTTTAATTATGTTATAGTACCATTATGAATGAAGTACCCCATTGACTTCCCTGTGCTTTTTATGAGGTGGGAGTAGGAGCACAGAGGCACACTCTAAAATTTAAATTAATTGTGCAGATTTTTTTTTTTTCTGTTGACTGCTGCGTAGATCCATCTTACTAAATAATCAATGCAAAAACAGTTGAGCTGTATTTTACCTTTTACACATAACACCTACCTGTATCAAGTTATTTCACCACACCCACCCTTAAGGCTGTTCAGACATCGTGTTTTGTCTTAGTCTGAAAAGATTCATTGTTCAGTTCATAACCTGATCGACTAATTCCACAAGATCTGGTGTCTGTTCCTTACATACAATTCAACTCTTAAACTTAGTGATATGCCTGTTGCATTATGATGCCATCTGGTTTGTGTGAGTTTGGTTATCTGTCTTCATTTAGCACAGGATCATAGTGACACATCCAGCTCGGCAGAGATTGGCCCCAGCCAGAGGAAATGTGTGATTTTCCTTTGGCTGTTAATTATAAACTGCATCCATTACTTTTATCTATATTTACTACAACCAACCTGCTGTGTTTTGTATGTTTTATGGCATTGGGGAGTGAATGGTTAAAGCTGGTAATAACTGGGCCAGAATGGAGCTATATCTTGAACCCCAGGGTGAGTTTCCACCAACATTTCTGTTTGTTCTGCGATGTTTTACAAAGGCTCTGCTGATCAAAAACTGATAAAAGATGCTTCGTCTCAATAGAACAGAGCAGAGAAAAATCTCACCAGCTCAATTTGATGCTCTAGTTTTGTTCAACCTGTTGCAAAACTTTGTGCTCTCTCTTAAAGGTCATAATGTTTAGCATGCTTAGCATCAATCAGAATAGCATCAATCTAACAATAGGTATACTGGCTTCGATGATGCTCCACTCACCTGATGTAGTCGTTTCTGCAGAGGATCATGCCGCTTTTCGTGTAGCACGACGTGCCTATTTCTCCTAGCTGGGCCTGGCAGCAGGAGCACTTAAGGCACCGGCTGTGCCAGTAGCTGTCCATGGTGTAGAGGAGGAAGCGGTCAGCGATTTTGCCCCCACAGCCTGCGCAACGCTTCCAGGACAGGGAACCCGTTCCCACTGCTGGCGGTTGGCTGTTGCCTCCGGGATTCACCATTGTCTCTAAAAAGCAAACAAAGAAAAAACTGTCTGGCTTAAAGTGTTCCTGTTAATACTTTTACCTGGTGGCTGCTGCTTGGAGCAAAGGATTTTATTTAAATAGAGAAGAATCGGCCGAAATTGAAATTGGCCAGTTTTCCCTGGTTCAGCTCCAGTTAATGATCGACAGATCAAATACTAAAAACTCAAGATTTTTTTTTATTCACACTCATGACATGCATCAAAACTACAAATTCCCACTTTTCTGATCTAAAAACACATCAAGAAACAGCATGTACTTTGAAGCACCATTTTTCAGAGATGCACCGATCAGGATTTCCCGGCCAACACCGATTTCTGATTTTCTTTAAGAGCTCTCGCCTGATTCCCGTTCTGACTGATTCCAGTGTTTTTAGATGATGATATGACATTCAAAGCACACATCACCAACTTTTATCTGTTTTTAATTAAACTGAGAACAGCACATAACAATACATGCTGTTGGTTTATGTGTTTATAGATCAAATATGGAGTGAGTCCCTAGTTCTGATGCATTTAATGAATCCGTTTTTTTTTTTTTTTTTTCAATATTACCTGCGACTCGACATTCAAGGAAATACTCACTATTCCCTGGTAAACTAATTGGAGTATCTCTACCAGTAATATTATATCACATTAAAATTAGAAATGTATACCCATCATGATTATTTTGTATATTGATGATTAAATAATGATATACTCCCTTCATTGTCTGATTGAAATCTACTACCTTTATCAAAGAACCTGCAGCAAATTTTCTTCTCTTTTATTGGTTATAGCGCTTAAAAGTTAAGAAAATAGGATTTTGCAGGACAGACCCTAAAAAGCAAAACAAAAACATAAATATCGGTAGGAAAAGCCTGATCGGTTCATCTCTGGACACATTTTATGCAAACAAAAAAAAAGCCATGCTAGACCAGTAAACAGATACTAAAATCCAGGTTTCTCAAGATGAAGTTCTAATTCCAACTGTACATCCGAAATCACACCAACAAAACAAAGCTTATCCCATTACAGGAAGAAATCTGGCTGCCCTTGATCCCCCATTCATTCATTTTCTTTTGCTTTACTGGATCATTTATGATGAGTGCCTGTTGACTAATGATACTGAACATAAGTCTTCAACAAACAATTCTTCAATCAAACCCATCTGGCATTACTATACTGGGGCAGTGGTAACAGAATGACACAAAATGTAATTGATTAAAATAAAGCAGAAGTAGTATGGAGCTTGTCGTTTTGGTTCCCTGTTTACCAGCTCTTGATAGTAACTGGAGCTTTTGGGGAAGAGCGTTCACTGAAACATGTACAGCACAGGGACTTCGCAGAAAAACCTGCTGTAATGACAGTAATCGAATGATCTGACGCATGTGTTTCAGCCACGAAATTAATGTGGGGCTCTTTCAGATGCAATCTCTACCAATCTGATCAGGCCTCACTTGCCAGGATAAAGCAAAAATCTTTGTTGAAAGCCAGGTAGGCCAATTAGAGTTTGGACGGGGGAGAAGGGGGCAGGAAGGGAGGGGAGAAGAGAGGGGGAGATAGAGAAAAGCATTCAGTAAGCCCATTAGCGATGGCTCTTAGGGACAAACCACAGCCTACCTTAGTGCTGATTAAATCTAAAAGGAGATGAATAAAAATACGAGCTGAAAGTGACTCCCTGGATAAAGAGGACGGGCTATAGTCAAGTTACATTTAGGAGAGGGAGTTTCTGGGTTTGCTCTTAGCTGAGGGATGGAAGGGACAGGAGGGAGGATGAGAGCGAAAGAGGTGCGTGCGTGTGTGTGTGGAGGGGGGTTAATTTAAATGGGCTAACTCAAGTAATTACACGACCGGGCAATTTGTGCAAAACGACTAAGTCATGGAAATGGAAATAGAGCAGAGGAGAGAGAGAGGGGGAAAAACAGAAGCCAGTGCCTGCTTGTTCGAAATGTAAAATAAGCTTATGGGACTTCGCATTGGAGTTATTCTGGAGTAATAGCGTGGACTTGGCATAATAGGGATAGCAAGGTAGCATAAAATACGCAACCTAAATATAGTACCACAATAACGTTCCAGCGTAAAACAGCATAAACACACTGCACAGCTACAGTACACATACATACTCACCTTGTTTGTGTCTCTGACGTGCAATGGCAGTAAAGTTGGCGAAGCAGTTGAACAGGTTGCTTCCAAAAACAAGTACTGGTAAAAAATAAATAAATACGCGGACACAGTACCGCGCGCGCTGGCCTAGAGCTCCGCGCGACAAGCGGAACCCAGCGCGAGGACCCGAGTCGGCTGTTCACACGCAGCAGCGCGCGGACCGGAGAAAGAGCAAATGGAGTTTTCAGATAGTATTTCCACTGGATGTTTACCCCCTCTGCTGTCACCGCTTCACTGTTTTTTTCTCTTTGCGTTGAAACGAAAGGAGTCCACAGCAAGACGTAGCATGAAGTCTCCGCATGCCTTAACGTTCCCCAAAAAGCGTGAAGTGCGCGTTGTGGCAAAAAAGGGGGCGGAAGGTAGAAGTGGGGGCAGAGCGAGGCAGGCAGAGAGGATGGAAATTGACTGTCCACACTCTTTGGTCTGGTCTGCTCGGTCCGTCCCGTTAGCTGCTTGTTCTACATGTGTCGCTGACAGCAAGAAACCTCCAGTAAAAACCCTCCTTAGTTGTCTGACGGAGGCGAGGCCTAGGCCAATCAGCTCGCTGCCCATTTAGGGGAAAAACAATCTCAGCCAATCGGAAAGAAGTGATACTTACCACACACGTACACGCAGGAATGGAAACGGAGGTGAGAGAGGCTGGAGTAGGCATCGTTTAAAGTGTATACTAAAAACAAGCTTGTGAGAATCTGAAGCCACAAAAGAAAAGTTCAATCCCAGTTTCTATTTAATTTCATGTCTCTAATACTATACGTTTATATTATCTAGTTAGTTGTACTCAATAGATTTTGCGATTTCTTACACAACATAATTGATGTCACGATGAAAGCAGCTCTGTTTCTATTCCTAATGCTCCAGTTTAGATCATGCAGAACATTTCCAAATGCGCTACACGCGGCATAGCAACATGCAGTAGGTTACATTCACCTCACGTCAGAGTTTAATTAGTTGACATTCAATAACTACTTAGTTTACTAAGGGTGACTCCAACCTCTGGGAAATATCAGGGCTTTACGACTGCAGAGTGGCGCCATCGTCTGTCACTGAGAATAATAGCAGGGAGATCGGCTGTCGTTTACAACCTCATTAAGCTGCAGGTCATTGGTTTCAACACCTATTAAGGCTAATCTGCAAGACCTCGATTTGGCTGAGATCCTTTAATTATTCCACTATTACGGTCTGAGTTTTTAATCTATGACATGATAGATCGCCTTTGATGAAAATATTGTTCTGAAGCATGGTATCTATCCTCTTTTTTAATGGAAAGAAATCTAATGAAAAAAATTAGAAAAATGTAGTGTACATTGTATTAAGCCCCATTTCCTTTGGTTCCCCTAAATAAAATGGCTTGAAACCAGTTGTCAACACCTAACTATAAGTCATCGAATTAGTGAACAGAGTTCACCAGTGTGTAATTCAGCTGTTGGGAATACCTCAAAGGTTTGCTAGAGAATATTAGTGAACAAACAGCATCATGAAGACCAAGAAGCACTGCAGACCGGTCAGGGAGAACGTTGTGGAGCATTTTAAAAGAGGGTTAGGTTCCAAAACAATAATCAAAGATTTGAACATCTCATAGAACTCACCTTCATCTGAAAATAGAAGGAGTATGGCACAACTGTGAAACAAAAAACACAAGGCCTTCCATCTAAACTAATAGGCTGGAGAGTAGGGACAGCGACAATTATAAAAGCAGCCATAAAGTCCATGGTAACTCTGGAGGAGCTGCAGAAACCCACAGCTCAACTATGGGAATCTGACAAGACAACTATTACCCACACATTCCCCAAATCTGGGATTTATGGAAAAGTGGCAAGACATTGATATTGAAATAAAGCTATAAGGTTTGCCACATCCCACGTGGGTGACACAACAGACATGTTGAAGAAGGGACTCTGGTCAGATGAGACCAAAACTGAAATGTCTGGACTACATGCAAAATGCTTGGTGTGTTTTAAAACTGACACTTCACATGAGCTTTAACACAATATCCCTATAGTTAAACATGGTAGAGACAGAATCATGCTGTTGGGGTGATCTCCTTCAGTAGGAACAGGGAAACTGGTGAGAGTTGAAAGTTAATGGAGCTAAATACAGGGAAATCCTGAAAGAAAACCTGTAATAGGCTGCAAGGTGCTTCATACTGGGGCAGAGGCTCACATAGCAGCAGGGCAACAAGCCTAAACATGCACCCAGAGCTATAATGGAATGGTTCTGATCAAAACGTGTTGAAGTGGATCATTAAAAGTCCAGACCTAAATCTAACTGTGTCATGACTTGAAAATTTATGTTTACAGATGCTGTCCATCCAACATGGCTGACCTTGAGCTGTTTTACAAAGAGGAATGAGTAAACATTAAGTCTCTACATGTGCAAAGCTGGTTGAGATATACCTTTAAAAGACTTACAACTGTAATGAACCACAATGTTGTTTTACAAAGCATTGACTCAGGGGAGTTGAATAAAAATAGATACCCTAATTTTTTACACTTATATTTATGACAACTTAAAACGATTATTATTAATCTGGTCTATCCCATGAAATGCCAATGAAAAGTCTATGGTTGAAACATAACAAAATGTGAACACATTCAAGGGGTATGAATACTTTGGCGAGTCATTGTTGGTTTCAGTAAAAGGAGCTGTAACAGAAAACATCTGCTGGCGCAGTGAAAATGATTGCCATCGGTGAAAAGTTGACTTAGAGAGAAGTTGGAGATTCACCAGGTTTTGAGGTTTTACATGACAAAACGGCACTCTGATAAGAGGCCCCTTGGCTTTGCATGTGTAAAGATGATCTTTTTCTTGACTTTAATTGTTTAATTATTCTTGCAGCTCCGAGGAGATTGTGCTGCATCAAGCTGATTTCCCTTTGGCAATGCCGGCAATACTCCACCTTGGTTTGAGCCACATTCTCTTGACAATCTCATCAAGACTCACTCACGCTAGAACAAAAAACCCACAGAAGATTGTAAAGAATGTCTTTTTCACCAAGGAATGATTAATTGATTTAATTGATTAAAACAGCGAGAAATTCTGAAATGAATTTGAAAAGAGGCCTCAAAGGAAAAGCTTTGTTTGTTCCAGGCCTATTTTAATGAGCTTTTCATCACTGGGCAAGAACATTTATTTTGTATGTGATTTTCTTTTTTGGCAAAATAATTATGGCTAGTGAAAGTAGGGAGGAGGAAGTGGAGGGGTCAGGAGGAGGGAAATAAAAGTGTGAGGAGTGAGAATTCCCTCAGAAATTGATCATCTCCCTCCTCCGCTGAGATCTCTCAGTTGTGTGGCAGTTTCCAAGCAGCCGCATTATGAGACAAAAAAGTCAACATGCACACAACAATATGGTGGAAAACTATTTATATGTTTAAACAAGACTGTAGAGCATCAGATGTGGCTTCGCAGTATTGATAGTCCCCACAGGGGTAATCTCGAGATGAAAAGGAGACCACGATCCTCCTTAATGAAGCATGTTTGTCCTGTGGGAACAAGCATTCAGTGTGCTGGTTAACTTCAGATTAGGGATCCTCTCTGTGTTCCACTCCATTGACGTGACACTAAACTTCGGAGAGGGTGGTCACATCCTTCACGTTTACACACCACAGGCAGTCCACAAACCAACAACATGCAGGTCAATTTTACCATCTCATACTCATATTAAAATAGTTCCTACACAGTTGCTTGGCCTTGTCTGTGTTTGCGTTGCACCGACCTTTCTGTGGTCCATGTATGTACGTCCTATCTGTGGGAGAGACTTATATTAACTTAGCTGATCCAACTGATTAGGAGAGATTAGAGTTCAGATGATCTAGATAGAGAGGAACCACTCCCAGAGAATGGCACTAAGATCTTTAAGTGAAATCTTCTAAATGAGTTAGAGGCTACCTTCCTAAAGCCACATTAAAGGAATTCTTAAAGTCTCCCTTCCTTTAAAATGTCTTTTAGTTCATCTTAAAGTTTATGACACCTTGAGCTTCAATTTACCGACTTACTGCTCATTGTCTTTCTTTAGTTAATTATTTTGTGTGTTCCAGTCCTTAATTATATCTTTGTTTGAAAATTTTCTAAGAATGTCTGTAAGAACTTTGTCTTTTTTTCAAGTTCATGCTAATAGTGTTGCAAGCAAGTTGAGTTAGTTGTGAAACTTGCTAGTTAACAACTAGCTGTGACAAAAAATTATAAAAACAAAATAATAATAATTATACAGGTAATTCCCGAAAAATTATCATTTCCCTGTAAACTTTATTTTATTTAGGTAATTACATAAAAAGTGAAAGTCATATTTAATATAGATGTATTACACACTGAGTGAAATATTTCAAACTTGTATTTCTGTTTAATGTAGTTGATTATGTTTTGCAATTTATGAAAACCAAAAATGTTTGTCATTGACTCCCTCCACAAGGAGGCCAAGTCATAAAAGGTCATTGCTAAAGATGAGGGCTACAGCCAAGAATATTAATGAAAAGTTGAGTGGAAGAAACACCTGTAGTACAAAAAGTTCCAAAAAGAATAGGTATAACCACATCCTTGAGAGGTTTTAGAACAAAGCCCATTCAAGAGTTTCAGGGAGGTTCAAAAGGCATGGATTGCAGACGGAGTCATTACATCTAGAGTCAACAGACACAGACATATCCAGGACATGCACTACTACCGTTTCATTGTTTAGTGGCAAGCCACTCCTGAACCAGACAACATCAGAGGCATTGGAAACCAAGGTCCCAGAGTCTGGAGAAATACTAGAGTGGGACAAAAAGCTGCCTGAGGTTCAGTTAGACGTTTCCACAGTCAGTGATGATTTTGGGAGTTAGAACAAAAGGCAGCCCACGAAAAATATGGTGCAGTGTCATTGCTGTTGCAACTGGCGCCTGATTAATCCTCTATTTTCAAAATAACTTCACCAGTCAGATCTTTTGGTTTTAAGTCTTTTTGTTTATACAGACCATCATATTTATACTCAGGTTGATCATATAGTGTGAATCTGAACCCAGTCCACACCCAGTGTGTATTACTCAGGGGCCAGTTAGGTAGGACTCCTCACAAATATGAAGATAGTTTTTCCAGCGGCCCTGTTAGGAAAAAATACACTCACTATTACCGCTAGATACTAGGTGTAACTACATAGCATATAGTTATCAACATTTGAGAATTTTTATTTAATTATTTATTTTATTCTGGTTTGCCTCACCTTTATAAAAAGTGACAGCAGTTGTGTTTTGTTGGTTTTAGACAGAGAGCACCTTTCTGTTTCCCTCATAATAAATTGTGCTTAGCTAATCAGATAATGGGTGCATAAATCTATGTTACCTATCAGAGAACCTCCTGTCATGGAACTACTTTATATATGCGTATAATGTGCTGGCATTTCATAACACATCAACTGCATATCTGATTCCTAAACATTTAGCAGTGTGACATTTAAAGCCGGCCAGTAAATTAGATAATAAAATAACAAAAAGTCAATCCACTACCCTTCATATTATATTCAGTTCAATACACTGCAACTCAAAAGGCTATAAGTCGTGTCAGCAGACTAGTGGTGCAATTTTGTGGTTAAAACTGGAAGTAATTGAAAAATGATTTAATATAGTTCAAATTCATTTTTGTCTAGTTTGTTTGTTGTTGCTGTTTTGGTAATGTTTCTTGCTCTCCTTACAAGTCGTTTCTCATTAAGTCATAGCTTGACTTGGTCAAAAAAGAATAAAGAATCAGAGGTTCTTTAAAAATAACAGCTCCTCAAACTAAATTTTAGTGTCATTATCAGACAACCACTGCTTACATAAAAAGGAATCAACAAAATGCATCATTTGCATCATAGGACTTTCATAATGCCTGAACTGATAATCAGATCCTGTAGGCTAACAAATCTGGAAAAGGTGTCAGGACCAATACAGCAGTCTGAAGATAAGAGAGAAAAATATGGGGCTACCATAGATTATGTTCATTTATCAGATGATAGGACTGCCTACTGTCTGTTAGACTTTAGCTGCACACAGAGATAGCATGTTTATATGAATTAAAAGTTTAGATACATCAGTTTCTTTACATTGTAACTTGGGATCAAGCTGAACAATTCCAGTGTTGTAAGGAATTGAATGGTTTATTTTACTGGCTTTGTAAATTAGGTTATTAAGTTTATGGTACATGGCCTGCTCTTGTTTAGTGCGTTATCAAGTGCCCAGAAACCCAAGGACCCAAGTGTCTTGCCCAAGGACACAACGACTGAGACATACAAAGTGGGGAATTGAACTGGCAACCCACTGGTTATAAGACAAACCCCAACCACTGTTGCCACTGTCGCCCCAGTTTGTTAGTGGGTACCTCACAAAAAAAGTAATTTGAGTTCATTTTAATTCAGTTTTATTTATATAGCAACAGTTCTGGATTGTATATATTTATATATATACAATCCATGTTGGTCCAGTTAAATTCTTTCCAACAGTACAATCATTACTGGGAGATTTAAACTTAAAACCAATTCCAAACAGTGAAAGTCTCTTATTAATTATAATTCAAAACAGTCAGATTTAGCAGAACATACCAAGCCAGTTGTAAAAAGGGCTATGTAAGCAACCTCGAATTGCATCACTTTTCACTTCACTGTGATTTCCTACCCTGAGCAAGCACTGGACGACAGTGAAAGGGAGCAACTCTCTCTTATGAGAATGAAAGATCTAGCAGAAACAGGATCTGGCTTAGGGTGTCTGAAGAATGTTTTTTTCAGGTTCGGACACCCTTCTTTGTGATTGTATAATAGAGAGAGAGACACCGACTCGTTTTCTGTACCCTCACATAGAATACAGTCATACAGCCATAATGTGCTCTAATTAGCGCAGTACTGTGGTTTATACTGTTTCCAACAATAATGTGGTTCCAATTAATTCTGCAGTCAAAACTTGGATCTGGGAATGACATCTAACATGATTTTAACATGCTGTGGCTCCAAGCTAGATATTCTGGGTGGCCAGGCAAACTACAGGTCCTTCTCAAAATATTAGCATATTGTGATAAAGTTCATTATTTTCCATAATGTAATGATGAAAATTTAACATTCATATATTTTAGATTCATTGCACACTAACTGAAATATTTCAGGTCTTTTATTGTCTTAATACGGATGATTTTGGCATACAGCTCATGAAAACCCAAAATTCCTATCTCACAAAATTAGCATATTTCATCCGACCAATAAAAGAAAAGTGTTTTTAATACAAAAAACGTCAACCTTCAAATAATCATGTACAGTTATGCACTCAATACTTGGTCGGGAATCCTTTTGCAGAAATGACTGCTTCAATGCGGCGTGGCATGGAGGCAATCAGCCTGTGGCACTGCTGAGGTCTTATGGAGGCCCAGGATGCTTCGATAGCGGTCTTTAGCTCATCCAGAGTGTTGGGTCTTGAGTCTCTCAACGTTCTCTTCACAATATCCCACAGATTCTCTATGGGGTTCAGGTCAGGAGAGTTGGCAGGCCAATTGAGCACAGTGATACCATGGTCAGTAAACCATTTACCAGTGGTTTTGGCACTGTGAGCAGGTGCCAGGTCGTGCTGAAAAATGAAATCTTCATCTCCATAAAGCTTTTCAGCAGATGGAAGCATGAAGTGCTCCAAAATCTCCTGATAGCTAGCTGCATTGACCCTGCCCTACATAAAACACAGTGGACCAACACCAGCAGCTGACACGGCACCCCAGACCATCACTGACTGTGGGTACTTGACACTGGACTTCTGGCATTTCCTTCTCCCCAGTCTTCCTCCAGACTCTGGCACCTTGATTTCCGAATGAAATGCAGAATTTGCTTTCATCCGACAAAATACTTTGGACCACTGAGCAACAGTCCAGTGCTGCTTCTCTGTAGCCCAGGTCTGGGGAATGCGGCACCTGTAGCCCATTTCCTGCACACGCCTGTGCACGGTGGCTCTGGATGTTTCTACTCCAGACTCAGTCCACTGCTTCCGCAGGTCCCCCAAGGTCTGGAATCGGCCCTTCTCCACAATCTTCCTCAGGGTCCGGTCACCTCTTCTCGTTGTGCAGCGTTTTCTGCCACACTTTTTCCTTCCCACAGACTTCCCACTGAGTTGCCTTGATACAGCACTCTGGGAACAGCCTATTCGTACAGAAATTTCTTTCTGTGTCTTACCCTCTTGCTTGAGGGTGTCAATAGTGGCCTTCTGGACAGCAGTCAGGTCGGCAGTCTTACCCATGATTGGGGTTTTGAGTGATGAACCAGGCTGGGAGTTTTAAAGGCCTCAGGAATCTTTTGCAGGTGTTTAGAGTTAACTCGTTTATTCAGATAATTAGGTTCATAGCTCGTTTAGAGACCCTTTTAATGATATGCTAATTTTGTGAGATAGAAATTTTGGGTTTTCATGAGCTGTATGCCAAAATCATCCGTATTAAGACAATAAAAGACCTTAAATATTTCAGTTAGTGTGCAATGAATCTAAAATATATGAATGTTAAATTTTCATCATTACATTATGGAAAATAATGAACTTTATCAAAATATGCTAATATTTTGAGAAGGACCTGTACTTTTAGCCATGGAAGGTAAAAGGAATATATTTCTCAGCATTTTGCACTTCCAAACACTGTCCAACATGTTAACTACAGGAGGTTGTATGTGACCGTGAGTGCGAAAAAATAAATGCAATACAAGTCATTGGAATTGCGAAAAAAACAAAAACTGTTACCAGCTATAGTGGTTGGAATAATTAATCGGAATTATGACTTGTGGGGACCTCTTCATTGATTTTTGATCATTTTTGATCAGTGGAAATTTAAAGGTCTGAGTAAAATTAGAACACGTAATTACCTGCATCATTAAGCCAATCAAGCAATGTCAGTGGATCCAAAGGCTTTTTCTTTCATTTTCTTTTTTAACAGCACAACAAACAGAAAAGTCCAAGTCGTTTAAAAGATCTGTCATGATAGTGGTACTCGGGAAAGTTGGTATGAACTCAGGTGGTCCTAAAGGTTTACACCATTGTCCCACAGTCAAAGGTTCCCAAAAGTTTCCAGTTCAGATTTAGGTTTCTAGATGAAGGTTGCATGTTCTGCATGAACCTGAATGGTTTTTGTGTGGAAACCTTAATGCCCTCCTTATAGTTGAAATTATGCATGATAGGTTAACTGATGATTATAAATAAACTGTAGGGTGAATATGCCGGATAATACCTGATAAATATGATGAGCATGCAAAAACATGATTGGTCAATCAATAAAAAAAGACATCCCAGAAGGTACAAAATGTTGATAAAAAGCAATGTGAAATCAGGTGCGGCGCTGGCACAGCACTAGAGTGCACAGCCCATGTGGCCCTGACCCGGCTGCCCCCTGGTTCGAGTCCCGGCCACAGCGATCTGTGTTGCGTGTTTTGCTCCTCTCTTCACCCTGTTTCTTGTCTGCCCACCTGAGACAAATGACCAAAAATTCCACTAGTGCCACAAAAAAACCTGAAAGAAAAGTGAAATTAACGCAGAGATATGAAAAAAAAAACAGCCTCTCTATTAAGTGCTTTAATTGCCACATAATTGTGTCTGCACATTATTTCAGACTCTCTGCGTGTGGACATGCACAAACAAAACATGCGCTGCCTTTAACAATACTGCTTTAATGAAATGTTGCAAATCCTTAATGAGTCTCAATGTCTTGTGATAAATTTTATAATTATTCAACCCTACACAACTGAAGCGGAAAATTCATCAGTCAAAGCAAATTAGTTGGGATCCATTAGGGTTCAGTGTCTTGTAGGGACATTCACTTTATTAGCTTCTTACACCCATTGCAATAATTGAGAGCATATTTCATTTGGCTCCAGCTCCACATTTACTAAATGACTGCTGTTTTCCTTTTTTATTTACAATGAGATGTTCTGTGCTGCACACTGTCTGTACAGTCAGTTATATTATACAGAGATTATGCTGTTTACATCTTTGAGTAGCCCTGCTTTGTTGCAGGAGTAACTCTTCACCTCATCTTTGTCTCCTAAAAATGTTTCACATTTTTCATTCAATGAAGCACTAAGCCAGGTCTGCGGTCTCCAAATCTACTCATTTATCAATGAAACAAGTGGAAAGATGCACTCAGATTAAAACAAGCCAATAATGAAAGAACGTTTTGTGTTTTTTTGCAAGAAAGCCGAGCTCCGAGCAGGTAGCTCCTTGTTGACCAGCAGCACGCGGCTGAAAAAATAATTCCTTTAGGATGACTGATGATGGCTTCCACTCACAGACGCCTCTCTTGTTTGATTTTGGGATGCCTTCGGGGTACGCCTTTTGCTCACTCCCCTGCCTCAAGCTTTGACAACCTGCAGACATCTCAGATGAGTGGCATTCTTCCCACAGAGACACAGAGTCTCACTTGGAAGAATGAACAGTAAATCCTCTCTGTTTCGTGTTGAGACCATGAGAAACTCAGAGTAGAAAGAGTGACACAACTGCATGTTGGAATTAGCTAATCTTGAGATTATGGATTGGGAAAACATAAAAAAAAGTTTTTAGCATTAATTTTAATACAACTGCAATGTAAAATATAGCTTATCTAGTTTGAATGCATATTCAAGTTTAAATTACATTTTACTTACTCGTTTATTGGTCCAAAATACATAACTTTTGTCAACCAAAGATATTTGAAAAGATGTTCCATCACTAAACAATTCACTAGGAGGAGATCACTGTGGATGGTTGTATCAGTAAAACGTGCATCTTTAATACAGGAAAAATATATTCACTTCATTATAACCAGGCATCAAAAGCTAAGAAACCTTTTATCTTATTGTATTTAGTTACAATACTCAAGAGGTTTGAACTTTTGCACATACATCAAAGACTTACAAAGACAGTACATCAAGACATCCTGTGAATTTGCATGCTAGACTAACACAAAATACTGCCTAACTGAGAAATAGAACAAAACTGTTTTTAAACAATTCAGGAAGGCTGAAGAACACTTTTCAGATTTATTGTCTAAATCTGAAAAGTGTTCTTCAGTCTTCCTGTCCTTGCTGAAGAACAATGTCGCCACAGGATAATGCTGCCACCATCATGTTTCATATTGGGGATGGACTGTCAACACATACAGTGATATTCAATAAATAAGAAAAGCTTGTTTATTTCAGTAACTCAATTCACAAAGTGAAACAGTCAGTCAGTCAGTCATTTTCTACAGCTAATTCCATAGTGGGTCACAGGGGAGCTGGTGCCTATCTCCAGCAGTCTATGGGCAAGAGGCGGGGTACACCCTGGACAGGTCGCCAGTCCATCGCAGGGCACAAAGTGAAACACAATATATAAATTATTTACAAACAGACCAATGTTTAATTTTAATCTTTATTCCTGTTAATTATAATATTTCCATTTACCGCCTATGAAATCATGACATTTAATATTAGATTATTACATCAGAAAATAAAAAACATTTCTATTACAGTAAAACCCACTCTTCTTAATAAGATGTGGGTTTTATTTTTAAAAGGTACTTTTAATCTGACAAACAAGCTTCGTTGGAGCAAAAATTTTATATTATTGAATATGACTGTGGAACTTTGGATGTAGGCCAAGGAGTTCTATTTTGTACTGCATGGCTTGTAGCAAGCTGGAGACGGGACCTCCAGGGACTTTTTTCCATAGTGGCTTTCTTTGTGCGACTCTTTCTTTAATATTTGTGGAGTGCGCAACTTACAGCGTATTCTACCACATGATCTGCGATTTTCTACAGCTCCTCCAGAGTTATCATTGTCCTCTTGGCTGTGTCTCTGAATAATGGTCTCCTTTCCCAGTCTGCCAGTTGACCAGTGACGGATGCTGGTCTTTCAAGGAGGGGAAGCTCAATTTCAAGATTGCTGATTCGCTCATTTTGTTGTCAATTAAAAAGGGATTCAGCCTCAGACAGATCATCCAATCATCATGCAGAAGCTGAGTGTCCGGGCCCGCCGAGGCCGACCCACTGCCCCATAGACCCCCAGAGACGCTGAGCGTCCAATGGGCGGGACAAAGCCCAGCATTTATCCAATGACTCGTCTCGTTTCGCTGCAGCCGAGGCTGCCCCATAGACCCCCAGAGACGCTGAGCGTCCAATGGGCGGGACAAAGCCCAGCATTTATCCAATGACTCGTCTCGTTTCGCTGCAGCCGAGGCTGCCCCATAGACCCCCAGAGACGCTGAGCGTCCAATGGGCGGGACAAAGCCCAGCATTTATCCAATGACTCGTCTCGTTTCGCTGCAGCCGAGGCTGCTCCATAGGCCCCTAGAGACGCTGAGTGTCCGATGGGCGGGACAAAGCCCAGTATTTTTGCTTCGCTATTGAACTCACTGTTTAAAGCACTGTGAAGCTGCGGGAATGAGTGAGAGGAAAGCCGCCTCGTTACCAGTAATAAGAAGCTGATTCTGAACAAAAGTTGAACACGTTGTAGCGCATATTTAGTCAATGACATGTACACACAACAGTATATATTTGATCACTTATTTTTTGACATTTTTGGGGAAGCCGAGCTTCCATTGCAGTCTTAGAGCAATCGCCACTGCAGTTGAAATATTATTTCCATTTTCAGATTTTGGATCGAACGGAGCTCTGTGAGATGTTTAAAGCTTGGGATATTGTTTTATGACCAAACCCTGCTTTAACTCTCTCCACAACTTTCCTGATATGTCTGCTGTGTTCCTTCGTCTTTATGATGCCGTTCATTCTATTATTTTCTCCCACAAACCTCTGAGGTCTTCACAGAACAGCAGGAATTATTCTTATATTAAATTACACAGATGGACTCAGAATCCAGTGCAATCAAGTGACTTCTCAAGGCACCTAATTGAAATGGCTTTTATTCAGTGGTATCAAAGTAAAGGGGGTTGAATGCCATTGCACATTATACTTTTTTGTAATTCAGTCATAGATTTATTCCTTTCATTACTTGCCAAAATTGTTGTTGGACTACATTTTTTGTGGCTGACAAAATGTGAAAAGGACTAGAAATACGTAAAAGAACATTTGCTCACTAGAGAGACATCTTACTGGAAAAAAACAAACTGTTAGGAGATCAATGTGGATGACTTGATCACTAAAACCTCTTTCATACAGAAGAAATAATATTAAACTTCATGTAACAAGACCACAAACTAACAAATGGGGTATCTATGCAAACCTTTTAATTCATGTCTTTGTCTGACCCCATCTTGAGAATCATCTGAATTTTTTACATTTTCACAAATTTTCCATTATCCTCGCATGCTTGAGTGTTTATGTATTCGTTTTCATTTGTGTTTGTTATTTCATGATTCCCATTTTTAATTTATGTTCTGAGTTGTTTCCATATTCGTTCATTCATTTGTGTTTTGTTTCTTAGTCTATTCTTCTGTTTTTGTACATTTTGATTCGTTTCTCGTTTTACACCAGCCACTTTTGATCTGTTTTAAAGGGACTAAAGTTTGTTTCCCCGTTAGTCTGGACCTTTTGTGCAGGTGTGAATACACACAAACTAACAAGACCAGCTCAAAAAGTGAGTCTCGGTCCTGTTGTTTGGTCCGCACTTGGTCCAGACTAAACAAGTGGAACAAAGGACTTTTCTGGTGTGAATACACCCTTAGATCACTTTTAGTGTTCCCCTCTTGGTTAGTAATTTCTTCGTGTCTTAGTTCAGCTCCCAGTGTTAATTAGTCTCCCTCCCTCAGCTTCCCTGCTTTCATCTTGCCACAGCTGTTCCACATTTCCTCTGGTTAGCTCATTCAGTTTCTTTGTCACTCTCTGCCCCTGCCTCAGCATATGATCTCACTGGTTCTCATTGTTCATTGCTGGTTCATTGGTTGTTCAATCCTGCGACTGTGGCTCAGTAGGAAGAGTAGTTGTCTTGCAATCAGAAGGTTGTGGGTTTGATTCCAGCTTCCTGGGCAAGGCACTTAAGCTCAAGTTGCCTACCGATCTGCGTATCGGTGTGTGAATGTGTGAGCGTTAGTGAGTGCGATTGGGTGAATGTGGCGCTAGTGTAAAGCGCTTTGAGCGGTCTGTATGACTGGAAAAGCGCTATATAAGTTCAGTCCATTTGCGATTCCCCTGTAAGTTCTCCTTATTTTCATCATTAAAGTATCCCATACCCACAGTCTGCCTCTGTACTTGGGTCTTTCACAAATGAACAAACATAGGTGCATATACATTTTAAGAGATTTGCAGACTGTTCCTAATCATGTGCTGCAGAACCTGTCCATTTAAAACAAGTTAGTGCTGAATTGTCATTTCTTTTTGAGTATTTATGAATTGTCATGCAGGTATAGTTAGTAGGTGTAGAGATCAGGTTCTTACACAGCGTCTGCTGAAAAAAGACTCGCTTTGTGCTTGTGAAAAACAACCAAACTATAGATAATATATTTACATGTATGATTGCAACTTGTCACTTGACAAACTATGAGATGAAAAGCAGAAACATAGTATTAGCCTTACAAAGTGAAAAGTCTCTGATTGGCCAAAGCAGCATTCGCTCACATGTTGATGCATTTGTCTGGCAGACTTCCATCTTTAGTCATACCAGTTTTATGATAGAAAACAAGAAAGAACACTGACCTGAAATATCTGGTCGATAAGGTCCAATCCCATTACAAGGGTTCCTACACAGAATTGAAAAGTTTGGAAAAGTATGGAATTTTCCTTGACCATTTTCTAAGCCTGGAGTATGGAGAAAAGAAAACTGAGTATGGAAAAAGTTTAGTTTTCCTGACTTTTTTCCATTTTCAATAATAAGATTTCCTGTTAATATGCACCAGTTTCATTGTTTAGCTTTGATTTGCCAAACATACATTTGTTTTTGTATTGTAGCCATCAGTATTTTGGTTTTTGACTTACTGACTAAATGCACACTCATTTAAAATCAAAAAGAGACATACTTTTTGGACTATAAAAAACCTTAGTTTCAGGATCAACTGGAATGACGTAATTTGCAGGGGTGACATAATGAATGCCGCTGCATGTAGACTAACTCCAAAACAGTGGTACCCAGGTGCTTCGTGAGACCTGTCACCTGGACCTCTGAGGCTGAAACTCCAGATGTTTTCAGAAAAGCCCTAAATCTCACAAAAGAAGACACTTAGGAGTTCATGTCTGTTAAAAAGATGCATTAAGCCCCAAAATGACAGACTTCACTTTTTTTTTTTAAAACAATCAGATTTGTTTCTATTGTGTTCCATATTATTACTGCCACTCCACCTAACCTGGCAATGAGTCTAAAGAAACAGAAAACAAAAAGTGATTATTTGCGCACACGCGGTACCGTGACTGCGCAACTACGAGCACAGCCTCAGGCGGACTGGCAATGCTGTTCAGTCTAGGAGTGATGGCCTGCCTCATTAATTACTCAAAAAGTTACACTTAACGCATCCAACAGGGCTACAATAGGGAAGATGGCTCGTTTCAGAGCAGGAGCCAACCAGAGGGTGGGAGCCTGGAGGGTGTCTGCACCCAGGAACAGGTGGAAGCAGAGCAGCTTTACCCAGACTGAAGTTAGTGTTAAACCTGAGAGCTGGCTCAGAATAGGCTAATTGTAAGCTAGCACTAATCTCTTATTCACCCAGCAAGGCATGAGGTGGAGGTTCACTATTGGGCTACATCGGGGTCATGATGAGGATTTTACCTGAGCTACAGGTGAAGTTAAATGGGCTGGCCGTGATAGAAAACAGTAGGAACCCTCTCTGTGAGCTTCTAGCTGCATCATGATGTAAAAAAAAAAAAAAAATCTAATCCTTTACTTCAGTAAAAATCAAAGTATTTAATCTCAAAGTTACTTAACACATTAAAAGGTCCTTCAGATCACCATGTCATGGCTGCAGCCAGTCCTATAGTCCAGTTCTACATGTAGACAGAAACAGGTGTTGCTTGTTACTTTAACTTTAAGTTATAAACTGTGCAGCTGTCTGGTGAAAACTAAACTATTTAGTGCCAGAGCTAAAGCCCCCAACGGTTCAGACCCAAAAAACACCCTGGTGGTGCCTCTACTTTGTAAGTTAATTTTTTCCACGATGGAGCTCTTAACTGGAATTATTCATATGTGGAATTCATTTTCCTTGTTGAAATCAATTGAAATACAATTAATCCAATCCAGATTCCCACAACAACACAATGCAGCATTCATGAATATGAATGTGCTCTAAAAATGTTAAATATTTTGTTCTGTGTTAAAAAACAGAGGAAGTAAATATAGGCCTTGAACTAATGTGGAACAGAAAAGCTGTGGAGTGAATACAAAGAAAAAAGGAAAGTAAAGTAAATCATAGTAAAAGCACTTGAATGAATTTCTAATACAGGAACACAAAATTTGACTGCTTTAACAGGAGTAAACAATTCAATAAGTAAATTACTAGACAGAGAACTTAACTCCCCCACCCCCGCTAGACCCAAAGTTGTGCCCTTGAATGGTGCTAAACCATGCCACGAAAAGTTCAAGCCTATTTCAACATTGTTGTTTTGTAATTCATTAAATCTACAGATAAGATCATTGTAGTGATCACTGAAGTAGTGTAAGGTGAATATTTTATTCTCAAAATATGAAGAATGTTCAAAATGTTATAAAAACAAAAGTAAAAAACAAAAAATTTGAGTCTGTAAAAGTACGGAATTTGGACATGTAAAATGTCCAAGAAACCTGTATTGCATCTCTTTCTGCTAAAATTGCTGAATCTTATTATTATGTAGTTACCCATATGGCTGTGGCAAGCTCGTCTCTTTTCCCCTCGACACAGTTAGAGGTTAAAATGTTTTTCTATGCTAAAATAGAAGTCCGTCTGTCCTCAGGTGTCACTAATTCCTTTCATTTAAACACGACATAAATATGCCCACTTTTCCCATGTAAACAGGTATCAACTCAGCACTAAAGTTCCGCATACAAGCATCATGTTTTTGTCCTTGTTAAGGAAGAAAGACAAATAAATTATGGAATACATTCAAGAAACCTTCATGAAGACCATAAAATTGAAGCACGAGCAAGGGGAACCATGAGGGACCGGTGCAAAAAGGATTGGTCAGCAGACAAAGGTGGAGACCTCGGCGGCCCGATCTCCGGATGCTTAGGCTGGCTGAGCTGGTGCGGGAGCTAGAGAGATATCGACTAGAAATAGTCAGCCTCGCCTCCACGAACAGCATGGGCTCTGGAATCTATCTCCTCAAGAGGGGCTGGACTCTCTTCTACTCTGGAGTGGCCCACAGGGAGAGGCAGCGGGCTGGGGTGGGCTGGCTTGTTAACTCCCAGCTCAGCCGTCTCGTGTTGGGCTTTACCCCAGTGGATGAGAAGGTCGCATCCCTGCGCCTTCGGGTTGGGGACAGGTCTCTGACTGTCGTTTCGGCCTATGGGCTGAGCAGTAGGGTGGAGTACCTGGCCTTCTTGGCGTCCCTGTTGGGGGTGCTGGATAGTGTCCCTCCAAGGGACTCCATTATTCTGTTCGGAGACTTCAACACCCACGTGGGAAACAGTGACACCTAGGGAGGCGTGATCGGGAGGAATGGCCTCCCAGATCTGAATCCAAGTGGTGTTTCGTTATTGGACTTCTGTGCTTGTCACGGATTGTCCATAATGAACACCGTGTTCAAGTATAAGGGTGTTCATCAGTGCACTTGGCACCAAGACACCCTTGGCAGGAGGTCAATGATCAAATTTGTTGTTGTGTCGTCAGACCTTCGGCCGCATGTTTCGTCTCTTCTTTTTGCAGATGACGTGTTCCTGCTGACCCCCTCTAGCCAAGACCTACAGCATGCACTGGGGTTCGCAGCCAAATGTGAAGCAGGTGGGATGAAGATTAGCTTCTCCAAATCCGAGGCCATGGTTCTCGACCGGAAAAGGGTGGCTTATCCTCTTCAAGTTGGAGGGGAGTTCCTGCCTCAAGTGGAGGAGTTCAAGTATCTTGTTCACGAGTGAGGGAAGAATGGAGTGGGAGAGTGACAGACGGATCACTACGGCTGCCGCAGTAATGGGGACGCTGTGCCGGTCCGTTGTGGTGAAGAGAGAGCTAAGCCGAAACGTGAAGCTCTCGATTTATTGGTCAGTCTACGTTCCACCCTCACCTATGGCCATGAGCTTTGGGTCATGACCGAAAGAACGAGATCCCGGATACAAGCGGCTGAAATGAGCTTAATGCCTTAGAGATAGGGTGAGGGGCTCGGAGTAGAGCCACTGCTCCTCCACATCTAGAGAAGCCAGTTGAGGTGGCTTGGGCATCTTTACTGGATGCCTCCTGGACGCTTTCCTCGGGAGGTGTTCCAGGCATGTCCCACTGGGAGGAGGCCCAGGGTACGGCCCAGGACATGCTGGAGGGACTACGTCTCTCGGCTGGCCTGGGAACGCCTTGGGCTCCCCCCGGAGGAGCTGGAGGAGGTTTCTGGGGAGAGGGATGTCTTGACGTCTCTGCTGAGTCTGCTGCCCAAGTGAACTGGTCCCGGATAAAGCGAAAGACGATGAGACGTGACGTCAGACCAGACATTACGGTAATTTTTATACCAGTTAAAAAAGACAGAATTCCAGTCCATTACAGCTGCAACACAAAGACCACAGGACAGACAACCATTCACGCACACACCTAGGAGCAGAGTTGTTGTTTAACTTGAAATGCATGTTTTGTGACTGTAGGAGAAAATCAGAGTAGCATGCGAAAACCCCATGTATGCAACCAAAGAACATGCAGACTCCATAGAATAGTCCAGGCCAGGATTTGGGCCAGAAGCTTTGTTCTGTGAGAAATCAGTGCTTACTGGTGCACCATATTGCTTGGATTCTCATCTATTATGAACAGAAGTAAACACATATGTGGCTAGCTACAGCACATTAATTTCAAATCTACAGATTAGTCCACCAGTATTCTTAAAATTAATTTTTTTCTGTAGATGGGTGCAAAAAACATCCTTAAGCCTGCCAGGCAACTTTTGTAAAAAAATTTTTATTTTTTATGTTTGTTAAAACTGCCACTATATCCTGACAGTACAACTTGAGACAGATTATCTGTGAAAAAAATCAAGCTCCTCTCAGTGGTCCTGTTGCCATTTGCAGGAAAACATTGCTCCCGGTCAGAAACAACCAATCAGAGCCAGGAGGAAGGTCTTAGCAGTGTCAGTTACGCTTATGTAAGTGCTGCTCACACCCCTCCCCAACACATCGTGTTCAAGCTACAAAGATTGGAGGTGCGCCACTGATTTGAGAACCAAGTTTGAAGTCAAAGTATGGGCAGTCCATAGTCAATGTAAACTATTTTAATGAAGTCTCATCCCTATCAGTGAATGTGCCATAGCTGTTTATCTGCCGTGGTCAGTGGCCCTGCTTACTAGCCTGCACGCTAACAGCAGGCTCCGCTGTGGGGGAGAAGCTGTGGAGGGAGGGCTGTGTTCAAACTTTCAGGCTAAGTTCACAGTTTTCTCAGAACTCCCTACTGCAGCTTTAATGCAGTAGTGTTTCCAAAACTTCACTTGATCTGTTTGTGTAGAGTCTGATTCCAATCTCTCTTTAGAAAAATGTCATGAATAATCTTCAAAATATTGCTGCATAGCCTTTGCTGCTGTGAATGATCAATAATTATTTATATGACCAGGAGAGCATATGTGACATAAGAAAGCAGTCACTGTAAAACGGCAATTTGCTAAATTAGAACAATTTACCAATTTAAAACAAAATAAAATTATTCGAAGTTGACATTTAAAAATGTCTTTAGCATCTTTAATCAGCAATTTTCTCATTTACCTCAGTTAACACCCCTCACTGTGTACAGCAGTCAGAGAATCCAGAACAATACCTTAGGTTTGAGATTTAAAAACGGGTTTTGACAAATCTGTTTATGTAACATCCCGAAAGCAGGAACAACTTAACATGCTGTAACTTAACGACAGCTCCTCTAAATGACCAAAAGTGCAAGATAATAAAACGACCAGCACCCGCAGAGCTCTAGCTCTCTATACTAGCAGTCTGGATATTGAATGACTATGTCTCTGTCAAAAATAATGTTTCCTTTTTTTGTGTTTCCTACGACTTCGTTTTATACTTCTAGCTGATACCAAATACAGCCAAGTTTGACTCTTCATCCTTCAGTAACAACTTCCTCACCAAAGAGTGTTGTTTTCGGTGCAACGTAATAGTGCTTACCGCAGGTTGTCTTCACTGATCACAAAAAGATAGAATATTTGAGTTCCTAACTGGCAAGCCACTGGTTAGGGCTGGTCGTGGTTGAAACTGTTTAATTATGGTCATGAGTCCATTTGTTGTTGCATTTCTAAAAAGACTGCTGGTAAAAATCTCCCAAGGTTATGGAGTAAAAAATATTTTTTGTGCTTGCCTTAAGAATTATTAAGGGACACTGAATTTTCCGCAGTAGCAGGACTTCAATTAAGGCCTTATAATTTTGTCCTAATCTTTTCCTTCCCGCATCATGGCTATGTTTATCCAAAAAGCAGTGGAGCTGACCTGATTGGAAGGTAATAAAAATCTAAGTTGAACAAAGGATAGAAATGAGCTACATTCAAGCAGGGATGCAAACATACACACACAACACACACACACAGAGAAAAAGCACCCTTATCATCCCTGTTTCATTTAGAGTTGATTGCTGTCGGATTATAATGCAATCACCACACTGCGTGAGCCGTAACTATGGGAACTGGTTTTAGCTGTTTATCTTGCCAGAGATCTTAATTTAAGTTTGAACACTCTGTATCACTTAGATGTGAGAGACATGGGAAATTGACAAAAGAGAAAAAAAGAAAGGGGGACAACGAAGAGCGAGGAGGCTATGGGAGCTGTGGAAAGAAAAAAAAAATTCAGAAACAGACACATTCTTGTTCTGTGTGTTGTATTTCATATGCAATTTACTTGTCTTTGAAGGAAAATCAATTTATGATGACAATCCTCAGGGTAGTCATGAAAGGAGTCGAGCTCCTTTGCCATGGGAAAATTTCTGCTGGAGAATGTCACTAATCTTGGCAAAATGAATCATTCACACTTTATTTGGACATCTGTGTTAACCCCCTCCCCCCCTTCCTCCTCCTGCCTTTCATTCATTTGTGACAGTTTTATTACTAGTTGTGCAGGTGGCTGGGGGCTCAGGAGTCAGACAAGAATGCCACATGGAGATAGTCCAAAACGCCGAGCAGTTCTTGAGTCTCTAATGATGTTTCCTCTGTGCTGCGCAGCACAACCATCACTGTTGTAACGGCACTCTTTACTAACCAACTATAAATGCTTAAAGAGGCACACTGGACCAAATTCAAGATTGTGTTTTTTAAAACTTTTTCAACTGCAGCCTGTGTGAACAAAACTTTATAGAAAACTGTGAGCTCTAACCCTAAAATAATAAATTCAAGAGATTTGCAAAAAACAAAAATAAAAAGTTAAACTGTCTGATCAAATACAATAATTTCAATTTCCCAAGTCCACACTCTCCCAGATAAAAGATTCTGGTCTGGGGGTAGGACTTTCAGATGACCGTGGGATTGTTGAGAGGTAGGATTATGTGCTGAGCAACGTTGTTTGGTGGATCTTTTTTTGCTATGTTCTGACATCTGCTCACCCGCCATATTTAAGACCTGTGTGTTGTTGTTGTTTTCTACTTTGAACAAGATTTATATTTAAGCATTCATTTACAGTTACAATGTAATAAAATGTCAATTGTTCATTCTCCATCTTGTTTGGTGAACAAATACTGGGATATGAGCTTCTTGATCGGGCTTTGCTTGTTTGACCTTTGATTCTGGGAAGTTTAAATCTTTAAACTAAAACTATCTGAACTTATTTTCAAACTGTACAATTGGGATTCTGCTGAAAAATGCCACCAATAAGGACAAAGTTGGGAAAAAAATTGTAAATTCAAAAATTGACAGACCTGGACAAAAGTAATTAATTAGGCAGCCAAAACTCTCCTAAGCTGTTTTAAGAAAAAGGGTTCCAGTTGGAATTCATGCTATCATTATGACATCCTGTAAGCTCTGTGAGTTGCTGTTCTAATTACCCTGGTAAGCAGCATAAACTGACCTGCCCATCGAAAAATTGATTATTTAGAAGGAGCAAACAGGAGCAAATAACCTATGACGCAAATTATGTTCTAGGAACCTTCACATTTGAACAAAAAGTTAACATTGTCAGTGGTTTTGGTTATATTAGAACTTCTTATTAAACAGCAGGGGACCATTAGGTGGTCCTGTAACCAGTTTTAATTTCTTAGACTACTTAGAAAGACCTGCGATAGACTGGCGACCTGTCCAGGGTGTACCCTGCCTCCTGCCCATAGACTGCTGGAGATAGGCACCAGCTTCCCCGCAAAGAAGCGGTATAGAAAATGACTGACTGACTGACTTTGGAAGATCAACCATAATTCATTAACCAAAATCAACCATAACTGCACTTGTGGAGATGCTACGAAAAGCAAAGTGCAAAGTGAGACCAGACTTAACGGTTATTGGATTTTTCATGAAAGACCTTCAAATTTTAATTAATTTAACTTTTTCCTTGTTTATTTCTTTGACTCTGTTAGTATTTGTTTAATTTTCAATTGCTACCACAGATAATGCAGATATTCCCTGATCCAGTAGTTCTCTGATTGTGAAAGCATTCAGTGTCAACCCTACATAGAATATCATGTCTCTTGAGCCTTCCATTGGACGGGGTCCTTGAGCTAAAGCTTGCACTTTACCTCCTTTAAAAAATCCATAGTCAAAACAAACTAAAAATAAGTTCAATCCCACTCTTTCTCCTGCTCGTTCACTGTACTTCCCAGGAACACAAGTAGACTGAATTGTGAGCTGGAATGCCGAATGAAAGTGGCAAGGTCAGGCAAGATCAATAGGAAGTTAATTAATGAGGAGTATGCAATGTTGTGTAAGTATAGATTTCTGAAAAACCTATGAGTCTGTTCCAATAACTGAAATGTCACCAGCAATTGCGTTGTAAAAAAAAAATAAGCCTACCTTTAATTTACCTGAAAATTCTATCCTAATAAAAATTTGCATATAATCAGCTTCCTGATGTATGGTTTAGACTTTGTTGTAGACCCATGCTTTGTACTGAAAAAAACTAATGAAGCTTAAGCAGATTTTACCTGTCAAATAGCTTTGATGCAGAAGATAAAAGACTCAATCAGGTTTTCAGTTCCTGGAAAAATACATCAAGCACAAAGACCAAAGACATCAGGACAAACCACACATTTTGGTCACTCTGGAAACCATGTCCTGGCCAGACAGTTTTATATAGATTCCTGAAACTGGCCGCATCTTTCTCAGAGCTCCAGTTCAGTGATGTCTGTCTTGTAGAGAATCCCTAACCTGACACCAGATTAAAAGTTGTTAAAAGTATGGACAGTGACATGCACACATCCATTAAATAAATAAGAATAGTATTTAAAAGTTAATTTATCTCAGTAACCTAATTCATTAAGTAATGCACATTATAGAAATTACACACACACTGATATTTTAATTATTTCGGTTAATAAGAATTTTTCTCCAACAGCACATGAAAACATGACATTTAATATTAGAATATTTAATCAAACCTACAAAAAATAATACAGAAATGTTGGCTTAGTCAAAAGTATGTTTATTACCTGCTTAATGCTGCAATTTTTAAAAGGTACTTTTAATCTGACAAACAAGCCTCATCGAAACGCATTTACTGATTTACTGAATATGACTGTCTAGTCAATCTGGATGTGTCAAGAAGGTGGGGACTTTTGGAGTAGGATCCAGGCAGTCAGGCAGGCAGAGACAGCGTGGTAAGTAGAAAATATTTAATACAAAGGAAACTTACAACTGGACATGAAGTGGCAAGCAAAAAACACGAGCATGGATAGCAGATATGGTCAGGGCTGGCAGAGCCTGAACAAACAGTATAAACCAGCGAGAAGCAAACAGAACAGATGAGTCTATATGCACACAGGTAACAAGGAGGCTGATTGGTATTGTGCAGGTGGACTAAATGAAACTGTTTACAAGCTGACTGTGGCAGGGAGTGGTAACAAAAACATAAATGAGCTAAACAGAGATGCAAGAAAACAATCTATCCAAAGGACAATCTCACCGATGTAACAGAACATAAACTAAAATGCGCCATGAACAAAATACAAGAAAAAAATTGAACTTAAGCACCACCTGGAAAACACAAACAGTCATGTTCAGAGAAAAAACCAAAACAAAACTTCAACACCTTCAAATCCTGACAGGATGGACAAATATTGTCACCATAAGAGGTAGAGAACAAGACAAAAGATCTTTGTAGCTTAAGTAAACTACAATAAGTAAGTCATTCATTTAGTTGACTTGGGCATTTACAGTAGTATTGATTTGGTGCAGTAGTGTCCAAACATAAACACTGATGAAGACTTAAATGAGCCACCAGTATCAACCTGGTGGAGAAGCAACTTTAACATTATCACATTTTTAATATTATCCTATTATTTCTGCATATCATGAGTGCTGTAAAAGCTCACACCTGGCTTGCCTCTGCATTGATAAGTACATTCTATAGCAGAGCAATATCCGGAATGTTTGGCCAAGCTAAACTGAACATGTTTAAAGGATGGCTGGAAGGCAGAAGAGCGTTGTGGTGTTTTGTCCTTTTGGTGCGCATTTTCCAGTAGCTCTGATATCACATCAAAATAAAAAATTGACCTTATAGCATCTCACAGTTTCTGTACATTTGTTAATTGTGATGTGGACCTCCTATTCAAACACAGGCTAAAGGGATGAGATCTGAAGATTGTGGAGGCTGCAGTAGCACAGTGAACCTGTTGTTCAGGAAACCGGTTTGAGATGATTTAAGCTTTGTGACATGCTGTAATGTCCTGCTGCAAGTATCCATTAGAGGCACGTTGTGGCTATTGGGAAAAGACATAGTGAGCAACAATAACTGGTAGGCTGTTACATTTGAAACAATGTTCAGGTATGTTGAATGTAAGCTCATTTAAGTAGTTACGCTTTCAACTGCAGTTGAAACCATTCAAAGCAGGATGGATCCATGCTGTCATGTTGTTCAAATCAAATTTTGATTCCACTATCTGGATATCATAGTTCAAAACTGAGACTCGTTGGACCAGACAAAATTTTTCCTTCCTGTTATTGTCCAATTTCGGTGAGCCTCTGGGAACTGCAGCCATGTGTTTCTGTACGTAGTTGTCAAGAGTGGCACATGCTGTTGTCTTCTGCTATTGTAGTTCATGGTTCATGGTTCAAAGTTCAAGGTGGTATTCATTTACAGATAGTATCCTGCGTAACCCAGTCGAAACAACTGGTTATTTCAGCTACTGTTACATTTCTGTGATCGCAGATCATTTGTTCAATGTGATCTTTTAAGAGTTGTCTTAAACACAACGCTAGATGAATCAAAATCTTCTTTATTCATCTTGCTGAATAAAGCTGATACTGATTCACTGTGGGATCCATCCACTCAGTCCTTGTCATAGCACTGGTGGTGGAGACTGCTTGGATTGAAGGTGTTGAAGGCTGAGCTGAAGTCCACGAGCAGGATCCTGCTGTATGTCCCTAGTTGGTCGAGGTGATGCAGGATGTAGTGTAGTCCCAAATTGACTGCAACATCTGCCGACCTGTTTGGCTGACATGGAAACTGCAGGGGGTGCTGATGGTGGATCGTTTGAAGCATGAGGGAACCTCACACAGCTCCAGAGACTTGTTGAAGTTCTTAGTGAAAATGGGGCCAAATTGGTCAGTGCAGGTTCTCATGCACAACAGGGAGACATTGTCAGGTCTTGGATCTTTCCTGGTCTTCTGATGCTGAAAGAGCCTGTTTGCATCTTTCTTGGTGATCTTGAATCCAGGCAGGAGGAGAGAAGAGTGGTTGGTGCATTGGGAGCTTTTGTAAAAGAGTGATATTTGGACAAGTTGCTGAGAGGTGTGAACAGCTGCTTTTCAAACCTGCAGTAGAAGCTGTTAAGGTTTTCTGCAATACGAGGATTCTGCTCAAGGTGGGGAGGCAAGCTCCTGTATGCAATGAGGTTTCTTAAACCATTCCGAACTAAAGCTGGGTCGTTAGCTGAGAAGCTGGTTTTTATATTCTTGCTGTAGCTTCTCTTAGTTGCCCTGATCTTCTTGGTCAGTTTGTCCTTGGCCCGCTTATACAGGGCCTGGTCCCCACTGCTGTAAGCCTCTTTTTGCTTCTATACAGCTTCATCAGATTTGAAGTGAACTATGGTTTATTGCTGTTGTATGTGCACAAAGGTCTTGGTCTGTCCACACATGTTCTTACAAAACTAATGAAGGAGGTGACATTTTCAACAAGCCTGTTCAGGTCCATGGCTGAAGCTTCAAAAACACTCCAATCTGTGCAGTCAAAGCAGGCCTGTAACATCTGCTTTGACTGCTCTGTCTGCTTCCTAACAATCCGAACCACAGGCTCAGATGTTTTTAATTTCTGCCTGTAGGTTGGAATGAGGTGAAGCAGACAATGATCAGGAAGTCCCAAAGCGGCCCTGGTTACAGTGCCATGTGCATGTATTAAATCTGTGGAACAGTGATCCAGTGTGTTTTTATCCCTGGTGGGACACTTAATATGCTGTCTGTATTTCGCAGGTTCATTGGAGAAGTTTGCATTGTTAAAATCACAAAGAACCATAATAAGAGTCTGGGTCCTTTTTCTCCTGGTCTCTTATCAGGTCATCAAGCTTTTTTTCTGCCTTGAATGTGCGGGCTTGTGGTGGGATGTAAACACCGGCCAAAACAAACGATTAGAACTCCCTCGGTGAATGAAAAGGTTTAGAGTTTACAGTTTATTTAAAAAAATGAATCCAGGTGAGGGCTACATGTCTTCTGTAATATCGTGACATCCGTACACCAACTTTTGTTTTTATAAAAGCAGATTCCACCTCCTCTCCTTTTCCTCAAGAGCTCTTTGCTGTGGTGTGCTCAAAAAAGCAAGGTTTCGGTGAAACAGAGGGCGACAGATATGCGGATGTCTGAGTTTTTAGAGATAAGATGCTGCATTTTGTCCATTTTGTTAGCCAGGGTGTGGATATTAGACAGGTGGATTGAGGGCAAGGGTGTACTGAGTCCTGGTTGCTGAAACTTCACGAGCGTGCCTAACCATTTATCTTGTCTGCACCTCCACTAAATCCTGAAGACAGTGGCTGCGCCTCCAACTAAGTCCTCAGTGACTGAAAAATTGAGGAAGAAATGCCTAGAGAAGACTGTCTGATTTTTAGGAGTTCCTCTCTAGTCAAAAACACAACAGAATTGTGGCAGGGAGCAGAATAAACACACAAAACCACGCAAAGTACTAGAGAGCGAAGTTCCGAGGCTGCCATCTGCGGCACCATCGTACCATAGATGTCTAAATCCATTAAGTTGCTGTGATGTCATTGGCTAACTCACTATATGAGTTAAACAATCAACTGAACATGCATTCCTTGTGAAGGGGCCAGTGAATGTACATCATGATAGTAATGCATCTCAGAGGCCAGAAAAGCTAATATGTTTCTTAGGTTTATTGTAGAAGCATGTGCTAACGTATCGCCATTGACCCACAGAGCAGCAAATTGGTTATAAAACAACTGGATATGATTTTTTGTTATTGTATGCTGAACAGAACTGCAGTATTGTTCGGGCTCTAAAAGTTTGCATGAGAAAAGTTGTGCTGTGAGAGAGAACAAGGATAAAAAATTAAGTTCTGATTACAATTACGGGACGTGACACTTAGCTGATTTCAAATCAGCGAGGCCAAATTTCACAAAGCCTGTCAATGGTGGCAGCAAGCTTGCCAGATCCCTCCCCAATCAAAAGTTTGCTCTATATAATTTTACGCAATCAGATTTCTCCACAGTCATCCAGTGCAATCAGGTAATCAGAGGGGAGCATTAACAAGACAAATGGGGTTTAAAAAGTGGGTGCACTCTGTTTGCAGGAACTTCCTATGGAGAAGCCCCCTCCTCTCCTTGATTACTCCTATCACCCTCATACAGCGCAACATCCCCAGTAAATAGCGTTCTACTACAGTACAGGCTGTATGTGCATTGGGAACAAATGTGACTGACTTTACATGAAAAAAATAGATACAATTGTAACTCTTAGGGCTATTTATGTCAAGTGATTAAATGGCAAACTAACAATTTCATCAGATGATTCATATTGTGTACAGCAAAGGCGCCTTTGCCCCTTTAACGGCTTTCATTATATGTGAAATTCTGCTTCCCAGATTACACAGCCAGGGGTTGTTTATGCAGTTCTGGTCTTGCATGTGGGCTCTATATGTACACTAATTTATTATTCTTGGTGCTTATGTACAGTCTCTCCAAATGATGACTGAGTCAGAGTAGTTTACAAACCTTAATGCAGTAATATTTGTTTTGCTGTAATAACCTAATTGAAATCAGATGTCAAGACATTAGTTAACCTGTTGGCACACAAGGAGTCCAAAATATAAAAATGTTATCTTTTGTCTTTAAGAAACCTCTGACAGATTTCTACAAATCCTTTTAGCACGGATGAACCACCAATGCTTTTAAATACGTAAACCTACAAACAAAATATAAAACTATTAAAAGGAGCAGACAAAACTGTCCAGTATAGGCATTTATATTGATTTATATGATACTTTTTACAACTTTAAAATGTTTTCACTGCAGGACATATTTCAGCACCATTCAGCTAAAAGTTGCTGAAGAGTGATGATGTTACTTGTGAAACACCAAATTCAGCCATCAGAAATAATGGCAACCAAAGAAGAAAGTAGTGAGTCTCCAGCGCATAATCTGATTTCATATAAAAATGATCACATGAAATGTTGTCTGAGAACAATGACTTGGGGAGTGAACAGACTGGCACCCTACCAAGGAAATTAAAAGTGCTTTATGGCGAGTCCAGTTTCCAAGAAGCCAAGAAGCTTCTTAATAATCCTGTTGCAAGATGTTTTTAAAACAAAGGTAAAATCTGTACCTTTCACCTGTAAACCTTGACAAATCTCACCAAATTTTCCTGCATAGGAAAAGTATGCGTGCTCACCCCATCCACAACAGTTTTGCCTATTAACAGCCACAAATCCACTTGGCATACTTTTAGAAATGTATTTTTTGTTGACAAAACAGCCCTGCCAACAAAGAATCTCAATTTGTTAGAAAAGTGCACTTCAAAGTTACTTATATGGCTGGAGAAACTGTGATGAGGCAATTTAGGATTTAAATATTAGTACTACATTATATAGATTTTTGGGGTTTCTTGTACTAAAATATGGTAAAATATAGACTTTATTTAAACAAAGGATCATTTTTCACAAGGTTTACAAGGTTTTTCAACTCTTCTGGATGTCTTTTACATTTTTTGCTGACATTGTACATAGCGACAGTGGATATGTATCAAAGTACGCTGCCACAAAATAGTTACTAAGAAGTTTCACAACTTGTTGGATATACCAAGTTTGAGAGGCGTGAAGACAGATGAGAATGTTCCCAGGATATAAATGTTCATGAGGACAGGGCCTGATGTTTTCTAGAAATTGTTCTAATGTGGATCACCTGATTTATTTACCATGACGATTTCACTCAATTCTATATGTGTGTAGCCATGTTGGATATAAACCGGAGGTTGCTCAGCAAACTACAACTTTCCGAATCAGAATGACTTCTAGCAGTGTTCTTGTTGTTTTTCAAACTGCATGGGAACTTTGAAAATCTGACTTCTGAGGACAAAGAGAAAACAACTTAAAACCTTAGGAGGACCTTTAGAAGACCAGTAGGTTTCCTGGTAATGCTGGATTTTACAGATAAGTTTGAGTGGAACCAAACAAAACACACATTTTATGTGCATTTTCAGGAATTTTTTCATTAATTTAAGTCATTCATTTAAGTCCGGTTTCCTATTAAACATTTTGAAATTTTTGTGAATGTCATTATAAGGTGGTTAATTATTGCTGAATATTACAAGTCAGATTTCACTGAGGATGGCATACCACAAAGAAAATTCTTGCTAACAAAAAAGGACATGGTATAGAGAAAATATGTGAATTAAATCTTTAATGCATTATAAGGACCTTGACCAAGGAATCTTCTATATAAAGTATGGTTTTGGTCATTGATTGTTTTATGTAGGCTTTGGCATCTTATTCAAATTCTCTCAAATTTTTCCTCCACCCCAAATTCTAATAACACATTTCCAGTTGATATAAGAGACTGGCCTCTTCACTTACTCTTAACCAGTTCTTTGAGCAGCTTTTCTGGGCTCTGAAATAATTAGGAAAGACGATGTGAGGATGACAAAAGACAACAGGAAAATGAAATAGGCCCTCTCTGCGGGCCCTTAGGGTCTTTGTAGCAATTCTAATTAAGCCCATCTAGAAACAGAGGAGCTCAGATTGAGGCAGTTTCTCATCAGAGTCCCACCATGAGCCCCTTTTGTCATGAACACACAGCCAATTACAAAGCTCAACAAAAGAGTGGGGAAGTCTTATACCCTCCACAAAGACCAGAGACTATGGAGAGCTGCAAATATCCATCAGCATGGAGTGACTTTGAAGAGAAAAAAATCTCTCACCTTCCTAAGAAGTGAAATCAAATATGCTTTCTTGTGTGTGGCCTAAATTGGTGGACATGAAACTTGCAGGTTGAATTCCCCGTGGCTCACATACCAGAGTAATTATATGTTTCCAAGGCAACAGCGCACATCTTGTAATAGAGTGGTTTCACAAATATTCATGGTCCACTAATTAAATTGAAATAACTTCTAGTATAAAGTAAATATGGACAGCTCCCTCTTTGGATCCAAAGCAAGCTAAAGAAAACCTGACTTGTTGTTCATCTTTGCATATTAATCTCTGTGATCTTCAGACTTGCCAAACCATACATTATGGACCTGTCTCTCACTTTATTCATTGTGCACTAAAAGTAATTACCCAGAGATAAGTGTTCCTCTATCAGGGCTCGCTCCCAACACTCCCTTAGAAATCTCCTCAGACAGGGGACCCATCTCAGGCCATTTGGGCGGCGCGGCGTGGCGCGTGGGTGAGCTTTGTGCCTGCTTGCGTTTGGATGAGACCTCCTGACAGTCACGGCCAGGTGGGCCAATCTTTCAATCAGACATCCTATTTACCATTGCAAAGCTCTGCTGCCCTGTCTCATTTAGAGCCGCTTAGGTTGCTTGTGATGAAAGCAGATAAAGGACCAGATCCCGTCTTAAATTTCTTTCCTCTTAAGGAGGAAAATATCCACTGTATAGACTTTATTTCTTTGTTTGCTCATCAAACATGAAAACCCAGGCTCTATAGAGAAATTAGGCTGCTTGTCACAGGGTGAAATTGGGCACTTTATTTTCTCTGTGGTTGCTTATGGGGGAAGACAAAGGGTAAGTGAGGGTAAGAGGAAAGCTTGTACAAAAAAAAAATCAATGATTGGAAGAAAAACATACTGTTCTGTGTTGTGACTTTGTACCCACGGTGTTTAAGCTAGGTGAGTATGCAGTCCCTATGAAATCAATATGAACCAAGGAAGCAATAATCCCTTCTTCTTATGGCTGAATGGCTGAGACTCAGTGGAATTAAATTAATCTTTGATTTTAACACAAAACACTATTAGACAAGCATTAAATTAACTTTACATGTAAGCATTTTGTTTTATCTTACACAGTACTAATTGAGTTTTTCCACTGCATTAACATTTAAAAGATCTGAAGTGTGTTTTTTCAACATTACACAATCTGTTTAGGGCAGGCCAAATTAATTATGATGCAATGTTTTAATATTGAATGTCCAGCGAGTCTTCCTGGCCAGGGCTTTGGAAAGACAGTGCAATTTTTCTTTTGTTACTTACACATTTTATGTAATAAACTTTATTTTAAAATCAGTAAAAGATAATTTGAGTAAATATAACAAGCAGTTTTCAACTAAATACAATTATTAAGGAAAAAGTTATTCAAAGCAACCTGGCCCTATGTGAGAAATTTATAGATGTAATAACTGGTTGTACTGCCTTTGGCACATTTAAAATAACTGGCAATGAGTCTTTTACATCAATATGGGAGCATTTTGCCCCACTTTTGAGTGGTGAATTGTTTTAATTCAGCCTAATGGAGAATTAACGAGCACCATCTCAGTCAGATTTGAGCCCAGACTATGATTAGACTATTACAGAACATTATTATTATTATTATTATTTTTTGCCTCATAACAAAGTTATACCTCAGCTGGCCCCCACTGTGATTCACTGGAGTCCCAAACCCATAGAAAATGTTTTGTAACCCTTTCCAGACTCATAGATGTGAATCATTTTGTTTCTCATCTGTTCTTGAATTTCTTTATATCAGGACATGATGAGCTGTTTTTTGAGATCTTTTAGCCTATTTCATGTTGTCAGACAAATTCAAGACAGGTTTGATGGATTTCAAAATTCTAGAAGTATGGCAGACAATAGGCCTGGGCGAGGCAAGTAGAATCTAACACAGATTGTCAGAAATGTGGTTAATGACTATTAATTCATTAATTAACAAGAAGTTGGTGTCATTTTTTCAAACTTAGACATCATGTAGATGTCAAACAGATATAGATACGTAGAAAATGGATGGATGTTTTTAAAACTCTATTCAGTGAAGAATATTCTGCTTGGGGTTTGATCAGTCTATGTATTTTAGATTTTGAAGTAGAGGGGATCACATACAGTCCACACTCATTAAAAAACGGTAATCTAGTCCTTGAGTTCAGCGCTGATAGGAAGCCGCAAAATAGATGTTGACTTTATCATTATTAGTGACTAAAGGTTATCCAGTTGTAATCTTACTGTGCTTATAAATTGTTTGTATCTTCTGTGTCACTCTGTCTGATATGGCTTTCACCCTTTCTGAAAAGAAGTCTTTAGTTTTTGATTCTGTCAGCACAAAAAGCCAACTCAAGAAATACTTCCCTTTTTGCTTCAAAATATTACATACTGTACAGTGTATCAGGTTTAAAGTACATACTTTCATATCCACTGCTTATAGTCATAGGTTAACCTTACTTCACATGTTGCAGCTAATGGAAAGCTCTTGGTTAGTAAGATTTTATTTTGATATTATTTTGATAATATCTCTGTTTTTAAACAATGCGATATGTCAGGACTTCTCTATAAATTGCATGAACTTTAACCTTTATAATATTTTACTTTCAACGTGTTTTTATCATGACAGAAATCCACTTTGAACTCGGTCTGTCTATGACTAGTGGTTAGCTAAAGAGTAAATCCCTGTGTTCCTACCTGCAGTTGATAAGAGAGCTATCAACAGCAGGTACAATACTTCCTGTTGAAATATTGAAATATTTTACCATATTTCTTTGTAATGTTTTTTCTCAATTTTGATGACAGTAAGCAGACAGGGAAGGGGTGGAGACAGAGGGATGACATGCATAATGAGAATACTTTGGATGTTATCAAGATAAAAATGTGTAATAGCAAGGCAAAGGACTAAAATCACTTCTGATCTGTGTGGAGCGTTTGCTGTTTTGATAATGCGAGTGATCGAATCAATATTTCATCTATTGTTCTAATACCACCGCCATATTTGACTGGTATTCACAGGACAATACTTAACGGACCGAAAGTTATTTAATTAAATATGAGATAACTTCAGCATATTATTGCACAAAAAGCACTTCTAAAATATCTTCAAACTTTAAGGCATGAACATGGCCATTTAGACACCTGGCAACAAAACTAAAAACCTCAGACAAAACTTCTGAAGTTTAGATCATGCCACTACTTATCTCATCATGTACATGGCTCTTGTGTCGTGTGTATAATGGGATTAATTATGTGAGTACAGTACAAACTGTTTACTACTGTACTAAAACTATTAAAAATTATTTTTACAGTGTCTTGTATTATCTTGTTTATTTTTCTTATTTAAGCTTCACCAGACCATTTGGTAATGAGAGTTAAATTCTCTACAAACAGTCTGGGAGCACCCCTAAGTTTTCAAATAACTTGAAGCTGGATTCATGAGAAAATGGTGCAAATTGTGCAAACTAGTATTCAGCATGCCAAGGTTTTGTATCCTAATCAATGCAAACTGAGTGTCTGCATATGGTAGCATGTAAAATTATTAACGGGTAATTTTTGTGACATTTAAGTGGCAACTGCATAAATCTTGTAGCAGCGTGGGATCTAGGACATCTTGGAGTTGCAATGCGTATACTGCACAATTTTTCACTGTATCCTTAGTCAGCTAACTGTAAATGCTGCAGTATCAAAGGTCTATAAAGGCAATGAAAAGGCGGTATTTACCTAAGCCAGTATCTTCGGATGCCACTGATGCATTAGGCAGACAACAGTTTGTGTGAAAGAAATATGACGAATAATCACCTAGAGCTCTCAAACCCAGATGTGCTAGCCTTAGAGTTGCAGCACAGTTGTCTCTCACAAAGTATTTAACATAATAATAATAATGTATGATTAAGATATTTTATTAGGTACTATTAAAAATATTATTATTTGCACTAGGGAAATAGTATTCCAATAACATACTGACATAACAATAGGTTTGTGAGAGTATTTTAATAAGGAAAATGGCATTTTTATTTTATAATAAACAGCGTGTTTAAAATTAATATTTTAATAGCACCTGTATTCAGGAATTAGGTGCTTAATATAGGTTTTGTTCCTTTCAGAACAACACAAAGAGTCTGAATGGGAAGTTAAAATAAAACTTGATAGAAAGTCAAAATAAGGGCATTTCCTTCAGGGCATTGATCGTTTCTTTTCCTCTGGACCTCTGGGCTTTTGCCTCAGATGATCTCAGTGAAACTGAGTCTGACTGTGTCATGCTGGCACACAAAGAGCAAACACGAGCAGGGCAAGCATCCTTTGCTGCTGTTTTTTTTATTTCTACCATTATTTGTGCTGGGAAAGCTTTTTCTGAATGTGCTTTTTCTTTTCTTGCTCCTGTGACCCCAGACATTCAGTGTTTGGCCTTGGAGTGCTATTAGAGGAACAAATGGGAGCAATATTGTTGCTTTTGGAAGTTAAAGCATCACTCCTGTTTTTCCAAAGCTTGGCTTTCCTAACTGTTGCAGAATGTCCCCCAAATATAAGCCTACCTATTTTACTTTTGGACTACTACTGCCTGAGTAATACTCCATAATAAACCGATTGTTATGCATTTTCCAGTGCCCTTCAAAAGTAGTCATACTCCTTAAATTGTTTTTTAGATGTAGCATTAAAATCACATTTTCAAAGTGATTTGTAATAGACCAAAAAAGTAGTGCAGGAATTTTAAGTGGGAGCCAAAGCATACATGACTGGAACTTTTACTCATTCAACTGCAGAATAGCTCAAGCTCAGATTAGATGGAAAGCGTCTTTGAGCATCTAGTTTCAAGTTAGATTTGGGTCTGGACTTTGACTGGGCCAGACCCAAACACATGATTATGCTTTGATCTAAACCATTCCATTGCAGCTTTGACTATATGTTTGAGATAGTTGTCCTGATGAAAGGTGAACCTCTGCCCCAGTCTCATGTCACTTCAAGGTCTCAAGGATTCAAGAATGTTTATTGTCATACCAGCTCACATTTAAATGCTAAGGTACAAAATTTGGACTCAGGTCCGGGTTAAGAAGCCTATTACTTAAGTAAAAAGAAGTATAACATACAAAGCTAAATCTAACAATAAATCAGTAAAAATATATGTAGCGAAGAGCAAAAAATCAAATATGCACAGTTTAATAGTGAAGCTGAAATTAACCTTGCAAAGTATTAAATACACATGTAAAGCATGAGGTAGTCCTTAATATAGCACCTGTGAAATATTGCACCTTTGGTGGTTGAAGTGTTTAGTGCAGGTCAGGGTGTAGTGAGAGAGTCTACAAAGTGCTGTTTGAGTTCAGCAGTCTGATAGCTTCAGGGAAGAAGTTGTTTCTGAGCCTGATGGTCTTGCTCTGAATGCTCCTCAGCCACCTGGCTGAGGGGAGGGGCTGAAACAGTCTGGATGGAGTCCTTCATGATGCAGAGGGCCCTCCCCCTGCATCATGATGTGTAGAGGTCCAAGGTGGTGGGGAGACTCCCCACAGTCCTCTGTGCAGCCTTTATCACTCTCTGCAGAGCCTTCCTCTCAGCAGCAGTGCAGGTGCTGTGTCATACGGTGATGCAGGTGCAGAGGAGGCTCTCCACTGCTTTCTAGCCTGTAGCAAGTATGCTTCCAGGATTTCCCTGAATTTAGCCCCATCCATCTCACCACCAACTTCCACCAGGTTCCCTTTCTCTGCTGAAGAAAATTATCCTTACAGCAGGATTCTGCCACCAACATGTTCCACAGTGGGGGCGGTGTGATCAGGATAATGTGCAGAGTGAAACAGTGTTGTGAATGTAGACTAAAAATATTAGTGTTGGTTTCATCTAAGCAGAGCACTTTCTTCCACATGTTTGCTTTCTCTTCATTATGGCTTCTGGCAAACTCCAAACATGCTTTCTCACAATAATGGCTTTTTTTCTTGCCACTCTTTTATAAAGGACAGATCTTTTGGAGTGCTCAACTAATATAGATTCTCTCAACTGAGCTGTGGATCTCTGCAGCTCCTACAGAGTCACCTCTAGGCTGCTTCTCTGACTAATGTCTCTTTGCCTGGCCGGTTAGTTTAGGTGGATGTCCATGTCTTTGGTTACCATTTTGTCATGCATTCTGATGATGGATTGGACAGAGCTCTGTGACATGTTTCAATCTTGAGATATTGTTTTATAACCTTATGCTGCATTAAACTTCTCCACAATGTTCTCCCTGACCTGTCCACTGTTGTCCTGGGTCGTCTTGATAGTATTCGTTTTACCAGTACTTCTCAACAAACTTCCAAAGCCTTCAAAGTATTTATACTAAGGGTTAAATTACACCCAAGTGTAACTAATTAGGTGAATTTGAAGACAGGTAGCTGCTATGGATTTTATATTTCGGTATCAAAGTGAAGGGGGCTGAATACATTTGCCCGGCACACATTTCAGATTTTTATTTTTAACACAATGCAAACGCAAAGTATTATTTTCCTTTCCTTTCACAGTTGTGTGCTACTTTATGTCATTCTCTCACATATATTAAAATAAAATACATTAAAGTTTGTGGCTGTAATGTGACAAAATGTACAGAAGTTTAAGATGTATTCATAGTTTTGCAAATCACTGTCTCCACATTCAGTGCTCAGTAAATACAAGCAAAAAGTAGCTTTTTATCCACTGTAATGCAGCCTGACTGGTTTCTGAACAACTTCACATCGTCAGCCAAACAAAAATAAACCTTCACTCTTTCTTTCAGACAAGAGAGTAACAGCACCAAGCATTTTCTGATGTCACATGTTTCAGCTCTGTGAGGCTGAAACAGTTCTTTCTTTCACTAAAATGAAACCCGAGATGCCAGATAATCTCATAAATATGTGTTGTATTCCTTTTTCGTCACTCACTCTGCTTGGCAGAAAGAGGCAGGCCTTTGTTTGGGGCTTCCTGACCCACAGGAAGTGATTGCAGTGTGACAGTGAAGAACACTCATCTCTTGGAAACAGGGGGAATGCTTGAAGACGTATCCCTTTTTGATCAAGGCCTGCTGACGGATCACTCAGAGAAAGGCAAATGGGGATCATACCACGGCCCGATGACAAGGGGGCCAATTTTGATGTCCCCTTTTCTCTCATTGCGGCGCTTCTCTTTCAAGCCAAAATTTGTCTGAGTAGCCTGGGAAAATGGCCTTTACCCACCCTTATAGTCACACAGTTGACAGGGCAACTAAGCTAAAATGGAATTCAGATGAATGCTTAGACTAAGTAAAATGAGTCCTTCATCTTTCTGGCTGCGAAACAAACACGAGAAAAAGGCATCTGTGTTCTAAAACAACAGAAACAATCTACACTCTGTGAGAAAAAAGTCCATCCGAGAGCAAAAACAAGGACACCGCTCTGTTTCATCCCAGATTGTTTAATTTTAAAATGTTGACCCATGTGAGAAACATTATATCTGAGCAGCATCAAGGTCCATATTCAGTGTAACAAGAACCTCAAAGGCCGCACGTCCTAGCAGTGTTTATAATGCATTAGTGGAACAAACTCTACACTGTACTCTCTTCACAAATCCCACCTGGCCACGAATTAGTTGCAGATGTGGCTCTCTAATTCATAATGAACTAATAATGGTTTTGTTAGTGCAAGGTTGTTTTCCTTTCCTCCCTCGCACACACATCACCGGGGCTAATCTGTGGTGGAGGTGTGGCAGGGCAGGAGGAGATATTACACCCTGCATGAAAAACACACTTTGGAATGTGTTGTTGCACGCTCACTCTGCTTTGAACCGTGCCAATATGATTCTCTCATCATAAATGGATTCTGATCATTAAAAAGAGCTCATTCGTCCTCTCTCAGGGAGTCACCTCTCTGTGTCTGCTGAGATGATAACAACTATTATCTCACCTTCATGCAGAACAGAAACCATGTAGGTATGGTGCCTTTTAAAAAAAAAAATCTTTTTATTAAAAGTCTTTGACTGTGTTTTCTGCAAATGAAAACACATGATAGGGAGCTGCAGTTTAATGACTCTATATTCTGATGGTGTGCTGATAAGAAGGAGAGCTCAAGGACGAGACATACCTGATAAAGAACAACAGAAGATGGAGATCTGAAGGCATCAATTAACAGCTTGATCCAGCGTTTATGTCAAAGATGAAGAAGCTTGAAAAACAACAACAAAAAAACTTAATCTTACGCACCTTTGCAGCTGTTGACAATAAATTGACTGTTTTCATGTTCATTGGAAATTGCATTTGAATTATTTTCAGTCAATTTAAAAACATTAATTATCTCAGGAAATGTATATTCCTGCTACTAATGCATGCTCACTGCCCTGTAGTTACTAAAAAAGTGTTTACTTCCTGTGCCGGGTTCCATTGTCACTGATTATATATACAGTTAAATTCAATAAATTATAATATTGTTGAAAAGTTCATTTATTTCAGAAACTCATTTCACTACATGAATCACATTATATAGATTAATCCCACACACTGATGTTTTTCAGGCCTTCATTTCTGTTAATTATGATGATTTTCTGCTTACAGTTAATTAAAACATAACATTTAAGATTAGAATATTATATCAGATCAATAGAAAAATTTTAATACAGAAATGTGGGCTTGAAGAAAAGTATGTTTGATGCCAGCTTAAAGGTTGTTATTTAAAAAAAAGGTACCTTTATTCTGTCAAATGAGCCTCGTCGGAAAGCATTTTCTAATTTACTTAATATGAACTGACTGTACAGTGTTTTAAGAAAGTATTTGTTCATTATAAACTTCTCATGTTTTTGCTTTTCTTCATACTTAAGTATTATAGATTATTTACAGAAAATAATTTCAGAGGCAGAGGCAAAAACTCGGGCCTGGGAAGAGTTCGGTGAGGCCGTGGAGAAGGACTACCGGTTGGCCTCGAAGCGATTCTGGCAAACCGTCCGGCGCCTCAGGAGGGGGAAGCAGTGCTTTGCCAACACTGTTTATAGTGGGGGCGGGAGACTGCTGACCTCGACTGAGGACATTATTGGGCGGTGGAAGGAGTACTTCGAGGATCTCCTCAATCCTGCCATCACGCATTCCATGGTGGAAACAGAGGCTGGGGACTCAGTGTTGGACTCTTTCATCACCCAGGCTGAAGTCACCGAGGTGGTTAAAAAGCTCCGCGGTGGCAAGGCTTTGGGGGTGGATGAGATCCGCCCTGAGTACCTCAAGTCTCTGGATGTTGTAGGGCTGTCATGGTTGACACGCCTCTTCAACATTGCGTGGCGGTCGGGGACAGTGCCTCTGGACTGGCAGACTGGGGTGGTGGTCCCCCTTTATAAGAAGGGGGACCGGAGGGTGTGTTCCAACTACAGGGGGATCACACACCTCAGCCTCCCTGGTAAGGCCTACACCAGGGTATTGGAGAGGAGAGTCCGACCGATAGTCGAACCTCGGCTTCAGGAGGAGCAGTGTGGTTTTCCTCCCGGCCGTGGAACACTGGACCAGCTCTATACCCTCTACAGGGTGCTTGAGGGTTCATGGGAGTTTGCCCAACCGGTTCACATGTGTTTTGTGGACCTGGAGAAGGCATTCGACTGTGTCCTTCGTGATGCCCTGTGGGGGTGCTCCAGGAGTATGGAATCGGGGGCCCTTTATTAGGGGCCATCCGGTCCCTGTACGAGCGGAGCAGGAGTTTGGTCCGCATTGCCGGCACTAAGTCGGACCTGTTCCCAGTGCATGTTGGACTCCGGCAGGGCTGCCCTTTGTCGCCGGTCCTGTTCATAACTTTTATGGACAGGATTTCTAGACGCAGCCAAGGGCCGGAGGGGGTCTGGTTTGGGGACCAGTGGATTTCGTCTCTTCTTTTTGCGGATGACGTGGTCCTGCTGGCCCCCTCTAGCCAAGACCTACAGCATGCGCTGTGGCGGTTCGCAGCCGAGTGTGAAGCGGCTGGGATGAGGATCAGCTCCTCCAAGTCCGAGGCCATGGTACTCGACCGGAAAAGGGTGGCTTGTCCTCTTCAGGTTGGAGGGGAGTTCCTGCCTCAAGTGGAGGAGTTTAAGTATCTCGGGGTCTTGTTCACGAGTGAGGGAAGAATGGAGCGGGAGATCGACAGATGGATCGGTGCGGCTGCCACAGTAATGGGGGCGCTGTGCCGGTCCATTGTGGTGAAGAGAGAGCTGAGCCGAAAAGCAAAGCTCTCAATTTACTGGTCGGTCTACGTTCCTACCCTCACCTATGGCCATGAAATTTGGGTCATGACCGAAAGAACGAGATCACGGATACAAGCGGCTGAAATGAGCTTCCTCCGTAGGGTGGCCGGGCACTCCCTTAGAGATAGGGTGAGGAGCTCGGACATCCGGGAGGGGCTCGGAGTAGAGCTGCTGCTCCTCCACATCGAGAGGAGCCAGTTGAGGTGGCTCGGGCATCTATACCGGATGCCTCCTGGACGCCTTCCTCGGGAGGTGTTCCAGGCACGTCCCACCGGGAGGAGGCCCAGGGGACGGCCCGGGACACGCTGGAGGGACTATGTCTCTCGGCTGGCCTGGGAACGCCTTGGGCTCCCCCTGGAGGAACTGGAGGAGGTGTCTGGAGAGAGGGACGTCTGGGCGTCTCTGCTGAGTCTGCTGCCCCCGCGACCCGGTCCTGGATAAGCGGAAGACGACAAACGAACGAATTTCAGAAAAAGATCATCTGAGTACATACAGAAAAGTACCTTTCAAATGATGATTTCACATATTAGGGGAAAAAGTTATCCCATCAACCCTGGGATAATCTGAAAATATAATATTTTAACATCACGAAATAACTACCTTTAACCACTGGTTCAATTTCAATACCTCCAACTAGGACCTCCAACCAGGACCTGTAAGACCTGTAAAAACAAGAATAAATAACAGTGGCAACCATTATCCAAAATAGCAGAACACAAGGAACAGTGGGGAACCTTCCCAGGAGTGACAGTCCTACCAAAATTATTCCAAGAGTGCATCAACAACTCACCCGGGAGGCCACAAAAATACCAAGAACAACATCTGAACCACTGCAGGCCTCGCGTGCCTCAGTTATGGTCAGTGTTTTAATCAAAAACCACATCTATGGGAGAGGTCCAAGGCCAAAACCACTGCTGACCAAAAAAAAAGAGACAAAGGTAGAATTTTAAGCTGTGTGGCCCTCAATTATAATAGCTTCAAAGTCAGAGGAAGTTTATTACATTTGCATAAAGACAATTTCAACACTTACTTATATATGGATTTTGTTTTTGTTGAAATCCATAAGATGATTACAGATACATGACCTCCAGTACAGACCAAAAGTTAGGACACACCTTCTCATTCAAAGAGTTGTCTTTATTTTCATGACTATGAATATTGTAGCTTCACACTGAAGGCATCAAAACTATGAATTAACTCATGTGGAATTATATACTGAAGAAAAAAGTGTGAAACAACAGAAAATATGTCTTATCTAGGTTCTTCAAAGTAGCCACCTTTTGCTTCGATTACTGCTCCGCACACTCTTTTCATTCTATTGATGAGCTTCAAGAGGTAGTCACCTGAAATGGTTTTCACTTCACAGGTGTGCCCTGTCAGGTTTAATAAGTGGGATTTCAAGCCTTATAAATGGGGTTGGGACCATCAGTTGTGTTGTGCAGGAGGTGGATACAGTACACAGATGATAGTCCTACTGAATAGACTGTTAGAATTTGTATTATGCCAAGAAAAGAGCAGCTAAGTAAAGAAAAACGAGTTGCCATCATTACTGTAAGAAATGAAGGTCAGTCATTCCGAACAATTGGGAAAACTTTGAAAGTGTCCCCAAGTGCAGTCGCAAAAACCATCAAGTGCTACAAAGAAACTGGCTCACACGAGGACCGCCCCAGGAAAGGAAGACCAAGAGTCACCTCTGCTGTGGACAATAAGTTCATTCGCGTCACCAGCCTCAGAAATCGCAGGTTAACAGCAGCTCAGATTAGAGAACAAGTCAATGCCACACAGAGTTCTAGCAGCAGACACATCTCTAGAACAACTGTTAAGAGGAGACTGTGTGAATCAGGCCTTCATGGTAAAATAGCTGCTAGGAAACCACTGCTGAGGACAGGCAACAGGCAGAAGAGACTTGTTTGGGCTAAAGTACACAAGGAATGGACATTAGACCAGTGGAAATCTGTGTTTTGGTCTGATGAGTCCAAGTTTGAGATCTTTGGTTCCAACCACCGTGTCTTTGTGCAGCGCTGAAGAAGTGAATGGATGGACTCTACATGCCTGGTTCCCACCGTGAAGCATGGAGGAGGAGGTGTGATGGTGTGGGGTTGCTTTGCTGGTGACACTGTTGGGGATTTATTCAAAATTGAAGGCATACTGAACCAGCATGGCTACCACAGCATCTTGCAGCGGCATACTATTCCATCCGGTTTGCGTTTAGTTGGACCATCATTTATTTTTCAACAGGACAATGACCCCAAACACACCTCCAGGCTGTGTAAGGGCTATTTGACCAAGACGGAGAGTGATGGGATACTGAGCCAGATGACCCGGCCTCCACAGTCACCGGACCTGAACCCAATCGAGATAGTTTGGGGTGAGCTGGACGCAGAGTGAAGGCAAAAGGGCCAACAAGTGCTAAGCATCTCTGGGAACTCCTTCAAGACTGTTGGAAAACCATTTCGATGACTACCTCTTGAAGCTCATCAACAGAATGCCAAGAGTGTACGGAGCAGTAATCAAAGCAAAAGGTGGCTACTTTGAAGAACCTAGAATATAAGACATATTTTCAGTTGTTTCACACTTTTTTGTTCAGTATATAATTCCACATGTGTTAATTCATAGTTTTGATGCCTTCAGTGTGAAGCTACAATATTCATAGTCATGAAAATAAAGAAAACCCTTTGAACCAGAAGGTGTGTCCAAACTTTTGGTCTGTTTGCAAAATTTCATCTGAATGAAGCCCAAAACCAAAACAGATCCTACCACCACAAACACCTTAAACCAGTCATCAAGCATGGTGGTAGAAGGGTGATGATTTAGGGTTGCTTGGCAGTGACAGAACTCTGGACACCTTGCAGGCAATGAGTCGACCATGAACTCTTTTGTATCCTAAAGGATTCTAGAGTCAAACATGTGCTGTGTGGCTGCTTTATACAGCTAAAAACGCAATCCTTAAACTGTGTAAAAGTTCATATAGGGGGCATGAAAATTAAAAATGAGCTAAGAAAACAAGATGCATTGTTTTGGTAGCACAGCTGAACAACAAACCATTAGCATACACCATTTGATAATAAAGCACAAGTGGAGAACGATGAGTGAATAAAACTGTGTACCATCCAAAGTATCCTACTGATATTTGGTACACACTGTTTTTGGCACAGAGTGAAATCCAGAGCTCACAGAAGTGCCATCAGTTGCTAAATCATCAACAAAATGATCAGTTGTGTAACATCAGGATCTGCTATCGAAAATGGTAGTCCTTACTGTCAAATCTAGAATCTGTTTATTAATCTTTACAAAAGAAAAAAAAAATCTGCTTATGATTTTCAAAACTCCACAGTCAATGCCAGCCAAACATTCCCTCATCATTTTTTTTTATACATTGAGCTGCTTATTTTTTGCGATTTATTTGTATGGATTTGGCCAATCGCCTCTTCTCCAATCATGCTCTAAGGACGGAATGCAAAAAGCTCTCACCCTGGGTGGATCATCCTTTGAATTTATACCCCACTGAGGTCACACAGATTGACCCCTTGTGCATTAGAACTCTGAAATAAAGCCTAATACTTGAAATGTTGGAAATCATATCAAGCGTAGAGTTATTACCACAAGCATTACAAACCTCTTACATTTCCATTATTTTGCACTGCAGACTACAGTACTTGTTCACAAAGACAGAAACTTTGACAAAGAGAGGCCGTGGAGCATGTTATGGGATTTCAGTTGATCACATGGTGCTGTGATGACGTGCAAAGAGCAAAGCTGTAACACGTGTGGTGTAAGGTCCTAAATTAAAATGACTTATTACTTACAACTTTGATGTCTGACCTGTGAGTATGGAGAGAATACATTTTGCACGCTCTGTATGTGTGGAGCTTTCTCTTTGGGGAATTCTACCCGTTTGCAATAAGAAAAACAGGGGCGATAAAGCAAATGAAAGAAAGGGAGGAAAGCAGGAGGAAATCCAGCAGTAACGAGAACTGGGGATATTGTAATGAGTTGCACCTGTTTCCTTTAACCCAGCTCCAGTTTCCCTCAACAATCGCATGCAGATTACCCATCAAAGCCCCTCTTCACTGCCTCTGCTCAATGGATCCTTTGTTGCCAGTTGTCAGGGAGGCGGCTCACAAAAGTATGTAACACAAGCAGGCCTCATTGCTCTGGAACTTACAGGCATGTAAGCCTCTGCCAGCCACAACAGGAATAAAAAGGGAATGTTTCTAGACAGAGAGGCTACAGAGCTGTTGTTTGCTCCTTGGACACTGGTGGATGTTTTTTTTTTTTTTTTGCCGTCCACTACAGTTGCATCATCTGTCAACACTGTACTGTAAAAGGGGGAATTATGTGAGCCGCGCCACACAGGACTAATGTCGGCATAGAAAGGATGAAATGTAATGGTTGCATGTTTGCCAAGACAAATGCACATATGCTATTATTTAAAGTGACAACCAGTATTCCCTGACAAATGTTCCATATACATACATATCTCCATATATATCTATATATATGGATATAGATATATATATGGAGAACAATACATCGTCTTCATTGCATATATTGTCATATTACTGCACATCGTACCTTTTCTCCAGCAAGGAGAGGGACGCTGGTCGATAAAACTGGAGTTAAATCCAGTTCTATCCCACAAGAAAGCCAGAGCTGCAATGGAATATCCATCAGCTCAACAAGCTAATAAAGAAGGCTGGCTCTGTTCTGGGGACTCCTCTGGAACCTCTGGAGATTATTGTGGAAAGAAGGATTCTTCATAAAATGAAGAACATTATGGAGAACCCTGAGCATCCTCTTCATCAGACTGTCCTACAACAACAGTGTCTTCAGTCAGAGGCTTCTTCAGATCTGCTGTAAGACGGAGCGCTACAGGAGATCCTTCCTGCCCACAGTCATCAGCATCTACAACGGCTCTTTGAAGAAACCCTCATAATGAGCTACAACAACATTTAATTTCCCTTTGGGATTAATAAAGTATTTTTGAATTGAATTGAATTTGAATGATAGAGCCCAGTCAAAGTCCAGACCTGAAAACAATTCATAATCTGTGGCAAGACAAAATTAATGTTCATAAATGTTCACCATCCTTTTGAATAACTTTAAACTATATTGCCAAGAAAAACAGGCAGATTTTAGTGCTAGAAGGCGATTGTACAAATTACAGACTCAGGAGTACGGTGGCCGGGGGGTGCAAAACACTTTTACAAGTACCGAAACAAATTTACATTTCAGAAAACAAATTTACATTTCAGAAAACAAATTTACATTTCAGAAAACAAATTTACATTTCAGAAAACAATTTAACAAGATGCGAAACAAATTTACATTTCAGAAAACAAATTTACATTTCAGAAAACAATTTAACAAGATGCGAAACAAATTTACATTTCAGAAAACAAATTTACATTTCAGAAAACAAATTTACATTTCAGAAAACAAATTTACATTTCAGAAAACAATTTAACAAGATGTGAAACAAATTTACATTTCAGAAAACAAATTTACATTTCAGAAAACAAATTTACATTTCAGAAAACAAATTTACATTTCAGAAAACAATTTAACAAGATGCGAAACAAATTTACATTTCAGAAAACAAATTTACATTTCAGAAAACAAATTTACATTTCAGAAAACAAATTTACATTTCAGAAAACAATTTAACAAGATGCGAAACAAATTTACATTTCAGAAAACAAATTTACATTTCAGAAAACAAATTTACATTTCAGAAAACAAATTTACATTTCAGAAAACAATTTAACAAGATGCGAAACAAATTTACATTTCAGAAAACAAATTTACATTTCAGAAAACAAATTTACATTTCAGAAAACAAATTTACATTTCAGAAAACAATTTAACAAGATGCGAAACAAATTTACATTTCAGAAAACAAATTTACATTTCAGAAAACAAATTTACATTTCAGAAAACAATTTAACAAGATGCGAAACAAATTTACATTTCAGAAAACAAATTTACATTTCAGAAAACAAATTTACATTTCAGAAAACAAATTTACATTTCAGAAAACAATTTAACAAGATGCGAAACAAATTTACATTTCAGAAAACAAATTTACATTTCAGAAAACAAATTTACATTTCAGAAAACAAATTTACATTTCAGAAAACAATTTAACAAGATGCGAAACAAATTTACATTTCAGAAAACAAATTTACATTTCAGAAAACAAATTTACATTTCAGAAAACACTTTTACATTTCAGAAAACAAATTTACATTTCAGAAAACACTTTTACATTTCAGAAAACAAATTTACATTTCAGAAAACACTTTTACATTTCAGAAAACAAATTTACATTTCAGAAAACACTTTTACATTTCAGAAAACAAATTTACATTTCAGAAAACACTTTTACATTTCAGAAAATCAACCGGAAAGGGAATGTACCAACGCCGAGGCTGACAGCCTCAGGGCTGCATCCTTCGAAGGTCGTATTTGTAGGCCGATTACGTTACAGCGTGGCGACGAAGGCTGTCCCAATTCATGAATCATTCCGAGCAAATGCTGCCGACAAATGTGTCCTTATTTTGCCCGATTTGAAGGATGCGTTGTGAGTATCCTTCGCGGCCCATCATTTCCCATCATTCATTGCGGGTCGAAGCGGATTGGTCAAGCGGACCATAGCAGCAAAAGCTGTGAGTAACTTGTGGACAATTACACTTTCTGTGACACAAATTAAGTTCTACAATGTTTTTAGTGCGGGAATATAACTATGTAGACGTGAAATATCTGCTTGATTTATCTAGACATCGCTTCATTTCAAATGTGCTCCGACGTGTTCGGAGTTTTCCGTTCCCACCGTAGTAACCGGCTCGCCTCGCCAGTCCTACCGGCGGTGAGGTGAGCTAGACCCGGTAGAGATCAGACCGGACTATCGGCACTAAGCTCCCGCTGGCCGTCATCACAGTGAACGTTTAACACAAGTGATTTCTAACAGTTTATGTTATTATTTTAATTGTTACTGAAAATCGATTTAACATTTCAGGTGATATTAAGGTTAACCAGAATAAATGGACAGTTTTATGTAATCCAACTGTATCGCTGGAGAGCGTGATTGAGAATAAATAAGCTTTACAATATGTTTTAAAAGTTAATTATAATTCAGTTAGCATTATAATTTCTGATTCCAGGTAAACCCGACGAGGAATACACCTCCAAATGTAAGTGAATCTCAGTAAAGAAGTGAAAAGTTTGAAAGAGCTTGTTTTAGACATTTGCATAGAAATATTTTCTTCAAATTAAGACAAATGTGAAATTAAAAAAGGCTTTATTTTTGCTCTAATATTAAGCAAGATGTTTTTTTTTTGGTATTTTCATATTTTTTTTAGGTACAAAGCAGCAGACGGGCCAGTTTATTAAGCTCAGGGGTGAGAACCACCACCTTTTTACTGGAGCTAAAAACTCAGCCACCGTGGCTTGGAGGTACAATAACAACATTCTTTGCAGTCAGTTTCTGTCCAGTTTCATAAACTCCTATCTTTCTAACTTTTATAAATATCCATCCAGTGATTAACATACTTCTTTCGGTTTAGGACAATTCTGGAGAAGATGGACCAACAGGGGAAGGTCACCCCCTTTGCAGGCCAAAATAATGTGGGACAATTTGAAACAAAAAAAAGAATTTAGATTATGTTCAGAAGTTCTCATGTCACACACAAATAAAAAAATATTTCTAAAAGTCTTGTTGATTTCTCTGTTTAGTCAACTCTTTTTTTTTTTATTCCATCTAACTTTAGGATTGTAAGTATCCAGGGTCAGGAGAGGGAGTCAGTGAAAAGCCCACTGCTGCTACTTGGCCCTGGTTTGTCTTTATGGATGAGGTGTTGGGACAGAGGTCTTCCACAACACCTCCTGTCCTAATTGCCTCCATCCTTGAGGACACTCCAGGGCCAAGCAGAGCGGTGGGCAACCAGACGGAGAAGGAAGACAGTGAGCCAGCAGGAAGGGGTCAGAAAAGAAAGAGGGAAAGAGATGATGGAGTTGATCAGGGAGGACATGAGGGCACAGAGAATGGACAGACTGTTTTCCAAAGAATGGCACCAAAATAAGATGCTACATAAGAAATATTAAGTTTTGTTCAGATTGTTTCTTAAAATTTTAAGGTGTTCTAATAAATTTCAAAATTGTTTTTGTCACTAGTTATTTCCATTTGATCTAACAATACATCAACTTCATTTAAAGTTATAAACTGAATTTATTATGAAAAATACAAACAGCACTTTAAACAGAATGGGGGAAGAAAACATTCAAACAGATCAAGATTACAAGAAACAAAAGGCATAAAATAAAACTGTACAAATATTTACAATGGCAACAGCAGGATCAACCTGAGTGACCGGTTCCTGGAAAAACCTCTTCAACAGAATAAAGAGGCAGATGTCTTTCTGAACAGAAAGTCTCTGGAGATGTGGCTAAATCTCTCACAAGGTCAGAGACATGGATGGGACGCTGCAACTGAGATCTGTGGTTAGTCTTTCTGGATGGTGAGCAAAGCATCACACAGGTGGTCTGCAGATGTTTGTGATGCCTCTCTCCACTGTCCACGTCATCGTCCATCAAGTGGGTTTAAAGGGCTGGCTGAATTGATGGCTGCCACATCACTAAGAGGTAATTGGAAAAATGCAGAATTAGAAGATGGTGCTCACAAAATATTACAATTAGTTATACCCCTCAAAAATTAATCACATCTATAATATTATACTTGGCTGACACAGTAGTCATGTTCTGGTGGTACCTCCTCCAGGGCAGACATCTCAGCTGAAAGCTGGTCCCGCCAGAGAGCAACGATGACTGCCTCAGTCCCGACCTCACCCTCATCCTCTTCTACAGCCTCCTCTGGGTCATCCTCTGGGGCCATGACATCCTCAGCACCAAGGCAGATGTTGTGGAGGATGGCACATGCTGTTATGACCTGAAAACAATTTAAAAGAGGGTGCATATATGTGTATGTGTATATATTATGTATAATGTATATATAAAATGGATCTAGGTCAAGACTTACGTGAGGTACAAAGGTGTCGTGCACCTCCAGCGCTTGCAGGAAGATGGCCCTGAATCTGGTTTTCATCATTCCAAAAACACGCTCTATTATAGAGCGTGTTTTTGGAATGATGGCTGTTAAAGCGCTGGGCTCCCACACCTTGTCTTGTCCTCTTGTAGGGAGTGATGAGGGGGAGTGGATATTGGAGGCATGGGTACCCTCCATCAGCAAGGATAAAATGCCCTGGAGGAGGATAAACTGTACAGTGGGCTGTGGCGGAGAACCCTAGAGTCATGCACTGACCCAGGCCAGCCCACATACATGTCAATAAAATGGCTTTCAGAAACTGCCAGCAGGATTATGGAAGGGAAGAGTTTCTTGTTCCTGTAGCACTGACCATCAAGGCTGCTTGGACACCTGAAGTGGATATGGCAGCCGTCAATTGCACCCACAGCTTTAAGAAAAACTCTCTGGCGTGCCAGCCCTGCAAACTCACGGGACACTGCCTTAAGTCCTCAGGGGTCTTTAGAAGGTAGATGACCTGGTGACGAATAGCCACGATCTCCTCTGTAACTCTGTGGACGATGCGATGGACAGTAGAGCGAGGCATCCCAAACACTCTGCAGACCACTCTGTAGGATGTACCACTTGCCACCAAGAAAAGAAAAACCAAGGTCTCAATAGTAGCACCCATCCATGTCACCTATCCTGGTGCAAAAGATTAAGCATCACTGCCAGAGACTCCCTGCTCAGCTGAAAATCTGGCCTGGTGTCCTCCTGGTTGAAGAAGCGTTTCAGGACTGGGACACTCAGGTTGATCCTGCAGTAAATGGGTCTGGTCTAGAAAAGGGAAGAATGGAGATGGAAAAACAGTCAGTCATTTTCTACCGCTTATTCCATAGTGGGTCACGGGGTAGCTGGTGCCTATCTCTAGCAGTCTATGGGCAAGAGGCGGGGTACACCCTGGACAGGTCGCCAGTCCATCGCAGGGCAACACACAAACAACCACACACACTCATTCATACACCTAAGGGCAATTTAGAGAGACCAATTAACCTAACAGGCATGTCTTTGGACTGTGGGAGGAAGCCGGAGTACCCGGTGAGAACCCACACATGCACGGGGAGAACATGCAAACTCCATGCAGAAAGACCCCTGGCTGGGAATCCAACCCAGGACCTTCTTGCTGCAAGGCAACAGTGCTACCAACTGCACCACCGTGCAGCCCCAGTCAGTCAGTCACATTATTTTTAAGGCATGCTTCTGGATATTAAGTGATCAAAGCAAGAAGATACTAATACACCAAAAACACTGCATTATTATATAATTATCTAAGAGCAGCCAGAGGGGATCAAATACTTTATAATTCCCATCTATATTAAAATTTAAAGTTGTTGTTTATAATATATATATATATATATATATATATATATATATATATATATATATATATATAATATGTCTACATACATTAGCCATAAAGTTGCTATCTCTTTGTTTATTGGCTAGTTAAATCAAACATCTTTTTTACCTGAACATGATTGTCTCTGGATTGTACCTGGAATCAGAAATTATAATGCTAACTGAATTATAAATAAACTTTTCAAACATATAGCACATTTCTTCATTAAAAATTCATATTGAAAAGCTTATTTATTCTCAATCACACTCTCCAGCGATACAGTTGGATTACATAAAACTGACCATTTATTCTGATTAACCTTAATATCACCTGAAATATTAAATCGATTTTCAGTAACAATTAAAATAATAACATAAACTGTTAGAAATCACTTGTGTTAAACATTCACTGTGATGACTGCCAGCGGGAGCTTAGTGCCGATAGTCCGGTCAGATCTCTACCGGGCTAGCTCACCTCACCGCCGGTAGGGCTGGCGAGGCTACGCCGGGAACGGAAAACTCCGAACACGTCGGAGCACATTTGAAATTAAGCGATGTCTAGATAAATCAAGCAGATATTTCACGTCTACATCGTTATATTCCCGCACTAAAAACATTGTAGAACTTAATTTGTGTCACAGAAAGTGTAATTTTCCACAATTTACTCACAGCTTTTGTTGCTATGGTCCGCCATGGCTTCCCCTGCTTGACCAATCCGCTTCGACCCGCAATGAATGATGGGAAATGATGGGCCGCGAAGGATACTCACAACGCATCCTTCAAATCGGGCAAAATAAGGACACATTTGTCGGCAGCATTTGCTCGGAATGATTCATGAATTGAGACAGCCTTTGTCGCCGCGCTGTAACGTAATCGGCCTACAAATACGACCTTCGAAGGATGCAGCCCTGAGGCTGACTTCCGGGTCAGCCTCGGCGTTGGTACATTCCCTTTCCGGTTGATTTTCTGAAATGTAAATTTGTTTTCTGAAATGTAAAAGTGTTTTCTGAAATGTAAATTTGTTTTCTGAAATGTAAAAGTGTTTTCTGAAATGTAAATTTGTTTTCTGAAATGTAAAAGTGTTTTCTGAAATGTAAATTTGTTTTCTGAAATGTAAAAGTGTTTTCTGAAATGTAAATTTGTTTTCTGAAATGTAAATTTGTTTCGGTACTTGTAAAAGTGTTTTGCACCCCACGGCCACCGTACAGGAGGGTTGAATACAAATGCATGCCCTGCTTTGCAGATCTCTAAATATGAAAATATTTCAAAACCATGTATGCTTTTCCTTCCATTTCACAATTCTGCAACACTTTGTGTCGGTCTGTCACACAAATTCCTGATAAAATACACTGAAGTTTGTTGTAACGTGCCAAAATGTGAAAGGTCTACAGGGTATTAATACTTGAATAACAATTTACTTTATTGGGAAATTTAATGTTATTTATTTGTGTCAGCTCCATGATCATCTCTTTCAGGAAACTATCACTTTTTCTAATAACAGCATCCTTTATGACTAGTGTGGATAAGTATGCATACAGCTCCATAGATGTATTTGTCAGTGATAGAAGAGGATGTGAATAGAATATTCTAAACATAATAATCATCATAAATGGAGCTGTCTGTTTTTCTATACCTTCAGTATATAATTGAAAACAGCTTGAGGACCGACATGTTGGTCAGTATTGCTGATCCTGGATCAGCAAGCACTCTGCACACCTGCTGTAGTCTAATTGCTCCATTTAAAGAAACTGTCCTTGATTAGGTCATTATTAGGATCATTTAGCTTTGCAAAGAGAGGAGCGAAGGGAGAAGTGACGCTGGTGAGGTAGTGGTACTGGGGTATTTTCTGACAGTGAATTGGATGCTGATAGGCTCACATTCACACCTCACGGAACGTATGTGACAATGAGTGGCGGCGGTGGAGGCAGGAGGCAAAGGGAGGAGAGACCGCTCTGCATTCATGCGCTAATTAGAAAAATTAGATCTATGAAAGGCAACGAGTGATCCAGGCCTTCAACCTAAGTCTGTGTAGTGCTGTAGCTGCACAAAGAGGAGGCAACAATGAGCACTGGGGAGGAGGAGGGGGAGATAAATAATTTAATCCATTATCTACTCTGCAAAGCTCATCAGCACTGCTACACAATGGCCACGATTGAATTGCTGATTGCATTTCTCTCCTACCCTCCAGGAGAAAATGCCCATGCTCCGCTATGTTCTCTCAGCCTGCCAGCACAACCAAGAGCAAGAGAAAGGCAGAGCAGGAGGAAAGGAGGGAGGGAGGGACAGACAGATGAGTGTAGAGTGTCTTCCACCAAGGTCAAACTACAATGCAGCAATCTAATTAAGAGTATCAGAGAGTTTCCTGTATGGGGTCAACCTCCCTGTTGTGCTCACAGGCTCATATTGTCCATTATGTATTACATCGTGTACTTCTTGATGTAAGGGATGAATGTAATACTAATTAAATCTCCATACTTCATCTTCATGCCAATATTCCTTTTAAACGGTTTGTAAAAGTTGTAGGTATTAACTTTCTGGCATTGTTAGACTCATAGTATGTTTGCATAGATATTCAAATAAAGAGGTAAAAACCTTCAGGATTATAATCACGACATGCCTTTTCAGACATTCATTGACCTTGGAGAATTCATTGGATTTTCTTATTTGTAATTTCAAAATGTTGCAAATTTATGTTCAGTTTGACCACTCATCAAATATTTCAGATGAGGGTTCCATTCCCCCTGATTTTGAAAGTCCCTAAAATATTCCTATTGTACCACAATGATTCAGTTGAGTTATTTTGTTTATGTATTGCTAAAGTATTAGCAAACATACGTTTTCAAATCTTGTCCTGGAGTCTCAATTGGATTTAGGTCTAAACTTTGACTGGGCCATTCTTCACATGAATATGCTTTCATTTAAACCATCCCATTGTAGCCCTGGGCGTGTTTAGGGTTGTTGTCCTGCTGAAGGGTTAACCTCTGACCCAGTCTCTAGTCTTCTGCAGCCTCTAACAGGTTTTCTCCCAGGATTGCCCTGAATTTATCTCAGTGCATCCTGGCTTCTCCACCTGTGCTAAAGAAAACCATCCCCACAGTATGATGCAGCCACCACATTTCACTGTGAGGATGGTGGAATCAGAGTGATGTGTAGTATGTGCAGTTTTCCACAACTCATAGCTTATGAACGTAGGCCAACCTTAGTTTAACCTGACTGAAACACCTTTCTCCAGATGTTTGGGGTCATTCTCTGCATGTCTTGTGGCAAACTGCTACAGCAATGAGACTTCTGGAATCTTTCTTTCAACAATGGCTTTCTTCTTGTTTCTCTTCCAGGAGAGTAGATTTGTAGAACTAATAGCTGTCCTGTCAACAGATTCTCCCATCTGAGCTGTGGATCTCTGAAGCTCCTTCAGACTTACTAAGGATCTCTTTGCTGCTACTCTGATTAAAGGCTGTCCTTGCTGGGCCTGTCGGTTTAGGTGGACAGCCATGTCTTAGTAGGTTTGCAGTCGTACCGCATGAGCACCAGATAATAAAATATACCTGCTTTGTAAGTTGGCAGTGGTGAGTTGGCACCCCTGTGTGTTTGCCACCCATTGTGCACAAGGTTATGTGGGACTGTGGGACTTCTGTGTATTTTATCCCATCCCAGAATCTCAGATTGTTTTTGCATTTTAATTGATTGCTGGCTGGCAGAATCTGGAGCCCGCCCAGGGCAGCATTGAAGTGAGAACCGTCACTGCTTGGAACATTGTTTTCTTACCTAACTCTGTTTTAGACTTCTATACATTGTTCTTCCTGACCTGTCCGCTGTGTGCCTTCTTCATGATGCGGTTTGTACTTTAACAAACCTCTGTAATAGAACAGCTGCATTTATGGTGAGATTCAATTACATTACACACAGGTGGAGGCTTTACTATTATTTACTTATTAGTTGACTTGTGACAGCAATATGTTGCTCTGGATTTTATTTAGCGTATCAGAGAAAAGGGCTCAATACAACAATGCACAACACTTCCAGATTTTTATTCATAAACAGTTTTAAAAATTAGACATATATTTCTTTCACTTGCAATCCTGCATTACTTTATGCTGGGTCTCCACATAAAGTCTTAATAAAATCAGTTGTATTCCAATGTTGGAACATGACAAAATGTGAACAAGTTTAAGCTGAATAAATACTTTTGCAAGGCAACGTATCTCAGCAATCACTATTACATTTGGAAGGACATATTTATTGGCCTTCGAGACAGAATCTTCACTAAAGACTCCAGCCTTTTCCACCAGCGCCATACTTCCTTCCACATTTAAATCTGAGTTAGATTTCTAGGCAGCTAATGGGGGAGCTGCATTTATACGTGGTACAGGCATTCATCCCCTCCATACTTTAGTGATCCTCTCACCTTGCTTCAGGGAAGGGCAACTGGATACCTCTTTTATCAATCAATCTGTATTCACCCTTTCAATTTAATCTAGCAGCTACTTTAAGGATTTTTTTGCCCATCTCTTAAGGTCGCTGCTTTTTAAAAGCTAATTTCCTGGTCAGTCTTTGTATCCGCCACTTTTAATAGAAATGGCCTTTAATTTTGTAAACCACTTAACACCGAGCTATGAATCATACAGGTAGAAAATAATTAAGCAAATGTTATTTATTTATTTGTTATTAAATGTATCAGTACTAGGAAAAAGCATCTACAAAGTATTTTACTTAGGGAACACAGAATGCCTTCACATAACAGGTCAAAATAATCAGTTAGTAACCATTACCTGGTTTTAACCCAGAGACAGTAGAAAGTGTTAGTTTTACCGAATGCTGGAAACAGATGTGGCTTCCAAGTATTGTTAACATCTGAAGGAAAATAAATCCGACTACTGGTAAGCTCCTTTGCTTCAGAAGATGGACGTTTGATCTGGGAATGAAGGTCACTGCTAACTTGACTGTGTTCTAGTTCCGAGTCGGAAAACCGTTAAGGTTTGCTCATAGTTGCGCTAAATGATTAGGATGATTATTTTAGCCAACACTAGCAGCCAACTTTGTACAGTGTTAGTCATGTTTATTACCACTGTGGTAAATTGTATAAAAAGCCTTTAAATAAATGTATCATTTATTGAAGTGGCATCAGGGGTTGGACAATGAAACTGAAACACCTGGTTTTAGACCACAATAATTTATTAGTATGGTGTAGGACCTCCTTTTGCGGCCAATACAGCGTCAATTTGTCTTGGGAATGACATATACAAGTCCTGCACAGTGGTCAGAGGGATTTTAAGCCATTCTTCTTGCAGGATAGTGGCCAGGTCACTACGTGATACTGGTGGAGGAAAACGTTTCCTGACTCGCTCCTCCAAAACATCCCAAAGTGGTTCAATATTTAGATCTGGTGACTGTGCAGGCCATGGGAGATGTTCAACTTCACTTTCATGTTCATCAAACCAATTTTTCACCAGTCTTGCTGTGTGTATTGGTGCATTGTCATCCTGATACACGGCACCGCCTTCAGGATACAATGTTTGAACCATTGGATGCACATGGTCCTCAAGAATGGTTCGGTAGTCCTTGGCAGTGACGTGCCCATCTAGCACAAGTATTGGGCCAAGGGAATGCCATGATATGGCAGCCCAAACCATCACTGATCCACCCCCATGCTTCACACTGGGCATGCAACAGTCTGGGTGGTACGCTTCTTTGGGGCTTCTCCACACCGTAACTCTCCCGGATGTGGGGAAAACCGTAAAGGTGGACTCATCAGAGAACAATACATGTTTCACATTGTCCACAGCCCAAGATTTGCGCTCCTTGCACCATTGAAAACAACGTTTGGCATTGGCATGAGTGACCAAAGGTTTGGCTATAGCAGCATGGCCGTGTATATTGACCCTGTGGAGCTCCTGACGGACAGTTCTGGTGGAAACAGGAGAGTTGAGGTGCACATTTAATTCTGCCGTGATTTGGGCAGCCGTGGTTTTATGTTTTTTGGATAAATCCGGGTTAGCACCTGAACATCCCTTTCAGACAGCTTCCTCTTGCGTCCACAGTTAATCCTGTTGGATGTGGTTCATCCTTCTTGGTGGTATGCTGACATTACCCTGGATACCGTGGCTCTTGATACATCACAAAGACTTGCTGTCTTGGTCACAGATGCGCCAGCAAGACGTGCACCAACACTTTGTCCTCTTTTGAACTCTGTTATGTCACCCATAATGTTGTGTGCATTTCAATATTTTGAGCAAAACTGTGCTCTTATCCTGCTAATTGAACCTTCACACTCTGCTCTTACTGGTGCAATGTGCAATCAATGAAGACTGGCTACCAGGTTGGTCCAATTTAGCCATGAAACCTCCCACACTAAAATCACAGGTGTTTCAGTTTCATTGTCCAACCCCTGTATGTCACACTGAAACATAAAAATAAAAAAATATTTGATTTGAGTTTATATTAGAAATCATTGCCTTCATATTCTCTCTAAATTATTCAGACCCCTGGCTCCTCTCCTACACTCTCTTCTCCTCAGCTAACCCCAATGACTTTTGTTACACTGAGATGGCCATGGAAGAAGGCTGGTTTACTCTTTTCCATGTTGACTGGGTAATATGTGTTGGGTGATTGTCGTGATGGCACCCAGTGAAAAACAATCCTTAGTTCTCCGGTAGAGTCCACAAGATTTCTGTTTTAAATGTCCTGGTTTTTAAAAGACTTCAAGATGCCATGCACTCTAACAGGATTCTGATAGCTTTTGCAGGAGAAACAGGCCCACAGCACCATTGATTTCCAATCATACTTAACAGTGGATATGAGGTGCTTTTCCACATGTTGGTCCTTTGTTTGACACCAAAGCCAGTTGGAGTGTTTGTAGCTTAAAAGCTCCATTTGTCTCATATGAACAAAGCACACAGTTCCAGTTGAAATCCCCGTAGAGTTTAACACACTCCACATGTTAATGTTTGTGATGGAAGGACAAGAAAGGCTTTTTCTCTGGCATCAGTCCTAAAAACCAGTTGGCATGGAGATAGAGTCTCATAGTGGTTATGGAAACGTTTTCACTCCCAAGATGCCACTCTTAGATGCAATTGTCTGTGGGCTTTAAAGCAGTTTTTTCTTCTCAAATGACCCTCTGTGCCACTCACTCTATGTTTATACTCCAGGAAAATTAGACATTTCTGGACACTCCTCACTGTCTGAATTCATTTAGTAATATTTAAAGATTTGTTCTTCAGTTAAGTAGAGGCTAAATTGGGTAGAGATTGTTAATCTGATATAGCCCATACTATTTATGTTTATAAATCACAGTATAATGCAAGTTGGCAACATTAGGCATAACTGGGCAAAATGGCAATCAGCCACATTTCCCAGTCTCAAGTATGTAGCTTAATTTAATGATGTTGCTATTATTGAAAAAAGGAGAATAATTTCTCTTATATTGTCACCTGCAAAATCTCCACCAGATTTACTCCATATTCTGACCAACAAATGGCAAAACAAATCCTCCCAATAAGATCCTTAGTATGAATGGAATATGTATCAATAGGCACCTAATTGGCATTAAGACCAGAAGCGATTTGAGGCAAATTTGAAACTACAGGAGATAAAAAAAGTTAATAATTAATTTAGGAAAAAAAATGCTTAAATTACACTTATTTCAAAGAAACTGTTCAGGGAATTAATTAGTGTCCCACCAGTGATTTCTGTGGCACCCACTGAATGAATGTATTTTCCTTCAAAGATTTCAATTCTAAATTATATGCTACTGAAAAAAGGATGAATTTATTTAAAGATGGATGTTTTTTTTTTTTTTACATTTCTCTGCTAGGGGTGCCAGCACTGTATCTCTCAGCCTTTTATTTATATTTAACAATGATAGCAAAGTGCTCACTGTCACATGTTGTATGGTGCTATGTAAGTGACTATGTAGGTGAAACAACCATCTCATCTTGAATGTGAATAAAACCAAGAAGATGATAATAGATTTATAAGACAAACACTACTATCATGGGAAAAGAAGTGGAGGTGGTGGAGAAGTACAAATACCTCGGTGTTCACCTGGACAACAGACTGGAGTGGAGATGCAGCTGTGAAGGCATCTAGAAGAAGGGACAGAGCAGACTGTACTTCCTGAGGAAGCTTAGGACCTTCAGTGTTTCCAGCAAGATGCTGCATGTCTTCTAGAAGTCTGTTGTGGAGAGTGTGATCTCTTCTGCAATGATCTGCTGAGGCAGCAGCATCAGGTCAGGGACTGCTAAGCTCAACAAGCTGATAAAGAAGACTGGTTCTAGGGACTCCTCTGGAACCTCTTGAGATCATTGTGCAAAGAAGGATTCTTCATAAATGAAGAACATTATGGAGAACCCTGAGCATCCTCTTCATGAGACTGTCCTACAACAACAGAGTGTCTTCAGTCAGAGGCTTCTTCAGATCTGCTGTAAGACAGACCGCTATAGGAGATCCTTCCCGCCCATAGCCATCACCATCTACAACGGCTCTTTGAAGAAAACTGTCTAAAATGAACTACAACCACAATTAATTTCAGTTTTAGGATGAAAAAAGTACGTTTGAATTGAATTTGGCTAATTTATTAAAATACATCATCAGAAGTGCACAGGCCTGTAAAGTTTTTTAACTTGCAACTAATTCTGATTTCCAAATACAAATGGAACACACCACAAAATGTGGATTTTTGCTTCACTGTTGAAGTAGGCTGGGTTCTTGCTGTGTGAATCAGTTCAAATATGGCACACTGCGAGGAGTGCCTATGTCCTTATGTAAATTCTTTTTTTTTTTTTTGTAGAGCCACCTCAAATCCAGCATACTAAAGAAAAGCCAACAAATTAACGGAAAACCCACAAAATGCCTTGTTAAATTCTGTTGCAATTAGCTTGCTAGTTAGCGTTAGCATAGCTACTGGCATTGCCAATGTTTCTGCTTTCCAGCTCACTGCATGCTGAACGTCCCAGTGTGAACACACTAGTCCACTCATTGCAGCTAATAGAAAGCAGTTAAGGCATTTCTCTCCCTGAAATGTCTATTGTAGATATATTGCATGCATGAGTGTACACAACACAGCTCTTGTGAGAGAATATAGAATTGCTTGATGATGGTGGCTTCCATCTTTTTCTGTCCTTCTCAGCTGCAGCCATTCATCTGCACCAAGCTCTGCTAAAGTAACAATATCAGGGACACTAGAGGTTCTCTTGGCTCAGTTTCTATTGCATGCTGGTTTAATTTTACATTCTATTTCATCATGATGCATTTACATAAAACATGCACAAAAGTAGTACACATGACAGTCCCCTTTGGCCAAGCCCTTGAAGGTCCTGTCCACAGTGCCGGTGAGGGGCAGCCAAGCTGCCTCTGCTCTGCTCTGTTTGTTTTATGGAGCAGTAGTGAAACTGCTTTGAGGTCAGTAAAGTGGAGAAAAAAACTGTGCTTGGTCTCCTATGGTCTGCAGAAAAACGTAACTGAAAAAAAGAGGTCATTAGTGTTCATTCAGCAACAGCAGCAACATCAAAGTCTACAAATCAGATTAAATGCAGAGATTTAGCTTTTTTGATCAGTTTCTTTTGCAAATACTGCTGAAGGTGAGGTAAAACAAAAAAAGGTCCCACTGTCTCACTGCACAACATGCAGCATTACGGGGACTCTATTCACACATACTGAATTCATGAGTGCTGTCATTATGCGGGTACAGCACAAATTGTCCAAGACCAAGTGAAACTATTTATAGACATCATAGACCCAGAAAGCCAAGTGTGTCTAATGGTGTAATTTGTATTGTTAATGGTAATGCACTCTTAGTTTGCTCCATTTGGTTTTGCACAGGTGCACTGATAGGAAGGCTGTGAAGCTTTCAGTCAGTCCGTGCTCTCAGTCTGCGCTGCTCGGTGAAGATTTTCCTGCGATGCCATGGCTCCCTCTAGTGGACCAGCACATTTCTACTTCGAACAGGAGACGGGAGAGATGGATGAAGCTGATTATTGGCGCCATTTGCTGATAAAATAGGATCAAGAAATTCTATTGTGACATGGAACCCCACACTAAATCAGAAATAAAAACCTAACAACAAATAGCTTGTGTAATAACAGCCTGGATGTTTGAAATATTCTGTTCCTAATTAACCTTCAAGCTCATCAGCCACAATCAATATAGAGTGTGGGCTTTTTTTAATTGAGATGAAGTAATTATCAGACTGTATTCATCTCGTTAATGAAACAATGTTCCAATATGCCTGCAGCAAAACTGTTAATTGAGTTCTATTTTCTGAGACAGGAAGCCTCTTCTTATGCCCATGACCACAGAGAACCAAATGAGGGGTTGGGGCTTTTTTTTTCTACCATGTCTGTGTGGACACAAGAACAGACTGTGGACTGATGGAGCGTGCTCGGTCCCCACAGACAGTGCCTGGCTCCCATCTAACCCTCCTCCTCCCTCGTGGCCGCTCTCCTATCAGAGAAGGAGGAAGTAGTTGGTAACACAGCTGACTTCAGCAGATCATCCCATCCCAGTCGGTTATTTCACGCTTTCACTGGGTAAGTACTCCCTGTTGAGGAAGATATAGCAAAGCAATTATTCTGTAATTATGAAGCCAAAAGAGTTAGAGACAGAGAGAGAGAGAGATGAGAACAGAGCTCATTCCATCCTCCGTAACAGAACCATAAAATAATGCAAAACCAGTTTTAACTTAGACAAAGTATTTGTCCCCTTGCAGATTTATTCCTTTTTATATAACAATTAAATGTTTAAGAGCATTAACCAAATTTTAATATCACACAAGAAGCCGTTGTAAATGATGATTTCATTTATTGAGGGAACAGAACGCTATCCAAACCAACCTGGCCTCATTGAAAAGCTAATTGCCCTCTTCAGAATCGATGTGCCATCCTTGGCGGCAACAGCTGCCGCCAAGCATTTGCGATAACTGACAATGAGTGTTTTACATTACTGTGGAGGACTTTTGGCCCACTCTTCCCAGAATTGTTTAATTCAGCCACACTGGAGCATGTTCAAGCATGAATTGCCTCTTTACGCTCATGCCACAGCATTTTAATCAGATTTAAGTCCAGACTTTGACTAGGACACTCCAGAACCTTCATTTTAGACTTTGACTTGTTCTGGGTATTTTGTTCAGAACTGATAGTTGATGATTTCTGCTAGAGAGCAGAATTTGTGGTATTTTAGGTTCTGAAGCAGCAATGCAGCCCTAGACGATTACACTACCACCACCTTTTTTGACTGTCAGCATGAGCTTTAGATGTTGTTCCGGACTCCTGGGCTCTGTTGTGACCTCCTGGATGAGTTGTTGATGCAATCTCAGAGTAATTTTAGTAGGCGGGCTCTCCTGGGAAGGTTCACCACTGGTCCATGTGTTCTCCATTTGGGTAGTGGCTCCCACAGTTTTTTTTTTTTTCCTTTATCTTGTCCTGTCCGGCAGAGTAGCACTCAGAATTGTTGTCTGAGTGCCAAGAAGAAGCCCAACAGATTTACTTTCACATATGGAGCTTTACGGGTAATGGTTTAATGCTCCGCTTGATGTTTATAAAATAAACTTTATTAGAAACCGCTTTGGCATTATTTCAATTGCAATGGACACGGAGACAGAAACGAAAAGAGAAAAACAAAGAAGCCACAAAGACACGTGGCGCAAAAAGGAACAAGGGAGAGAAAGAGAAAAGAATAGAGGAGAGGAGAGAAAGAAGGGAAAGAGAATACAAGGTAACACCCTAGAAGACTGCTTGTACACTTGCAGGAACATATATAACAACAGCATTGATACCGAAAAGTGCACGGTAATAATAAATGTAAGATTTATTTAGTGGTAACTGCGACTCAGTATACATATCATCTGTTTATCTGTTAACACCTGAATCTAAACACCTATGGGTGTAAGTGTGAATGTGCTTGTGTATATAGGGTTTCTCCACCACAAAAAAAAAAAAAAACACGGAGGAGATCTGAGCCACAGACATCCAAAGGCCCCCCAGAGCACGGGAACCCCTCGGGGACCACCGGCGGGATTACTGCAACCCCCCTAGAGAAAAGCAGAGGAGAGCCCCAGGGGTACCACCCAGCAGCCACAGTGCAGAAGCCCCAGGGAGCTGCAGTGACGAGCAGCAGTCTACGCCAGAACAGATCCAGCAATCGACCCTGAGACCCGAGACCCCAGGGCACATCCCTCCCCAAGCAGAGGCCCGACAGAGCCAGGAGGCCCGAGCCCAGGCCCCAGCAAGCAGCCACCGGGAGTGAGCCGGCACTCACCAAAGCACCCAGCCCTGGACAGCGAGAACCACCAATACACCAGCGGGCAGGCCGGGGGCCAGAGCCACAGAAGGAGGCATCGGAGGAAGGCCACCACGGTACGCCAAAGACCGGGCACCCCGCCAACCCCACACCTTCAGTTTCAATTCAGTATTTATTTATATAGCGCCAATTCACAACACATGTTGTCTCAAGGCACTTTACAAAGTCAGTTCAATCATATCATACAGATTTCAAGTAAGGTACATACCAATTGATCCTAACTATCAAACAGTGCAGTCGGATTTAGTTTATTATTCACATTGGTTAAATTTTTTTCTATCTAAGGAAACCCAGCGGATTGCATTGAGTTAGTGACTTTTATTTCATTTCCCTTTGGGATGAAGTATTTTGAATTTGAACTGAATTTGACTTGCAACATTCACTCCTCCTGGATGAGCATGTAACAACAGTGGACTGTTGCTTGCATTGACTTTTCAGCAATCCCTCATACTGAGCATGCATGTAGCAACAGTGGAGAGGAAAACTCACTTTTAACAGGGAGAAACGTCCAAGAACAGAGCAGAGACAGAAAAACAACACAGAAGCACTGATCCAGTAGTACTTTCTACAGGAAAGAAAAGGGGAACATTAATGGTTATAGCTTCATGTAGGAGAGAAAGACAGCTAAGCAGATGAACTCTGAGCCAGTTTTTAAATCTAGAGTATGAAAGAGAGCACATACAGTTAGTCACAGTAGACGCTCAGCCAATGACCCCCTCCAAGAAGGTGCCAGAGCTAAACACAGAGCCGGGCCAGGTGTAGCTTCTAGGAAGAGAAATAAGAAAACAAAGTTAAAAGCTGAAATAACAGCAAATAATGCACAATTGGAGAGCAGTATGAGAATGTAGCAGAGAGTGAAAGTGGTCATTGTGTCCTCCAGCAGCCTAGGCCTATAGCAGCATAACTACAGAGATAGATCAGGATAAGCTAAGCCACTCTAACTATAAGCTTTATCAAAAAGGAAAGTTTTAAGCCTAGCCTTAAAAGTAGACAGGGTGTCTGCCTCACGGACTAAAACTGGGAGCTGTTTCCACAGGAGAGGAGCTGATAACGAAAGGATCTGCCTCCCATTCTACTTCTAGAGACTCTAGGAAACACCAGTAAACCTGCAGTCTGAGAACGAAGTGCTCTGTTAGGAACATATGGAACAATCAGATCTCTGATGTATGATGGAGCTAGATCATTAAGGGCTTTATATGTGAGGAGGAGAATTTTAAATTCTATTCTGGATTTAACAGGGAGCCAATGAAGGGAAGCTAAAATAGGAGAAATATGATCTCTCTTTTTAATTTTCATCAGAACTCTTGTTGCATTTTGAATCAGCTGAAGGCTTTTAACTGCATTTTGTGGACATCCTGATAGTAAAGAATTACAATAGTCCAACCTTGAAGTAACAAATGCATGGACTAGTTTTTCAGCGTCACTCCTAGATAGGATATTTCTAATTTTGGCAATGTTCCGGAGATGAAAGAAGGAAATCCTAGAAACCTGTTTAATATGGGATTTAAATGACATGTCCTGATCAAAAATAACACCAAGGTTTTTTACTTTATTACCAGAGGTCAATTTAATACCGTCCATATTGTTTGACTAAGCAGTTTCTTTTTCAAAGACTCCGGTCCAAAGACAACAACTTCTGTCTTGTCTGAATTTAGAAGCAAAACATTTGAAGTCATCCAAGTTTTTATGTCTTCAAGACATACCTGCATTCCTTCTAACTGGTTGGGCTCATCAGGATTTATAGATATATAAAGATAAATAAAGCTGAGTATCATCAGTATAACAGTGAAAATTTATCCTATGCTGCCTGATAATTTTACCTATTGGAAGCATATATATAGTGAAGAGAATTGGCCCAAGTACTGAACCCTGTGGTACTCCACAATTAACCCTGGAGGTTAAAGATGATTTATCATTTACATGAACAAACTGGAATCTGTAAAACAAAATAGATTAAAAACAGCCTAGTGCTGTTTCCCTGATCCCTACAGCATATTCCAGCCTTTCTAAGAGAATATTGTGATCGACTGTATCAAATGCAGCACTGAGATCTAACAGAACCAGAACAGACACAAGTCCATTATCTGAGGCCATAAGAATATCATTGGTATTACCTCACCCTGGAGGCACCCAGCATGCTGGCCGCACACATTCCCGCACAGCATACCCAACCGCACCAAGCAGTCCAGCCCCTCCACCAAACCAAAGCCACATCACAATAACCGACTCACACTGCCCTCCTTCGTATTGTAGTGCAGTGCATTTAAAAAGAAAAACAGGTGGGGAAGAGAGTCATCCAGGGAGCGAGCTTCCCGGCTCACCCCAATAAGCCACACCCGACCCAAAACGGCAGGCCCACCTAAATGCAAACCTCGAGTCAGCATAGCACATGCAACCCCCATAGACAAATGAACCAAAACCACCAGCGCCAGCCAGGCAGTCAAGCAGACCCTGCGATGCACCAACCCACCCACCACCGTGCCCAAAGGATAGACACCGACCAAGCCGAAGGCGGCATTGAAAGGCCACAGCCCGCACTGCAAAGAGGCTCAATCCAAGTTTAGGTCACCCATTGATTCAACGAAAAAAACCATGACTGTAACTAAAAATTGTGGCATGTTTTTAAACAAACAAATCTGAACATCACAGCCAAAAAAAAAACTGTTCTGGGCACTCTGGAAAGTGCACTCTTATCTTGTGCATTTTAAAAATTATTTTTCTCCCTCAATGTTCCTTCGCAGGCTCCATACAACAATTATGCTTGTGATGCCAGCCAGTAGCACACACATAATTCTCATGTAAATAGGGCTGTCTGCACCACTTTTGCACCTATCATTTGCAAAACAATCTTAGTAAATCAGGCCATAAGTGTTTTCCTTGAATGAGATTTCCCTGAGCTCTGGATTTCTGTAGCTCCATGGTCTTTGCTGCTTCTCTGATCGTGGCTGTGACATGAGAAAAGTTCCAAGAATATGAATAGAAGACGCTGTAAAGCACTGTACAAGCTGTGGTAAGCAGGAGTGTGTAGCCAAAAACTACAAAGCAGTAATCAAGGCTGAATTGGCCTTAATCTGTGTTTATAGATACACTCTGATTACACTTTAATGTTTGTCACTCACCAAACATATAGAGAGCAAAATGTTAGGCAGCACAGCTTGCTCTGCCAGTGGATCCAGCAATAACTTAATAAGGGGAGGGCATAACAGCAAATGATGGTCTAATCCAATCACAGTACTATAAACCCCACAGTGATTTGCATCAAGCACTGTTACTCAAATGTTTTTGGGATAAGGACAAGAGATGTTTGACATCCAGGAAGAACATGACTATGAAAGATTTATTGTAGAGTTGTTTTCAGAAGTTTACAAACTGCGCACTCGTCCTGCACAAATTAGAATTCATTGTTGACTTTAATTCAGAAGGTATCAAAATTATATTGTTCAGGTATATTAATTGGATTGAATTTCCTCAAACTGCACCTTGATTTCCCACTTTCATTGCCATAAATACGTTTCTGACATAATTCTTGGCAGAATCAGTGGAGTTGATTTAAATTGGCTGGCTTCCTGGCACAGAACCAAGTCTTAAACATACTGTTCAAAATTTCAACAGGATTGGGGATATGCCAGAAGTTTACTGTGAGCCTGCTTGATCTGTTCCAAAACCAGTTTTGATGCGTGTTTTGGATTATTGTTCTGTTGATTTGAGGCAATCCTCCTCCTTTATGATTCTATCCATTTTGTGCAATAGATCAGTACCACTGGTCCCTAAACAGACCCTCAGTATCATGCTATCACATGTCTAACTGCTCCAATATTCTTCTCATTGTAAAAACAAAACCTGCTTTTCCTTCACTGACTACAAAGCATGTATTCAGAAGACATTTGGTTTGTCCATGTAGGCAGATGCATTATAAAAACATACACTACTGATCAAAATCTTAAGATAGGGTAAAAATGTGCACGAATTAGCTTGTGTACAGTAGGAGGATAATGAGAACGGCCATGTTGACAAGGTCAACAGATTGTTTAAGCATAGCCAGAACAAATATAAAGTGCTTTTATTCAGCAATATGTGTTGTCTTAGCATTTTAGCACATGACTACATATTGGTTTCCACTCGTTAGTGTAGCCTCCTTCTTTGTTTCGACGGAAAATGCTACTTAGAAAAAAAAACAATCAATTAAACTAAGTGCACATTAACCATCTGTTTGGATGAGAAGCTCTGATAACCCCTGGTAATGAAATGTAAATGGAAACATGCTGGATTCCAGGGATTTGGGCATTTGATCAATGAACTGCAATCAGGAAGTGTAATTTTCAGGACCTACAATTCAAAAGCCAGTCTACTTTTGAACCTGAAGAAAATGTAACCTAAATAATAAATGAAGGAAATGAACAGAAGTCAAGCATTTAGGGATCATGTTTTTTATATCGGAATGTTTGTGTAGGAAGTGGGGATCAACAGTGATCTCAGTAAGAATACACACGAGTGGACAAACGAGTCCTACTACAGTAAAGGCACTATCAGTCTCATCCTGCTAAAATCACCCTGTACTTCCGCCCTGTGTTCATTTCTGATTGGTACCTTTCTGTGGCTCCAGCTCCAGAAACAGCAGCTAACAGTTCTATCAAAAATACAGAGTGATAAAAACACTGACAGTATACGTTAAAGGTTTAAAAATCAAATAAGATCAGAAACATGTCAGGAATCAAACAATGCAGTGGTCCATTCGCTTGTCTTTTTTTCCCCCTCACCTTTTGGTCCATTAACAAGTTTACGTTGTGTCAATACATTATGTACAAATGCCGCTTTGACCAAAAGGAATTTGTAAACAGGTTTTGGTGCACAAATTATGAGTACACAAAGCAGAAGAAATAATCTTATTTTTCCAGAATTATAGTTCAGAACAAGTCTTTACTGGTTGAGCTAGATTTAGTTTGCTGCCCGTTTACATCCTGGTGGTTAACTAATAAACATCTTCAACTAACTCAGGAGAACTTTTTCCTCATAGCACAGTTTGTTTTCTCAACAGCTGCTTCAGAAAATACTGTAAAAAAAACCAAAAACATTTCTAACACATTTCTAGTTGAAATTGAAAGGAACAGTCTACAGCAGATTCAGTCTCTCCTTCAGAGAACGGTGTGAAGAGTTTCTTCGCAGCTCGACCTCTCTGTTTTTAGGCTTTGCTCTCAGTTCACTTTTGGGTAGATCTTTTCATAGAAGAAGCTCTGGGCCAGCACGTACAGCTCACCGTCCTTTTCCCTGACAGCGTGAGCACGCACAAACTGGAACTGTTCCAGTGCGAACTCGTAAAAGTCATTTTCCATTTTCCAGATGTCAGACTGCTGCAGCTTGGCGATAGTCTCTTTGGTGGGGGACTTCTTCTCGGTGGTCTTCCTTAGATGGGACCTTTTGCCTGGGAGCAACACAAGAAGTCCTTCACTCATCATTTCTATAAATTTCCTATTAAAGTGGGGTTATAGTTGTCCTCTTAAACTGTTCGTTACAAGGGTTGGATAATTATACCACAAACTACTTCAATGATTTTGAAAAATATAAATGTGGTGCACAAGTTTGGAACAACTGACATGGATGGCATCGTTAGGGATATGTTTGGATCGTCAAACAACGACCCAAACATTGAGATGAATGGAGGGTAGGGCCAGGGACCCAAGTGTACTAACTGCACCATTAGTGACTTTAATGGCCCTATTAGTGTGATTGCTCTCACTACAACTTATAAGCTGTTACTTTCAACCATGTCCAGAACTGAAGAAGCCTTTTGGATGAGAGGCTAAATGTCTTCAAGAAATAAGAGAAGTCCAGTTGCCTTCTGCTTAAGATTTTAGGATTGGATGACTGAGATTCTACATCAGCATACTTTTGGATTTACTCTGGATTTGCTCTAGTGCACAGAGGGTCACAATTTTACATACCCTTCTCTGACAAACATATGGAAGCTGACTGCTTTATGAAAGAATGAATAAATGAATTTATTGCATTTGCATTGGTGACAATAACATATTTTAAACAGTTTGAAATAGTCGCAGATGCTGAGAGTTCAATAATATCCTTGTAAAACGATTACTAAATGAGTAATTTCATGTTAATGTTTTTGTGATTTGTAAATAATTTCCATGTATATTCTGTGTAGTTTCTGTTTTTTGGTTAATGTTCTCTGTTTTATATTGTAACCTATATTGTTAATCGTATGCTTGTAATGGGTTTTGAGTATCTAGACAACCACAATAAAAATAAGCTCTTCGGTGATCATACTTGACTGTTATCAAGAGGTCCTAATGTTGCTCTCATTTTACCATTACCAAAGAAAGCCAATCAAGATTCAATCAATCACATCCACCCTAATGCAAACGATAAAAACTGCCATATTGGTAAAATATTAAAATCCTTTTAAAAAACAGAGGTAAATAGTTGAATAATTTTGAAATGCATTTCAGTGACTGCACAGTTATTCACAGGCAAAAAAGCTGTTCAACAGGTCCAGTTATTTCGGATCCCTCACGATGGGATAACACAGGAGTTTACCTTCCTGGAGAAGGGCAAAACTTACATTAGGACCACAATCAAGTAAGAGAAACATATCTTGGAGAATTATTGTTGATTCTGGTCTGTGTTTCATGTTTTAAAGATTGCATTATTTTATTATTATTCTCTCTCTGGGTAATTTACTCTTCGCTGTTCAAAAATGTTTGGGTCTGTTTTGAAATATTTGTTTCCTAATATTTCTTGGTTTCTCAGAATGGTGCCAATTATACAGGTCCTTCTCAAAATATTAGCATATTGTGATAAAGTTCATTATTTTCCATAATGTCATGATGAAAATTTAACATTCATATATTTTAGATTCATTGCACACTAACTGAAATATTTCAGGTCTTTTATTGTCTTAATACGGATGATTTTGGCATACAGCTCATGAAAACCCAAAATTCCTATCTCACAAATTTAGCATATCATTAAAAGGGTCTCTAAACGAGCTATGAACCTAATCATCTGAATCAACGAGTTAACTCTAAACACCTGCAAAAGATTCCTGAGGCCTTTAAAACTCCCAGCCTGGTTCATCACTCAAAACCCCAATCATGGGTAAGACTGCCGACCTGACTGCTGTCCAGAAGGCCACTATTGACACCCTCAAGCAAGAGGGTAAGACACAGGAAGAAATTTCTGAACGAATAGGCTGTTCCCAGAGTGCTGTATCAAGGCACCTCAGTGGGAAGTCTGTGGGAAGGAAAAAGTGTGGCAGAAAACGCTGCACAACGAGAAGAGGTGACCGGACCCTGAGGAAGATTGTGGAGAAGGGCCGATTCCAGACCTTGGGGGACCTGCGGAAGCAGTGGACTAAGTCTGGAGTAGAAACATCCAGAGCCACCGTGCACAGGCGTGTGCAGGAAATGGGCTACAGGTGCCGCATTCCCCAGGTCAAGCCACTTTTGAACCAGAAACAGCGGCAGAAGCGCCTGACCTGGGCTACAGAGAAGCAGCACTGGACTGTTGCTCAGTGGTCCAAAGTACTTTTTTCGGATGAAAGCAAATTTTGCATGTCATTCGGAAATCAAGCTGCCAGAGTCTGGAGGAAGACTGGGGAGAAGGAAATGCCAAAATGCCAGAAGTCCAGTGTCAAGTACCCACAGTCAGTGATGGTCTGGGGTGCCGTGTCAGCTGCTGGTGTTGGTCCACTGTGTTTTATCAAGGGCAGGGTCAATGCAGCTAGCTATCAGGAGATTTTGGAGCACTTCATGCTTCCATCTGCTGAAAAGCTTTATGGAGATAAAGATTTCATTTTTCAGCACGACCTGGCACCTGCTCACAGTGCCAAAACCACTGGTAAATGGTTGACTGACCATGGTATCACTGTGCTCAATTGGCCTGCCAACTCTCCTGACCTGAACCCCATAGAGAATCTGTGGGATATTGTGAAGAGAACGTTGAGAGACTCAAGACCCAACACTCTGGATGAGCTAAAGGCCGCTATCGAAGCATCCTGGGCCTCCATAAGACCTCAGCAGTGCCACAGGCTGATTGCCTCCATGCCACGCCACATTGAAGCAGTCATTTCTGCAAAAGGATTCCCGACCAAGTATTGAGTGCATAACTGTACATGATTATTTGAAGGTTGACGTTTTTTGTATTAAAAACACTTTTATTTTATTGGTCGGATGAAATATGCTAATTTTGTGAGATAGGAATTTTGGGTTTTCATGAGCTGTATGCCAAAATCATCCATATTAAGACAATAAAATACCTGAAATATTTCAGTTATTGTGCAATGAATCTAAAATATATGAATGTTAAATTTTCATCATGACATTATGGAAAATAATGAACTTTATCACAATATGCTAATATTTTGAGAAGGACCTGTATATATATATATATATATTCATTTTTACATCATTTGCCTAGCTCTGTGGGATTCACCTAGTATCTAGAGGTGTCTTTTTTTCTTTTTGTTCTCTTCTCCTTCTACTGCGCTGGTTAGCTGCAAGTACAAGTTCGTTAGAGACTCCTATAGTAGCCAGCACTGTTCCCTCGTTTGAGAAAGGACACAGAGTGGAAATAAGGGGTGGGAGAGATAGGTGGTTTTTTGTTTGTTTATTTTTGTTTATTTACTGGGGGTGGGGGTGTCTCTTCACTTCTGTTATAAGATACTGACCATATGTCCTCTGATTTTCAAACTTCAACATGGTGTTCCTAGGTTAGGTTAGAAGTTGCAATGTTAATGGTCTTAATAACCAGGTGAAGCTCTCTAAAATATTTTCACATCTAAAGCACTTAAACCCAGATGTAGTATTTCTACAAGAAACACACCTACAGGATGCAAATCATTTTAAGATCAAGAATCCATGGGTGGGGCAGATTTTTTATTCGGCCTTTAACTCTAAAGCCAGGGGAGTAGCTATTTTAATTAGTAAGAGGGTTCATTTTATAGCATCCAAAATAATAAAAGATAAAAAGGCAGATTTTGTATAAGGCAGTTTATTTCACACCCCTGTTTTGTTAGTGAATATTTAAGTTCCAACTTTTGATTACCCAGATTTTACAAATAACCCATTTAGCACCCTTCCTTTTCTTGATACACATCTGCTGATTCCTGCTGGTGACTTGAATTGTGTAATGAGCCCATCATTAGACCGCTCCTCACTTTGAGCCTTTATTCAATCCTCTATGTCAAAATCAATTTCAGACTTCATGTCTCAGAATGGGATTGTAGATCCTTGGAGGACAGGTAATCCACAAACAAAAACGTATCCCTTTTTCTCTCAGATACACCAGTCCTATTCACGTATAGATTATTTTTTTTGATGGTTCTCTAATGCACAGAGTCATGTCTCCTGAGTACTACCCAATCGTTATTTCAGGTTATGCCCCTCTAACCCTTGATTTAAACCTCTTTCTCTCGATGAAGATTTAACTCCTATTATCTGATGATACAATCAATAATTTAATTGAATCAGCAATTGATTTTTTCTAATTTTTAATAAAAAAGATTCAGTTTCTTTCTCATTACTATGGGAAACACTAAAAGCATATCTCTGTGGCCAGATTATTTCTTATTCAGCTAATATTGACAAAAATTGCAGGACTAAAGTATTAGAAATGTTAGGGCATGGTGAAAAGCCAAGTAGACTTCTGGCACACCAATTCAAACTTGAAGCCAAGTCTCGTATAATTCCGCAAATTAAAGACCAGTCAGCTAGCCTTGTCTCTGATCCGGTTTGTATCAGCTTCATTTTTAAGCGATTTTATTGTTATCTGTACATTTAAGATTTACAGTCAGTCCCTGATGAGACATTCCCACGATAGATAAACTTGATGTTGCTATTAAATTGGAGAATATTCTGGTTACAATCCAAGGATGCAGAGTGGTAAAGCCCCAGGCTCAGATGGATTCCCTGCTGAGTTTTTCCAAGAGGTTTAAAGGAAAGCCTTTCTTCTTCTTAATGTCTATAATTAAATCACTGGGACGTGGCCTGGTGCCCCCGCCCAACTCTAACTCAAGCTTCGATCTCAATCTTACCAAAGAAAGGCAAAGACCACAGTATGTGAGTCCTACAGGCCCCTGTCGCTTCTAAATGTGGATTTTAAGATTTTGGGGAAAGTACTTGCAACTGGACTTGAGACTGTTCTTCCTCAAATTGTTTCACAGGAACAGAATGGATTCATCAGAGATCATCAGTTGTTTTTTAACACTTGTACACTGCTAAACACGTTTTTTCTGCTTATTGCCCTACGTCTCCTGAGGTTATTATTTCTCTTGAAGCAGAGAAGGCATTTGATCGAGTCGAATGGGACTACCTGTTTGCTATTCTGCCTAGGTTTGGTTTTGGAGAAAGTTTGCATCCTGGATCAAATTTCTATACACATCCTCTCAGCCTTGTTTCATTAATAACTCTGTCCAATCTGATAAGTTTTCACTAGATCATGGCCCTAGACAAGGTTGTCAGCTTTCTCCACTCCTGTTTGCTTTCTCCATAGAACCTCTTCCTGTTGCATTAAAATCTCTCTTTCACGGAATTGCCTACTCAGGTGTTGAACTTAAGCTATCCTTGTATGCCGATGACCTTCTTTTATATGTTTCTGATCCCATATATAGTCTTCCTCTGATTTTATCTGTCCTACAAAAAACGATGTCTTTCTCTGGCTATAAGATGAATTTACTCAAAAGTACTGGCTATTCTGTTAATTCTTTAGCTTTAACACGGAGGCAATCTGACAATCCTTTTAAACTCAGCCCTGCAGGGTTTAGGTATTTGGGAATTAATATTACACACATTCTGCCTTCACTGTTTTCAGAACTTTTTGGTGCCTTGGTTTCACAAATTACATCAGATTTCCAGACGTGGAACTCACTCCCTCTGCCATTAATGTGCAGGATTAATGTTATCTTGCAAAGGGACATTTAACCTAATATTTGTATGTATACAGTAGCTTGTAAAAGTATTCATACCGTTAAACTTTTCCACATACTGTCACATTACAACCACAAACATAAATAGATGTTATTGAAATTTTATGTGAAAGACCAACAAAAAGTGGTATACAATTGTGAAGTGCTAAGAAAATTATACATGATTTTAAACACTTTTTACAAATTAAAAACTGAAAAGTGCAGTGCGCAAAAGTATTCAGCCCCCTTTACTCTGAGTGCAACCATTTGCTTTCAGAAGTGTCCTGATGATTGCCAATGACTAAATAGAGTCCACCTGTGTGTCATCTAATCTCAGTACAAATACAGCTGCTCTGTGACGGCCTCAGAGGTTGATTAAGATAATATTGGGCAGTAAACAGCACCATGAAGTCTAAGGATCACTGCAGACAGCGCAGGGATATAGTTGTGGAGAAGTTTAAAGCAGGCCAGAAGCCTAGTTGGGGACACAGCAAACATGTGGAAAAGGTGCTTTGGTCAGGTGACACCATCCCCACTGTCAAATATGGTGGTGGCAGCATCATGCTCTGGGGGTGCTTCTCTTCAGCAGGGACAGGGAAGGTGATCGGAGTTGATGGGAAGATGGATGGAGTCAAATACAGGGCAGTCTTGGAAGAAAACCTGCTGAAGTCTGTGAAAGGACTTGAGATCAGGGAGGAGGTTCACCTTCCAGCAGGATAATGACCCTAACATAAAGCCAGGGTTACAATGGAATGATTTAAAACAAACATTCATGTGTTAGAATGGCCCAGTCAAAGTCCAGACCTAAACCCAATTGAGAATCTGTGGCAAGATCTGGAAACATCTGTTCTTAACGCTCTACATCTAATCTGACTGAGCTTGAGCTGTTTTGCAAAGAAGAATAGGCAAAAAATTCAGTCACTAGATGTGAAAAGCTGGTAGAGACATACCCTAAAAGACCTGCAGCTGTAATTGCAGCAAAATGTGGTTCTACAAAGTATTGAATAAGGGGGCTGAATACTTTTGCACACCACCCTTTTCAGTTTTTTATTAAAAAAAACAAAAAAAAAAACAATCATGTATAATTTTCATTGCACTTCATAATTGTATACCACTTTGTGTTGGTCTTTCACATAAAATTCCAATAAAATATATTTATGTTTGTGGTTGTAATGTGACAATATGTGGAAAGGTTTAGGGGGTATGAATACTTTTACAAGTCACTATAATTTTGAGCCTCTATGTACACCTATTGAGCCCATTTATGCCCCTTTTCCTACTCCACTCAACTCGGGCCTGATCGGCTCTACACGGTTTGGTTTGGTTCAATTCAATTCAGTTTATTTATATAACGCCAATTCACAACACGTCGTCTCAAGGTACTTCACAAAGTCAGGTTCATACATTCCAATTAATCCTAACCATTGAACAGTGCAGTCAGATTCAGTTATTTATTCAAAATGGATAAAAAGTTTTTCTATCTAAGGAAACCCAGCAGATTGCATCCAGTCAGTGACTTGCAGGATTCACTCCTCCTGGATGAGCATGTAGAGACAGTGGACAGTCACTGGCGTTGACTTTGTAGCAATCCCTCATACTGAGCATGCATGTAGCGACAGTGGAGAAGAAAAACTCCCTTTTAACAGGAAGAAACCTCCAGCAGAACCAGGCTCAGTGTGAGCGGCCATCTGCCACGACCGACTGGGGGTTTGAGAGAACAGAGCAGAGACACAAAAAGAACAAAGAAGCACTGATCCAGGAGTACTTTCTATGGGAAGGAAAAGTAAATGTTAATGGATGTAGCTCCTTTAGTCGTTTCACCTAGAAAGAAAGAACAGATAAACTCTGAACCAGTTTTCAAGGTTAGAGTCTGAAAGAGAGCACATATAATTAGTTACAGTAAAAGCTCAGTCAATTTCCATGTCTAGGAGAGACAAAGGGTTAGACACTATAAGACAGGGCTATGTGGATCATCGGTAGAGGGTGAGCATTAAGTTGCTGCCAGCAGAAGCTTGGACGATGCCCTTCTCCAGAAAAGTGTCACAGGTAAACACAGAGTGAGGCCAGGTGTAGCTTTTAGGAAGAGAAAAAAGAGAACAAGGTTAAAAGCTGAAATAACAGCAAATAATGCACAATTGGAGAGTAGTATGAGAATGTAGCAGAGAGAGTGAAAGTGGTCATTATGTCCTCCAACAGCCTAAGCCTATAGCAGCATAATTACAGAGATAGCTCAGGATAACCTAAGCCACTCTAACTATAAGCTTTATCAAAAAGGAAAGTTTTAAGCCTAGCCTTAAAAGTAGACAGGGTGTCTGCCTCATGGACTAAAACTGGGAGCTGGTTCCACAGGAGAGGAGCTGATAACTAAAGGACCTGCCTCCCATTCTACTTCTAGAGACTCTAGGAACCACCAGTAAATCTGCAGTCTGAGAACAAAGTTCTCTGTTAGGAACGTATGGAACAATCAGATCTCTGATGTATGATGGAGTTAAACCATTAAGGGCTTTATATGTGAGGAGGAGAATTTTAAATTCTATTCTGGTCTTAACAGGGAGCCAATGAAGGGAAGCTAAAAATAAATATGATCTCTCTTTTTACATTTTCATCAGAACTCTTGCTGGTTCATTTTCCATTACAGTTGAGTTCCATGTCAATGAGGGTGAGATCGAAAAAGTAACATGATGTGATTTGTAAAGACACAAACACAACAAAAGCATGACTGCTGCCCAGTCTATGGCTGCTGTCAGACTCAGAGTGAAAGAAGAAAAGCAGAGAAGGCTTGCAGGCAGCAAGAAGAAAGAACAACCTGGAGGACGTGAGGGTAAGCTAACGCTTGCTATATTGGTCATACATACAATAAGCCCAGTGTACAACGATGTAACGGTTGAAGATTTTAGTTATCATAATTTGCTATGACTGGTGGTCGACAGTTTTCTGACGTTGCATTTTTAACAAGGACGGCTCTCTTCGAACCGCAAGCAACCAGGTACTGAAAATAGCAACAGTTCTATACAACCATTTGTTACATCCCCAAAAGGTGGATGTTTGTTTTGTTTTTGTAAGTGAAGTAATGTCTTCTGTTATGATCTAGGCCCTGCATTCTCCTTGGAGGTTGGGTGCTGCTTCCTGGGTCTTGAGCCAGTCATCTATTAGCAGTGCCTTATTTAATGTCTTGTAAAGCTGCACTTCTGGGCCTTCTGGCTATTTGATTGCCATACCACCCTTCTAGTGTTTGTGTAGGCCTGAATGCCTTTTGTACTCCTTCCCTGGTGTAACTTGTGGTCAGACTGCCTTTGTAGGGAAAGATGCCTTTTTGTTTAATCTGTTTTCTCATGTTTATGCGCTTATTAGGCGAGTTATTTTATAGGTTTGTATATTTTGTTTTGTTGAGTTAAGAAAGTTAAAATGTTGATTTTCCTTAGGGATGTTTTGTTTGTTGTGTTGGCCTGAGCTCTGTCTGAAACTAAATCTCAGTCTGTACAGATGAGTTAAAATATGACAGAAAAATTAAACTCTTAAAGGCCATCTCGTCTCCTCATTCCCCATCTAGAATTACGTTTGTCCCTTTTACCCCCTAGACCAGCCAGGGTACATAACACCATTACTAATGGAAAAGCCTAAAAAGCAAGTAGTGCCGTGACAAACTGCGTTAAGGACTAGTGGAAAAGGGGCATGAGTTAAGAGAAAATCCACAATAAATCAACAACCTTTTTTGCTATCTAATCCTTGCACCATAAAAACAAATAAGGGTTCAAATGAATCATTATAGTCTTAAATGTATGACATTCGCATGAATGGTAAGTGTAAGGAAACACCAGACTTGCATTTGCCTCTGCTGCTACCTGTTCTGTAGAGATCCGCTGCTCCCTTGAAGAAGCGCGGCAAAGCCGCCTCCAGGATCATGATGAAGTCCTCCAGCTCTTCAGTTACTCCAACTAACAGATACTCGTTCACCAGGTTGTACTTAGCCTGTTCCAGAGCCCATCTACTGCCTGCATTCCTGCACACAGAATGGAGCTTTCTTAAAAATCACAAACGGATTGTCATCAACCTGATCAGATCTGCACATAAGGTGAGCTTGTATTTATTTTTAGAACTTCCTGCACAGATCTGACTTAACTGTACATCAAGCGCTTTCCATGTAGTTTAGAAACCAGTAGGATTATGGGGATCTGCTGATGTCTGTGTGGTAGTTTATCCTCTCATCTTTTAAGTCAGCCGCATCCAAGAATTTGACTTATATATAGTTTCACAACCCAGTCCACAAGGTGGCAATACTGTCCAGACTTTGCAGTGGTAAGAAAACATAGATTGCCTTTGATGACAATCTTTGTGGTGGGTATGGGTAATGGTAGTTAGGTACAGCCCACTTACCAGCACTCTGAATGGTGACCACAGAAGAAGGGGATTTGCAACCAAAGTTTCTCAGGAGCACAATCAGACCCCCCGGTTGAAACACATTCATCAAAAGTCTGAAACAAACCAGATGTCAGCAGGTTTTGTAGACCTAGACAAAAATGGAAACAAAACATGGACTGGAAAACAAGCGGTTCACGAAACACAGACCTTCTTATCCCCTTGTTTTCTCCGTCGAAGGCCAGGTCGGTAGTCGTCTCCGAAGCGCAGAAAGTAGTAGTACGACACAAGGCGCTCTATCGGATCCCGCACCACATTAATGTACAACGGCTTACCTTTCACACCATATCTAAACAAATACAGAAGCGAATTGATAGACTGTCCAAAATGTTTTTTTCTTATGGTTAAACAGGTTTGGCTAAAAATACTTTAATGAAACAATTTTATTAAATAACAAAAACACAAACCCTTTTAAACTTATAACATATATAACATGCTAGCTGTGACAGCTTCACATGTACATCAGGAAAAACTGACATTTTATTTTTCATCCAGCTGATGCCAATCACTACCAAGCTAGAGGAGTCACCCTGAACATCAGCTGAAGGAAGGCATACAACCCAAAACAGTGCAAAACAGATCATATCAAAATGCAGCACCCCTGAGTCAAAGACTTGAACAATATGTCATAAAACGACTCCAGATCACAGTAAATCGGTTACTCAGTTTAAGACAGACACATACACAGGCGCCATGCTGAGCTGATGGGTCCTGTGTACGTCTCCTGCCGTCTACTGCTCTCAACTTTCTGCACTGTTTATGTTGATTCTAATGTGTGTCATCCAGGATTTCAGTTCCATACTGTCCAATGATTGTCAGACACTCCTGGAGCTTTGTCTATTTGCAAACTTACTGGTGCAGTTTGGTAATAACGGACAAAGTTTTGCTCCTGCGGATCTGGCTGAGGTACCAGCTCACCTAGTCCCACCTCTCTGGAGGAAGCGACACCAAATACAGTCAGACATCTCAACTTTTACACATTCAGTTTTTTTTATTTATATGAACATAAAACCGAAGTGATTTTATTCAGTCGTAAATGTTCCAGGAGTTCCCTTTGTGCATATCTCTCCACCCTGATCCCTCATTTCAAGTCTGTTGTCCCAACCTTTTTCTTTTTTCATTTTGGACATCTCTCTAAGATTATATCTCTCCTTTCTAGGAGTCACTTGGAATCAGTAATGCACCTCCTGGTTGGATTATTGCAGCTCTCTAACAGAAATTAGCCAGGTTCTCTGTCATGCCTTTAACTAGTCCAAAATGCGACAGCGTGGGTTTCAACAGGTACAAAAAAGAGGGCACATCACTCCAATGCTAGCCTCTTTGCACCGTGTGATGATGCAAGTCTGACATTGATTGTACGGTTTAGTCAGATTTTATTGTGCTATGTTAGTATTTTCAGAATTTTAGTTCTTATTAAGCGCTTTGATCAACCAAGTGTTGTTTTTTAAAAGTGTGAATAAAAAAACATGGTATGGGAGAACAGAATCTTTTCAAGGCTGAGACAAGATATAACGTCTGATATACAGTAGAGAACTTTAGGGACAGAATCTGACATTTCTCACAACCAATGAGTTTAATTTCCTGTACCTGTACCAAATTTGGCAAGTTAAGGGTAACAGCCCAGTTTCAGGTAAGCAACCTTATTTAGGGTGGAAGACTTTCCAGAGTAAAGCACAGCATGTCCGAAACCTGCGGATTGAGGAGGTCTAATTACAGCAATGCCTGTCACAAAGAGGATCTAAACTCTCCTGGCTAACTTGGAATTTGATAAAGGAGCTTTATTAACCACCTTAAATGGCTATAAAGAGTGATGTGCACAGGGAAGTTGAATTTTTTTGAAGTTAGAACCGAGTCTTCAACATCACCTGAAATAGAAAGGTTAGAGTTTTTCTCCCATGCAGATTTGATTTAGGTTGTAGGAGTTGTTCCACACAGTTCATTATAAGAAGGCGGGGGATTCTCAGGCCTTTGCATGATGGGTGTAAGATAAACTTTTTAACTGGGTCGGTGGCTAAGGCAACTGGGAAGTTAAAAAGATAGTATTGAAGCAAACCAAGTATCTAAAAAAACTGCATGTTGGGTAAGGAAGGGCAGCAATTGTATTGTTTACTGTTATTTGGTAAAAATAAATAAATATCATTCCAAAAACTGAAATTACAATTGGGATTATTAGTTTTGCTAACCTTTTTTTTTCATTGCTGGCTCCGTCAGACTAACAAGACATATTAATATATTTGACTATATGATTGGTGATAATGAGCTGTATAGTAGTCAAAAAACTGAATATTGAGATGTTCTGTGACCTGACCCCACATCATGGTGGGTGTCAGATTACTAGATCAACTTTAGGTTCGTCAACAGATAAGGGAACTCAGTAGGGAGCAAACAGAAATGAGCTGCACCGACTCTAGATCCATTGTTAGAGAAAGAACAACTTTCTTCTGCACAGCCATAATGATATGCAGCCGTTTATACCCACCCTTCGAAGCTGAAATGATTTTTGAAAGCTGTACCATTAGTGGTCGCACAAGGTCATAAGGTGAAAGGAAGCAGGAACAGACTCAGCGCATGCGTTATATCCAACATAAAAACTACATGGTGGGAGCCCAGATGTCAGTCAAATGGCCGATACACTCGTAAAAAATGAACGTATCGGCCTAATTTCAGACAACTTTCAGCGTAGCGGCTCGCTGGCGAGAACCCTGTGACACTGACACAATGTAGTCAGTGTACAGCTTGTATAACAGCCATTAATGCCTAAACTACTATCAACAAAAGTGAGTACACCCCTAAGTGAAAACTCCACCAAAACCCACAGACCAGAAAAGGAGCTTGTTAATCAGAGGCAGCACAGAGACCACAAGTAAGTAACCCTGAAGGAGTTGCAAAGTTCCACAACAAAAACTGAAGTATCTGTCCATGGGACCACGATAAGTTGTAGATTCCACAGATCTGGGTTTTATGGAAGGGTGGCCAGAAAATAGTTATTACTTGAGTTTGCCAAAAGGAATGTGGGCGACTCTCCAAATGTATGGAGGAAGGTGCTCTGGACAGATGAGACTAAAACAGAAATTTTCAGCCACCAAGGAAACTGCTATGTCTGGCGAAAACCCAACACATCCCATTAGACAAAGAACACCATCCCTACAGAGAAAGATGGTCTTGGCAGCATCATGGTGTGGGGATGTTTTTCAGCAGGGGTGACTTAGAAACTGGGCAGAGTTGAAAGAAAGATGGATGGTGCAAAATACAGGTATATTCTTGAGAAAAACCTCTGTCAGTCTGCCTGTGATTGGAGACTGGGACTGTGGTTTACCTTCCTGCAGGATGACCCAAAGCATACTGCTAAAGCACTTGAATGGTTTAAGGGGAAACATTTAAATGTGTTGGAATGGCCTAGTCAAAGTTTAGACCTCAATCTAATTCACAATCTGTGGCTATACTTGAAGATTGTTGTTCACAAGCGAATGCGAGTGCATTCATTAATTTCAACTTGTCTCAACTTTTCTTTATTTTCCATTATCATGCCACTGCTGTGTCCTTTTTCTATGTTTTTTGTCATCGCAAAGTCCTTATTTCATCATGTCTTGTTACTGAAATGTGCTATACAAATAAACTTTCCTTGGACTTATCCAAAGCGAGTTGCAGCTTTAATTGCAGGAAAAGGTGGCTCTACAAAGTACTGACTTTTGGTGGGGCGAAAAGTTATGCATGCCGAGGTTTTCTGCTATTTTGTCCTATTTGTTGTTTACCTCACAAAAAAAATATAAGACATCTTCAAAGTTGTAGGAATGTTCTGTAAATTAAATGGTGCAATGTCTCAAAAAATCATTTTAATTACAGGTCGTGAGGCAACAAAATAAGAGAAATGCTGTGGGGGGGGGTGAATACTTTTGCAAGACACTGTTTATAAAGAAAGCAAAACACTTTGTAGATAACTGATAAGTGTTTTATTATTTACTAAATTGTTTTTTTAATAAACTAAATTATGCTGCGTTTATATTGATTAATGTGTTGGATTTATTAAAGCAATCAAAAATTATATTGCTGTTATTAAAACAAAACATCAAATTTTATCTCCTTTAAGTGTTTGTGTCGGTTAAGTGCCCACCCACCACCGACTGGACTACATTCCCAGAGGACCCTTTCAAGCACAGTTTGTGAAGTTTGATATCCTAAGTTTTTCTCTAACACGTCTAAAACAGCAGCTTTAGCACTTTGTTTAGCATTTTATATCCAGTTTAAGAACGAAAGGTCCAGTTAACCTAAATTTAAAGTCCTCTAGAGACCAAACAGGTAGTTAAAAGACAATTTTAGGTCCGTCAGTCAAACATTTATTTATCATTAATACACTGTTGTTCTTTAGAAATTGAAAGAAACACAAAAGTATAAAAAATCTAAACTATTTCCATAAAAACAAAATCTAATTTTATACTTCTCAAGTATGCTTAGGACCCCTGCTTAACCACAGCAGAGTGTGAAGCTGCTGTCTCTGTGAACTGATTTGCAGTGTTATTGTAAACAGCCACCGGTGAACGGTTGGCAAGGTCATGGTGAAACACGACAACAGAAGGTCGCTCTCTCTCTCTGAGAAACACTTAGACCATTAGAATAATTACCTGTGATCACTGGGATGATAGAGTCAGGGGAGATAAGGACAACAATGCTATTAATCAACACTAAAGCACAAGTTGGCAATCAATACATGACCTCCCTTTATCTGCTCTGCTAACTGCTTGTAACTAATCTGGATATTAATGGTATTACAGGAAATGAAGGGCCTTACTTTGAGAAGTCCAGATAAGCAACGTGGCCGTGGTAGAAGCCAGGCTTCATCTCTCTCCATGTGGTGACATTCCGAACAAAGCGCACCTGCAGACGGAGATAATGGGAGTTTATTGTAAAGCAAAAAAAGAAGCAACAATAATATATTTTGTATGTGTTTTTTGTTACATATGCATTTAATTCTGGGATAACAGCAATTTGAATGTAAAAATAGCCCTTAGCATTCTGGATGGAAATGTAGTAAAAGAGAATGTGGGCTGTGTTGTAACCGCACACAATTGTTTCCCTGATCTCAGTTTAATCATGTTCACAGGGTGTGAGGCCATGGTGGGGCTATTGTGAGGGGGCAAACAGGATATTACTTTGGCACTCGCAGCCCGACGGAACAATAGTATGGCTGTGGGGCATTTACGCTGTGTGACCTGAGCTGCATGTGCTCAGTGCAGCAGGCAGCAAACAAATACACTGAGGAGATGAAAAGCAGATGAAAACAAGACACCTGGAGAAGTAAGTAATGTGTAGCGATACAGTCCATTTATTAACATGTGATGGGAATGGACCCAACAATATAAAATTGGGCCTGCTGAACATTGGGAAGATATTTTGTATTCCGTTTGGAAATCAAGGTCTCAGAGTCAGGAGGAGGAGTGGAGAGGAACAGATCCAAGTGGCTTGAAGTTCAGTGTGAAGTTTCCAAACCCAGTAATGACTTGGGGTGCCATGTTATCTACTAGTGTTGGCCCACTGCATCATCAGGAGTCCATAGTCAACACAGCCATCTAACCAGGGAATTTTAGAGCACTTCATGCTTCCTTCTGAACACAAAGTACCCATGCTCACTGACTCACCCAGTGGTCAGGAGCGGTGGGGCTGAAAACATGGTAGGGGCTATCGAAGAGCAGCTAGTGTGCAAAAAGAAAAACAGCTGAAAAGATGTATTTTGTGGAGAATGCCGAAAACGAGGCAGAAAGGGTCTCACCACCTGGATTGCCAAATTGTATGTACACACACACTATATATATATATATATATATATATATATATATATATATATACACACAGTACGGACCAAACGTTTGGACACACCTTCTCATTCAAAGAGTTTTCTTTATTTTCATGACTATGAATATTGTAGCTTCACACTGAAGGCATCAAAACTATGAATTAACACATGTGGAATTATATACTGAACAAAAAAGTGTGAAACAACTGAAAATATGTCTTATATTCTAGGTTCTTCAAAGTAGCCACCTTTTGCTTTGATTACTGCTCCGTACACTCTTGGTATTCTGTTGATGAGCTTCAAGAGGTAGTCACCTGAAATGGTTTTCACTTCACAGATGTGCCCTGTCAGGTTGAATAAGTGGGATTTCAAGCCTTATAAATGGGGTTGGGACCATCAGTTGTGTTGTGCAGGAGGTGGATACAGTACACAGATGATAGTCCTACTGAATAGACTGTTAGAATTTGTATTATGCCAAGACAAAAGCAGCTAAGTAAAGAAAAACGAGTGGCCATCATTACTTTAAGAAATGAAGGTCAGTCAGTCCGAACAATATATATATATATATATATATATGATTGAAACCTGTGATTTAAATGACTTTGAACATGGCATGGCTGTTGGTGCCAGAGGGGCATTGTGCTGAGGTTTAAGATGCCAAAGGAAATGTGAAATAAAAGGAAAATTATGTAATTATAGAGACCTCGAGCAGGTTTGATTCTTATAAATGTAGCATGTAGCTTGTCCTTATGAAACGAAGCACAATGTAGTTTGTCTGAACAGCGTTGCTGTATTGTGATGTCATCAGCAGGCACAGGGCCCCGAGCAGATCTACACTGGTAGGAATTATATGTCTTTATCTACATAGTAAATAAGAAAATGCTTTGCGGTCCAGACAAACACTCTCTGGGTCCAGATTTGGAACCGAGTCAGGGGTTTAGGGACCCCCTGATCTACACCTATGTTCAAATCTCCAGTTTGAGATCATTCTGATCAAATATTAACATGTTTCCTCAAAGACGCTCAATGACACCAGTCAAGTTTGTTTGTATCACAAGACACTAAATCAGACTGGCACTGTTGATCTAAATCAGCTTTAGGTTAGGTTGAGCATCCAACACTAATAAAGCATACTTATGTTGAACTGGCATTGCATTGATCCAGAAAAAGCATAAAATGAACTCAACCACACAGAGCAAATTGAATTTAAAAAAGGTACTTGGTTACATTTGGCTGCATTTTAACGCAGCTAATTTCAATCCAAATTTAAATCTAACACAGCCCGTTCTGGTGGAGATAGTTTACATGAGGTGTACTTGATTTCTTTTTTAATTAATCCTATTAATCCTAATAAATGCAGAAATGGAAACTAGGGGGTCAAGCAAAACAATGCATAAAAAGCATGCATCAGAAGACAAAGAAGAAAAACACAAAGGAACTGGTATCTTTCTGAAAACATACATCTAACATGGTATGGTGAAATGAAGCGAAGTCAGCAACTCTTCTGCCCTGTCTCTTGATTAAAACCTCAGTCTGATTTGAACACACTGGGGAAAAAAATCTCAACTCTGTCCACGTCGACAGACCTCACAAGTGAATAACTCTTTCATAGCAGTGGTCTGGTCAGGTTTCTCTGTCCCAGTCTCTTAGTCCCAGTCTCTCTGTCCCAGACTCTAGGGCTGACATGATCTGGACCTACAGCCTTATTCCTATTCAGTCTCTCCAGTTGTCTCTTCACCTGGAGAGACTGAATAGGAATAAGGCTGTAGGTCCAGATCATGTCAGCCCTAGAGTCCTGAAGGCCTGTGCAGAGCAGCTCTGTGGGATTCTGCAGCACCTCTTCAACCTTAGCCTGGCCCAGAAGAAGGTTCCGGTGTTGTGGAAGACCTCCTGTCTTGTTCCAGTACCAAAGAAAACTCACCCATCAGTCCTCAATGACTATAGACCTGTTGCCCTGACATCTCACATCATGAAGGTCCTAGAGAGACTCCTGTTGGCCCACCTGAGTAAACAAACAGTAAACTACCAGGACCCCCTTCAGTTTGCTTATTGCTGTGGAGTTGGAGTTGAAGATGCCATCATACATCTGCTTCAACAAACCCACTGTTATCTGGACAAAGCCAGTAGCACTGTGAGGATCATGTTCTTTGATTTCTCCAGAACATTTAATACAATCCAACCTGATTTGCTTTGTCAGAAACTCCAGAAGACTCAGGTGGAGGCCTCAACAATCTCCTGGATCAAAGACTACCTGACAAATACCTCGGTGTTCACCTGGACAACAGACTAGAGTGGAGATGCAACTGTGAAGCCATCTACAAGAAGGGACAGAGCAGACTGTACTTCTTGAGGAAGCTTAGGACCTTTGGTGTTTGCAGCAAGATGCCGCATATCTTCTATAAGTCTGTTGTGGAGAGTGTGATCTCTTCTGCCATCATCTGCTGGGGAAGCAGCATCAGAGCCAGGGACTTAAAATAGCTCAACAAGCTGATAAAGAAGGCTGGCTCTGTTCTGGAGACTCCTCTGGAACCTCTGGAGATCATTGTGGAAAGACAGATTCTTCATAAAATGAAGAACATTATGGAGAACCCTGAGCATCCTCTTCATGAGACTGTCCTACAACAACAGAGTATCTTCAGTCAGAGGCTTCTTCAGATCTGCTGTAAGACAGACCTCTACAGGAGATCCTTCCTGCCCACAGCCATCAGCATCTACAACGGCTCTTTGAGGAAACCTTCATAATGAGCTACAACAACATTTAATTTCCCTTTGGGATTAATAAAGTATTTTTGAATTGAATTGAATTATTGCACAAACTCTGTAATCACATGTTGCAGTTACGGATTTATGCACAGTTCTGGCAGAAAACTATTCATAATGCAAGTGTTCCAAATGATGTGTTAAGCCAGCCTCACTAAAGTCTAAAGCGAAAAGCTTGTCTTACACAGCAGGCTACTGGTGTATTTTGGCTTTGCTAGTTAGACAGCACAGCATGCATCTTTGAACAAAATGTGTATCCAAGAGCACCACCAACAGTCACTTTATGTCTTTACAGGTTATAGATTTTCTCAACAACAAATTATTTGCCTGTTCTAGGAGTAAAACTTCCAGTTAGGACAGCAATGATTTAAAGAAACAAGTCATTTATCTGCATCTTGTTGTCGTTAACCTGTCTGTAAACTGATCAAGATAGATTTTTTGGGTTCCTAATTTATTCCAGAGACAAAAGGATCACCCTGTAAATGGAGTCACAAATTGAAAACTCTCGTACATCACGTCACGTTTTTTCTTTGCCAAGTAATAAACTGCTTTGATCTAATCCTGAGGTTTCAAACTAAATAAAGCTCAAGCATTCTTGTCAAAGTGTGTTTTATATCCACAGGCACACCTCTGGGCTATTTTTAATCCACATTCAGTTATAGCCATCAAAGCGTCCACAGGCCTGTCACAGGCTTTGCATTCATGGTGCCAATAAAACACTCTTTGCTGTGTTCATTAATATATGATAAGTATCACCATGGAAACACGCACGTTTTTCTGTTTAACGGAACATTTCGATGAAAATCAAATCATTTTATTGTAATTCTGCAATCTAGCATCAATTTAGAAAAAAAAAGAAACACTTTCTAATGGAGGCTGAAAGTGTCTCCATCAGATTGACAGTAGGTGATGCTTTTAATGACCTGACATAGGGAGTTCTTCAAGACGCATCGGCCTTCAGGTGATCGTCCACTGTTCACCAAAGCCTCATTAAGCAAACTTTCTCTAGTTTAGTGTTAAACTCTTACCTGGTCCTGTATAGACATGACGGGGTTGTTTTTGGTTGTGTTGATGTGCAGGACATGGAAGCGGTTTGTCCCGCAGAGGTCATAGGCAATGTTAGTGAAGGATGTGCTGGCAGTTTTGGGCACTCTGTTGTAGATGATAATCATGTTGTCGTTTTCAACCAGAGGTGACGGATCCCGTCCCCCGACATCTTCGTTGTGGCGCAGCTCAACTTCTGCCACCTCGTGTCTGGCAATGGTCCGTTCTGTGTTGGACAGAAGCAAGATATCAAACACTGCCCAAATACTGAAGAACATTTCTGGTAAATTAGAACCCATGTAGCTGCAGGTTTACCTTATAGGACTTTAATAAAGAAGAAGTTACTGATACGTCTGCCTAAATAAGTGATCTACAGTGTTTTTCAATTTGGTATGTTCGTCAATGCCATTTATTAGAGAGCTGATAGACCCTAAATATGAAGTTTAGTGGGTATATTTCTGTATATTTGCAAACTAATATTTTATCATTTATAGATTTATCTGCTATCGCCTGAATGACTTAAACTGTGATAAAAACGGTTGACGTTTCTGTCATCTAATAAATATAAAATGGCCAACAAGACAAAAGAGATTAGCAGTGACATGTTACTTGGCACTTTTTATCCATTTGATAATTCTTGTTGTTTTAAGTGATAAAAGGTAACTTGGAATTTGATATTGTTGAATTACTTCTAACATTTTTGTAATTTCATAAAGAAGGTTGTGTGCATTTTGTTTACAGTGCAAATCCTGGTAGTACTTTTCAAAGCCAAAAACAAAAAGCTCAAATACAGTTGTTTTTAACTAACATAATGAAACTGTGTCTTTGTATGGTAAACTCTCATTTCATTCTATCCACCGTTAAGCATTTCACTTTTGTGTTCACAAATGATTTTCTGTAAAGACGTAACAGGTCATAAATACGCATTTCTCAATAACTTTATATTTTAGAGAGGTATATTTACTACTACTAATATTCACTTTAATTTAAAATGTAGTAAAATGTACTCATCTGAAACCAAAATGACAACGAATGAAAAATTCTGATCAAATTTTAATTAGAATTTCCTCAAAACTTCCAAACTTCGTTAAAAAATGTTACCTGGCACAAAGATCACAATATATCTTAAAATATATTTGGAATACTCCATCAGACTGTCTATAGATAAAAACTGAACAAACTTTGTTTCTCAGACATTCCATTTATCAGACCGTTATTTGAACTTAGTGGGAATATCTCAAAATCAATAGGTCTTCATTTCTCCCATGAGGACAAAAACCCATTTAGAACAACCCAGATTATCCTGCAAAGCGAAATAACTTAACTTTTCAACATTGAACAGTAAAGAAATAAAAGGACATGTTTGATGGAAAAGATTTTGTACGTTTTTTTGTTTTAGAAGACTCATAGTTTTGATGAAAATCTTTAAAACTCACCCACTAAAATCTATTACCTAGTCCAAATTTAAGATTAAACAAATTGACATAGAACCTTTTCTAGCAATAACTAGCTTTCTTAAACTTCAACCCACAAAGTTACAATAAAAAACACAGAAAACGTTCAGAAGTAGATTCAGCAATCTTTCTCTCCATCAGTAAATGGACGTTGATTTATCAACTAGTACAGAGTTTCCCTTTTAAAGTAAAATTTGCACAATCGCTCTTAGAATGACAGTAAGTGAGGTTGGCATTTTCTAACACGTCCAAACTGCATGGGAGACGCACCTAATGACTGCATGCTCTCTGACCCCGTCTGCCTGTCTATGGCTTTTGACTAAATGTATGTGAAGACCTATTAACATCCCTAGAGTTCATTCACTTTTCCTTCTTTGTGACATCACTGAAGTAGATTTGGAAACTAACAGATGTCAAATCCTTCTTGCAGTTCAAAGGATTGCAAAAAAATAAAAAATACCCAAGAACTGTAAGAATAAAAAGAGTTTAAATATATTTTATATTGATCACCACTGTGCCCTCTTATCTGGACTACTGATGCTCCTGGCTGGTGTGGGTTTGGGGCTGGCTCCCCAATTGGCATGGAGCCTGCTCGAGACGGGTCTCTAGGTCCTGAGCTGCAGACGGTGGGCTTACTTTGCTTGACTGTCCTGAGTTCTGGACCCCTCCCTCCTGCTGCTCCTGTGCTTCACTAACGACCTGCTTCTCTGCAGGGTGTATGGCTGCCCTGGGGCAATTCCTTGTACCAGTCTGCCCGAGGTCACGTCCTTTGCTGCTCTTGGGCGCTGTGTTGCATACCTTCTACTGTTCTTGCTACCTCCGGGTGGCAAACTCGCTAACATTTACCCACTGAAAGCAAAAGCTCACCCACCCACCCACACATGCACCGACACAAACAATCCAAATTGTTGAAGCTCATACTAACCCAGTTTCCTAATACATCAATGTGATGCTGGATCCAGTCTTGATATAAAATAATTAATCATGAATCAATTATAACTATCTTGAGATATCCTTTATGTGCCCTGGCACATGTAGGCAACCAGCCTCTCTGTGGTATGATTGAAATGCCTTGACAGGACACAGGAAAAGACAAAAAAAAAAGAATATCATCCACCATCAGGAGGTCACCAATAGTTACTTTAGGTTGATAAGAGCAAGTAATCGTTTATATGTGATAAGTGACCAAGATGGAGATTAGAAAATATATTGCATTCTTTTCACCGGAAAATAAATAAAATAAAACTAAATGTAAATGTAAAGAGAAATGCACAGACACTCTATAGTAACACTGGCATTATATGGCAACACCTGTGTCTGTGGGCCAAACAAAGACATTAAGGAATGAAACACCTTTTGTTAAGTTTTGACATAAAGCAAACTATATAAAAAAGTCAGATGTTCTGGGAAAACATCTTGAAGCCACGACACATTCACATTGGTACCTCAGGATACAAAATGTAAAGGAGGCAAATATGGACAAATGACACCAGCCATATAATTTACCAACAACAAAGCAGAAAATGACTAAAATATATCAAAGTATTAAATCTCTATCTCTGAGTTTTTTATAAGTAAACAGCTGGAATAAGTGAGGACGACACATGGTACGTGTCATCTCAAGCTGTCAGAGGAAAGCTCAGATCTGTGAACACGGGGATCTTTCCTCCCACATGAATGTGACATTAGGTCAGAGCAGCGTGGTCGCAAACCTTAATTAAATAAAAACACAGCTCCTAAAAACAGAACAACTTTCAAACACTTAATTTTGGTTTTGATGAGAATGTTGACAGGAGGCATAATTAAAAGTGTTTTCTGTATTTTTTCTCCACAGCAGTGTTAATTAAAGCTCTTCACAGGAATGAACTTGTATCCATCAAAGAGGCTGTAATGTATTTTCTCTCAGCTATTCAGAGTTTGCAGTCGAGTTTCACCTCTATGATGGAACAGTTGTTTCTATTGATCACGAATAAACAGACAAACATCTGTTTACGAGTTAGATATCCAAGTGTACTGATGTTTCTAAACGCAGTGGCTTGCACTATCAATATTTTTTGTCACATTAATATTTCATTGAGATTTTCTACAATAAACCACCTTAAAACAAGGTCAGTTTGTGTGCATGTATTTGTATTTGGGTCTGAACCACTGCTTTGTAGAATCACCTTTACCTGTGTTACACCTTTAGTTTTAGGGGTTGTATCTAGCAGCGTTGCACATCTAGAGATTTAACAATCTTGCTAAAGATTTTCAACTGGACTTATGTCTGGACTTGGACTTTCTAATACAAATACAGCATAAAAAAATTATGCTACAATGTCATACAAAAGTTCAATGTTTTTGTAAGTTGTTTGAGAAAATGAACCTCATTGATTCATCACAGAGTGAAGCATTTCAAGACTATTTTTCATATAATTTTGATTATTATGGCTTAAAGATGATAAAAATTCCAAATGCTCTGTCTCTGAAAATTAGAATATTGTAATCAAGTTAAATACTGTATTCATAGAAAGTTGAGAGGAAGGACAAAGTGTGGTAGAAAAAAAAGTGGGGGGGGGGTTCCCCACCGCCAAAAGGACTGCCCGCAGAAAATCAGGACATGTAGTACTCACTTTCCCAGTAGTGGTTCCATGAGATCATCCATACATATTGTGGTTAAATACAATTATTATGTACTGTTTATTCCTTTCTAACCCATCTGTGCTTTAAACCTCTCCACAACGTTCTCCCTGACCTGTCTGTGTTCCATGGTCTTTATGATGCTGTTAGTTTTCTAATGCCCTCAAACAGTTTCACAGAACAGCTGCATTTCTACTGAGAATAATTACACATGAGTGAACTGGATTTTATTTTGGAGCATTTGAGCACAACACACACCAGTTTTCAGACTTTCCTAAAAAAACAAAAAGAAAAGAAACTTGCTGACTTCACAGCTAAGACTGACTTTAGAATGGTCTATCACATCAATTCCCAAACATTGCAAATAAAACCCCAAAAAAAGTCTACGTTTGTGGGATGTAAATACATTTGGAAGTCCTTGTATATGTGTGGTCAGTCAGATGACCTGTCATTGGCTGAGATATCCGACTCATGTTCACATCAACAAAATGATACACAGCTGACCTCACACTTTCTGCAACTAAGCTTTTAAAATTCCAAATGCAAACAGAATCCCAGGAGAAAATAAAATCGTTGACACACTGCAGACTGAGGAGTTTTACACAAATAGTGGGAAATCTATTGTAAAAATATGTAGGGGCTGAACAGACATTTTAAGTTTGTCTTTACCTTTAAATTACATCTTTAACGATTTGCTGGGCTTCAAGAGATGATTCATTGTGGTCCAACAAAAGCACCTTTTCAATAAGTACTGTACTAAGACAAATTTAGCCATCAATCTGCAGGTTGGTTCTAGACATTCATGAAGCACACAATTAGGGTTTGTTTTTCAAATATTAAAGCAAATATAATTTAAATTATTCCAACAATAATTCCGAGAATTTTTAAACTTTGACACTATATTTGTAGGTATTTTTTTACATTTCTATGTTAAAATTTCCATATTTTTCTCTGACTCAAATGACAAAAAGTCACTTTGACACTCTGAATTAGAGCTGCACAATATATCAAATTCCAACTGTCCTCATAATATCAATGCATTCAAAATCAGAATCACACATGTATACATGGATGGGCTAGAAGGTGTTGGGGCTCATGCATTAAAATTCTGCTTTCCAAAAAAAGTAACTAAACCCTTCATGTCCACAACTGACATGTCTTAGCAACCAAGAACCGGGCCCTTATTTATCCAACTTCTCAAAATGGAATTTTAGTCTTAAGTGTTGAGAATTTCAGAAACTTACTCTTATTTTCAAACTTAAGTGTAAATGCAGGTTATACATAATCTTAAGGCTAAGAATTCCTCTCACTCTCCCAGCTATTTAAGACAGCTCCAAAGGTCTCTCAACTGGTTAAGAGTTGCCCCTAAGGGCCTGTGGTGTTACCTCCAGGAAGGATTAAAGGATCTGAAAATGTTAATTATCGCCATAGAGTTTACATGAAAATACATAGATGAAAAAAGAAAACTTGGAGTTGAGAAACATTTTCTCTCTTCATTAACGCAGGATCCTGTGTCCCCAAACTGTTCTCAGTTGCTTACCGGGGTCCCCCGCCTGAGTGGGACCATCAGTTATAATGAACAGAGTAGCCAAAATAAGGTGGGAAAATATAGGTAAAGGCATGCAATACAGAAGAAATAAAGGAAAGAAATCAGTATACACACCGGTGCACGTAATATTTCTGTGTGAATTTTGGAAAGAATATTACACCAGTTTTTTTCAGTCAGATCAATCAGAGCGAATGCATCCAATGCGAGATGCAGTCACAATAAGATGTCCTCCCATACTTTCTTCTTCTCCACACTAGTTAAGGTGGGATTGAACTTTCCTTTTATAATCTTTTCTTTCTTTAACTAACACGACGAGTGTTTCCTCCTCTTTCCAGTCAGGTTCCCTCTTAGAATCCAAGGCTGCAGTGTACTCGTACTTGTCGTCTTCCGCTTTATCCGGGACCGGGTCGCGGGGGCAACAGACTCAGCAGAGACGCCCAGACGTCCCTCTCCCCAGACACCTCCTCCAGGGGAGCCCAAGGTGTTCCCAGGCCAGCCGAGAGACATAGTCCCTCCAGCGTGTCCTGTGTTGTCCCCTGGGCCTCCTCCCGGTGAGACGTGCCTGGAACACCTCCCAAGGAAGGCGTCCAGGAGGCATCCGGTATAGATTCTGGAGCCACCTCAACTGGCTACTCTCGATGTGGAGGAGCAGCGGCTCTACTTCGAGCTCCTCCCAGATGGCTGAGCTCCTCACCCTATCTCTAAGGGAGTGCCCGGCCACCCTACGGAGGAAGCTCATTTCCGCCGCTTGTATCCGGGATCTCGTTCTTTCGGTCATGACCCAAAGTTCATGGCCATAGGTGAGAGTAGGAACGTAGACCGACCGGTAAATCGAGAGCTTTGCTTTTCGAAAAGGCTGCAGTGTTCATCGTCAAATTTAGTATTTATATAAAAACTCAGTAAACCACCACCTGCTTCAAATTTCTAACTAAGAAACTGTCAGAACAAACAGGAAACTGCTTGTCTTTAATTTACTACATGACGTTATTGTGCTGAATGAGAACTTATCTTAAGATTTTAACATTTTTATCTTGAATTTCGTTGAGAATTTTCTTGAGCAGGAAAACCATTTCAGTGACTGGTGCTTACCTTGGGTGACCCAGGATCAGCTTTGTGGCACAGCAACGTGTCGTAAATTAGATCTGAGACTGATGCTTAAGATTTGGTCCAACAATTTGCCTGAAGTAAGAGTCTGATGCTTGATAACTAACTTTTACACTCAGCTTTAAGCCAAGGACTTTTTTACAATGAAGGCCATTCTTAACAACATTCTTAGGAGCAATTCTGAGAAGTTTGATAAATATAGGCCCAGAAAGCTCAAGGAGAGTGGTGCAGGCATAAGAAAGTGAGAATGCAGAGAATGTGGTCATCTTAGTCATTGTCATCAATGCAATAAGCAATGTTCAAAATGTTATGGTGGATAGTATCATGTTGCCTTACATTTAGAAAAACAGAACCTGGTTGGGTATTTATTTTGATTCACAGCTAATAAAAACACAAAGTTCAAGATGCGTTTGCATTTAGATGAGGGGTAATGGGCTATTTTACTTGTTTACTTTTTCTTTTTTCTATTTTTGGCATCTGGCATCTAAAACCTACACTTTTCAAATGTGGACTGAATCATCCTACACAAACACAGATCCCTTAAAGCACAGTTTAAGGCCTTTAAGCTTTGTTTTCTTTAAGATGTTGTTTACCACCAAGAAATACGTCCCTAAATATAAATCAGTGTAAAAACTCGTATTTCTTGTCGGAAATGTAGATGTTAATAATCTTGATAACGAGATAAGAAATAAAGTCTGAATGCAAACATATTTGAATCCAAAATATCACTTTGATGTTGCAAACCCACAGATCCAGAGCAACAAACCCTAATCTCTTACCCAGTTTGCCTCTTGACTCGTCCAGTCTCTGGATCTGGTTCTCTATAAGGAGCATGGCCACTCCAAACGCCAGAACGGCCAACAGCTGGATCTTGAGTGGCATCGTGCTCCTCAGCAGCCCCATCAAAAAAAAACTACCGAACCATTCCGCGGACACAGTGAGCTGCTCAGGTGCTCATTGAAGCGCTGCCAATACCAGTAAGGTGGCTCTGCTGCTGGCAGCTTACCACGGCTGAGGCCGCTTTTATTTTCTTGGCTTTTGCCACCAAAAATAAATACTAATAAGTTAGCTCCCGAGTCCTGTTAACTAACACAGCAGTCAGAGTAACTCATCGTCAGCAAAACAAACCAACACGGGCTACCTCCGAGCTAACAATAACCAGCACCACGGAACTCGTTCCAGCCTTTATATAAAAAAAAGACGAGACGTTTTTATTCTACTTTACGTCTCGTTATGCGGACAAACATCCGCCCTGATACCTCCAACATGGTTTTTCGTAATACAAATAAAGTCAGTTTATATTAAACCCAAACTACTGTCTCAGCGACATGGTAGCATGCTTCTTCTTCTTCTGGTGTTTAATGGCGGTTGGCAATAATCTGTAGGTGTGCATTACCGCCACCACTGGTATGGAGTGTGGTTCATCATGGATCAATATCTTATATACTCAAATTCTATTAAATAATTTTGTTCTTTTTAGGAATCTTAAAATAATTTGTATATGTTTGCTCCCTATGTTCTTTTGTAATGAGTCTATTATACTAAACTTTTCTTTAATCCTTTCAAATTCTCTCTTCATAACTCTTCTTTCCAGCTCATATTTCTGACACTATAAAAACACGTTCAATTGTTTCATCCTTCCCACAGAGGTCACATTGTCCTGCATTATGTTTATGTATTTTAAAAAGTGTATAATTAAGTCCTGTGTGTCCTAATCTTAGTATTGTTATTACCCTTTCCTCCTTTGTGCTCCTTCTTCCAGTTCTTTTTTCACCGACTGTCTTTTTGATCCTATAAAACCATCTTCCTTTTCTTTCTCCATCCCACCTTTTCTGCCATTCTTCCTTCAAGTTTTGTTTGATGATGCTCTTTGCTTCTGATTTACTTAAATGTACTGTACAATTTATATGATTTTGTGTTGCCTTCTTAGCCATCTCATCTGCCATCTCATTTCCTTTAAACCCAATATGTGCTGGAACCCATAAAAATACTATTGATAAACCCATCATTTGTAGTCTGAATAAAGTATGCAGTATTTCTAGTAAAATGACTGGCCTACTGTCTGAATGGTTATGTTTTAAACTCAATAATACTGAGCTTGTATCTGAACAAATTCATGTTTTTAAAAGGTTTTATGTCTTCCACCCACTGTACTGCTAATAGTATTGCTAACATTTCTCCTGTGTATACTGATAAACCATTTGTGATTCATTTTCCTACTCTTATTTGAAATTCCGGTACTATGAATGCTATTCCTATTTTATCATTTGTTTTCGATGCATCTGTATAAATCTGAAGGTATTGATAATAATTGTTAACATATTTCTGTACTGTATTCAACTCTAATATACATGTTCTTTTCTTTTTTTCCATTAATGACATATCTACCTGTGCTTCTGATAAGATCCATGGTGCTACAACAGCTAGTGGCATTATCGAACTTATTACTGTGTTTTGTATATGAAACTCTTCTGTTATTTTTGTAATGATCCAACCAAAACTTCTTGTCTCTTTTTAAATTTTTTCCCAGCATGGCTTCAAGATGTCTCGTGTTGGATGACCCGGGTTATTGCCTTGTAAGTTTATCTAGTAATTTATTGTTAATTGTGTTCACCTCAAATCTAACGGCATTTCTCCCATTTCTACTTCAAGTGCTGTTGTTGGGGTTGTTTTGAAAGCTCCTGTACAAAGTCTTAATGCTTGATGTTGTATAATATCAAATTTTTCCAAGTGCGTCTTTGCTGCTGAACCATATATAATACTTCCATAATCTATATTTGATCTGATCAATCCTGTGTAAATTTGTTTTAACGCTTCCCTCTCTGCTCCCCAGTCACTGCCAGCCAAACATCTCGTAATATTTAATACTTTCTTACATTTATCTATTATTTTCTGAATATGTATATTCCATAGGATTTTCTCATCAAACCATATTCCTAAAAACTTTATACATTTAACTTGTTCTAATTCTTGATTATATAATTTTAATTTTATTTCCTCTCTTGTTTTGTCCGTGTAAATACCATAACTTTTGTTTTCTCGACTGAGAACTTGAATCCCCATTGAAAAGCCCACTCTTCTATCCTTCTTATCTCCGCCTGTATTTTCTTTCCAGTTATCTTTCCATTTTTCCCCCTTTTCCATATGGCTCCGTCATCTGCAAAAAGTGAACATCCTATTTCTTTTCCAATTTCTGTAAATACGTCGTTTATCATTATAGTGAACAATATTGGACTTATACCTTGAGGTGTTCCAGTGTCTATGACATATTTTGTTGACATTTCTTGATCTATTTTAACTTGAAGAGTTCTATTTGTTAAAAATGTTTGAATCCAGTTAAACATTTTCCCAGTAATTTTCATTTCATTTAATCAGTAATCCTTCAACCCACATCATGTCATAAGCTTTGTCTATGTCAAAAAATACAGCAACTACACTTTCTTTATTAACTTGTGCTCTTCTGATTTCATGTTCTAAACACAACGTTGGATCATTAATATTTCGCCCTTTTCTAAAACCGCTTTGCACTTTAGTAATGTACCCATTGCTTTTCAAATAATATGTTAATCTATTATTAATCATTTTTTTCCATTATTTTGCATATATTTGATGTTAAAGCAATAGGTCTATAATTTTCTGGTTTTGTGTCATCTTTTCCTGGTTTAGCTATTGGTACAATGATTGATTCCTTCCAGCTCTGAGGCAGCTCCCCCTCCTCCCAGACTTTATTATAAAGCTCTAATATGACGTCTTTGGATGTTTCACTGAGATGTTGTATCCTTGTGTAACAAATCTGATCTTTACCAGGTGCCATACTCTTAATTTTTCTAAGCACAGAGTTCAGTTCTGCTTTTGTAAATGGTTCATTTATTAAATTATTAGTTTCTTCTGTAGTAAATATTTGTATTTCAGTTTTGTGGCTTTCCTCCCTTTCCTTCCCTCATCACTAATGTTACTTGAACTATGAATTTTATCAAATGTTTTAGCTAGTATTTCAGCTTTTTCTTCATCTTTTATTATAGTTGTGTTTTCTACTTTTAATATTTGATATCCCTATTCTTTCTTAATGCCAATCATTCTTTTAATTGTTTTCCATATTTTATCAATTTTTGTTTCTCTCCCTATCGTACTACAAAAATGTCTCCAATATTCTCTTTTTGCAGTCCTAATCATTTTCCTTACCATTGCTTGTTTTCTTTTATATTCAATGAGGTTCTGAAATATGGGATTTCTTTTAAGCGCTTTAAATACTTTATTTCTTAATTGAATTACTTCTCTACATTCAGTTGTCCACCATGGTACCATTCTCTTATCACACCGTCTTTCTCCTTTCTTTATTGAATTTTCTGCAGGTTCTATAATTATCTTACAAACACATTCATTTATATTATTTACATCCATTTTCATATATATTTTTCCTAGATTCTTTTCTCTGAGATATTGAAATTTAATCCTGTTCTGATCTTAGTGGGATAATGATCACTACCTGTTGTTGTATTTTTTATCAACATCCCACTCACATATACCAGCTAACGAATTTGATACCAAAGTTAAATCAATTGCTGACTCTGTTCCTGTTCTTACATTAATTATTGTACCCCTGCATTAAGACATACAACATTTTTTGTTTAGCTTGCTTCTTCTGTTACATCTCTATTTATCAACAAAGTAGTATTAAGGTTCTATGTCGCCACCTGCAGGTCAGCAATATGTTCTTCTAAGCAAGACTACAGGTCCTTCTCAAACTATTAACATATTGTGATAAAGTTCATTATTTTCCATAATGTCATGATGAAAATTTAACATTCATATATTTTAGATTCATTGCACACTAACTGAAATATTTCAGGTCTTTTATTGTCTTAATACGGATGATTTTGGCATACAGCTCATGAAAACCCAAAATTCCAATCTCACAAAATTAACATATTTCATCCGACCAAAAAAAGAAAAGTGTTTTTAATACAAAAAACGTCAACCTTCAAATAATCATGTACAGTTATGCACTCAATACTTGGTCGGGAATCCTTTGGCAGAAATGACTGCTTCAATCTCCTGATAGCTAGCTGCATTGACCCTGCCCTTGATAAAACACAGTGGACCCCAGACCATCACTGACTGTGGGTACTTGACACTGGACTTCTGGCATTTTGGCATTTCCTTCTCCCCAGTCTTCCTCCAGACTCTGGCACCTTGATTTCCGAATGACATGCAGAATTTGCTTTCATCCGAAAAAAGTACTTTGGACCACTGAGCAACAGTTCAGTGCTGCTTCTCTGTAGCCCAGGTCAGGCGCTTCTGCCGCTGTTTCTGGTTCAAAAGTGGCTTGACCTGGGGAATGCGGAATTTCTACTCCAGACTCAGTCCACTGCTTCCGCAGGTCCCCCAAGGTCTGGAATCGGCCCTTCTCCACAATCTTCCTCAGGGTCCGGTCACCTCTTCTCGTTGTGCAGCGTTTTCTGCCACACTTTTTCCTTCCCACAGACTTCCCACTGAGGTGCCTTGATACAGCACTTTGGGAACAGCCTATTCGTTCAGAAATTTCTTTCTGTGTCTTACAATCTTGCTTGAGGGTGTCAATAGTGGCCTTCTGGACAGCAGTCAGGTCGGCAGTCTTACCCATGATTAGGGTTTTGAGTGATGAACCAGGCTGGGAGTTTTAAAGGCCTCAGGAATCTTTTGCAGGTGTTTAGAGTTAACTCGTTGATTCAGATGATTAGGTTCATAGCTCGTTTAGAGACCCTTTTAATGATATGCTAATTTTGTGAGATAGGAATTTTGGGTTTTCATGAGCTGTATGCCAAAATCATCCGTATTAAGACAATAAAAGACCTGAAATATTTCAGTTAGTGTGCAATGAATCTAAAATATATGAATGTTAAATTTTCATCATGACATTATGGAAAATAATGAACTTTATCACAATATGCTAATAGTTTGAGAAGGACCTGTATAAACTGTTGATTGATACAGTTTCACATTTATGTTAAACAGAATTAAAACACTGCTTTCAGCTGGTGCCAGTCACTGCCAAGACAATTATTTAAAAAAAGAAAATATACCCTACTTACAGAAAGTAAGGGATATTTGGCATTCGAGTGAAACTTATGGAAAACGTAAAAAGTTCACACTACAGTGATATTACATCATGAAAGGAGGGCATTTAAGTAGAAGCATGCTGTGGCGATATCCTCATCTCAAACTATTTATTGCAACATAAGCTAACAACAATGGTGGGTATAACACAATAAAAATGTCAATGTCTCAATAACGTGTCATGCACTTGAGCATCGATTACAGGTTGACAACAGCGTCTCATGCTGTTCACAAGTCCACTTATCATTTGCAGAGGCATGGCATCCCACTATTCTGGAAGGGCACCCCTCAGCTCATTGAGGTTCTGGGGTACAGTTAAGAACCTCTAGACAAAAACTCCACTATGCCATAGATTTTCTATGGTATTCAGGTCTGGATAAAGTGCAGGTCGCTACATTCAACGTACTCCAGTGCCCAGTAGCTATTCCCTAATGATGCAACCTCGAGGAGATATAGCATTGTCGTCCATGAAGATTAAATTAGGCCTGTGTTGTTCTTGCAGGGACACAATGGCAGGATTGATGATGTTATTCAGGTAGTATGGACTTGTCACTGTACCATTCACAAAGTGTAGGACAGTTCTGTGATGACTAAACACACCAGCCCACATTGTAACACCACCACTAAAAGCTTGCCTGGTGACAACAGTGCCTGATGCATAGCTCTCTCCTTAACATCTCCAACTTGAATCAACTTCCATCAGAGAACAGCACTGAGGCCCACTGGTCCCTCGTCCAGCTTAAATAACCCTGGCCCATGTAAGACGATGATGCCTGTGCCTGGTGGTGTGGTAAGGTACCTATGCAGGCCATCTAGCATGCAGATCACACCGATGTAAACAATTTTAAATGGTCTGACCTGACACTTGGGTGCTTCTTACCACCCTCAAATGTGCCTGGAGTTTTGTAGCATTCATCATCCAGTTGTGCAGGGCACTGTTCACAATGAAGTGGTCATCAGTGTGGGATGTTCCCAATAGACGCCCACTTCTTTGCCTTTCTGTGACTTTTTCAGTCTCTCTCTATCTCTGTTGCAACCAGCTGACACTCTGTGAGGCTCTAACCTCAGTGGCCACTTCCATCTGAGAACATCTGTTTGAAGCTTTGCAATGGCGAGGTACAGTTGATCAATTATTAGGTGTCGTCTTGGTCTCATGATGTCATAATGTGAACAGCATGATGAGATGGAATGTTTAAATATCAATTCTGATTGATCAAGGAAAGTTATTGGTCGATTCATGGATCAAACACCCTTTGTGAATTTTGCCATTAAGCTCCTTGTTAGAGAACAGCAAGTTGTGCAAAAAGTACTGAAACATTGAACAGTTGGATATGTACATTCACAAGTTTAGAGAAGGTCACATTGGGTTCGCCTGTAAAGGCTTTAGTGATTTCAAGTTCATCCTGAAATCTTACCCGAAAGACCTAACTTACCTACATCCCTGACCTTTTATGTATATATGTTTTTCATAGAAGAAATCAGAATTCTTTTAAATTTTGAATAGAACAGAACAACCCACAGAAGTAAACAGCACAAAAAACAAAGTTGTTGAAAAAATACTAAAAAATAAAACAAAACAACATACTATAGACAAGGCATTTTATCTGTATAGCACCATACGTACGGTCATACGGTCATTCAAAGTGGTTTACAAAAAAAACAAAGTAACAGATAAGGTACAAGCACAATATACAGGGTTGGACAATGAAACTGAAACACCTGGTTTTAGACCACAATAATTTATTAGTATGGTGTAGGGCCTTCTCTAGCGGCCAATACAGCGTCAATTCGTCTTGGGAATGACATATACAAGTCCTGCACAGTGGTCAGAGGGATTTTAAGCCATTCTTCTTGCAGGATAGTGGCCAGGTCACTACATGATACTGGTGGAGGAAAACGTTTCCTGACTCGCTCCTCCAAAACACCCCAAAGTGGTTCAATAATATTTAGATCTGGTGACTGTGCAGGCCATGGGAGATGTTCAACTTCACTTTCATGTTCATCAAACCAATCTTTCACCAGTCTTGCTGTGTGTATTGGTGCATTGTCATCCTGATACACGGTACCGCCTTCAGGATACAATGTTTGAACCATTGGATGCACATGGTCCTCAAGAATGGTTCGGTAGTCCTTGGCAGTGACACGCCCATCTAGGACAAGTATTGGGCCAAGGGAATGCCATGATATGGCAGCCCAAACCATCACTGATCCACCCCCCATGCTTCACTCTGGGCATGCAACAGTCTGGGTGGTACGCTTCTTTGGGGCTTCTCCACACCATAACTCTCCCAGATGTGGGGAAAACAGTAAAGGTGGACTCATCAGAGAACAATACATGTTTCACATTGTCTAAAGCCCAAGATTTGCGCTCCTTGCACCATTGAAACCAATGTTTGGCATTGGCATGAAGTGACCAAAGGTTTGGCTATAGCAGCCCGGCCGTGTATATTGACCCTGTGGAGCTCCCGACGGACAGTTCTGGTGGAAACAGGAGAGTTGAGGTGCACATTTAATTCTGCCGTGATTTGGGCAGTCGTGGTTTTATGTTTTTTGGATACAATCCGGGTTAGCACCCGAACATCCCTTTCAGACATCTTCCTCTTGCGTCCACAGTTAATCCTGTTGGATGTGGTTCGTCCTTCTTGGTGGTATGCTGACATTACCCTGGATACCGTGGCTCTTGATACATCACAAAGACTTGCTGTCTTGGTCACAGATGCGCCAGCAAGACGTGCACCAACAATTTGTCCTCTTTTGAACTCTGGTATGTCACCCATAATGTTGTGTGCATTTCAATATTTTGAGTAAAACTGTGCTCTTACCCTGCTAATTGAACCTTCACACTCTGCTCTTACTGGTGCAATGTGCAATCAATGAAGACTAGCTACCAGGCTGGTCCAATTTAGCCATGAAACCTCCCACACTAAAATGACAGGTGTTTCAGTTTCATTGTCCAACCCCTGTATATTTAAAGGACAATATAAAAATACCACACAAAACACTAAAAATAAAAATGTTAACTGGTCTTAAAAGCTGGTGAATGCTAACAGATACAAGGGCACCAACCCCTGTATATCACAATGATATACAGTGCAGGGAAAATGAATTTTCTCCCTTGAAGATATTTTCTGCTTTTGCTTTTTTATCACACTTACATTTTTCAGCTCATGAAATATATTTTAATGCCAAATAAACATAATCTTACATAACTCACTTAATTATGAATTTACTGTGATTAAAACAATTAGTTAAATTCCACTTGCTTGACCTATTTTGCAATACTGTCTGACCTGTAGAATCAAGAAACCACTTACAAAGAACCTGTCTGACAACATGAAGTAGGCTAAAAAAATTTCAAAAAGTATAGCATCATGCTTGTATCTAAAAAACCTCAAAGGAGATTTGACATCCATCTGTCTGGAAGGGATTATTATGTACTCAAGTTATCTTTGTCAAAGAATACATTTTGTTTGATGATCTGCAACGTGTGCAAAGTGCACAACATTGTTCACAGGATACTGGACAAATATAAAGGCTGGGACCAATTTAGTTTTTAATATATATGTTTCCCTTAGGCCAGATAATTAAGCAATTTAGTAATGTTTGTTATCATCTTTTTCCAGATGATATTCAACTGTACTGCTCCTTTAAGCCTTCTGGGGTACACAAACTATCATATTTAATTAACTAAATAACAAACATTAACCAGTGGTTAAATAACAACTACTTAAAACTGAATCTAAAGAAAACCGAAAGTTTGATTATTGCACCAGAAAGTGCCATGTCTGACATTAAACAGCAACTGGTTGATTTAGGACTCTCACAAAAGTGTAGCTTCAGAAACGTAGGTGTTATTTATATTATAATTTTTTCTCTGGAGCATCATTTAAAACAAATAGTAAAAATCTGCTTGTCTCATTTGAGGAGCATTGCAAAACTCAGATTAACAAGTGAACTTGAGATGATAATTCATGTTTTTGTCTCTACATGACTGGACTATTGTAACAATGTGTTTACTTGCTTCAGTAAGAAGGCCTGCCTAGTCTTCAGGTGGTCCCAAACTCTGCTGCGAGACTCGTGACTCACTCAAGCAGAGGAACTCATATGAACCCTGTATTAAAGTTGCTACACTGGCTGCCAATTAGATTTAGGTTTCATTTTAAATTCTTAGTCTTAACCTTCAGCGCTTTACATGGTCAGGTGCCTTTCTATATTTCTGATGTTATTCAAATTTATACCTCTTCCCATAGTTTGAGGTCAACGAATCAGAACCTTTTAGTGGTGCCCCACACCCGCTTCAGAACTCTAGGAGGCTGATTTTTTCAAGTTTTTGCACCCGGACTGTGGAATGGACTGCCTCTTTTCCTAAGAAGTTTGGACTCTGTGAATACTTTTAAAAACAGGTAAAGACATTTTTATTTCACAAATCTTTTAGTTATACTTTTAGATGGACAATTATTCCTCCTTAGGTGTGCATTACCTTCCATAAATTTAGCAGGATGACAAAAATGAAAGGGTGGCTTGTCCTCTTCAGGTTGGAGGTGAGTTCCTGCCTCAAGTGGAGGAGTTTAAGTATCTCGGGGTCTTGTTCACAAGTGAGGGAAGATTGGAGCGGGAGATCGACAGACGGATCGGTGCGGCTGCCACAGTAATGGGGGCGCTGTGCCGGTCCGTTGTGATGAAGAGAGAGCTGAGCAGAAAAGCAAAGCTCTTAATTTACCGGTCGGTCTACGTTCCTACCCTCACCTATGGCCATGAACTTTGGGTCATGACCGAAAGAACGAGATCCCGAATACAAGCGGCTGAAATGAGCTTCTTCCGTAGGGTGGCCGGGCACTCCCTTAGAGATAGGGTGAGGAGCTCAGCCATCCGGGAGAGGCTCGGAGTCGAGCCGCTGCTCCTCCACATCGAGAGGAGCCAGTTGAGGTGGCTCAGGCATCTATACTGGATGCCTCCTGGACGCCTTCCTCAGGTGTTCCAGGCACGTCCCAACGGGATGAGGCTCAGGGGACGGCCCAGGACACGCTGGAGGGACTATGTCTCTCGGCTGGCCTGGGAACGCCTTGGGCTCCCCCTGGAGGAACTGGAGGAGGTGTCTGGAGAGAGGGACGTCTGGGTGTCTCTGCTGAGTCTGCTGCCGGTCCCGGATAAAGCAAAAGACGACGAGTACGAGTACAAAAATAAAAACAGATGGTTTAGAACATAATCCACAATTGTCTATGGATGACAGTCTCACTACCATTTTTATTGCCATGGGCATAACAGTTTAACATATTGCAAATAGTTGCAACGCTACCATCAATCAAACAATGGTTTTATAAAGGGGGAGTCCAGAGCTGGCACACATTTTAGCATTTTGCTCTGACAGATTACATACTGCATATTCAGAAACATTTTATTAATGAATCCAAATATCAAAGTATCACTCTCATGTTTCTTGTTGCAAAATGTTAGCAGTGATCAGTACAGACTGAAAAACCTCTTTGTACTCTACAAAACTAAATGCTCTGCAGTAAATGCAAGAGCAATCCACACATGTTCTTCCAACTACTTGTACTCGTCGTCTTCTGCTTTATCCAGGACCGGGTCACGGGGGCAGCAGACTCACCAGAGACGCCCAGACGTCCCTCTCCCCAGACACCTCCTCCAGCTCCTCCGGGGGGAGCCCAAGGCATTCCCAGGCCAGCCGAGAGACATAGTCCCTCCAGCGTGTCCTGGGCCGTCCCCTGGGCCTCCTCCCAGTGGGACGTGCCTGGAACACCAACTAAATGTTTAATAATTTTTAAGATATTATGGTCTTATAGGGTATTTACACTGAAAGGAAAAAATTGAATACCTGAAACTGAATTCACTGTTTATGTCTTTCACTCTGATTTAAAAAAATATATATATTTCTTGATAGAAGGCACACTCTGCAGCTTTGATCGTGAAATGTGCTATAAAAATAAACTTAATTTGTCTTGAAAAACACTTCCCCAGCAGAGAACTGGGATCCAGGTCAGTAGTGCACAGTTTAGCCAGTAGATGGTGGCGACGTTCCACTGATAAAATTTAGCTTGTTTCAATCCATGTAAGTTTGTAAGAACTGAGGGTCTAAAGGAAAACTTACAACTACAGTACCTGTGAGGGCCAGATGTAACTAGTAGCAACATTCGTCATGCACAAGCAGTGTAAATTTATTCCTTAAAGAAGTCTTTATATACATTTGCTCAGATTTTTCTTGTTTTGCATAAATGTTCATGCATCCAAGGCCGGATCACTGGCAGAAATACAACAATGGAGCTTTGGGCTCACAGCAGTCATACATCTGGTAACTTATTTCATTAAATCAGCAAAGTCAGTGCAGTTAGAAATATGCCACGAGCAAACAATTTAAAGCCTGACTGGTCTTAAACATTTAAATCTTCTTAGAAATAACACCTTTTCTCCTTGGATGTTAAGTCAAGTGGAGCTATAGTCTTGCACTGTACTTTTATGATACAGCTGCTATTTGTAATTTGCATATTTACAGAACATTGTACCTATTGAGGGTTTGCAAAGTGACACATATTGTAGGTATTGCCTTGCATCAAGAAGATCGTGGGTTTGAATCCTGGCCTGGGGACTTTCTGCCTGGGGTTTGCATGTTCTTCCTGTGAATGTGTGGGATCGCTCCTTGGCTTCCTCCCAAAGTCCAAAAGCATGACTGTTAGGTTAATTGGTTACTCTAAATTTCCCTTTGGTGTGTGTGCATGGTTGTTTGTCCTATTTGTCCTGTGTTATCTTGTGATGGACTTGCAACATGTCCTGGGTGTACCCTGTCTCTCGCCCAGTGACCGCTGGAGAAAGGCAACAGCCACTTGCGACCCTACTAGGACAAGAGGACATAGTATAGACGATGGATAGATTTTACCAGTTAAGCTCTTGGGTTAACTTCTGTTGTTGTAAATATGCTATAAAAATAAGCGTGCATCAAGTTGAGTTTATCACATCCCTTTTTGTTCCAGTGGTTGTAGAACTTCAGTTTGCAAATATCAAACTTTGAGGATACCCATTTGTACTTGGGATGCATTTTATGGAAAGAAATTCAGACCACTTTATTTGCAAAGTAGAGCAAAACAAGTTAACCATGATGTTCAGTTAATCCAGCTTTTTAAAGTAGAAGTGCAGACATTTTCAAAAACTGTATAAAGTGAAAAGAAGTTAACCAGCAATAAGAACTGGTGGCTACTTATGCTGTGGTCCTGTTACCTCTGACATTGGAACCTGGATTTGACATTAAATCCTACTTAACTATATTCAAGTTCCACCTTTGCAAACTAGCAAGATTTGTTTTGATATGCTAAGTGCCCATGCTAATTACATTCAGTAATACTAAATGGTTTTTTAAACACTGTAACAACATGTTCACACACTGAGGTTGTTTAGTACTGTGTCTGTGAAAGAAATAATGAGCTGAAACCTCTCAAAATCCCAAACAGTTGCTTTTGTTTACTGCGACTATCACCAAACACTGTATGTAAAGAATCCATACTGTGTTTGAGATCAGGTTGGTGGGAAACATCCAACTTTCCCCCATGGAATACTGAATGTCAATGTAGCTTTCTAATTATTTTTCCAACATGAAATCTGAAAATTTTAACTTTTTAGTACAAAATGGAATCAATCAGTCAGTCGCACCCTTTAACCAAAGTAGTACTAGTTGTGTTTTTTGATATGGGAAATTTAGTTGACTTCAAAAGCTAACCCAAAGGTGCCCTCTAGGGGTTAAATTGCCTCACAACCATGTCATCTTAAGGACATTGAAAGCATGAAGGCATTGACACCTGACAACATTACAAACAGGTGGACCTATTTACAGTACATGCATAAAGGGAGCATAAATGGGCCTTTAGGGTTTTGTGGAAGGGAAGTGATTATCTGCAGGTTTTCTGACAAACAGCAGTGACTTGATCAAATACTTTGTGATGCAAGCTGAAGCTGCAGTTGAAGTCTGTTTGCTGCATTTTCAATTCCATGAACTTTTTTTGTCTAATATTTGTTTGCACATAAAATATGTAATATCCAGAAGTTCTAATTAAACCCAAAAGGTTTCAATTTAAAAACAGTATGAACGGCATACACTGCTTTGGCTCAGTAGATGGTTCATTTCTGCATCATATCAGTGGTAGTCCAAGACCCTGCAAGGAAAAGTGGAGATGGATGGATGGATGGATGGGTGGAGTACAAGTCAATGAAAAAGGGTTATCAGGCTGTATTTGCATACTTTCATTTACAATTTAAATAAAATAACTCTACGTCTATTTTGTTAAATGTCACTTGAACAATTTTAGTTCTATCAGTTTGTTCAAGTCCCTTATTTTTTCAGGATAGACTTTGACCTCTAAACCAACTCAGATACACACAAGCCAAAGCTTCTGACGGATCTTTTGTATTTCTGCAGCATTGGTCTGATGGGAACTATTAGCTTTATTCAATTAACCTGAAACAATGTGGCAATTATTTATTTATCACGTGAGCCTGCAGGGCCAGAGATAACAGCTATCTTACAATGATAAACTATTGACAACTGCATTTATTATGGATAACACTAACAGGATAAACAACAACAAACTAGCCTTCCACCCATCTTTCTGTATAAACATTTTTAAAAGGCAAGGCAAGTTTATTATTTATATAGCACATTTCAGTAGAAAGACAATTCAAAGTGCTGTACATGGAATAAAAACAAAAAGAGACATGATAGGAAAAGTACATTACAGTGGCATAAAGGTAATTAAATAATTAACTAACACAAATAATTAAGAGAATAAAAATTAATAATTAAAATGATAAGATGATAATAAAAAAGATTAAAAATTTAAAATTGATGATAAAATTAAGAATAAGAAAATGAAAATGAAAGTTGGACTGAAAACTTAACTAATAGTATTTAGATACCACAGTCAAAGGCCATTCTAAACAAATACGTTTTTAATCTTGATTTATAGAAACTTAGGGTTTCAGTGCTTTTACAGATTTCTGGGAGTTTATTCCAGATTAGTGGAGCATAAGAACTAAAAGCTGCTTCTCCATGTTTGGTTCTGGTTCTGGGTATGCAGAATAAATTTGAGCCAGAAGACCTGAGAGGTCTGGGTGGTTGATACACTGACAACAAGTCTGTAATGTATTTTGATGCCAGTAGTCCATCATTAAATTTGATTTCTTTAAAATAATACCTACAGTTTTTGTAGTGTGTTGTGATCATGGAACTTTTTGGAAAGTACAAGAAAATAGTGCTGGGAACACTATTTTCAAACTATTTAAATGCTAAACAGACTCACATTGTTGAACTTTTGTTTATCTACAGTTTCTTGGTAAAATGACTACACATAAATGTCAGTTGTTATATGATATGATACAAAATTTTGCACTTTCATGGGCTATGAGACATATTAAAATAAAGTTGACATTTAAAAAATGTTTTTAAAGGCCTTCAGTATGAAGTTACGCCACTCAACGGCAATATTGCAGGCTGGAAGATACTAAATAACCACTTTCTCTGTGTGGCTTTACACTCATATATACAGTGCCTTGCGAAAGTATTCGGCCCCCTTGAACTTTTCAACCTTTTGCCACATTTCAGGCTTCAAACATAAAGATATAAAATTCAAATTTTTTGTGAAGAATCAACAACAAGTGGGACACAATCATAAAGTGGAATGAAATTTATTGGATGTGTCAAACTTTTTTAACAAATAAAAAACTGAAAAGTGGGGCGTGCAATATTATTCAGCCCCCTTGAGTTAATACTTTGTAGCGCCACCCTTTGCTGCAATTACAGCTGCAAGTTGCTTGGGGTTTGTCTCTATCAGTTTTTCACATCGAGAGACTGAAGTTCTTGCCCATTCTTCCTTGCAAAACAGCTCGAGCTCAGTGAGGTTGGATGGAGAGCGTTCGTGAACAGCAGTCTTCAGCTCTTTCCACAGATTCTCGATTGGATTCAGGCCTGGACTTTGACTTGGCCATTCCAACACCTGGATACGTTTATTTGTGAACCATTCCATTGTAGATTTGGCTTTATGTTTTGGATCATTGTCTTGTTGGAAGATAAATCTCCGTCCCAGTCTCAGGTCTCTTGCAGACTCCAACAAGTTTTCTTCCAGAATGGTCCTGTATTTGGCCCCTTCCAACTTCCCATCAATTTTGACCATCTTCCCTGTCCCTGCTGACGAAAAGCAGGCCCAAACCATGATGCTGCCACCACCATGTTTGACAGTGGGGATGGTGTGGTCAGGCTGATGAGCTGTGTTGCTTTTACGCCAAACATATCGTTTTGCTTTGTGGCCAAACAGTTCAATTTTGGTTTCATCTGACCAGAGCACCTTCTTCCACATGTTTGGTGTGTCTCCCAGGTGGCTTGTGGCAAATTTTAAACGAAACTTTTTACGGATATCTTTGAGAAATGGCTTTCTTCTTGCCACTCTTCCATAAAGGCCAGATTTGTGCAGTGTACGACTGATTGTTGTCCTATGGACAGACTCTCCCACCTCAGCTGTAGATCTCTGCAGTTCATCCAGAGTGATCATGGGCCTCTTGGCTGCATCTCTGATTAGTCTTCTCCTTGTTCGAGATGAAAGTTTAGAGGGACGGCCGGGTCTTGGTAGATTTGCAGTGGTCTGATACTCCTTCCATTTCAATATGATTGCTTGCACAATGCTCCTTGGGATGTTTATAGCTTGGGAAATCTTTTTGTATCCAAATCCAGCTTTAAACTTCTCCACAACAGTATTTCAGACCTGCCTGGTGCGTTCCTTGGTCTTCATGATGCTCTCTATGCTTTGAACAGAACCCTGAGACTATCACAGAGCAGGTGCATTTATACGGAGACTTGATTACACACAGGTGGATTCTATTTATCATCATCAGTCATTTGGGACAACATTGGATCATTCGGAGATCCTCACTGAACTTCTGGAGTTTGCTGCACTGAAAAGTAAAGGGGCCGAATAATATTGCTCGCCCCGCTTTTCAGTTTTTTATTTGTTAAAAAAGTTTGACACATCTGTTGTGATTATGAATCTGAGAATATTATTTAATATTTAATATTAATATTTTAATATTTTATCAAATAATATTTCGGTCTGTTAAGGGTTGTTCTGTGAATACCGGCCCAGTAAGGCGATGGTATTAGGACAAAATAGAAAGGTGAGAGCCAAGCTCTGACATTATTGAACAGCAAAAACTCTGCACTCAGGGAATGAATTCACACAATTTCTTAAAATACAAGAATTTATTAACAAAAATAAGTCAACTCAAAGTCAAACATATTTCAATCAACAAACTCTTTACTCTCCATTATTCTGCTGGGGGGACTTCAACGCCCACGTGGGGAACGACAGTGACACCTGGAGAGGCGTGATCGGGAGGAATGGCCTCCCCGATCTGAATCCGAGTGGTGTTTTGTTATTGGACTTCTGTGCTAGTCACGGATTGTCCATAACGAACACCATGTTCAAACATAAGGGTGTCCATCAGTGCACTTGGCACCAGGACACCCTAGGCAGGAGGTCGATGATCGACTTTGTTGTCGTATCATCAGACCTTCGGCCGCATGTTTTGGACACTCGGGTGAAGAGAGGGGCTGAGCTGTCCACTGATCATCACCTGGTGGTGAGTTGGATCCGCTGGAGGAGGAGAAAGCCAGACAGACTTGGCAGGCCCAAGCGCATAGTGAGGGTCTGCTGGGAACGCCTGGCGGAGCCCTCGGCCAGGGATGTATTCAACTCCCACCTCCGGGAGAGCTTCGACCAGATCCCGGCGGATGTTGGAGACATAGAGTCCGAGTGGACCATGTTCTCCGCATCTATTGTCGATGCTGCTGCCCATAGCTGCGGCCGTAAGGTCTGTGGTGCCTGTCGTGGCTGCAATCCCAGAACCCGGTGGTGGACACCGGCAGTAAGGGATGCTGTTAAGCTGAAGAAGGAGTCCTATCGGCTGTGGTTGGCTTGTGGGATTCCTGAGGCGGCTGACGGGTACCGTGAGGCCAAGCTTGCTGCGGCCCGGGCTGTGGCAGAGGCAAAAACTCGGGCCTGGGAAGAGTTCGGTGAGGCCATGGAGAAGGACTACCAGTTGGCCTCGAAGCGATTCTGGCAAACCGTCCGGCGCCTCAGGAGGGGGAAGCAGTGCTTTGCCAACACTGTTTATAGTGGGGGCGGGAGACTGCTGACCTCAACTGAGGACATTATCGGGCGGTGGAAGGAGTACTTCGAGGATCTCCTCAATCCTGCCATCACGCATTCCGTGGTGGAAACAGAGGCTGGGGACTCGGGGTCGGACTCTTTCATCACCCAGGCTGAAGTCACCGAGGTGGTTAAAAAGCTCCGCGGTGGCAAGGCTTCGGGGGTGGATGAGATCCGCCCTGAGTACCTCAAGTCTCTGGATGTTGTAGGGCTGTCATGGTTGACACGCCTCTTCAACATTGCGTGGCGGTCGGGGACAGTGCCTCTGGACTGGCAGACTGGGGTGGTGGTCCCCCTTTATAAGAAGGGGGACCGGAGGGTGTGTTCCAACTACAGGGGGATCACACTCCTCATCCTCCCTGGTAAGGCCTACGCCAGGGTATTGGAGAGGAGAGTCCGACCGATAGTCGAACCTCGGCTTCAGGAGGAGCAGTGTGGTTTTCGTCCCAGCCGTGGAACACTGGACCAGCTCTATACCCTCTACAGGGTGCTCGAGGGTTCATGGGAGTTTGCCCAACCGGTTCACATGTGTTTTGTGGACCTGGAGAAGGCATTCGACTGTGTCCCTCGTGATGCCCTGTGGGGGGTGCTCCAGGAGTATGGAATCGGGGTCCCTTTATTAGGGGCCATCCGGTCCCTGTACGAGCGGAGCAGGAGTTTGGTCCGCATTGCCGGACAGGATTTCTAGACGCAGCCAAGGGCCGGAAGGGGTCTGGTTTGGGGACCAGTGGATTTCGTCTCTTCTTTTTGCAGATGACGTGGTCCTGCTGGCCCCCTCTAGCCAAGACCTACAGCATGCGCTGTGGCGGTTCGCAGCCGAGTGTGAAGCGGCTGGGATGAGGATCAGCTCCTCCAAGTCCGAGGCCATGGTACTCGACCGGAAAAGGGTGGCTTGTCCTCTTCAGGTTGGAGGGGAGTTCCTGCCTCAAGTGGAGGAGTTTAAGTATCTCGGGGTCTTGTTCACGAGTGAGGGAAGAATGGAGCGGGAGATCGACAGACGGATCGGTGCGGCTGCCACAGTAATGGGGGCGCTGTGCTGGTCCATTGTGGTGAAGAGAGAGCTGAGCCGAAAAGCAAAGCTCTCAATTTACTGGTCGGTCTACGTTCCTACCCTCACCTATGGCCATGAACTTTGGGTCATGACCGAAAGAACGAGATCACGGATACAAGTGGCTGAAATGAGCTTCCTCCGTAGGGTGGCCGGGCACTCCCTTAGAGATAGGGTGAGGAGCTCAGCCATCCGGGAGGGGCTCGGAGTAGAGCCGCTGCTCCTCCACATCGAGAGGAGCCAGTTGAGGTGGCTCGGGCATCTATACCGGATGCCTCCTGGACGCCTTCCTCGGGAGGTGTTCCAAGCACGTCCCACCGGGAGGAGGCCCAGGGGACGGCCCAGGACACGCTGGAGGGACTATGTCTCTCGGCTGGCCTGGGAACGCCTTGGGCTCCCCCTGGAGGAACTGGAGGAGGTGTCTGGAGAGAGGGACGTCTGGGCGTCTCTGCTGAGTCTTCTGCCCCCGTTACCCGGTCCTGGATAGGCGGCAACGCAAGCATTACTCCATTAAAACTAACATGCCTACTGCTATTGGTTCTGTGATGCAAGTTTCATGCAAACATCATTGTGACAGGGGGTGGGTGTTCTGGACAGCCAGAGAAACAGCAGAGGTTATGAACCTTTATCAAGGAACTATCAATTCTTTTTATTTCAGCTTGTTTATATAGTGCTAATTCAAAAGAAATGTCATCTCAGGGCACTTCACAACAAAGGTCTATTCAATCTAAACATACAGACAGATTCCAAGTGTATTACATACATTCCAAATTGATCATAGTTATCAAGCCATGCAGTCAAATTCAATTTATTAGTCAAACTGGTCAAACATTTTTCTAGCAGATTCCATCGAGTCATTTACTTGAAGCATTCACTCCTCCTGGATGAGCATTTAGTGACGGTTGACAATAGCTGACATTGTGTCATTGACTTTGCAACAATTCCTCATACTGAGCATGCATGTAGTGACAGTGGAAAGGACAACTCCCCTTCAACAGGAAGAAAACTCCAGCAGAACCTGAACCTGGCTCTATGTGAACGACCATCTGCCACGACTGACTGGGGGTTTGAGAAGACAGAGCATACACACAATAAACACAGAAGCACTGATCGATGAGTACTTTCTATGTTAAACAAATATACAAAGTGTAAAAAGTTAACGGGGGTAGTAGCTTCTTTAGTGGTTTAGTCCAGGAAAGAAACACAGCTAAGCAGATAAGCTGTGAACCACTTTTCAAGTCTGTCTAGGAGGCAGCCAGGATTAAACACTAAAAGAAAGGGTTTGGTATATTATATACAAAAGGACAACATTCAGTTGCTAGCAACAGTAGCTCAGCTGACACCCCCCTCCAGGAAAGTGTCACAGATAAACAGAATACCAAGCCAGATGTAGCTTCTATATAGAGAAAAAGAGAGAGAGAGAACATAAAGTTTTAAACTGAAATAACAGCAAGTAATGCAAAATTGGAGAGTAGTAGGAGTATGTAGCAGAGTGAGGGAAAGTGGTCATTATGTCCTTCAGTAGCCTAAGCCTATATAAGAAGGTATTAAATGTAGGTTGTTTGCCTCACAGAACGTCTTCTGAAAGAAGCAAATAACGTCAACTACTTTTACCAGATTTGTACATTTTGAAAGGTGACAGAAAGTTTATTTGAATGCTTCAACCCTACACATTTAGATTATGCCCATAAACCTGCTTTAATCATAAAATTGCAAAAGAACATATTTATCTCCTCTACAGACCTCTTAATATTTTATCCAGATCCAGTAGAGACAGAAAATGGTACATTTTGAAACTAAAAACAATAAATAGTCTCAGAGCTAAAATGTGAACTGTCATAATGTAATTTCTGTAACTCTGGAAGTGACAACCATGAGGACTGTGATGGCCACATCTGCAGCCACACAGTCGGTAACCCCACACACAAACACTTTTTCATTTTGAGTTTTCATATACACATTCACTGCAGCAAAAATACATGGGTTTCTGTTTATATTTTCATTTGACAATATTGAAATACATTAGTTCTAATTGTAGCGCGCACATTTGGTTAACTTTTGTATATTTAATTTTGTCAAATATTTAACATTTTTTGTGTTTTCTTTGCTGGTGCTGTGGGGGAGTACCTTGAACAGAAGCAATGGACTCTGGCTGGCACACTCAAATTCCAGATTGACTGATTGGGTGATACCATCTGGAGTTCCACCATGGGGGAAGACCATGGAGTCTTTATTCTAATTTTTGCATAAGTTCTCTTTGTTTTTGCTTATTTTGTTTAGTTATTAGTCATTCAAGTACATTTTTAAGCTAACTGTGTTTAGTTATTTTTGTTAGTGAAATTTCTGTATATGTTTTCCTTCCCTTTTCCTTAGTGTGTTAGTCTGGTCTGATCAGCCAGTATTTAGGTCCCCTTTGTTTGTTGTGTAGGAGGTCAGTTTGTTTGTTTGAGCAGTTAGTTTGAGGTTTTGTTATGTTTAACTCTGATTTTTTTGTCTTGAATTTAGCTTCTTTATTGGACCTCTTTTAAGGGCACTGTAACTGTTGTTTGAATTTTGTTATTTTGGGGAAATAAAACCCATGTTCTTTGAAAATTATTACTGTGTCCTCATGCTTGACCAGCTGGGTCCCTCACAAGGACAAAAACAGCATTTTAAGTGTTTATTTAGAAACATGGGTTGAAGTGATTTAGAGCCTGGACTAGATCTGCTGGAGGGATCTGGATAGCCACTGAGGAAGGAGAGGAGAGAGGTTACTTAGGCTCCAGGGAGGAAATGGCAAATAGAGCAGAGAGGTTCTGAGGCTGACATACGGATGACAAGGCTTTTCCACGGTTGGCAGAGAGTGAGAAACAGAGTGGTGAGTCAGGTGTTCCCACGAGGAGGCTCTTGAGCAGCGGGGCTGGAGGTTGGAGTTGAATGGAGACTCATTGCTGGATCGACAGGGCTTGGGTTCAGAGGCTCGTCTGAGCATGACACGAAGAAAACAAGAACTCAGGAATCCAAAATTGTCTCCACAGAATCAGATCACGCTGGTTGAGACAATGAGCTAATGCCTCCTTTCAGGTTCCAGCTCCTCATGAATCCCAGCTGATGACATTCAGCTGAGGAACACCTGTGCAACATCACCTGCCAGTCACACCCTGAGCAGAGGGGAAAAGACACAGCCACCGTGGATATGATAATTGCTGTATGTGGATTCTTTGCTCAGTTGCGGTTTCTTGAACTCTTCTGTCCTGTCCTTCTAAAATCTGTTCTTTAAGCAGTCTGATCCCTTGTTTGCTGTATGGTGCATTCAATTAGTTCTTTGACATTTTAGATTTACTGTACAAAATTAATTATTTGGCTTGCATTGATAGCCTGGCCTCTAAGCAAAACAGCTAGCAAATCCCACTGGTTTTCTGACTTGCAAAAGGAACATGGTTAGGTTGGGTCACTCACATTCATGATCTGACGTGTAACACAAAATGGAAAGCAGGATCACTCTCTAGTTCTCAAATTAAGTCCTCCCTGGTTTCCTGTGTTCTCTGTTTAGTCTTGGTTTTGTAATCTAACCTCAGTTTTTTAGTGCCGCGTATTATTTGAAGTATTTGGCAACTCCTCTGATCTTTCAATACTATTTTTGATTGCCATACAATGTTAAAACTATTGTGTTCTTTACAAATTCTGTAGCACCCCAGGTAAAAAGATATAAAAGAGTCAGAGTGAGAGAATAACCTGAGAGGTATCTTCACCATTCCTCTTCATTCAATCTCTCTAGATGGTACAGAGTTCTGGATCCTCTTTGATGCTCTCTTCTCTTCAGCTCACCCCACATATTTTCTGTAGGATTTAGGTCCAGGGTCTATGATGACCACAGAAGAAGGTTGTTTTTTTACTGATAAACAACCTCTGTGCTAATTTAACCTTATGTTTTGGATCATGTTTCTCCTGAAAGAGTTCTCCAGATGTCTTTTTTTAATGTATTGAAAATTTTCCCAATGCCGTGCCCTATAGCAGGGTCCCAAACATCACAGATCTAGTAGGGACATACAATGCGATCAGAAAGTAAAAATACAATTACATTGTCTTTAAAAATAACAGATATATAAGAATGCCCATTGATGGCTTAAATTTCATGAAAGCACTTTTTGTGGCAATGATAGTCTGAAGTTCTTGGGTGTGCCTGTCCAATGTTGGCAAACTTGTTTTAGGGATTTGTTTTTGTAATTTTTCTATGCAGATTCTCTTTAGCTCAGTGTAGCTGGTTAGCCAGTTTCAGCAAAGGTCTTTTAAGGTCTTTCCAGAGATGTTCAATTCGTCCTGGATGTGGCTGAACCATTTAAAGACATTCACAGACTAGTTTCTTTAGATCAGTCAGTTTTGATTAAGACATGCTGACACGCCCATATAGCCACTCTACAATAAAGACCCAATTGGTGAAAGAATTCGTTATGGTTGACCTTTTGGATGGTTGTCCTATCTCCACAAGGGAACACTGAAGCTCTGCCTCTGTCACCACTGGGACCAAGGCCCTTCTGCTCTGATTCCTCAGTTTGGTCAACAGGGAAGCTCTAGAGAGTGTCCTGGTGGTTCTAAACTTCTTCCATTTACCAATAATGGTTACCACACTACAGTTTGGTGCATTAGATACAGCCCATATTTTATTGGACTTGTATACAAAAAAGTCCTTTAGCTGCATTGCTTTGTTTCTGCTCTAATATGTGCCGCCAAATGCAAGACCTTACATGGACAAGTGTGTTCCATTCTAAATCAGATAAATGAGAGCTTAATTTTGAATCGTACAGTGAAGTATGTGAATACCTATTAGGTGTCCATGTTTATATGTTGTATAAATTTACAAAAATGTCTAAAAACATGTTTAATTTTGATTTCAGTTTTTGTGTTTCTTTAACTATTTGTAAATCGGTTTTCCAATAACTCTGTGAAGCACTGTATTCAAAATTTGTTTTATCCTAACACAAATCCATTTAAAGTCCCAGTACAGTTCAATTAAGTACGCATTTTCGTGTTTTGATGGTAGGACAGAAAAGACTTTTCTGGCATGACACCTAAACAACCAGTTGGCAGATAAAGTAAAAGATTTTTTATAGAGACTGTCTTGGGAAAAAGACTGTGCTCCTTGCTGCAGTTCTCAAACAGTAAGACTTTGGAGACAATTAATTAGTAAATGTACAAAAATTAAAAGACTGATTAAAAATTAGTAGTCAGTTTACACAGCTGCAATGAAAGAATCATTTATTGTAAGGTTTTTAACACATTTTTACCAGGGCTTCCAAAAAAAGACTGAACTAACTGCATTTGAAATGACTTAATAGTTCTGAGACAACTTCAGCACTTTCAGTTTTTCCAAATAATGTACAATATGAGAGTAGCTTAGCGCTCTCAACCCTAGCAGCATTAATTTCAATTAGTTAAAACAGTGAAGAAAGGCACATTGCCATTGCTATTTTCTAACAGCTGTGATGTGCACACCTCCTAAGTCAAAGCTGTATGTGGTGAAACATACTATTTTTCAGTGTCCTGAGATAGCGTACCTGTTTTAAGCTTTTAAACCCTTACACACAATATGCTTTACACCACATTCAGCTGTTAAGTACCGCGTGTGGAAATGTACTTTACATTGTGTGACACTCCAGTAAAGCTTGTGCTTGCTCAGCTAAGCTTTGGATGTCTCATCAAATTTCCATTTGATTCTGGAGACACCCCATCTTTTCTGCAGTCGACTGCATTTTTATGTGATGGGGATTGGGGCGGGGTGGTGGGGGTTACAGAGAAAATCTAAAGTATCCTCCAAAAGTACTTTGGAAAATGTTCTCCCTAATCCGACATGTGGAGAAATGTTTGATAAATGTCTCCTTTTCTCCCTCTCCATGTGTAAAGCTTTTACCTGGCAGCCCCAGTGTGAGGTAAAGGACCCTGCATTGGTTGATGCTGTTTGCTGTATGTATACATGCCACCATTAACCAGAATATTTTGTTACTATCATAAAATATTGATCTTATATGCTATACAAATTGATTGAAGCTCCACCTAATATTAAAGCTACTTTTCCACTGTTTCCTATCATGCCATTAATAGTGGTGTATTCAAAAATGAATGTTATATTGGTCTAAACATGGGCAAAAAAACAGGATTTTAGTGGAACATCAGGTTCTGTCACATTTCTAAACTATGTCATTTTGTGATATGTCCCCGTTCTGGATGGTGCATGTGTATTGGCATAAAGGGTGTAAGATTAATAATGTTCTGCTTCAGCAGAACAGGATACACCTAACTTGCTGTGACGTCTCCCTCTTGTTGTCATGATTTGACATTGTTGTGGACACAAATTGCAACTGGGCCGAGGCAGATGCATGATTAGGAGCATTTTAATGACGAAACTGAAAAACGTACAGGACATGTGGAAACCCACAGGAACCAAGGAGACACCAACAAGCAAACAGGAGAATGCAACAAAGAGGGAACAGAAATCAGGAACTAAATTCTGCTGAGATGTAATTAGCTACAGGAAAACCAGGTGAGTGCAATCACTATGATGCGGAGCAGCTGAGGGAGAAACTAAGCAGAAAACTAAGGAAAAGTAGGATGATGGGCACAGAGTGGATCTAAATACAAACATAAATTTGAACAAAAACAAATAATATTGATGGGTTCAGTACTTATGTGAATTTGCTAGATTTATTTTTTCTCGTGTCATGAAGAAGTACTTTTTGTCATCCTCTCCCTCTGAAGCAATGGAGTAGGAACTGTACTTTTATAGAGTAATCAAATTACACTTCTCTGTCAGCCTTTGTTAATTAAGAAATGGAAATAGAACTAAATGTGCTCGATGCAATCTGCTGGGTTTCTTAGATAGAAAAACTTTTACCCAATTTGAATAATAAACTGAATCTGACTGCACTGTTTAGAATTAATTGGAATTTATGTACCTGGCTTGAAATCTGTATGATTCGATTGAATTGACCTTGTAAAGTGGTTGAGATGACGTGTTGTGAATTGGCGCTATATAAATAAAACTGAAATGAATTGAATTGCTATCAGTTAAGAACCATAAATTAAATTTGTACGAAGAAATCCTAATAATTTGAAAGTCTATATTTTGCATTGATTGCATGAGTGCAAGTTTTTATTAAAAACCAGGGCTGTATGATTCCAGTTGCAATACTATTGCTGTTAATTACAATACCAAAATTGATTATGATAAATCCTCATTTTCCAGAGACTTTCTTGCATTATTAGATAATGTACCACCACTCTCACTGAGTTTTAGCATCTCAGCTACTAAAAAAAAAAAACCCGGTTTTGGAATGAAGGGAATATGTTCTAGAAATGCAGTGGTAAATGCATGATTCCAAACACTCTTGTGCAAGGCACACACTGAAATTGTGATGATTGTGATTCAACATGTTTAGCAGCTTTGTTAAAAAGGTTATAAATATTAATACTATTTGATTTGTTTGTAAAAAAAAATTATTTTAGTTCAATCCAGTTAAAAAGTAATATAAGTGATTTTATTACTTTCTTTAAATTATCTTTATTTCTTTTATTTCATTTTGTTTTGACAACAAATGTGAACTAATTCTTACATTCTTTTGTTCAAGGACTCTTGTTTTTTGTGTTTGTCTCCAAAAAAGAGAAAAAACACGTAAGGATTAAAAATATATAGTTTACATTGTCTGCTTTCAGTAAGCTGCCATTAACAAATTATTATTGGGTCATAATCAAATACATGATATTTGTAAATTTGTATTTCATGGGAATAAGCAAGTCCTCGTGTGTAGCCCAATCTGGAAATTTGATTGGCATTCGAATGTGTCTTGTTTACTGCCCACTACACCAACAGCTCACTCTCAGAGGCCGGACAGAGAATTTGCTCGTTCTTTACGTTTGACCCATTGGGGGCGGATATCAAGAAATTCACTGGACATAATTTGAGTGTTCATCGTCAAACCGACCACGTGCACATAATGAGACTATTACAAAAACTGCATTGCCCACCTATGTCCTCTAATCAGCTACATGTTGAACCATGTTGGGGAGTTAGCCGATAGCAAATTAAGGAAGAAGAATGCTTATTTACCTTTAATACTTTTCCAGATGTTGAAAGTTTGAAAATAAATTAACTTTGGCCATACCCAGAGATGAGATGCCAAGCTGTATAGAATGGAAGGGCAGCAGTTGTGTGACCTCACGACACTTCAGAGATACGAACAGACATGATGAAGTCAGTAGACATCCAGAGACTAACTGGGAGCTCTTCACTACCCTAACATGTAAATCACATAAGAAACAACATCTAAAAGAAGAAGCTGCAGATGTCTGCTTGAAGACAGACCTGATTCTAATTTGATGGAGCAGTGGACCATGACCAGGGGGGAGTTTTGATATATTTCCTGGAATGATGATAAATGCAGATGAAATATCCTGTTGTCAAAAAGATTTGACTGTTCAGACATTTATTATGTAAATGGTGTACTTAGCAGCAGGGAGCAGTTAGCAGGTGCTATGATATAAAAACATTTAGCCTAAACTGCTTGATGTTCTAAAATTAGTGCTAGCAGGTAATACCTGTATTTTTACATTAGTGTGTAATTATGCCATTACCTGAAGACTGTAGTAGTTTGTGGTTTATTTGGATCCTGTTGGCTCAGATGATAACACCACAAACTGAGTGAATAGGTGGAGCTGGGGTTCCACCCTGGAGCTAGTCCTAGAGTTGGGAGCACCTGGTGGCCGGGTTACTCCTTGCAGATCCCGGCTGGGCCAAGCCTGAATGAGAGAAGCGAGGCATTCCCCCAGTGGGCCCACCACCTGCAGGGGATCCATAAGGGGCCGGTGCAAAGAGAATTGGGCAGTGACGAATGATCAGTGAAGGTGGAGACCTCAACGACCAGATCTCTAGATGCATAAACTGGCTCTAGGGATGTGGAATGTCACCTTGCATGTGCGGGAGATCGAGAGATATCGGCTAGAAATAGTCAGGCTTGCCTGTACGCATAGTGTGGGCTCTGAAACTCAGCTCCTCGAAAGAGGCTGGACTCTGTTCTGCTCTGGATTGGCCCATGGAGAGAAGCGGCGGGTTGGGGTGGGTTTGCTCGTTGCCCCCCATCTCCGCTGTCTCGTGCCGGGGTTTACCCTGGTGAATGAAAGGGTCGCATCCCTGAGCCTTCGAATTGAGGAGACAACAGTCAGAGAACTCTTGAGGAGGGGTGCTGGATAGTGCATCTCTCGGGGACTTCAACGCCTAAGTGGGAAACAACAGTGACACCTGGAGGGGTGTAATTGGGAGGAATGGCCTCCCCGCTCTGAACTTGATTGGTGTTTCACAGTTGGACTTCTGTGCCAGTCACGGATTGTCCATAATGAATACCATGTTTAAGCAAAAAGGTGTTCATCAGTGCACTTGGCACCGGGACACCCTTGGCAGGAGGTCGATGATCAACTTTGTAGTCATGTCTTTGGACCTTCGGCCACATGTCTTGAACACTCATGTGAAGAGAGGGGCTAAGCTGTAAGATAATCTCCTGGAGGTGAGTTGGATTCGCTGGAAGAGGAGGAAGCCGAATGGACTTGGCAGGCTTAAGCGTATTGTGAGGGTCTGCTAGGAACATCTGGCAGGGCCCTTGGCCAGGGATGTATTCACCTCCAGGAGAGCTTTGACTAGATTCTGGGGGAGGTTGGAGACATAGAGTCCAAGTGGACCATGTTCTCCGCATCTATTGTCGATGCTGCCGCCCGTAGCCTTGGCCGTCAGCCTAATGACATATAGTCGTCAACTTTCCAGCAGATAGCATTACTCCTTTACTCCGTTTAGAAGTTAATTAATCATTTTTTTGTGTCAACTAATAAATAATAGATGATGAGCAGCTTTAGAGTTATACAGTTGATTAACTCCTTCCATTATTCCTTAAGTTGCACTGGATCCATCAGCAGGAAAGGTTTAAATAATTTTATATTACATTTTTTACTAACCTGCATCTGGCTAGTGTTGTTGCTTTACAACCGCATGATTCATTACAGTAGGTACTACTCACTGAGGAACACTTTTTTATCATCAGGTAAACTTATATGAGATAACTACAGAACATGTTTTTAGTAAAAAAAAAATGTATTTATTACAATAGAAAACTGAAAATCAGTCCAGAATTACAGGGAATTGATACCTTGACTGTCTAATCAATATTTATATGAAGTAGAAGACGGTTAGGCAGTGGAGTAGAGGATGGCAGGACATGAAGAGGGTCAGAGTATCCAAACCTGGAGCTGTAGTCTCTCCTCCTGCAGAGCCATCTGCATAACACTATGAACAATTAAAAATATTAAAGATTTCATACTTCACTAAGTCAGGTTTACATGAAAAGACAGTTTTAGGGAAATGTGTATTTTTTATGTACATGAAACATTTAAAGTGCTCTGATCATCAGTACTGCATTAAAATATTTGTCTTATAGAACTTTGGTGAAACAATTCACAATTAATGCCAACTTAACTTAAAATGTCACAAACCCAGAGAGCAAAGTATACCGGAGTCAAATTCCTTGTTTGTATGTACAAACTTGGCAATAAAGCTGATTCTGTTTCTGATTCTGATTTCCGGCATACAATGGTCCGTTTTATTTTCGGGGACTTGCGGTTATTCACTTCATACACACTAAACGCTTTATATTCAATTTCATTTATATTCACTTTCAGCCGCCACAAACAGATAACAGGTAGCAGGAAATCCCAGGGTCCAAGATCAGGCCGCGGTTATTGGGGAAGTCCCCATTCAACTACCCGGTTAGCTATAGCTTATCTAATAGCAGCCAGACCAGCCTGTAAGCGGAGCTCTGAAGAAACATTTAAATGTAGGCTCATTCTTGATGAACTGACAGCACAGATGACGTTTTGAGGTCTACTTTCTTGCCTAAAAACAAATTCCTTTTTGTGACAAATTAATGGTATAAAAAGGATTAATTTGTATAGTAACTGCTGCCATTATTGAAGCAGCTGGTGACGAGCCTCGCTGCACACAGCCCCGCCCCTTTAACAAAGTAAAGCCCCAAGAAAGTGAAATTATCCAGGTAAATTTGTACTGCAACATAGCCTGGGCTTTTTTTCAAAAGCCTGGGGCTTTTTCAAAGCCTGGGGCTTTGTACAGGCAATGGAAAAGGGGCTACTGTGTACAGTGGGGGTGAGTAGCTGCTGACCTCGACTGGGGACATTATCGGGCGGTGGAAGGAGTACTACGAGGATCTCCTCAATCCTGCCGTCATGCCATCCCTGGTAAAGGCAGATACTGGAGACTTGGAGTTGGACTCATTCATTACCTAGGCTGAAGTCACCGAGGTGGTGAAAATGCTCCACAGTGGCAAGGCTTTGGGGATTGATGAGATCCCCTTAGAGTACTTCAAGTCTCTGGATGTTGTGGGGCTGTTGTGGCTGACACGTCTCTTAATTCATCATTGTGTGGTGGTCAGGGAGAGGGCCTCTGGACTGGCAGACCAGGGTGGTGATCCCCCTTCACAAAAAGGAGGGACCACCACCCCGTAGGGTTCATGGGAGTTTGCTCAACCAGTCCACATGTGTTTTGTGGACCTGGAGAAGGCATTCAACCATGTCCCTCGTGGTGTCCTGTGGGAGGCGCTCCAGGAGTATGGAGTCATCCGGTCTCTGTACAAGTGGAGCAGGAGTTTGGTCTGCATTGCTGGCACTAAATCGAACCTGGTCCCGGTGCATGTTGGACTCTGGCAGGGCTGCCCTTTGTCACCAGTCCTGTTCATCTTTATGGACAGGATTTCTAGGTGCAGCCAAGAGCTGAAGGGGATCTGGTTTGGGGACCAGTGGATTTCTTCTCTTCTTTTTGCAGATGACATTGTCCTGCTGGTCCTCTCTAGCCAAGACCTACAGCATGCACTAGGACAGTATGCAGCCGAGTCTGAAGCTGAATAAACAAGGTAGCAAGTGGTATCTCTTTCTTGCTGTGTCATGGGCCTCACAAACAACTTATTTGTTGATTCCTTTAGCATTTTTAACTGCTTACATTTTTTTATGCATGTAAATATTTTTATATAGTTGAATCATACACTTCTTTGCATTGTTTGGTGCCTTGCAAAAGTGTTGCCCCTTTGCATTTTTTATGTTTTGTAGCATTGCAAATGTTTGCTTGAACATTTGATTTACAGAACATGCCAATAAACTTTTTTTAAGATGGATTTTTCTGTCAAGCAAACAACAAACAGGACAAAATAACTGAAAATGTCAGTGTGCATAACTGTGTCACTCCTGCTGAAGTCAATACTTTGTGGCAGTAACAGCTGCAAGTAGCTTTGGATAAGTCTCTATGAGTTTGCCACATCTTGCCACTGGGATTTGTGCCCATTCCTCAAGGCTAAACTGCTCTAGCTCCATCATCTTGGATGGTGTTCACTTGTGAACAGCAATCCTACAGGCTAACTTTGACTTGGCCATTCCAACACATTTAAATGTTTCCTCTTAAAGCTAAAGTTTTGCTTTAGCAGTATGCTTCGGGTCGTTGTCCTGTTGGTAGGTGAACCCTCGTCCCAGTCTCTCTATTAAGCACCATCCATCTTTTCTTCAACTTGGAACAGTTTCCCATTCCCTGCTGGTGAAAAACATCCCCACAGCATGATGCTGCCTCCACCATGTTTCACTGTGAGGGTGGTGCTCTTGGGGTGATTGGTGTGTTGGATTCATACCTGACACTTCCTCCATACATTCGGGGAGTTGTCCACATGCCTTTTGGAAAACTCAAAACATGCATTCTTAGTTTTAACACTAGGTGGTGGCTTTTTTTCTGGCCACTCTTCCATGAAGGCCAGCTATATTGTATGGCTTATTGTAGTCCTATGGACAGATACTCCAGTCTCTGCTGTGGAACTCTGCAACTGTTGTCCGATCTAGGATGATTTGAAAATGTACAAAAAGCACATGAGAAAACAACAACACACTTTTTACAAAACATGGAAATCCTGTGCAAATAGCACGTTTTAAGCTTGTTGGAAGCACTGATGGTTATAAAGTCTAAAAGTTGCTTGGAGGAAGGATCTGCGATAAAGCTTCTTTGTGCACCTTGGGTGCAGCAGAATTTCACTGAAGCAACTCTCCAGTTCACCTGACGAACTGCTTCAACAGAGCAGTGTTACAGTGTTAGCCAGTGTGTCTAATCAATACTGAACTGCCATGCATTGTGAATACTAAATTGACAAGCCTATACTACCATACTACCTTCACAGAGGTTGCATCATTAGGGAATGGCTGCTGAAGACTGGGGTACCTCGAATGGAGTAGCCTGCACTTTCTCCAGACCTGAATCCCATAGAAAACCTATGGGATCAGCTGAGTCGCTGTTTAGAGGCTCGTAACTCTGTACCCCAGAACCTCAATGACCTGAGGGCTGCCGTTAAAGAAGAATGGGATGCCGTGCCTCAGCAGACAATAAGCGGACTAGTAAACAGCAATGAGATGTTGCTGTTAAGCTGTAATTGATGCTCAAGGGTACATGACACCTTATTGAGACACTGACATTGTTGTTGTGGTCTACCCACCAGTTTTTGACTTTTGTGACAACAAATTATTTGAGGTGAGGAAATCACCATTGCATGCTTCTACCTAGATGGCCTACTTTCATAATATAATATCACTGTAGCGTAAACCTTTTGGTTTTCCATAAATTTCACCCAAAAGCTAAATATCCCTAACTTTTTGTGGGTATTATATATATATATATATATATATATATATATATATATATATATATATATACAATATGCATATACATGCAAAAAGAATTTTCTTTGGTTGATCAAATGTTTTCAAAATGTCAACCTCATGGTGGCGCTAGAGGAACCGTTACCAAACCTATGATAATTTATGCCCTTTAAATAATGAATATTTCTTGGTAATATTGCAGACCAATATAAAAGTTGATAGAAACTCTCTGATAATGCAGTCCCACAAACAAGTGCATGTTATATAGCAGGTAGCATAATCTGCTGTCATTTTCACAGTTTTGTTGGAGAAAAAAAAAGTTGGACAGAGCTTGAAAGAAAATTTCCACAGCAGCTTCCCCTGCTGCTATTTTGAACTCCATTCAGGAGCCTCCATTACTACTCAGGCAACAATGTGAAAACACTAGAAAGAGGTGTGTTGAAATGATGAAAGGCTGTCCCAGAAAATTGGTAGAAAAATGGGCCCATTTACTTTCTTGCACCTAAATGGATTTTACTGAGTAATAAATGCAATGTCGCCTGAATCCCGCTAGAGGGCAGAGTGAGTGCACAGTACATTTGGAGCCACCACAGCAGGACGCAGACTTGCTGGGAGGGTGATAAGGAGGACTTTCACATGACAGGGGCATGGTGTGGATGTGCACTTTCTTTAAAGCATCAGAAACTTTTACAAAATGTAAGCATGACAGAAAGAGGACAATGACAAATGCGGCTAAAAAAGTAGCATATTTTTTTCTATTTATTCATTTAAAGAGGCTTAATGTGAGCCAAAGTATAGGCCTAGTTTAGCCGGAGTAAATGAATCACATCCTCGTCCACGTCAAACCTCGAAACAATGAACTCTACCTGGGCAGCCAGGGAGACGTCTCCCACAAATCTGCTTCGTTTGAAGAATGAGGGAAAACTTCAAAAATCCCTGAGCAATTAACCAATCACAGTCCTACAGGACAGTGTGACAGAGTGCACACATCATCGGCCGACAGGCCTGCATCCGTTATGCTTTCAGTGGGGCGAGATCTAAATTAGAGAGCCAATTAACTCTGCTAATAGCCCTCTCCTATTTAATCTGGAAGACAATGAGGATTGAAGAGGAAGCTTTTACAATATCCTCTTTCTGCCATGATTCTGAGGGTCTGCATTTGCCTTCTTGTTTTCACTTCAATTAGCCCAGTGCTTTCTATGATTAAGTACCTATAATTATTTTTCAATTAAGGCTTTGATCTGCTGTGTACTGTATACAGCTCTTCAGCGCCTGGAAGAATGAGGATGAAACAGTAAATTTGTTCCCTTCTGTGTTGTGCTGATGAGGGTGCAAGCTAGATTAAGCTGCTGGAAGAGCAAGTGCAGTCAGAGAACTTGATCGAAATTTCCAGTGTTAAACTTCTTTTTAATCATTATTATCTTGTATAATTCATCAGGGCTGTGTAGAGTAGGGGGACATTTTTCTGTCTATGTTTACTTGAGGAATTCACAGTCTCAAATGTTTAAACTGCAGAAGAATATCAATGTTAGTTTGTTTCAATGCTTAGTATTCTTCAGTAAGATGCATTTAGAATAAAAGAGATGAGGTCCTTACATTTAAAAAGATAAAAAAAATGTTAAATAAATTATGTATTGTGACAAAGAGCCAAGATCACTTTGGGTTTTGCTGACAAACATTATTTCTTTTCCTTTTAAATATTGCGGTTACTTGTGGTATCTGGTTTTTTGACTTAAATGATGCACAGTGCCTTGCAAAAGTATTTATATACCTTCAACTTTCTCACATTTTTGTTTATATTTTTTCATATTTTACAGGGATTTTATGTCTGAGACTGACATAAAACCGTGGATAATTGTAAAATGGAAGGAAAGTGATAAAAATCTGAAAATGTAGTATGCATTCTTTATCAGTTCTCCTTTGTATAACCATCTTTTCTTGCGGTTTGGGGCATGTCTCTACCAACTTTGCCCATCTAGAGACTGAGATTTCTGCTTATTCTTATTAAAATATAATTGCAACTCACTCAGATTGGATGTGGACATCCATTTGCTAGTAGCATGGAATTCTAATTTGGGTTTAAGTCTGAACTTTGACTGAGCCATTCTAACACATAAATATCCATTGATCATACCACTGTAGCTTTGGCTGTATGTTCAGGATCACTGATGAAAGCTGAACCTCTGCCCCAGTCTGAACTCTTTTGCCACCTCTAACAAGGTTTCGTCCGGGATTGATCTGTATGTAGTTCCGTCCATCTTCCCATCAGCTCTAACCAGCTTCTCTGTGCCTGTGGAAGAAAAGCATCCCCACAGCACAATTGCACTACCGCCATGTTTTATAGTGGAGGTGGTATTTTAAGGATGATGTGCAATGTTAGTTCTCCAACAAATATAGCATTTTGCGTGTAAGCCAAAAAGTCTCATCTCACTAGAACAGGGAGAGCTATTATTAACAATTTTAGTATAACTAGAAGTTTTTAAATAAGGCCTTTTAATTTAGGTCAACCTAAAAGTTATACTGTTGCACAGATTCGAAAGTAAACTCTAAAAGTCAGAAACCAATTCGGTGCAACGTACAAAACAAAATAGCTATACACAACAAAAAACAAATGATGAAAAATGGGATTTGTTTCTCATAAAATCTAGTGTTGTCATTAAAATAAACTATTGTCTTTATACAGGTTCACAAATAGTAAAAATAGCAGTAATAATCACAATCTTTACAGCTGCATCATTCTTTACCATTTCATGCACATATGTATTTTAATTTAAACATGTTTCACAAGCAGGGATGTCCTGCTTGTGTTGGATCAGTATCATAGTCAGGTGACTGTGAAACTCAACTTCTGATACCTGTTCTTGGTCTACTGACTGTGTTTGTCTGTTGCACCATACAGTTTATATTAGGGCATGCACATTATTTAGTTTTGTCACATCAGGATTTTCCCTAATAATCTAATTGTTTTCAACAATTAAATAATGTTTTTCACAATGAAAGAGACTGTATTGACTGCTGCAGCTACTTGCCATTTGACCTTCTGTGCGTGCCATGCTCAGATGTTCCCAGACAACATTTAAAAAAAGGGTGCACATGTTTTTACTGCTTTTGGTTATGCACCACTAATGACAAGTGGTTTATGAAGAAACTATCTAGAGCATTTCACGCCAAAGCAATGCAAAATTGTCTGTTAATGTGTGAAGTAGTTTTGGTATCTTAGACGGAGGTAGATATATGGACAGCCAAATAGGTCACACTATGCATGCTTGTAGTGTCTAATAAATGCTAATAAATCTGCAACCAGGCATTTAATACACTGCTTTAGCACCTGATTCTAAGTGAGTGCCATAAGCTTTAGAAGGTACCAGGAGAGTGCTGAGTTTTGCTTGCTTTTATCTTTATGTTTTTCAGTTCTGTATTACAGTTTATTTTATTTCCCAGAAGGGTACGACCAAAGTAATAATGATTATACTGATAAAAACATTTCTTAGCTATTTTATTTTGTATAATGTTCTGAAATAAATCTCTCATTATTGGACTCAATAAAACTTTTATTTTTTTATTTTTGTTTAATCTGTAGGGGATTGTTGAATTCAAAATAAATGAAAAAATCCTTTTTTTTACATTTTTAAACTCAAGATACCAGTAGACAAACCCTAAGTTGCTGAATATACCCTTGTGTCTTAGAGGTCAGGGTGGTTTTTCTGTATGGTATTTTTGAAGAATGTTCTTGGTTTAAAATTGGCCAATTTAAATTTAGCATTGGGTATTTGTTTCTTGTCTACAAAAAAAAATAAAGTCAGATTAGGGACAGCAGGGAGGACAAGAAGAAGCTGAAGAGCAAGCTTCAGCAGTTCAATATAAGGGATGTGTGTTCGGGGATTAGGAATCAAATACCGTTTTTCAACTGAGGGAACTCACGTTCTTGTACCAATTCGGTTCGTGTGCCTTTGAACGTTGGTGTTTTGTTGAGCGCCAACACGTGTTTCCACTAGTTTTGGGAATCAAGCATCGGTCATCAACAGTGGGCGTTACACAGTATGGTAGCGAGACAGCAGAGCTTGCTGAGCTGCATGGAATGTTATTTTTAATGTAAAAAAAGAGGATCCATAAACTAGTCAATACGGAAAAGGAGATGGCGACTCCGTGCAAGAACAATGGTATATACAATGTTTTCATTTGCTTACATTAAGCATCCCTGAGTATAACAGAAACGAGTAGTTATCCAGTGCGTTTTTAGGGTGTTTGTGCAAACATATAAATAATATTTGTGTAGTACGTTCTTCGTCTTTGCCCCCTTCCCAACTTTTTATAACAATAAATGAAATGTTTTTTGTCATCTACTGTATAAAACATGTAGACACTGAATGATCTGGGCTCTTCCTTTGGGATACGGTTTGTGCCCAAGTGTGTACAGTGAGTTGAGGACAAGACATTGTGGAACCAAACTTTGAGTCTTCAATAAAGTCCTAGCGGAGAGAAGTAGTTTAGCGGTCTGTACTCCAGTAAATGAACATGCAGCGTTCTTTTAAACTCAACTGAAGCTAACAATCTGGAACCATAACACACAAAGAAGCTGTAAATGTACACCAAAACAAGGTCGGAGAAGCACCGATTTCTAACATGAGAGAATTGTTCAAAATCAGTATTTTCCAATACCTAAAGTTGATAGACAGATGAAAGCAAGTGTGTATAAAAATGTATAAATGTTTCATACAAAATTATACCAAATAATATGAATGGCCCACAAGATGCCATTTTGAGGAAACTTAGATGCATTATTGTACAAGGGACAGTAGTTTACAGTTTAACCCCACTATCACGGCCAGTGTCGTGACTTGTATCTATCAGAGAATCTGTGTAAGGAGCTAAAGATTAGGGCGATGGCAAGGAGGCCTTCCATCCTCAAAGTCTTAAGGCTTATCACCATGCAAACAAATATTAAAATACCAGAAGAAGCATACAAAGAGGTGGTCAGCAAATATAAGAACGGTTTGATTGCGGAAATGTAATAAAAATTTGTTCGCTGTCTATTAAGAATGGTATTGATCATTTTCAAGACAAATAAATAAATGAATAAAAGCAGATTTTTTTAAAGATTTTCCTAAATTTAAAAGATATATATTTTAAAAGATGCATGTCTTAGAAACAAATTTATTGGCTGAATGAAAATACTTTAAATTCTAAATCTGCCAGGGGTGTGAATAATTTTGGGACAAGTTAGCCTCTTTAAAACTACATTTTTGTAGTACTGAAAGCCATAACTGTTTAATAACTTACATAAAAACTATAATTTATTTTAGTGTTTTAAAACAAATTATGGAAGTTAAAAGTGAAGACATACAGATTCTAGACTGCTGAAGACTTACAGATTGGAAAATACTGTAAAGTTAGTGTGACCAAATATTTGAAGCATGAGTGGTATAATATGTCTAGAGGCTTTTTAAATTAGAGTTTAAGATAATGTTTGCTGGGATTAGCTAAAGTATATAGAGGCTGGAGAGAATTATTTTATTAGTGATACAGCAATCACAATGCCAATTCCTGATCTTCAGTTTTTGTTTTGATCTGATAATTTCAGTTAATTCCTAATTCTGTATAAGAACCTTTATAGGATGTAAGGAGGGATATCAGGAGAATGAAAATGTTTTTTTTCAAATCTTTCCTGCCTTGAACTGTGATAAGTTACCTATCTTTAAGTAGCAGGGGCATTGCAACATTGTTTGTGAGAGAAACAGTCATAGAGACTCATTTTAGTATTTTACAACAAAACCTTCGAGTTTTTTTTCGGCTTTAGAGTCTTATATTCACAATTGTCACAATTAGCATTAGTAAAAAAGCTCTGTGGGATATCCTGAGAACGTAGATCCTTGCCTTACATCCTGAATTTCCAAAACCCTGCCAACGTTTCATACGTAAGTTGGAAGTTCAAAGGGATAAAACAATGATTTTTTTTTTTACTCTGATCAGCCTTCTTGTTTTCTACTAACAGTATTAATCTCTTTCACACTCTTTAAGACGGGTTTAACATGTTGTAGAAAACAGAGTTTTTTCTTATTACTTTCTTACGTCTTTGTACTTCTGACTTTATTTCCAACACCCATAAAACTGAAAATATCTAACTTGGGACTTCACTGAGGAGCATATTGACCTTGAAGAGTCTTGTAATCAGAAAACATCTGGATTTCAGCGTTTCCGACTGGCCGGTCAGGGCTGATTCAGTCTCAAGCTGTTTTCTCTTTGTATCTCCATATTTTATCCTAACGTGCCTCAAAGCTTTAAACCATAGTACTACTTCAGATCCTTTGTTACCTAGTTACTGGTTTTTGTCCAGGACTCAGGGCTATTATGAATGGCTTTCAAGTGCAGGAGAGTTTATTTTCTAAATGTATAACATATTTACCACAATACATCTACAACCATGTCACACTCATTTTTCTCTTTGTTTAAGCTGCTTCCCTATGTTTCGAATTTGTCTTGAAGCTAATAGAGAATGAGAAACTGAAATCCTCCGAGAGGCCAGTAATTAACTCTTTTACTGTAATTAAAACACTCAAGTCTCAAAAGGGTGCCAGGTTCCTAATGAGCTGTGACATCAAAACTGTACTCTCATCCTGTGGTACCTGAAGAAAAGCAAAAGCTTACAGTGCAAGTGAAAAGAAAAAAAAAATAAAGAAAAAAATAAAAGGAGAGGGGAAGAAAGAGGAAGATGGGATGCTTTTATTACCCTAGAAGGGAAATAATGCAATATCAGGGCTTTGTGAAAAATAGAAAAATAAAATTGGGAGGTGCAGGTAGCGAGGAGAGGGAGGTGGGGGTGGTTTGGAATTGTGTCTGAAATATTTTGTATGACCTCCTCTCTCGCCCATCCATCAGGCAGGCTGGCTCATTATTCTAACTAGCCAGTTCTTTTCTTCTGTAGCGGGACGCCATCAGCTGCAATCTGCATGCCAATTATCAGCCAGACCCCCTGATACCCCTGCATGGAAAATGATCTGTCAAGAAAAAAAAAGAGGGGGCGAGCGAAAAAGCGAGAAGGCTTGGGCAATGTAGCCCCAATCTACCCCCCCCCCCACATCACCCATTTCTCTCCTTTTACACTCTTTTTTTCCCTCTCCGTCCGCTTTCCTGTACAGCAGTGACAGGGCTTCCTAGAAAATTAATTTATGGAAAGAGAAGAAAAAAATTATAAATGTAGCTATTCTCCTGCTCTGGCCACTCAGTTCTCTGGCATCCGCAGGGCAGGGGAAGTGGAGTTTGTGATAATTGCCAGGGAAAGGGGGGTGATAACAAAGGAACACTCTTCCTTGAATGTTACACTAAGGGCAAGAGGAGCGGTCATGAAGCAACCATCACACTTTTAACACTCCCAGGTATGCTCCCTATTCTCCCCTTTCATTCCCATCCATTTCATCATCAAATTACAGATGAGATGAGCTGCCTTTTCTGATCACTCTCTTGATCTCTTAACTTTGACAGATATGCAGACCATGGAATAAAGAAGTTTGAACCCGATGGGGCATGGGGTAATCATTAAAACTGCTGGATATCTGCCCTCTGTTCATAAACAAAGGCTGAACGCCTTTTAAAGTAACCTTAAAATGTGCTTTAGCTAGACTCAGATACATGCAGATTGAGCAGTTTAGAAAGAAGGTTTGCAGCCCTAACCCCTGTTTTGCAAACCTAATATTTGTACTTTTTCCTGAGAAAACAAATAATGCTTGCAACACTGTAGTGTGTTTTAATTTGTTGAATTTTTATTCATTTAATTTCATTCATTTATTGACTTATATAGTGTTAAAAAGAACCAACTAAAGTGACCAAAACACATAACAGCAAGTAAGAAATCACAGTGAAAATCATAAAACATTAAAGAAAGCATACAACCATAAAAGCAGACAACAGGAAAATAAGAATTATAGCTAAAATACCATCATGCTACTTGGTATTAAAAGCCTGCCTGAAAAAATAAGTCTGAAGCTTAAGTCTAAAGATGCCTAGGTCAGGGGTGAAGTAAAGGTCAAAAGGAAGTTGGTTCCAATGTCGGGGTGCTGCCAAGGAAAATGCCCCTAATGCTTAAGCCTAGTCGTTGGGACATCTAATAAAAGTTGATTTGATGACCTTAGGAATCTGCAATGTACAGAAAGAAGTAAAAGTTCAGATAAAAAGGCCATTAATAGCATTAGAAACCAAGAATAAAAGTTTCAATCAATTCAAAATGGACAGGAAGCCAATGTCAAGAGAATAAGACAGGGGGTGATGTGCTCAGATGTTGGTTAAAAGATGGGCAGCCACGTTCTGGACAAGATGAAAACGTTTAAGGGAAGACTAAGACACATCCAAATCATGGTGTTTCAAAAAAAGGTTTACCTTTAGCCAGAAGACGCAGATGATAAAAACTTGATGTAACCACAGTCGATTTGTTTATTGAATTTAAACTTGCGATCAAATAGTATCCATTAAGTTTCTGGCAGTCTTATTTATTTGAAGAGGCAAAGCGCTGGCATCTGTTATAGCATTGTCACCAAATCAAATACATTTGGTCTTTTGTTTATTTACGATTAGAAAGGTTCGGCTTAGCCACTGTTTGACAGGCGTTATACAGCCCAGGAGAGAGAGGAGAGCATTACTGCAACCTGGCTTAAGAGACAAGTAGATTCATAGGTTGTGTGCATAACAATGGAAGGACAGTAGGCGCACAGTTATAATTTCCCTGAGTAGCAGCATATAAAATGAAAAGAGAATGGAACCGAGAATGGAGCCTGGTGGCACACTTCACAGAAGAGGAGCACTTGAGGAGGATAATTTATTGATCATGACAGAGAAGGTTATATCTGTCAGATAAGAAGTAAACCACTTCAATGTAGTGTCACAGATACCAGCAAAGTGAGGCAGGACAGAATGGTCCACCGTGTCCTGATCCTCCTTTTGACACTTAGGAGGCACGTTAGAGTGAAGCTAACATCTCTGCAGACCCCACACATCCTGCACACAATCTGTTGCTTTCCAGTGGCTACTTCCAGCTGTTTTCTCCAGGGGGGAGGGATATAATTATAGTTATATATGGTGAACATATTAGGCCAAGCAGCATAACTGACACACACCATCAGACTTTTATCAGACAGAAAAGGCTCAACAAATTATTTCAATTCACAGGCTCGATCGAGACCTGTTGCAGCCTTCTGCAGCGCATGACGAACTCTACCTTATACAGATTATCAGGCTCACCTGTGTTTTAGATGTTACTGGACCGACCACTCAAACATTGACAATTTACACTACAAGCATAAAAAAGTAAAATAAAACATATAGACAGGGGAAACTATAACCATCGATTGATGCTGCATTAACTGGTATTCGAAAACGGCAGGTGTGGACAACTCAGCATCAGTCATTAAATAGGCTTACCACATCTGGGTGGCCAATGTTATTCCAGAGGGGGCCACATTTATATTTTATGTATATATATATATATATATATATATATATATATATATTTTACTATTAATGTATTTATATTTTTTTATTTCATTATTGAGAGCAACGTAAAACCAAAATTAAACTGATTCTGATTCCTCTTTGTAATTATATTATGACACAATCGAAAACAACATATCAAAGTTTGCTGTATCGTATTAAAGCTAGTTCTCGGCGTCCATTACTCAAGAGATGAGGCAATGAATTTGCAAGAACCACAGAGAAAAACAGTAACACAAACACACACAAAGCAAGCCTGGTTCTGATTTCTAGTGCAGGCGCCAGGAGAAGAAGAAAATAACAGCCACTCAGTAGAAGCAGTGGAGAATTGGGTTTGCTCTGTCTGCCTTTGTCGCGCATGTGTGTGAGCTTTGATTAAAGACAGAAGATTCTTTAAGCACATTAGGACCATTTTGTCCAATTGTTTCACACCCGCTTCCATATCCACCCGCACAAAAGATACAGACTGTAGCACAAAGCGAGGCTCACCCTCTTTACTCCTCTCTATCTCACTGAGCAGGCCCAGAGCAGACACAAACAGGCAAGGACCAGAGGAATTATGCTCTTGTGCAGCTCTAGCAGCAGCAGAAGCCTGAGTGTAATATCTTATCACTTTAAGGGTACATGAACTGTTGCCATAAAAAAGCAAAAGAAACAAAAGACATTGTGTTTTCTTGTTTTTTGAGTATGAAAAGTATGTTTTTTAACAACATTCACTAATAAAATATGTGTATTTGGATTGTAATTCTTAATGAACAGCTGTAATATCTTGTTAATAACAATCGGGTGCATGAACAGTTTTATTGCCTGCAGTGCTCTTGTGTAAAATATGTTAAGCATTAAACCAAGAAGCACATGCATTTCATTTGCAATTATCTTCTAAATTCAAAGTTTCGGGGTCTGGCATGGAAATGCGGCGAGCAAAACTGCATTTCAATATTCACAGAGAAAAGGGAAAAATGACTCAGTTAGCATACTCTGGAAGAGAACTGAACCCAGGCCAGCCAGCTACCATACCCTAGAGTAATAATTAAGAATCCTGTCGCCAAGTCGTCAGTAGTCAATTACACCTCCTGTTCACTTGGGCGCACGATCTGACTGCAAGCAAAACGAAGACACTGGAGCTGTCATCAGAGATGGAAAAAGAAGGAAAATGAGTGAAATGAAGATTACTGTGGAGTAGGGATTTTGAGCAGGGTTTAACAGTCCCTGTCAGAAGGTGAGTGCTGAATGCGAGTGACCAGACGACCTCCCAAACATGAAACCATTATTGCCGATTACACAGAACGGGGACTTTGGTGGGGCATTAATTGAAGCTTTGGCTCGCATCAGTTTCCAATTACTTTTATGCTAGCCTACGGTTAATGCGGTGACAATGGATGGTAGGAAGGCACTTCAGAGACTGAGGACTGGCTATGAAATGAGAGGTTCAAGTTGGCACTGACTGTGAATAAAGTGAGCTCTGCAAGGCAGAAAGAGCTGCTGTGCAGATGACTAAGTCACTATTCAGCTGATTTAGGCCACATATTTGGATCACATTGTGGCCTTGTACCATACTGGACCTAAGAACCTACATTTTGGATTTAAATCAAGATTTACACACTGACATATTAGTGTCATAAGTCAATATTAGTAATTACGTAGATACAGGGCCTTGCAAAAGTAAACTTTTTTAACTTTTTCACATTTTGATTTATTTTTTGGTTGATTTATTTATTTACTTTTAACCATGTCCTGTCCAGCAGAGTAGCACTCAGAATTGTTGTCTGAGTGCCAAGAAGAAGCCCAACAGATTTACTTTCACATATGGAGCTTTACGGGTAATGGTTTAATGCTCCGCTTGATATTTATAAAAGAAACTTTATTAGAAACCGCTTTGGCATTATTTCAATTGCAATGGACACGGAGACAGAAACGAAAAGAGAAAAACAAAGAAGCCACAAGGACAAGTGGCGCAAAAACGAACAAGGGAGAGAAAGAGAAAACAATAAAGGAGAGAAAGAAGGGAAAGAGAATACAAGATAACACCCTAGAAGACTGCTTGTACACTTGCAGGAACATATATAACAACAGCATTGTTACCGAAAAGTGCACGGTAATAATAAATGTAAGATTTATTTAGTGGTAACTGCGACTCAGTATACATATCAGCTGTTTATCTGTTAACACCTGAATCTAAACACCTATGGGTGTAAGTGTGAATGTGCTTGTGTATATAGGGTTTCTCCACCACAAAAAAAAAAAAAAACACGGAGGAGATCTGAGCCACAGACATCCAAAGGCCCAACAGATTTACTTTCAGAAGTGGAGCATTACAGCTAACACTTTAATGCTCTGCTTGATATCTATAAAATAAACTTTCTTAGAGACTGCTTTAGGATTGTTTCAATTGTTATGGACACGGAGACAGAAACGAAAGGAAAAAAAAGAAGCACGAAAGAGAGAGAGGTGGGGAAAAGGAAAAGGAGAGAGAAGGAAAACAGACTGGAGGAGAAAAAGAAGGATGAAAAGATGAAAACCTAACACCCTGCTTGCTACCACTTGCAGAAACATACATAATAAGCTTTTTTAGCCAAAAAGTGCACGGTACTTATAAATGCAAGATGTAATTAGTGGTAAATATGGCTCAATACAGAACATTTGTGTATCTGTTAACACCTGAATCTAAACACCTGTGGGTGAGTGTGAGTGTGCTTGTGTATACATGGTTTCTCCATAAAATTTGCAATAGTGAGTGTTAGGATCCACAGACTTGCCCCCCTGGATCTGGGACAGATATGGAGGAGGTCCGTATCAGATTTAGTTTAATAGTTTTTTTTTCCAGGGTGAAATGATGATGCAACGTTAAACTGAAATTATTTTTAAAAAAGTTTTAATGTATTCTTTTAATCCACACAGATTTTAGATATGAATGCGTACAGGCTCTAATAGAGTTATGCCTCACTTCATTCATAACCCTCGGCTGATTAGAGTTATAATGATTTTCATTCTACCAAGAAGTTGTTTCTGATTGGAGTGAGGTAGGCGCCATCAGGTAATATCTGTTTTTATTGTCATTTGATAAAAAAATGGCATGTAATTAATTAATATAAATTTTTACCTATATTCTATATTCAGTGATACAATGCTTATTGGGTTTACTGTGATCAGTCCCTTTGTTTAATTGTCCACAAGCTGTTTGCATGCCTTTACTGGTACCTTGATGAGCTCCAAGTCTTGTGAGTTAGAAGGCTCCCATGTCATTACCCTAATCTTTAGCTCCCTCCACAGATTCTCTATCAGATTTAAGCTGGCCCACTACCAAAAAAATTATTTTGCTTCAAATGAAATGAAACATGTTGGTAAAATTGAAAGATTACTTTAAACCTTAATCTGCACAGGATATTAATAATGTTTGGTTTAACTTGTATACATACATTCACTTAAGTCTTTTATAAGGGGTGCTGAAAGATCTAGGATATGATCTAACTTGCTAACTTGCTTATCAATATCTTGTTGGGGATTGTGATTGGCTGCCGCTGGCAGTTTCCTTTTTGCATCCAACGAGGCTTTTTTTGATCTCACCCATTGGACCGACCAATACTCAGAACGAAGGGAAAGTCCAAGGAATGAGCAATTTTATTTATTTATTTAATTTATGAGCAATTTAACTTGACAAAATAACATGAAATTAAAATGAAAATATTCATTGTATCAGGAGAATAGAGATGAAGTACCATTTTCTTTCAGATGTAGGAGATAAAACAGTATTAGGAGGGAAACAGCACCTGCCATGTCTTCACACCCAATCTGCATGAGGAGCTGCCTGAGAAATCCATGTAACTCCTTGGTCAGCAATAATGTCCATCCCCCTGTCTGCATTTATTCTCCATGGTACCCAGCTATTGTAATTGCTGTTGGTTGGTAGTCTCTACTATTTTCATTACTGTATTGGGTTTTAAATCCCACATTCCCTAAAAAATCAGGATATCTCAAAGTAAATTGATTGTTTGGAAATGTGGAAAGAAGAATGTTAGTTACCATCCCAGAAGTACATCCAGCTTGATTTAGATGTGTTGTCATGGGCATGATCACTAACAAAAACACAGCAGCCTCGTACCTGCTGTTGCACTTGCTGTGTCCGTTGCTTACCTGCGGCTGTAGAATAGTCCATCCTGTTGTGACAGGGACTAACATTAGTGTAAAAGAAGCAGTGCATCAGTTACCTCTGAGCTGTGGTCAAGATGCCCACACTCTACAGGTACAGTGGATTCTGTCTTTCTTCACTTAATATTCAGCCCTTCTTCCACAACAAGCAGTCCACTGTCCTACAGTCTTCATCAAAGGCCATCTTTATCTCCATCGAAAACTGAAAGCAACACTCCATCAAAGTGCATGGAGCGAAAAACCAAATTGATCTATTTCTTTTTCTGAGCAAAGTAGGTAAAAATCTCTTCATATAGACATTTTGGTTAGCAGGTACATAGCAGTGATAAGAATCCTCTTGAAAAGAGCTCAAAAGGTGCTGAAGAGGAAACAAGAACAAAAAAAAAAAATAACAAGGATCCCAAAACAGAACCTTGAGGTATACTATAATAAAGTGGACTTGAGGAAACAGTAACTTAAAACAGCTACAGAAAAAGAACCTTCCCATAGAAATGAAGCAGATCAACTGACAGAAAATCATTGTACCCTGAACCAATACATCAGGCTGACCTGATAAGCAGGAAAGGGTAAGGGGCCACTGTGAATATCCACACACCCATGTTCAAACTGTTTAGAGCCATTTCTAAACCACAGCAGATTCCAAGACCATCAGTAATAGGTACACGCCAGTTTTAAGTTGCATTATTAATCCACTTGATTGACCAACAATAAAAACTGCAACTGAGTTGTCAGACAAAGCTTATTTTGTCAATTCTTTTCCCAAATAAAAAATAACTGAAGGAGTATTAATTCTCACATCTACAAATTGCCTATTTAATACCTGAATGCAATGTTACCTCTGCTAAAAACAGTTTTACCAGAAGGCTTAGGAAATTGCTTTTGGCACTTTTGTTCTCTCCTCCTCTACACCTGAGCAGAAAGAATCCCTCAGGAGAGTTTTTACATTTAAAGCAAAGGCAGAAAGGGTCGTACAGCGTCTTGGCACCCCACTGTGACAAAGGCTACGCTCTGCCGTCAGCTCCACATTTGCCCCTGCTCAGCATGTCTCAAATTCAAGCACATCCAGATTTTTATCACTTTCCGAATTAAACCTTGATTTTCTGTCCAGTCAGCAAAGCGAACTCGACATCATTTCACACTCTGGACAGGCAATCCGCAAAGGTGTGCAGACGAACACAAACTGACTTTCTTCTTCTTACCAGAGATGGACTCAAAATTGCAAAAAAGGTTCCTGACACTGATTTGTATTTATTTATTTCATTCTTCCAGCTACACCCTCGTTTTCTGTGCCGACTTGGTCTCTATGGATCCACGCTTGCAGGAAAGGAGGTGAGGGAAAAGAAAATTAAAATCCATCAGCTAATGTGTCGTCTAGTAATGAAATAAGAATCTGACACTCTCGAGCATTGAAATGCAAAAGAGGTGTCCTGGCCTTACCCTAGCAATTTATCATAAAAGCCAGTGAATTTCTACTTAATATACATGAGGTACAGTGAATTATTACAGGGCTTGCCACTATAACAAACTTCTCAAAGTATACAGACAAAAGGGTCAAGTATATTATTTTCCTTTACATCACTCAGACGGATGATCTAAATGGCTTTCCGAAGTTGAAAATTTCATATTTTCTTTCAGTATGTTTTATGGTTTGTCCCATTTTGGACAATGCAAACCTTTTTACCCTCTGTTCCCTTTTTACAGTGGACAGAAAATGGGGAGAGTGGGTATACAGAGGCAGGGCAAAAATGTCACCTGAGTGCTTTTCCTCAGCTCTAATTCATCATTGCCTGCAGCACATCTCTGGTTTGCTTTTCTCCCAAACTGCACTCAAATGACTCCGATTTAACAAGTCTGCAGCATTTTGCTTAAATAAATGTACGGTAATACTGAACAATCAAGAAAATCTGAAAAATCCTTTCAAGCACATCCACAATTAATTATTTTCTGTTAATTTCTTCATTCTGCTTGGCTGAAATAATCAACAGCTAACAAAGCTGGTGATTGATATATGAGTATGGAAGTAAAATAGTCTCATTAGAATCAGACATTTTTTAGACTTTGAATTTATAACACAAAATTTTTATCCTGTGCAATTTTGTATATGAATTTTTTTTTTGTACTTAAAATTCACCTGCAAGAATTCGCCTGAAAAAAGTCACCTGCAGAACTTTGCCTGAAAAAATTCACCTGAAAAAATGTGCCTGCAAAAATTCACCTGCAAATGTGTTGACCTTCTGGTGACTCAAGCCAAACCACTCAGCACTCAATCGAGTGCTGAGTGCTGATCGGAGGGGTAATGCTTGGTGGCATTAAATGTGCTCCAATGCATTGTGTGATTGATGAGTTTTAGCAAGCAACAGCCTAAATCATTATATATGATTGATGAAAAGGAAGTCTATTTTACCTTCGACAAGATCTGTTCTAATGTAAATTTCTGTGATGCTGTCAACATGTCTGCCACATAATAGCAAAAATAATGATGTTTTAAAACTAAATAAATTCTATATGGACCTAGATAAAGTACAGCTATTTTAATTAGGTGTCATTTGGCTATGGTGAATCTTATTGCTGCTGTAAGTATATCATTTTAATTTTTAGTAACCATATAATTAAAGATCAAGCTTAAGCTTTAAGAGTTAATCCAACTAAAGGCGTAGTGAATGAGAAAAATTAATTGTAAGTGAGACAATCAAGTACTTTTCTTTTGCCTGAAGACTGTCCCATCAACCCCTGATGCATGTAGCCACTGACAGTGTATGATTTATATGATACATTTATACTGAAGTGAGCATAATGTCATTATCATATTGGAGAATGTTTTGGCTTCTCTCAGGGGATATGAGCACAATTTCACTGAGTCTCCACCTAACCAGGGCAAAGATTAATGATAAACATGACAAGGACAAATTAGAATATTCAAAAGTGAGCATGTGCCTGCCACACCAAATATCCCAGAGCTAAATAAATGCACTCCCATTTTGATCGTTTCCCTGTTCTCCAATTTTAGGGAAATATCTTTTGATGTATTCATTAACTACCATAATATGTGTTGCCATTTTAGACAATGGCATTAGCTGTTCAATGTAATAACAGTGCACACACAGCTGGACCCTAAAACACATTCAAGCCCTGTCTGGCATTGTCACGGATATTCAAAATATCCATGTCAAGAATTAACATTTCTATCACCAAGCTGATGGAGAGATTGATCAGAGAGCAAACGTTTTGGTGTATCTTTGAGTCTACACCTTTGGAAAATAGGCTTTATCAGAGATTGATGTTGTGGCCTACATCAGCAAATCCTAAACATACTGAATGTATACTATAAACTACATCTGCAGGTCTCTTGAAATGACCTTCCAGAACCATGGGCTTAGTCAGTGCAAACTCTTATCCATGCTAGTGGCAACCTATCAAAACATGAGCTTTACAGGCTTGTTAGATCATCTGTTTTCTGAATGCCTGGCAGTACATGGGAAAGTTTTACAGGTATTAAGGTTAATTATCCTTTTTATGTTTATGTTTATTATTTAGAAATCCAGAAAGCTTTGCAATAATTTCTAATTAACAGTAAATTCAAATATTGATTTGTCATTAGGTAAAACTTTGAATGACAATGTTCTGTTTTACTCTCCAAAATGATCACATGCTTGGAATAACAGCATGATGATTGAATGTGGAAACATCAGACATCATAGTGCTTTTATGGTTTCTTTTTAAAAAATAGATACTCCTTTCACATTGTTTTGTTATTTATTTCAGTCATAACTGTCTCATATCCAATCAGAAACAACTCTTTGATTGCATAACTTTTTTAATATGCCAAGGTATGAATAGTTTGAGGCCTAATTATTTATTGGTGGTTTTTTTATAAATGTGTAAAGCTTAGAAGTTTATTTGAGCCCCAAAGGAGCCATTTATTCTGGCATATAAACTTGCCTCATGGCTATATAGCTTTCTGTGCAAGGAAACAACAATGATGGACCCATTTTAATGTTTTTTTTTTTTTTTTTCTCAATAAGAAGCTTCATTCATATCTTTAAATTTTAAACAATAAATAAAATAATGAAACACATCTACTGATATATTTGAAACATTTGTTTATTTACAAAATACAAGATTACTCTGTATATTTTATCGCTTAGTGTGCAACATTGTTTAGGATTGGAAGTTTCAACCTCCAGAGTAAAACCACTGAAAATATACCCTACTGCAACACGGGACCATGGTGTTCGGTCTGGGGATAGAACAGTGGTCTCAGTCTGAAATCCCAGAATGACGCCAGTACCAGGTCTAACACCGATGATTATTCAGTTTGGCCTCATCTGTATTTAGGTACTGTTTAGGTTGTGAATCCACAATAAAGGAATCACCAAGACATTCAAAGCCAGTGCCAGGGTCACTTTCCCAGCTGAACAACAGATGTGTATCTTCTGTTTTCGAAAGCTGTACAGTATTTTTTTCTTTTGCTGTGAATTTGTCCTTACTGAATATCCTCTTACTATTGCTTTTTGTTTTTATACAGTATTTCTACCTTTGTGAGAATCTGCTTGCTTCGACTTACCTGTCAATTTGCTGCTGATACACCTGAATTTCCACAGAGGGACAAAAAAAGTTCCTAATCATCTATAAATAGATACAAAGACTTAGTTACAGAAGAATTAAAGAACCCTCCATCACTTTATGTCAGCATTTTTGTAATGGTAGCAAAAACTAAAAGGCAGCATTTGGACAAACAAGATATGGACAGTTTGTATGGGCTGTGATAAGGCTGTGATGAGCTGACCACTAGCTGCTAATGACACTAATGTTGGCATCTGCTATTCCTAACCTCTCTAATTAAAGGAATATTTCATACTTTCTATTTCACTCTCATTCAAAATTTAGATTACTTTCACAGATCAAGTTGGAGATTTATGAATCTGTAACTCTACATTTTAAAACAGAAAAGGAGGATTTTGAAATTTCTTTTGGCAATAAAACCACCTTAGAATTGCAGAAGCATGAAAAACAAAATACATAGACTGGTCATACTAACTCCATGCAAACTCCATTTGTGAAAACAGAATATGTGGATTCTTTGAAATGTTGATAAAATGTTGTGTCATGCTTGTGAACCCAGTGTTGTTTATTATCAGGTCTTGTGAGCTGCACGTATCTTTACACCCTTCAGTGGTTCTCCAATAAAAGTGTATTACTTTATTTTGCATATGTGTTTTAACATAAAAACGTCATCTCTTTTCTCTAGGTGTTATAGGCAGGTAACCTTACTGTTTCTGATAGAGAACATAAATCCTAATAACCACCAGTAAGGACTACTGAGCCATTAGCCCCCTTGAGTGAATGTCACATCCGATGGTGAAGGCTCTCCTCCATTCCCACCTGAGGCTATGAAGATGGATGGGCAGCCACTCTGTGGTGTACTGCCTCATCTCTTCCCCACTACAGAAGTCAGTGCTGATTAAAATATCCACACTGGGTCCTTATTTTCTATTACCAATTCACTGAGGCAGCCTAGACCCTCTCAATTAAAGAGCTTGGGCCCGGATGAATGGCGATGAGGGGGTGAATGGTGGCCTGACAGAATTACAAACGCTCACAGTCACAATTTATCCTCCTGACAATTAGAAGCAATTTGTTTCATGCCAACCCATGCTAGGTTTCAGAAGGTCTTATTTGATATCAACAGGACTGGCTGCAGCTGTCACAATCCACTAAGTGCTGCTTTCTGTTTTGATTATGCACAGCTGACATCACTTTACTGTAACATGTGATCATTTGCTTAGCCCTGTTCCGGCACCTTAATTAGATTGGTTAGGTTGGAATCTTGTTTAAAGACACCATGCATGTAGAGATCATACGATGACCTGGTCTCCAGGACACAAATTTATTCTTAATGCTCTGCTGTTAGATTCACAAAAGTAATTATTATAAGAGTTTAAAAGATCCTAATGTAAGCTCTTCCAACAAGCCCTTTAACTCCAGCTTAGAAAAGTGAGAAATGATGGCGAGTTTTCAGCGAGGATGTCTCTGGCTCTGGCATATTGCGCTACAGCTTTCAGCGGCAGAGCCACGTTCTCCAGCAGGAACGCTAAACTTCTGTGGCGATATTCCCATTGTGCTTTGAAAAAGGGCTTTTGAAATGCATTAGCACTACACACTTTCTGAAGAAAGAGCGAGCACGGATTTGAAACATAGCGATGGAGCAAAGAATGAGCATGAAAATAATAAATAAATAAAACCGGGAATGCAATCGCTTTTCAAAGATCCGCCCGGCCCCTTTCAGATCTCCTTTTCATTGTTTGCTGACGACTTGATGCTGCAAAGTTCTATCTATATATATATTTTTCCCTTTTTCTTTTTTTCTTCTGCCGTGGCAAATTTGTTTTCAGGCTCCATAAAACAGCCTTTCTTATTTCAAGCAGCAGTGTATGCAGTGGAAAATCTTTCACATAATATATCCTTAAAAGCACATTACTGTGTCCCATACACAGTTAAGAGTTAAGAACACAGTTAATATTTACAGTTGAAAAAAAAATGAAGAAAAGGAACGGATTTTGCCGGGGAATAAAACACCCCCACCCACGTATACACACTCACTCTGAGTGCTGCACTTGAACAATTGCTATTCACAATCCTATCCTTAATGCCTAAGACCAACATAAAAGAGGGGAGTTTAAGAATATAGGGATAAGCCCTTTCAGCTTTTCTAAGTCTTAAGGCTGGTTTATGCTCCATGAATACTGAGCATCAGCAGCCAGTGCTGTTGCCACTCTAAATAGATATTACAATGATTTGGGAACAATGCGTTCCACTGATTCCCTCAGACACGAAAATACATATATGTGTATATATAGTGAATAGGAGGCAAAACATTAGCGCTCCATGACAATACAAGCATTTTTGATGTAGAAGGGTAGAGCAAGATTAATGTCTGACTGAGAGAAAAGGCAAGATACCACTTTGGGTGTTTGCTGGGAAAGCTGCAGCGAGAAGATGCTTTGAGAGTCTAAATCCCCCCTGGAGTACAATGCAGGGCTGCTGATACAACCAACCGACACGGGGTCACCTCCCCTCAGGGAGACAATGGAGGCACAACAACAAACTGGAGTGAGGAAGCACCAGGGACTGCGGCAGCACAAAGGCATCCAGAAGAAAGGAGAAGAAGTGGGGTGTGGGGGGGTGGAGACAGAAAGGAAAACGCAATTTGTCTCCGTTTTCCATCATGATTATTATTGCTAATAAGCGTCAAGGGCCGCTGAATGTCAACAGAGGACAGTAACCATTCTCTGCAAGGCTCAATCATGCATGAGAGGTCCATGTACAAACATTAGACTTCATTGCAGCTACTTTTGTGTAGCTGAATGTCAGCATGCAGGACAGTTTCAAATGCTAAAAGATGTGTTGCATGATTTAGAAGAAGGCCGTCTCACAGCACAAGAGAAGTACGGATAAGCAGTTTTTTTTGCCACTTAAGCTTTCCAACCGGCCTCAGGGCTCCAGAACAACTCCGACCCTTGTGTCTCCTTTCCCAATCCAAGATTAGCCTGTCTTCTTGTCTTAATCCAGCAGAAACGCTGCATCCTGACTCCAACACCTCTCCACAATTACTGCACTCCATAATCCCCTGCCTGCCTCCATTTTCCCTACTGCTTTAAGAGGGGTAAAGATCAGGGGTTAGCACTCATCCCCAAGCCCTCCCCTGCCTCTTACCATGGCAGTTAAGTGTCTGTGGAAATCATAGAATGAGTAAGCCTTGTGACAGCTTATTAATACTCCTCTCTTCTCTGAGGGTTTACCAGTGGTCAGTTCTTAAGTACACTGTACTGGATTAAAAGGATTTGCTTGTACCGCAGGTCTGCGCCTGAAAAGAGGTATTCCTGCACAGTTCTGCTATTCTGTTCACACTAATATGTCACTTGAAGGGTCTGGGGTTGCATTGTGAGCCAGGCCGATGGCCTGCAAGATATAACGTGGAACATGATACAGGGGTCTTGTTCACAGTTGCTATCCGCTATGATTTCAAGAACCCTTCGATCTGCTTTCGGGAGCCGCAGCTCTTGAGCACAGGTCTAAAACAGGTCTGTCAGGATAACCATGTGGGTAGCCACATTATCGTGGTCAACTTTAAGAGTTTCTGCTCGTTCCGAAGGATGACCACAGAAGTTCTCCTTCACATAGAGCTGCTGTTTGGTGCAGCGTGCATGGCTGGAGCAACAATGACTGCGTTGCTTACAGAGACAAGCTTAAATGAATCATCCTGCTGGCTTAGCATAGCTTGGCTGCCTATGTGCTCTGGATGCCTTTAATGTGTTTGCTTGCCTGCGGCCCTCTGATTCTTTCTCCTCGCTCTCTTTGCTTTCCAGCCCGGATAGATTATGGGTTTCTATATATTTATTTCAAACTCTAAATGGACTCGAATCGATCAATACCTCATTGTGCGTGTGACGAAAGCAGCGCAGGAGGGGGGCACCCAATGTGACAGATGTTACAATTCAGATTTTCTTTTCACTCTTTTGCAAATAAACACAATGGCATATCGAAAGGCATTTCAAAAGCTGTTCAAATTGATTTAAGTTAGCTCCTTGTCATGAAGCTGTGTGTTCGCAAGTATCACAGAGATGACTGGGAAGGGGGAAAAAAGTAAAAGAAAGCAGCCTTCTCCAAGGAGTCTAAGCCATTGTAGGCTTCTACCCAATCCTTAGATTTAAAAAGGGACCAGGCCTAGACAGATTTGCTCAGAAGTCTTTTCAGAAGATATTTTTTGAGCTGAAGATAGTCATCGCAGAGAATAAACAACTTACTTTCAGAGAAGGGAGGGACATGAAAGAATACGCAGGCAAAAATGTCCCACTGGTAACAAAATCAAGGAAAATAGAAGGGCATCAGAATCCTCTGAGCTTCCGTATCAAATGTCCCACCCGATTTGGAATTCACAATAAAAAGACAGCACTCGTGCATAATATACCGATTGACATAGCATATCAGTACAGCAGAGAAAGTAAAATACGGGGAAAGAAGGGAACCTTTTATGTTCCATGTCCTATTTTCCATCCCAGCATCAAAAGGTGAGATCTTAAGTTTTCCACATTTCTAGTTCATTCTCATATCTTCAAAAAATATTACTGCAGCATAACTGAATTAATCGATGGAAGTACAATTGAGTTGGAACCTCTGTTGCCCTGGCTGCAGGGACAATAGCAGGGGGTTTCATCCAGACTCATCTGTTCCATTTATGGTTTTTTTTGGAGCTGCTAATCTGCAATGCCTCTTTCAGACAGAAGGATGGCCACAAGTCTGCAGCATGGTGCAAGCTGTGATGGATGGATGAGGAGGAGGAAGAGAAGAAGAGTGAGCTTCTTGGAGGGGAAAAAAGGGAGAGATGGTTTCCACTCCAAGGCGGCAGAGGCTCCTAAAGAACAAAACATGCAATTAGAGCTGCGGCACACTGTGAAGTGGTCATTACTAGAGCTAATGAGCGCTGCTATCTGTCCACACATTAAAGTGCTTGCTAACGAGGGCTTGTTCATCATCAAGCGAACACAAGTCATCGCATAATCCTATCTCCTGTCTTCTCATCCCCACAGCTGGGAGAGAGGCTCACTCTGGACCGGCGGTGAAGAACAGGATCCAAACAAGCATTTGGCTTTGAACTTGTCTAAACCTAAGCCAAACAGTTTCCTCATGGTACTTCTGCTGTTTGTTTTTATTAATATTATCATTATTATTATTACTCCAAAGGAATATTTTCTACTCTTTAATTATGGGTTTTACTATCTTTCACTATAGTTTTTAATAGTTCAGCACAACTTTTTTCTTAGTTTTTTTATTGGTTCAACACATGGACATGGACACTCCTTACAGAAGCTCTCACAGGACTTGGTCCTGGTTTGAACTCAGAACTCAGAAGCCACCACAAGAGGGCACTGCAGTCAAGCATTTTATTTAGCAATTCTCGCTGTGTGGCATACCAAACTGTATAAAAAATAAAGACAAGGCAACTGATTTTTGCCTGAGATAAAATGGGGGATGGAGTGGTTGATTCATTCCCGATTACAAAATATTTAAAATCCTCCCACAGGGCAGGCGAGCAATCTCTAGCTGCTCTCGCCTTGAAGGAAAGGGAGGGAAAAGCAAAAAAAAAAAAACCCCAAAAAAACAAAAATGAGCCCCTAAACCCTTTGTGACCTTCAATCTACCTGAGGGAGCAGTTGCAGAAATAAAAGTTTGGTCTATCACTGTGTCTCATTAAAGACATTTGTCATAGTAAAAGTGAGATCTTTGGCATCCAGCACCTCCAACAGGAAGGACAGCTTCCCTGCTTAAAGTTCAGAAGAGCATGTGTTGAAAAGACAGACTGAAAGCATGTGCCTGCAAATAAAGGAATGGAAGCAATAAAGAGTTTAGTTTGGATTTATTTTTCCTTCATGCATTTGTTTCCCTTCCTGTCTCCACAGGGCGATGTTCTGCCAGTCACAATTAGGTGAACAAGTTTTCTCCTTTTGTCGTTGAATCTTAAAAGCTCCACTGTGACTCATCTCGTACTCTGTAATTATGCTAGGCAGAAAACAGACTATAATTCGCTTTAATTGTATAAGGCTGGCACAAAAAAAAAAAAGCTGGCTGACATACTTTTCTAACCTCACAAGCCACAACTGCTGAACACCTTGAGATTAAAGGTGGTGAACAACGTTTTGGGACATTGCAAAAAAAGATGCAAGAAAAACAAATGGCCTGATTTTCAGAATCACTGGCAGAAACTCAAAAATCGGATATTCTTCTGATCGGTGTAAGTCCCGCCAGCTTGTGTTGCAACACTTTTTAAGGCAAGAAGAATAAAAAGTTAGCTTGTTTTTAATATTAGTGTTGCATTTAAAATTAGGTCAGAGAAAGCACAGAAGGTGTAAGAGGAATTTTAAAAGTGAACTGTACCTTTTACTCGATTTCAAGACATGTTTGCTCATTTAGGCTTCAAGAGAGCAAGACTAAAAGCAGATAATAGGAAGCCTGAACGAAGTACAGCAAAGTTTTGTAGTTTTTTTTCCTTTGAGCTATCAGCCTTTGTCTGGACCTCCATCTGACATGGAATGTTGGCAGCCTTTTGGAAATCGGTCCATATTTGTTAGGGTAACACACAGAGAATGCTGTTTTAGCAATGCTAGCTAGTCTAACCACATTAGCTGCACAAACAGCAAACATAAGCTGGTAAAACTTTTTCAAATGTGAACTCTGTAATCATTTTGTCGCTTGTCTTAGAATAATACTAAAAACCATATTTTACTGCTCACATTCATAGATGTCCTGACGTCCACTACCTCTAATTTAAAGAATTCACAACTGTTATGAAGAGTAAAAAAAATGGAATGTTGTTCTTATGTATATTTTGCATCTCTAATGATTGCTGATTTTAAATGTGATGAGCTGAAACAAAGAATACAGATCCATGTGAGCTTCTTTTTCCTTGACATGTTGCATTTTAATGAGAAAATCGTAACTAATAAACTAAGTGTTAAACAGAACTGTGGTTGACCCTGTGGCGAGACATCATATTTGTTGTGCGTTTTAAGAGAGCTTGTGATTACTTCCTCCCTATTCATCATTTTTGTCGCCTGGTCCCAAAGCATCAATAAACAACTGTCATGGATCCAAGTGATGGCAAATCAGTCAACATTCCCAGCAAAAACAACTAATGCATTTCTATTGTTCAATTCTTTATCATTATATTATATGTAAGTACCAGAATAGAATGCTTCATATTAGAGTATCTCAGGTAAAACTGTGTTTCTATGAAGCCGATTACCATCTTTTCCCAAACCTGCTTCTATCTCAGTCTGTTTTGTTTTTATGCCTTCTGTTCAGGTATCAACTGTACCTGAAATGTGCATCTACAGAATGAATGCATTTATGCATAGACAGATAAACACACAAACAGATGCATCGACTGATGTGCCATCAGAAGCATCAGAGGGCTTAGCTGCAAGCAGCACGGCCCCCAAGGGACTGCTGCTGTGCCTGTGCGAACATGTGGACATCGCCCTGCCACCTGGGAGCGCAAAAACGGGAAGACAATCAAGATCGGCTGGTCAGATAATCTCTGTTTAGGACGCTACATGCATTCGGGCTGAAACGTGAGACTACATGGGAGTTGTTTCTTGATCTGCAGATGTTAGTTCAAGCGGCGGCCGGTCCTTGCAGAGGGAGGGAGGGAGACATAAGAAAACTGGAATGTTGGAGCAAGCAGAAGTGAGTGATTTTTGGAGCGAGCTTGCACGGTTGCTAGATTGGGGTTTAATAAATTTACTATTTAATGGGACAATATCTGCATGCAGAACCAATTTCAAAGCGCCCATTTCGGAGGTCAGCCTCATCTCAGCTGTGCTCGGCAGCAATTGCACTGTGTGCACACAAATGATGCTTAACCACAATTAACCTGGAGGGTCTACCATGTGCACCAACACCATTCAATCTCACTTTCATATCGCCAACAACTTAGAAGTTAGGAGATTGTCTTGGCCCCACTCTCATCAAGAATCAATAATTGATTAAGGCCTCTGGGACACATTGTGTATTGTGTCGCTTGGTGGTGATCAGGATATGGACACCTCAAGTGGGAGGAGAGGGCACCTACTGGTGCTCTGCTTGACCTAACCAGTCTTCTATTATTTATTACAGCAAAAAGGATCCTGGTGGACGGGTTAAGGAGGTCAGTCCAGGTTTAGCGCTTCCTCAACCGACGTCCCTACGGTTTAGATTGAGCATTTCGCGCTACACTGCCTCTGCTCACACTGAGCTGATTTGATGTTATCAATCTTTTTTTTACCGCTCTTTTTATTGAGATTAGTACCTTTTTTTCTACACCTTCTCAGACAACCATTTGGGTCTAAAACAGGCATATCTTATCTCAAATAATAAAAGCCAAGATGTGACAAGAAGGGTCATGTCACATACAGTGCTTTGAAAATTTTTTTATACCTCTCAAACATTTTCACATTTTTTCCAGTGAAAACCACAAACCTTAATGTGTTTAATAATTTTTGATCAGCTAACACAAGGGATGCATAATTGCAAAGTGCAAGAAGTCATTTGTATTTAGTCCATCAAGGTACATACTTTCTAGAACCTCAATTTACTGAAATTATGGCTACAAGTTTGTTTGATGGGTTTTGTTCCATCTAAAAATAGAAATAAATGTTGCTCATTCTTCTTTTCCAAACAGCCCAAGCTCAGGAATTGACCACAGATTAGGAATTGGATTTATGTCTGAGCTTTGATTAGGCCATTCTAACACATTAATATGCTTTGATCTAAACCTCTCCATTGCATCTCTGGCTGTATGTTTAGGGTTCCTGCTTTCTGCTGGAAGTTGAACGTCCACCACAGTCTCAAATCTTTTCCGGCCTCTTAACATTTTTCCCCTCCCAGAATAGTCCTACAAATATCTCAATTTATCTTGCTATCGGCCCTGATCAGCTTCCCTTTTTCTTTTTTGCTGTAAAACCCTTTGAAATACCTTGTATAAGAAGGGTCCCATGTGACTAAACTTGCCTATATCTTTTTAAATTAAATCGGACAGGTGTATTTAGAAGTCTGGGCAGGGTGAGGCATAGTTATGGTGAATTAGGATCACCACTAGTTAACCCAAGGTATCAATCAGCATTCAATACTGATTGAAATGTTTTATGCTGAGCTGTTTAATTTGCTGTTACTGGATCGCGGAGCGCAGATGTGATCACAATCAGCAAGGTGCGTATGTATGTTTTTGTCTGGTTGATCCCAAATCAGCCAGGAGTTAGAAGTTGGACTTTTAAAAGTTTTCCATTCAAAGCAACTGTGGTCTGGGCCTCGTCTGACCACTCCTTTGTCCTGGTTTTTTTACTGGAGTTTTTCCACATTGTTCCCGTCTCAGAGTTTTATGACCCTTTGTTCGAGATTTGGGGCAATCAGCTGTTAGTGGCTAAAGGGACACGGCCCTACCCGTTCTACCATCCAGATGCATCAGCGCACCAAGAAGGCTGCTCTGTACAGTGGTTCGGCTCCACTTTCCAAGTAAACCCAAACTGCACATTTTGTCCATAAAACGGCTGGTTTGACCTTCATAGACACTCAATGCGCATATATTTTATTTTATTATTATTTTTAGGTAGTCATTTTACTCCCTTTTTGTAGAATAGTGCAGGTTTAGTTAAGTGAAGATTTTTGGACCAGAATAGTCCAAATTGATTGCTCTATGGTCAATAAATATTCATTTATATAAAGAGAAGCGTTTGTGTTTATTTTGTGCAAGAGGGATTTATCTGTCAAAATAAGGTCAAAGTTCCTCCACTAATCGGTGAAGCAGCTGATTAAACAGTGACATTTAGCGTGGTTTTGGTTAATAATTATCAATTATTAATGATAATTAACAAATTGTAATTTTTAAGTGCCTTGAGCCCATAATCACAACACCGGAGCACATCTCCGATTTCTATTCGTAAACAATGATTTTTGGTTAAGAAAGCTATTTTCCTAAATTATGATTTTTATTTATAATTTTTGATAAATATTCATTGATTAATAATCATAATCCTTACATGTGTAAGGTTATGTTTTTATTTTTCATAAAGTGTTGAAGGTGGGCCAAAAAGATCAGTTTTGGTCTCAAAACCAAATCACCTTCTTCCACGTGTTTGCTGTGTACATGGCAAACATCTTAAGGCTTACTCCAAGGCTGTGCAACTCTAGTCCTCGAGTACCATTGTCATGCAACTTTTGGATCCATCTCTGCTCCAACACACCTGAATCAAATGAATGGTTAAGGACCATCCCTTTGCAAAACTTGATGATATGCCAAGGAGGTAATTCAGCTTTTTGATTCAGGTATGTTTAAGCAGGGATGTATCCAAACATTGCAGGACAGGGGCACTCAAGGACTGGAGTTGCAGACCTCTGGTACTCTAGTTCACTCTTACATTAATTATCCAACCTAAGTTGTGGATTTCTGCAGCTACTCTTGTTGCTATGGGCCTCTTAAGCATCTTTTCCAAGTATTACTGACCTTGTTTGGTCAGTTTAGGTAGATGGTCATGTAATGCTGGGTTTGTGGTTATTTCATACTTTTACCATTTTCAGATGATAGATTGAACATTACTTTGTGAGATGATCAGAGTCTGGGGAATTAATTATAACCTAACCCTGCTTTAAACTTAAACAGCTTAATCCGTGACCTGTCTGCTGTGTTCTTGGTTGTCATGATTTTTGTTCTCTCTAATGAATCCAAATGCATGTTACTCTTTCAGATTCTTATTCATAAAAAAAATTTAAAAACTTGGATCATGTTTTTTTCCCTTCACGATTGCATACTACTTTCGGTTGATCAGCTCAAAAAAAAAAAAAAAAAATCCCAACAAAAACATAAAAGTTTGTGGTTGTAATAGGTCTCCATCAACTTGTCAATTCACTAGTGTGTATGCATGCAAGTCAGAATTAAGAAATGCTGAATGAAAATGGATGCAGCATAAAAAGTAGCTTTTAGCTAACGTTTTATTTTCTAATAGCACCACTGACCAGAGGTTGGTCTGTAGGCTCTGGGGCAAAAGCTTTGACCACAACATATCGGTCTACAGTGTCACCCCTCCATTGTTCTGTGCTGACACTGGCAGCCCCTCAGACATGAACAAGGTCAAAGTTCAAACTTCTAACATTCACACAGGCACTAACAAATCACATCTAAACATGACCCTGGGCCTCGAGGCTTAAATAAAGAGGTGACACAGCGGTGTTCCCTCCACCCACTGTGCCTGAGTGTGGCGATAATTCTGTATGAAAAAGTTGGACCGGGGAAATAATGACATAAAGTCATCAATCAAAGGATAACAAAGCCAAGGCCAAGCCTTCCAAGGAATCTTTGAGAACAAACCTTTAAGTCTCTTATCAGCTAATGAAAGAAATTACACGGCTGCAACCCTGAAACATTTAATTAGTAATTTATGTACAATCATGCTGTACTGCATTTCTTCCACTACTTTTCCACATACGCTCTCAATGCCTGTAGCAATTTGTTGTTACTGAGCCCGTCTCTCAGCTCTTTTGTTTCTGTTGATATCTGCTGTCTGCCTCTGTCTCATTGTCAACTCTGTACCAAAAGTTCCCGTGTCAGATATCCTTATTTCAGAATACAACAGAATTCATAACAACTGCAACAACTGAGGGCACCCAGCAAATTAACCTCAACGATGTGACAGATTTGAAAGATTTTCCAAAGGGAAGATCCCATCTTCACAGCACAGCTTTCTCCTGTGATTACAATCAGGAGTTTTGTGTGTCTGTTGTGTTTGAATGTGTGCGCAAGTGTGCGACTGCTAAATTTGTCTTGCTGGGTCACCTTGAGCGTTGCAGCACACATGGCATGAGGGTCCCGTCGCTGTATCTGGCGCGCTTCGCTGAGTACTTCCTCAAGCGCGAAACTCCCACTCCAGCAGGGATTTCCACACACCAACACTCGAATCTCCCTTTTGGCCCCCATTGCTAACCATTAGTGGTGGATTAGAAGAGCTGGTAAACGGAAGAGGAACAGCCCCGGGGCCCAGCTATCAGGTGGCTCTAATAACTGATTTCTTCACATGACCATCCAGGGTTGGAAACTAGATAAGTTGGGGATTTAAACTTGCTCATATATCTGTCTCCATTTCAACAAAATGTGTGCTGAAACACAACAAAGAATAGATTGGGGCTTTCATGTTTTCTAGCAGGGTGAGAGTAAACAGGTTTACTTTTTTAGAAAGTGATTGGTTTTCTACTCTTTCCACGATATGTTCTATTCTTGACAGTGTTAAGACATTTGCAAGGTGACAAGATAAAGCTGGTGGCAGTTGATGATTATGGTACTGCATCCAAGTCCAATTTCTTTATAAAGCATATTTGCAAAACAAGTTTACTCAAAATGCTGTACAAAAGCAAGATATATAGAAGAGACAAAACCAAGACATAAAACCTATATTAAAACATTCATTAGAATGCAGCCATTAAAAGGGACATATCAATTCTCCTGGGGCAAAGGCTACTGGGAAAAAGAGACTTAACAAAAGAAAGTAAAAATGCCTGTCTAATTTGTAAAGGCGACATATTCCAAGGTTTGGGAGCCATGACTAAAAAGGCCAGATCTCCTCTAATTTGTAGGAGAACTAAAAGCAGCCAGCCAGGTTTTATTTAACAAGTAAATACTCTAAAGGTTTTTCTGAAACCACTCTTCTTTGTAAAGAGCTAATGAATTGTGAATTGAATGAATTAAGGTTGAGATCAAAATTATTCAACCCTCTTCTGATAGACTTAGGTTCAAAGTAATCATTTAATATTACCAGCATGTGTCCTTTGACTGAAGGTAATATTAATGTTTTGGAGCATCCCAGCCAGAGTCCTATGTTGAATCAAATGGAGAATCTGTGGTTGGAGCAAAAGATTAGCCTTCCAAACTTAGAAACTTCAAGTTCATAAGATAAATCGTATAAAAAAGGTTGAAACAAACACACAAAAAGTTGGTAAGCAATCATAAGAAGGATCTGAGTCCTCTAATGCCATTAAACATTTCACATTGATTATTGAAAAGAGCTTTTGGCCAGCGCTTTTAAAAAAATGAATGAATGAATTAATTAATTAATTAATTAATAATTATTTACATAGTTTTACTGTATTCTGAGAGGTATCTGTCTCATTACCTGTAAAAAAACAACTTATTGGTATACTAAAAATAATTCTTAATCTAAAAGCGCCAGGGTTATGAACATTTCTGGGCTTAAATATAGTCTTGATTGAAAGAAGACCAGCTATGATACACACTATATTGCCAAAAGTATTTGTCTGTCTACATGTACATGAACATTCATGACATCCTATTTTTAATCTATAAGGTCCAATTTGTTGATGGAGTCACTGTTGCCAGCAGTACTAACTTTAACTATTCTGTAAACATCTTCCATAAGGTCGCATCCTCCGCTCTAGTTTATCCCAAAGGTGTGGAAGAAGGTTGAGGACTCTGTGCAGGTTAGTCAAGTTTCTCCTCACTAAACTTTATACACCTGCAGCGATGCCAGCGTTTGGAACACCAGAATTCATTGACTTGGTGGTCTGATCCAATACTTTTGGCAGTATTGTGTGTCAGTAGGTTCCACTTAAAAAAGGTCACTCTATTGCCCTTTTAATCATTTATATCTAATTAAATCTGTCAAACACTCAGTACTGTAAAACTTGTATTAGGAAAATGTTGCTAGAATGTACAAAATGTACTGTATATCTTCAGTTTCTAAACTGAGGATATACATGAAGCTACATTTTTTTTTTAGTAAAGGCTTAGTTGTAATGTCGAAGTAACAAGCACAATGAGATACAGTACCATGACAATGTATTTGTCCCCTTATAGATTTCTTCTTTTTTGCTTTTTTCACTGTTTCAGATCATAAAAAATTACAAAACAAAGGTAACCTGATTAAACACAAAAACGTAGTTTGCAAATGATGATTTCATTTTGTTTGAAAATTGTTTTGTTCATTCATTTTTGTTCAATGTTAATTCTTACGACCCACACGCAGGCCTGATTGCTGCCAAGCCTTGAATATCAGGAAATCAATTAAACAGTACCTGTCTGACAACATGAAATAGGCTAAAAGAATCATGCCCCTGTAAAGAAATAAAAAAACAATGATTCAACAATAAGTGTTGGATCTCAAGACACTAACGGCTAAGGTAACACGTGACTAAGGAGTCCATTAAGACTCATTTATCCAGGAAGGTTTGGTTCTTATTCAAAATAATATTTCCTTCAATATTATTTTAATAAATAAAGGCAGATAATTAAATTCCATTGATAATTAGTCATCCAAAAGGTTGTTTTTTATTCAGCAAATCCTTCTTTAAAATATTATTTTATTAAAATAATGTTTTATCTGATCTTGCAATGTAAATGGTTGCTTGAAGGTACACCAATTATTGCTTAAGTTAGTTCCAAGACTAACTTAACTTCATTTCCAGATTCCTCAAGATAATCCCTGGTTCTCAAACATAAATAACATTGAATGGTAATGTTGCATCACATGGTTTTTAACCATCTTTAATTCACTTGTTCATATTGTACATAGTTGGCCTTCTTTATTCTTTCATTCTGCTTGGTAGTTTAGTTGGATTGTTTTAGCATAGTAAAGAGTTTGTTGATTTAAATGTTTTTGACTTTAAGTTAACTTATTTTTGTTAATAAATTATTGTATTTTAAGAAATTGTGTGAATTTATTCACTGTGTGTGCAGAGTTTTGGTGCTCAGTAATGTCAGAGCTTGGCTCACTATAATCCTGAAAATGCTTTTTAGGTGATAGAAGGCCAACCTAATTATTTTCTTTATTTGCCTCTAAAGGTTCAGGTCTGAGTCTATCACTACACTCAGATTTCAGCCTTGATCAGTGGTTTCTAGCTAAAATAACTGAGTGCTGACTCTTAAATGCTTCTCCTTTGGTCCAAAACTAATTACTTCAGTTTTTTTTTTTACTCAACTGAAGGAAGTTTTGACACACTGATTTATTCTGTGCATCTACCCAACCCTGGAATGGCTTCATAGTCACCCGGAGACATTGGAATTAAGAGCTAAGAATTATGGTAACTTATCTTGTTTGTTAAAATATAATCTGAGCTAGAGGGAGCAAGTACATATTAAATAGGAGGAGCCCTAAGACGGAACCTTGGGGAACCCCACAATAGGTGACAAAAGTCACCTATTGAAGCAAGAAAGTCCCTGTCCTTCTAGTAAGACTCAAACCAGCCAAGTGCTGTACCAGAAAGACCGATCCAGTTTTCCAGTCTCACTAGTGATCCAGTTTTCCAGTCTCTCTAGTACCGTGAACAACAGTGTCAAATGCTGTGCTGAGGTTAAATTATACCAGCAATGTGGTCCTTCCACTTGCTTGGGGGGAGAACACCTGACAAAAGGGATGATTTTAATATGTGAATCAAATCAGACACTATAACAGGGAAAACTTAAAGGAACGTCAAGGAAGCTGTGGGTAAAATATCAAGACAGCAGGAGACAGAGCTTACTTCATATATAATTTCTTCTATGCTTTTGTAGTTGATTTGATAGAATTGTGCCACTTTGTCCAGATTTGTTTTAATTGGAGACAATATTGGTATTGGACTTTATATTGAGGTACAGCCTGCCGTTCTAATCTTCTGAGTATTCTCAGTAAAGAAGTTAACTAATTCATTGCAGCCCCGGTAGAGTTCAATTCAATTCATTTCAAAAATACTTTATTCAGCCCAAAGGGAAATTAATTGTTGTTGTAGCTCATATTATAAAGGTTCAGATGTTACATACATAGGAGGACTTGTTAACCTGTTGACTCAATGCCAGTTATTGCACATGCCTGAGAGCAGTTGATGCCAAAGGTGACACAAGTAGTTTTTAGGTTAAAGGGGCAAACATTTTTTCATATGGTGCCAAGATGGTTTGGATTATTCTTTCCTTAATAAATAGTCTTAATTTTTCAGCCTGGTTATTTTTCTCTGATTAAACTTTGTTTGATAATCTAAAACATTTAAGAGTTAAGAAGCAAAAAGGAAAATTCTCTAAGAGGGCAAATCCTTTTTCATGGGACTGTAAGTTCATTACGACTATTATTATTATGAAGTTCATAACGATGTCTGTACAGCTAAGACTAACCATCATTTCAAAGCTATGGCTTTATGTCCTTTTAATGAGATGTCAGAGAAAAGGCCCTGAGTTTTCTCCAGCTCTACAGAGCATGGTGTAGCACATCACAGCACTGCCTTTTTTCATCAGTTACTGTGAATTGCCAGTTGGCTGGCTGAAAGAAAGCCAGTACACTTTCCCCTCACTTACAAGAAAGACAACTTTGCTGTTGACAAGCAGCTTACTGCAGGCCTTCCCAGACCAGAAAGCCCAACTAGCTAAACAGCTCATCTCAGCTGATGTTCTGTGAAGTAAAAAAATGCAAAAAGGTATTTTTGCTTAACACTTCTCATCTGGGTCACATTCTGTTTGAACTGTTACAGTCAGACAGATGTTACGGATCAGTTAAAGCAAGGATATGCAGATTCAAAAACTGTTTATTTGCAACAGTAATGGCTTTAGTCGATACAGCTAGAATGTAAAGGGAAATGCAATAATGAAAATTGTGCAGTCAGTATTAATGTGTCAACATGTCATTATTTTATCTTTAAACAAACTTCTTCTGGTTTTCTATTTTACATTTTTTTTTCTATGCACTGACCAAATAGCTTTTTTTCAATTTCATTGCACTTTTGCCAATTATGATAAAAGGATATTCTTCTGTTTTATTATCTTCAAAATAAAAATAACAATAAAGATCTGTAGATAACATTAGTACTATAATATTATTAGCAATAGTAGAAAGAAATAAAATCAGTTATATCAAGGATTATTGTTTTAAAAGTTGTTGTAAATACCATTTTATTTTTACACATATTTTAATGAGAGGCTCTAGCTTGACCATGAGGGACATTTTTTAAACCAACCTGTGTGAGTTTGCAAGCAAATATTGATGAAATATAGTGTCATGTTCAAACAAGTCAAGCTGTCTTGAATGCACCTGACTTTTGAACTTTTGAACAGAAATTTTTTATTGTAATAATTACGTTTTTTCACTTAGCAAAAATGATCTGGTAATACAAGTGTTTGATGTTAGTTAAAATAGGGGTTCAAAAGCAAAGCTGTCACTCAAATGTCGTCACAGAGGCTGCCACATTGTCACCACATAAGGAGCTTCAGGCCCTGAAACCAGGGGCCACTGAGGTGTAACCAAGTGAATCAGAACGTTAGCCTTTATTTGTCAGGAAGACAAAGGCCTGAATTTTACACTGAGGTCACAGTTGCATGGAGAAGAAAGCTGGACCCCGCCAGGTAAATAGGATGTCATTGTGCTATAACAAAAGCATAGTCTTAACCCTGTGACCTCATCAGCTTTGGGGAATGCTTCTCTATTCACAGGCAGTCATCAGAAGAGAGAGCCTTGCTCTTTTCACAACACTGCCTAGACACCACAGGTATTAGTTCCCTCAGGCCTGTTGCACTTACTGAACAGGTTACAAGATGAAACCCATGAGAACATGAGCATTTAATTTAATGGATTAATAAAAGAACATCTTGGGAAGAAAATGTGGCAGTCTATTTTAGGTTAGCTTTCTTTGTCCTATATCTTAGATTTCAATCCACACTTTAAGACAAACATTTACAAGTAATTTGAGCTGCACCATTTTTTTGTTCCTTTACTGACTCAAATTGCCTTCAAAGCCCGCCCAAAATGAATCTCAGAAATGCAGTATCACTTGTTCTCTGATCATGGTAATCGGGTTGCTTTAGCAGACGGAAAGCTTTGAAAGCAGTGGCAACTCAAGCTTAGAATTTAAAAGGTTTTTTTTTTCTTCATACAGCCTGCAGCCAAATGGCACTTGTGTTCTGACACGGCACATAAACACACACAAAGGAAGTTATTAGCGTAGATGCAAATCAAATTACTAGCAGTGTAAACTGCTATTCCTCCCTGCACTTGGGCCTGTAATTACTCTCGCTTATAGGACTATAATGAATGCTAATGACACACCACTGCAAGGCCATCAGCTAACACTTGTGTGAGGTTGGATGACTTTCACTTAAGTTATGGAAGCTCGTTTTCGTCCGTCTACCTTTCCATTGGCTCCTGTGTATGAGATTACAGAGAACAAGAAAATTTAGTCAGTAACACTTGTCTCCGATACGTTTCAACAGCAATTTGTTTTAAAATATAGGCTATAATTGCAAGCAATCAAGCATATCATATATAAAGCGCATTTTTGCATTTCAAAAGGGATTACACAATCAGCTACACAAAGACTGCTTGTGGAAATGACAACAGTTGGAACAAGCCTTTGTCTTTGTTCCTCATTTCCATCATTTTGTTGAGCTGCTTTTGAATGTTTTCTGCTAGAAAGTCAGATACTAACACACAACAAAGACATATCTACTAAAAGATATTTATAGTATAACTAACACCACTCACTATACTAAATGGTTGCAGGGAACTCAAATCAATTCAAACAAGTCTCAAGTATATTGAATCAAAACCTAAAATATAGGTTTAAAATACTGTTGTAGATAATATAAGCTTTTCTATTTATTTAGTTTTTTTCAACGGGATGTTGCATAGCAGCACTAATATTCAAGTAAATTATGCTTCATAACAGATAATAGCTCTGAGAGCTAATTTCCATCTGTAGTCCCTGACACAAAAAAACATGCATTACATGAAGAACGTAATGTAATAAAAGTTCTAATGAAAAAGAAATTATAATAACATTAAAGATCATAAAAGTGTGACTATAATGTCCCTTACCTATACTGCCCCACCACACCACACTTCCCTCAAAATATATGCCTGCTATCACAAAATATGAGATTTTTTTCTGATAAATGGTGAGCATATCCATTTGTTTAAAAAACATTTTTTGTTTTTAACAATATGTTTTCAAATGCTGGCTTATTTTTAATTCTGTTCGAAGTCTCTTTAATTTTGTTAATGTTTGAAATGAGAAGGCTGATGGTCCTACCGCTGTTTTTCTATAGGCTATGGTTGAATGTGCTTATTTGCTCTTCTTTTCAGCAGTGGTGGATGTGTCATATTGTTGACTGTTTTGAATAGTAAACAAATATTTGCGTAAATTATGTTGTTTTGAAAATTTAACTTAATATATTTAGTTAGAATTTAAAAATGACAATACTTTTGGGTTTTTCCACACATAATCCTAACTGTTTGTTTATAAAGTAACACTTATTTGCCTGTGACTAACATGATATTTTTTAAAAAATGAGATAGGAATCATTGCATTCATGTAGATTTTGGCTCTTTCCCTTCCCAGTGACTTTCTTATACATCTGAAGTTGTACAAATGTATTTTAAAACTGCAAATATTATCAGTGTTTTTTAAGCTAAGTGTAGACTTAATTTTCCAGATATTTGAACTTCCGAATATTAGTTACACTGGCACAAATGTTGTGTTTTTGTTTGTTTGAGAAAGAAGTTGTTTTTCCCCCATTTAAAATCAAACTAGAATCACTGAACCAGTAAGCAATTTTATCCATCAATACTAATAACAAAGCTTTCACCTCTTTAGGGTCCTTTCCTTTTGTGTAGATGACCGTGTCATCAGCATAATAGGGATGCCAGCTAAAGTCACATTTAAGTGTAAACATAAAAGTGTAACGACTTCAGACTCAACTTGGACTTGTGGTCTAAAGACTTGAGACTTGATTTGGACTCCTGGTCTGAGACTCAAGTCTTAACAGTTTTTATCTAATGTAGTGAAGAGTGGAAGAGAGCTGGTATGTGAGCTACAGACTGCAGCTACTGCGCATGTTTTACTGTAAAAGGATCTGCTTGATTATTTGCTAGAGATGTTGGATAACGTCTGATTACAATCTGTTCATGTTAGCTGTAGCTTCATAATAATGAACACGTGAATGTCTGTAATGGCCGCTTCATTAATGACTTTGGATCATTTAGGAAACAAACGTGGCTTACCTCAGACATGCTCTTGCTGCTAAACTAGCTTCAACATTACAAGCACACATCCAGCTGAAAATATCTTCCTGTTATGTTCAGCAGGAAACTTCATTTATTTACTTACTACACTTTGCCTCAATCATTATATTGTAAATTATACCTTAAATTTGAACATATTAACTATTTAGAATTGAGAACAAACGTTTTAAATGTGGATTTAGAAAATGTTTTCCTAATATTAAAACTTGTCCAGCTCAGAGTGAGGAGAAGATAACCCTCCAAACTCTATTTAGTGCTATATATATACATATATATATATATATATATATATATATATATATATATATATGTATATATATATATATATATATATATACATATATATATATATATATATATATATGTATATATATATATTTTAACAGGGGCCAATTTAGTCATTACAGAGACAAAAAAACACTTTGTTTAATTCAGAAATTCAACATTAACAGGTTTTAATCTCTTTCCATTATTTTTCTCAAAGCATAAGTAAGGTTAATATTAGCCTTTAGCAGATTTTTGCAGGGTAAATTAAGTATAAATAATTAAAAGATAACTGTTAAATATTAAAATACTGAAATATAATGATCAAATGTTCATGTTTTGGAATCCTTACTTACAGCGATGCAAGGTTAGAGGTGACCTAGATGTGATGGATTTAATGAGAAACTGATTATTTCAAACGTTAGAAACTTCAGACCTAACTTAAACTTGAAAAAAAATATTACGTATATTATTTTTACATATTATTCTTAATTCCATTTACATCATTCACAGAAGGGATAGTTAAATGCATGCAATAAAACCTCAGGGAAAAACATTTATTAATTTACCTGGCTTATCGAGTGATTCGCAAACGTGGGCGGCTGTTCAAAGCATTCCAAAGCTTCCTGCGATGTTAGATGGAGTCTGTAGAGCGATCAACACTCAGACTGAAATGTTAAGAGAGCAGAATCGCAAGCTGGACACGATTCTTGAACAGAATCGCAGCCTGGCAGCGGTTGGACTCAGAGGTTAAAGGATATAATCTTGGAGAAGATGTATGCTCCAGATCTGTGGAAAGTACCAGAAATTTGGCTACTTGGATTTGCAATTGAGAAATACCAGTAAAACTCTTAAGGTAGTTGGAAATTCACAACTGCCTGTACCACAACATTTATTGTTTTTCTAAATCTGGCTCCCCAATGTGGCCTTGGCAACTTCTGCTAACTGGCTATTGACAAAATATCTCCTGGATGTTATATAAACACAACGCTCTTCCCCAGCACTCCCCTACCAGCTGTGTGCTGATAGGACTATGCGGCCGATTGATAAAACTTCCACCTCTCTTCTCAAGGACAATGGCGCTTCTGTCAGTGTTAACAGTCTAATTCTTGCAAACACACTCAGACTTACATTCACACCCTCAAGACTCCACCGTACCCTTGCTGAATCTTTACTTATGTGTGTGTTGTTTACCCCTGCTGAGGTTTTTTTGTCCTGTTTCAGACTCTATTCTGCTAAGAATAAGGTCTGAAATATGATTTTTTCCCCTCCTATCTTACTTTACCTAAATTTGTGATTTCATTACTTTTCATAGATTTTACCAGCGAAAACCAAACATTATTATTAACTTGGACTTTAGCTGCTCTTACACCAATGACCCAGCTTTCTTAATTAGATTACTCAGTTCAACTTCAGCACCAGTAAAAGCAATATATTATCACCACCTGAAAATGTGGATTAAAGCTGTTTTGTACCAGTGACTCAGCTTCACTAGTTAGAATTCAGTGGAATGATGAGACTTCTTAGCACAAGATGCTTTCCCCTACATAGAGAACTTAATGATATAATTACCTCTTTTGAAAGATTGGTTTAGAACCAGCTCTTACCAGTAAAACCCAAAGGATTATTAATGTTATCTGTATCATTGTAATATTGACCAGAGATTTTTAGATTTCTCACAAGGATGTCATGATGTAGGGTTGTTTGGTTTTTGGTTTCGGGGTTTTTCCCTATGTTTTTCACTGTTCAAGTTTTGAATCATGTTTCTGTTTATTTTCCTGGTCATGCTTTTGTTTTGTTGTCTTGTTCATGTTTTGTCAAGGTTGGTTTTCGGATCTGGTTATGCTATTGCTTCATGTTTTTCTAGTTTGTGTTCAAGAGTTTCTGTTTTGCTCCAGTCACGTTTTGTTCTGTTGATTAAGTTTATTCAGTTCACCTGCTTCAAGTTAATCTGTCTCCTTACTCCACCTGGTTTTAACGCCATATATTCACACCTGTTCTGTTAGTCTTCGCAGAAACATCTTTCACTCTAGCTCTCATGTCTAGCTCTCATGTCTTGTTCTAAAACGAAGTCTTGTCTTTTTGATCTTGCCATGCCTGTCTTGCCTGCCCGTTTGTTTTGTTCCTGCCTCCTGCTAAGTGTGAGTTTTCGTAATTAAACCTTTTTTTTCATTTACCATCACGCTGCCTGCTCGTCTGCATTCTGGTGTCCAATTCCAAGTAAACCGTGACAGAACCGTGACAAAGGATTCATAGATTTTTAGATTTCTTAGCATTTGATTTGTTTTTCTGTGTTCTTTGTGATTGTATTGTAATTGTATGTACAGCGCTTTGAGTGTCTCGTTACTGAAAAGCGCTATATAGATAAACTTACCTTACCTTACCTTGTATCAAAAAATAAAAACCTGAAAAAATAAGATTTTTTTTTTTTTTTTAGCAGCTGAAGATACTGAAAAAAGCATGCAGGAAAGATTCAATTGCATTTTTCCAATTAATGGCACATTTTTTTTAAGATCATTCTGAGAAAAAAACAACAACTATGGAATCACCCTTAATATACAGGGGTTGGACAATGAAACTGAAACACCTGGTTTTAGACCACAATAATTTATTAGTATGGTGTAGGGCCTCCTTTTGCGGCCAATACAGCGTCAATTCGTCTTGGGAATGACATATACAAGTCCTGCACAGTGGTCAGAGGGATTTTAAGCCATTCTTCTTGCAGGATAGTGGCCAGGTCACTACGTGATACTGGTGGAGGAAAACGTTTCCTGACTCGCTCATCCAAAACACCCCAAAGTGGCTCAATATTTAGATCTGGTGACTGTGCAGGCCATGGGAGATGTTCAACTTCACTTTCATGTTCATCAAACCAATCTTTCACCAGTCTTGCTGTGTGTATTGGTGCATTGTCATCCTGATATACGGCACCGCCTTCAGGATACAATGTTTGAACCATTGGATGCACATGGTCCTCAAGAATGGTTCGGTAGTCCTTGGCAGTGACGCACCCATCTAGCACAAGTATTGGGCCAAGGGAATGCCATGATATGGCAGCCCAAACCATCACTGATCCACCAACATGCTTCATTCTGGGCATGCAACGGTCTGGGTGGTACTCTTCTTTGGGGCTTCTCCACACCGTAACTCTCCCGGATGTGGGGAAACCAGTAAAGGTGGACTCATCAGAGAACAATACATGTTTCACATTGTCCACAGCCCAAGATTTGCGCTCCTTGCACCATTGAAACCGACGTTTGGCATTGGCATGAGTGACCAAAGGTTTGGCTATAGCAGCCCGGCCGTGTATATTGACCCTGTGGAGCTCCCGAAGGACAGTTCTTGTGGAAACAGGAGAGTTGAGGTGCACATTTAATTCTGCCGTGATTTGGGCAGCCGTGGTTTTATGTTTTGTAGATACAATCCGGGTTAGCACCCGAACATCCCTTTCAGACAGCTTCCTCTTGCGTCCACAGTTAGTCCTGTTGGATGTGGTTCGTCCTTCTTGGTGGTATGCTGACATTACCCTGGATACCGTGGCTCTTGATACATCACAAAGACTTGCTGTCTTGGTCACAGATGTGCCAGCAAGACGTGCACCAACAATTTGTCCTCTTTTGAACTCTGGTATGTCACCCGTAATGTTGTGTGCTTACTCTGCTAATTGAACCTTCACACTCTGCTCTTACTGGTGCAATGTGCAATCAATGAAGACTGGCTACCAGGCTGGTCAAATTTAGCCATGAAACCTCGCACACTAAAATGACAGGTGTTCCAGTTTCATTGTCCAACCCCTGTATTTTGCATTATTGAAAACACTTGCATATTTAACGATGCAAGTGAGTCATACAATTAAAAAAGAGTTCTTGCACAACAGAAAGAGCTGCTGGTTTATTGACAGAAAAAATTGACCAACAAGAGAGATGTCAGGTGAAGCAGTATTTTAAAACACAGTATTATAAAAACTGGCGGTTGTTCCCAGTTACTGTGTCTAAAACTTTAAACATGTACAAACAAAACGGGGTGACTGTAAAAAGGAAGCAACAAGATGGCCAAGGAAGATATCAAAGTCTCAAGACAGAAATCTCAGAAGCGACTTGAAAATAAAACATGCAAAACAACACAAATGAAAGACAAATGGGGAAAAACATGAGTCAGTGTCTTTCACTGTAAGGAATCAGCTACCGGAAATGGGATTGACATACAGAAAAGCCAAACTATCATCATCATTTATTCTAAAATATATGGTGGAAATTTCATAAAAGCTGTACGACAAATCTTCTTTTTAATCTGTCAACTAATCTACTAGAATTTTGGAACCTGATTGAAAAGGATATTGTTTTTCATGTGTGAAGTTAATACCTGAAAGAGTAGAAGCTATCATAAAACCTAGAGAACATCAACAATAATATCAACATATTATTGAGGTCTTTTAGGTTGATGATGCTATATTTCTTAAAGTTGTTGGGAAACAGCTAATAATATTAATGTAACAATAAATCTATCCATCCATTATCCTATGTTATTTTACACTTATCAAATTCCCAACACATTTTCAAGCCAGAATTTGATTCTGTGCTAAGGTCTACTCCCAGTGGGACGTGCTGAGGAACCATCCTGATCTGATCTCGAACCAACCCAGTTGATTTCCTTACTTGATGTGGAGAAGCCGCAGCTCAACTCAAATGTGGCTGAGTGTAGCCCCCATTTGGAGGAAGCTAATTTTAGCCGCTTGGATCCAGAATCTCATTCCTTCCATGCTGATGACCAAATGAAGGTCAGAATGTATAAAGACCGGTGAATCGAGAGCGTTTCCTTTTTGCCTTTACTATTGCACACTGAAACAGCCCACTTAACTGCAGATGTATACCCAATCCGTCCAACTATCAGCCGGTCAATCCTACAATCAATGAATGTAAAACGAAGCAATACACTTCAACTCACCTGGACAGAAGACACCACCTTTTTTTGATTGAGAACAACAGGTTCACACTTAAAGCACTTTTCCACCAGAAGAAATCTCATTCTTGAACCGTTCAATCCTACAATCACTGAACGTACAAGGAAGCAATACACTTCAACTCACCTGGACAGAAGACTCCACCTTTTTTTGATTGAGAACAACAGGTTCACACTTAAAGCACTTTTCCCCCAGAAGACATATCATTCTTCAACTGTTCTTGTGCCTTCAAATTTTAATGTTTTGTTCAGCACTGACACGTGCATCCACCAGATTTGGGAACCAAACATGAGGCGTCAACAGTGGACGTTTCACTGCTTGGTAGTAAGACAGTTGAGCTTGCTGAGCTGTGTGCAATGTTCCTTTTAACTCAAAAAGAGAGCATCCATAAACTATTTAATATGGAAAAGGAGACAGCGACTCCGTGCAGGAACAACGGTATGTACAATGTTTTCTTTAGTTTCCCACATAGCTGACCGACCTGGCCCAGATTTGGCATCAAGCTGGCACATATGGCAAACGTCTGGCATGGCCAATGGGACATCAACCAGACGTGGGCCAGGTCTGGCAATGATGGCATCGTTCACATGAGGCATGCCACACAGTGACCAGAGATGGCTTAGCTTGCTGTGGGCCAGATCTTTCCATGCCAGGCCAGTTATGGAAGTACTTGCGTCAACCATGTCACAGCAGGCGACATATATCAACACGTAATTTTCTCATGTCAAAAAGTGTTGAAAGTATAAAAAAATAAAATAAATGTGTATGTTTCCCAGGCGAAAGGACTTTCAGCCAAAAGAATAACATGACAGGTATAGGGACCCAATTTCAACATTTTTACTATACATACATTGTACTTTCTATACTTGAGATTTTTTTTCAAGGGAAGGTCACTCAGAGGCTCATAATCACATTCATATTTCATAAGAGTCAATTGGAAAACCTCAGATTAGTAACCAAAATAAATAGGAACAGAGTATAACACAAAGTTTTCATTTTAAAAGCACATGGCATTAAAATCCATCAATGTCTGCAGTGAACCACAGAGAGAAAATGCCTGTTAAATGTCCAACTAAAAGCTACCATCCAACTTACAATTAACTTCACTGAAGGAGTAAAGTGTCACCTTAACATTGAAAATCATTTGTAATTACTCGTACTCGTCGTCTTCCTCTTTATCCAGGACCAGGTCGCAGGGGCACCAGACTCAGCAGAGACACCCAGACGTCCCTCTCCCCAGACATCTCCTCCAGCTCCTCTGGGGGGAGCCCAAAGCGTTAAGACATAGTCCCCCCAGCTTGTCCCGGGCTGTCCCCTGGGCCTCCTCCCAGTGGGACGTGCCTGAAACACCTCCCGGGGAAGGCGTCCAGGAGACATCCGGCATAGATGCCCGAGCCACCTCAACTGGCTCCTCTTGATGTGGAGGAGCAGCGGCTCTACTCTGAGCCACTCCCGGATGGCCAAGCTCCTCATCCTATCTCTAAAGGAGATACTTAAACTCCTCCACTTGAGGCAGGAACTCCCCTCCAACCTGAAGAGGACAAGCCACCCTTTTTCCGGTCGAGTACCATGGCCTCGGCCTTGGAGGAGCTGATCTTCATCCCAGCCACTTCACACTCAGCTGCGAACCGCCCCAGTGCATGCAGTAGGTCTAGGCCAGAGGGGGCCAGCAGGACTACGTCATCTGCAAAAAGAAGAGATAAAATCCACAGGCCCCCATACCAGACCCCCTCCGGCCCTTGGCTGCGTCTAGAAATCCTGTGCATAAAAGTTATAAACAGGACCAGTGACAAAGAGCAGCCTTGCCGAAGTCCAACATACACCTGGAACAAGTCCAACTTAGTGCGGGCAATGCGGAGCAAACTCCTGCTCCGCTTCTACAGAGACCGGATGCCCCCTAATAAGGGGCCTCCAATTCCATACTCCTGAAGCACCCCCCACAGGGCACCCTGAGGGACACAGTTGAATGCCTTCTCCAGGTCCACAAAACACATGTGGACTGGTTGGGCAAACTCCCATGAACCCTTGAGTACCCTGTAGAGGGTATAGAACTCCAGAGGCATTGTCCCCGACTGCCACACAATGTTGAAGAGGCGTGTCAACCATGACAGCCCCACAACATCCAGAGACTTAATGTACTCTGGGCGGATCTCATCCACCTCCGAAGCCCTGCCATCGCAGAGCTTATTAACCACCTCGGTGACTTCAGCCTGGGTGATGAAAGAGTCTAACCCCGAGTCCCCAGCCTCTGCTTCCACCAGGGAATGTGTGATGGCAGGTCCGATAATGTCCCCAGTCGAGGTCAGCAGCCTCCCAACCCCACTGTAAATAGTGTTGGCGAAGCACTGCTTCCCTCTCCAGAGGTGCCGGACAGTTTGCCAGAATCACTTCGAGGCCAACCTGTAGTCCTTTTCCATGGCCTCACCGAACTCCTCCCAGGCCATTGTTTTTACCTCTGCTACAGCCTGGGTCGCGGCACGCTTGGCCTCACGGTACCCGTCAGCCACCTCAGGAGTCCCACATGCCAACCACAGCTGATAGGATTCCTTCTTCAGCTTGACAGCGTCCCTTACTGTCGGTGTCGACCACTGGGTTCAGGGATTGCGCTGCGACAGGCACCACAGACCTTACGGCCACAGCTATGGGCAGCAGCATCGACAAGAGATGCGGAGAACATGGTCCACTTGGACTCTTTGTCTCCAACATCCCATGGAATCTGGTCAAACCTCTCCCGTAGGAGTTGAATACATCCCTGGCCGAGGGCTCTGCCAGACGTTCCCAGGAGACCCTCACTATGCGCTTGGCCCTGCTGAGTCTGCCCGCCTTTCTCCTCTTCCAGCGGACCAACTCACCACCAGGTGGTGACCGGTGGACAGCTCAGCCACTCTCTTCACCCAAGTGTGACCACCTTCATCTGCCGCCCAATCCTCTTTGCACCGGTCCCTCATGGTTCAACCTGCAGGTGGTGGGCCCACTGGGGGATGTTCTTGTGTCTCTCGTTTGGGCTCCCGCAAGGAGCAATCCAGCCACCAGGCGCTCTCCGACGAGCCTGGCTCCAGGTTGGGACCCTGGCTCTGCCATACTGGGCGACGTCACATGCCACGATTTAATAATCCTCATGAAGGTGTCTTGAACCGTTCTTTGACCTTGTCACCTAGAGCCTGTTTGCCATTGGAAACCCTACCAGGGCATTTAAGCCCTAGACAACATAGCCTCCAGGATCATTCGAGCACTCAAACCCCTCCACCACGTTAAGGTGGTGGTTCAAGGAGGGGCATTTGTAATTACAAAATACAATATTGGCATTGAAACATTTAATTTTGGAATATTTTTATTTAGACAAAACACACTACAACAGAAGATAGTTGACACTAAAATTTTGGTTGTTAGCTGGTGGTGTTTTAATTGCAATAACAATCCAGTTTTCAGTGTTGGTGTTTTTTAATACCAACTCTTTTGTTTTAGTAACAATCCTCTCATTTTCAGTTGATCTTTTTTTTTATACCAATCTTCTCATTTTCAGACAATGTTTGCTTGATTGGAACTGCCATCTTCTTGCGCTGGAGGAACAGCCCTTGGAGGCAGGTTCTTTCATTTGCTTGTGCCAGCAGTAGTTTCATCGTGGTCTGTCGAATAAACACCTATTGAATATATAAATAAATGATCCTACAAGAATAGTTACTAAAATCAGAAAATGGCTGCAAAACGCTCCAGACCACAGCACTGGGAGAAACGAATGGATGAAAACGAAGGAAGGTTTGAGTGATCAGTGAAATTGGCAACAATAAAGGGACTTTCAGGTTTTGGGGGCATAGGTGTTTAGCCTTTGTGTTATTCAGTGTTGGGGAGTAACACAATGCATGTAGCAGGGCTGTCAAAATAGCTACTGTCGCCACTCGCTTTGGAAGACATGACGCCTATGGGAAAGAAAAGTCCAGATATGTCCTGACAGGCTCAACTGAGAAAGGATACTGTAAATTGTTGACAGCAAAAAAAGATTATCTGCAAGTTGGGAGAGAAATTTTTCACATACTGCAGGTCAAGATCAATTGTAGGTTCATTGTGTTCTGCATGTCCTCTGTCCTGGCCATAAGGTGGAAGAAACTTTGGCTCTTAAGTGATAACATATACATTACATGGGACAACCCACTTTGGTGCAATAATACAGCTGTTCTAACTATGTGTTTTGCATTTTTGGTTCTCACTTAGCATTACATTTGTATAATTCCTTTATTGTCTATACCTGCTTGTCTTTGCAGGGTCGTGGGCGGGGTGTTTGGTGCCTCTCTCTAGAGGCCATATGGAGAGAGCCAGGGTACACCCTGTATGGTGCTGGTCCAATGGCACTAGAACACAGAGACACAGGACAAACAACCACGCAGTCTCACACTCATACCTAAGGGCAATTTAGGGAGACCAATTAATCTAACAGTCATGGTTAGGTTATGCACAGGGAAAACATGCAAACTCTATGTAGAAGGACCCTTGTTCAGGTTTCGAAGGCAAGACCTTCTTGCTACAAGACATATTTTTATTGTTTTAATTTTTTCAATGTCATTATTGGTTTTCTGTTCTCATTCATTTGCGTTGATTTTTTAAATTCTTTCTTGATCTCTGCTCTTAGTGTTTTGGATTAGATTCAAATTTTAGTGTCCTTCATCTTTTTGTTTGTAAGATCGTGTAGTTTTTTATTATATCTGTTTTCATTGCTGTGTTTATAAGTCACATTGCCTCAGTTTTCATGCTCAGGTTTTTCCACAGCTGCACAGCATTTTCATCATTAGTCACAGCTGGTTCTAAGGCTACTCATGCATCCTTCCAGTATTTTAAAGGCCAGTCAGTTTCTTACCTCCTTTCCAGATTTTTCTGTTCTCCCTTTGCTTCAGTCTTTTGTTGTTTCCAGTTAGCTCTTTCCTTGGTGGTATTGTACCAGTTTCTTACTTTTTGTAAGTCTCTTCTTTATTAAACCTTCACCAGCAATGGGACAGCCATTTTTCTGTCTGCAGCTGAGTCTAACTCCACCAGCAATCATGACAGCAACTATCACTCCTTGTACCCTTCAGGCTCAACAAAAACTAGAAGCAGTTAGTGCTGCAATTTTTTCCCCCCTATAATTCCTCCATTCATTCATACTTGTTAACAAACCACCTACGTGCTTAAATTAAGGCATATCAGCTGTATTTTTCTTTAATTTTAAGGTATTTTGAAGGTAAATGGTCAAACAGATGCTCAAATCTCATAATTGTGTTATTTTCAATTGTGTTATCTAAAAACTTTATATTTTAAACTGTTTAAAATAATTTTGTAATAATTCTCCTTTGTTAGGTTTTGAGTGTTAGTTCCTTCTCTGTTTCCCTGCACTTACGTTTGTGTTCTTCAGTTACTATTATTTTAGTTCATTCATATTAGACCAGGTTTATGACTTATACTTGTGTTTAGATATTTATGCTTTTTAGCTCATTCTTTACTACTTATATTCCTGTATAATGAGTTCTGTTTTATTCCCTGCTCATCTGTGTTAATCCGCCTCCCTCCTTCAGTTACTCTGCATTCCTTGTCACCAGCTGCCTCATATTCTTCCTGATTAGTTCCCTTTGTTCAATGGCCCATTCTCCTCCCTACCTCAGTATTTATACTCGCTGGTTTTCTTTTATTACTACTGGATCGTACTGTTTATCTATTGATTACCTGCTTCATCACTGTTATCTTGTTCATGTTCTGTGCCTGTTTCCCTGTAGGTTTTCCTGTGTTTTCCTGTGCTCGATGCTCCTGATCTCCTGATTATAAAAAATTTAGGTCTCCAGTCAAATTTAGATCAATTGCCAGGTGGGCAATATTTCTTGTAACATGAACATTAATCCTTTTGAGCTAAAATAGATCACAGTTAAACAATGAGAACAATGTTAAAATCCGTTAATAAAAGCTACATTTTTCTGCTCTTCTGAATCAATAATTTCTCTGAAACTATTAACAAAATACCCTTTTTATATGAAGGTAATTTTAATTGTGAATTTTAAGTAACAGAGAGAAATGCACATGTACAAGGGCACAAACTGTATTATTTAAGTTACACATCAAAAACCTCTTACATTCACAGTTTTGCTTAGATTGTTCTGAAACTATTGGTGCAAAACTATTTGTGCATTGAAACAGTGGAGTTTTGTCATTGTAGAATGTTTTCTGTCTATTAAAGCTATGAAACGACTTAAACCTATTCAGTTTTTTAAGTACAAATGCACAAATTGTATTATTTGAGCTACACATCAAAACCCTTGTACATTCACAGTTTTGCTTCAATTTTTCCAAAACAAATGGTGCAAAATAAACTCACAGAACATTATTAATATCTTCTCACAGTTTTTTAATCAATGTTTTTCCTAACACAAACACAAATCAGTGAATACAACTGTACGAATCTGCTGCTGTGGGTAATTCACATGTGGGTAATTCATATGGCTGTACGCCAGGTGGCGCTACCTGCTCCAGACTCAGTTGGTATGCGCCAACCAGAAATACAAACACCCCCATTTTGAAGACCAGGGAGATTCGGAGGCTGCATCCTTCGCAGCCCGTATTTGTAGGCCGATGAGATGATTCATTGCGGGTCGAAGCAGATTGTTCAAACAGAAGTAGCAATGGCAGAGGAGACATAAAAGCTGTGAATAAAGTTGTATGTATTAGACTTTCTGTAAAACTAAATTTACTTTTACAGTGGTTTTAGGCGAGAATGTAGCTGTGTAAATCTGAAGTATATGCCTGTTTTATCAAAATAGTGCATGATTGCAAGAGTGTTCTGATGTGTTCGGACATGTTCGTTCCTGCTGTGCCGACAGACGGCTTGCCTCGCAGCTGACCGGGTGGTTGAGGTACGCTAAACCCGGAAAGCACAGCCGACTCCCAGCACATCGATGTCAAACTGTCGCTGCGTCTCATCAATGGGTGGAAATTAAACACAGATATATGCAGTCAGATGATATGTAATGTTAATGTTTGGTTTATTTCGCTACAAAAAAATGTAGTTAAATTTTGGCCAGAAAGTTCATATGTTAGTGGTTGTTAAAAAATAAATCAAACAAATAGTATTTGCCATCAATGTATTTTATGTACAGTGTTATATTGTTATATCTATGTCCACAAAAATTATTTTAAACATTTTAAATGGCTGAGAATAAAATGAAAATATAATAAAATAAGAACATTAAAAAAAGGAATATAAGCCATCAGAAATAGGTAAAAGGGAAAAACTAAAAACCATGTGTATTTATTTACAGTGGAGACAGCGGGATTAACCTTCAGACTCCATCTTTACGGCTTCACAGCTCTGTGCTGTCATGGTTGCTAGATGACAGAAGTTACACGGAGGTAAGAGTGGGAACATCTGGTGAGGACCAGACAGTCCAAATTCAGAGCCAATTACTTTTGGCCTTCGCGGCCATCGAAGGATGCGCCCCGCGTAAACCAGCCCCTAAATTTGGACACAGCACATATTAAATCAACCCAAAACTGTTCCATTAGCTCCTTAAGAGACAGAAATTGAAGCATTGTGTGATGAGTGTTTATTTAATTTTTAGCAGAACAGCAAAGAGTCTCAGAACCTTCATAAAGAGGGTGGTCTTTCACATAATTTGAATGGATTAATATACCTGTCAATCTTGTTCTCCCAGTGATCAATTACCCTTGCCAGATACTTGTTGGACAGTCAATGCCATTGTGATGTCAGGGAGCGTGAAGTGATCCAAATACTACAAAAGTGTAAATTACTGCTTGATTTATGTTTATCATGGTGTGTAAGATGTGAGATAACGTGTTCTGCAACTTCTATTTCTCCACTTACCAGTTGACAATCACCTTACAATAAATGCAAATTACTGCTACTATTTAGATTTTATGTAGTCTCAAATATCGCTATTAGCAATGATTGGTAGATTGACAAGCAGCAGTTCACTTCAAAACTATGAGAAGCCATGTCAGATGGGGTTTGGTAATCACTGATTTCCCACAGACTAGGAACATCTGAAAATTCCAATTCATTTTAATCTGGTGTAGTTTTGGTAAAATTTTCATTAAGTATTTTGAAGCGCTCTTTAATCAGCTTACAAACCATTACAATCAAATATCCATTTTATGTATTGAAAAGAAAGAAATAATGGTGTCATTGGTAATAAGTGGATGAAAGTATAACAAGAACACTTATTCAGTACCGCAATACAGTTTAAGAATCACATTCTTTACATCAGAGATAACAACAGTGTAACTGCTGGACTGAATCCCTCACTGACTCCCAACATCTTTAGCAAAAACTGATGAAGAGGCATCTGCTGTAGCCACAGTTACAGAAACATTTCCCGAAATCCTGAAAAGCTTAATTCTTTTTTACAAGTTTGCTGCCCAGGGAAATGACAAGTTATTGAAATCCTCCACAATACCCTCCCTCTTTCTGGTTTATAAAACAGATTTTCATTCTATATCACATCAACTGTGCAGTTTCATACAGTAGGAAACACAAAATCAATACAGTTGCCCATTTTGGTTAGGAGTTGATGTCTCCAAAGAGGTGGAGAACTTGTCAAAAATGTCTAAGCAGAGAAAGAATCAAGAAAAAAAAAAGGAGACAAATAATTATCCATTACTTACTATCTTTACGTTTGGTCTTAGAAGGGGGACGCCTCCACTGTCCCAGCTGTGAAGAACAAGGGTGGCATCATCATGTCATGTGAGTGTTCTGCTCACATGACATTGATGCACTATGCCTAATCTATAGCAAGATCAGGAAGGAAATCATTTTGGCAACTGTGACTGAGGTCTGGAGGCTTTGTTTTACTGCAAAATACAAGCACAAGGACAAAATTATCTTTAACTGTACACAACCAGAGCAAACCAAAATAGAGCAAATGGGCTATAATCAGATTTTTGTATCTGGAGTTACGCATGTATAGAAGGACAATTAGAAGGACAATTATGTATGACAGGTTGTATAGCAAACCTGCACTAACCTTTGTGTTTTTCATCCAGAGGTCCACCAGGATACGGTTGGTTGATGACATCTGGATGCCAATTTATCCAATTTGACAAGAATTAACAGTCGCTAAAACACTTTTAGATTCCGTAAAGCTGAAAAGGCCACAAAAAAGGCACATAATTAAAGAAAAAACAACATACTGAGAGCTGAGGCTGGAGATGGGGTGCCAGCCTTTGGTGGAGGAATGAGAGCGGCAGCACAAACTCCTGTTTTTATCAGACAGTAGTCAGCATTAAACCTAGCACACACAAAAACTGTTAGGAGATGTATTATTGAACTGATTCCGAAACAGGCTTTTGCGAAGCTGAAGTAGAAGTAATTCCAAATTCCCACCATTTTCTCCACTTCCTGTATGTTGTGTTTCACCTCAGCCGGCGAATCTAAACACAAGGCAAAACAATGATTGTTTCTGTCCACAAACCACTTATCTGTTCTGTACCACCTGGACTCAAAGATAAACTTAATGCAGACTCACTTAGACTGTTACACATCACACAATGTTGAAAGTAAAGACTTAGAATTTACTACATGCCAGGACACAATGTTCAGATAAAAAAAATAAGTGCATGTGTTCGTTAAAAAACAGGCTGGTCATCAAAACAATAAGTCTCCAACGGGTTGACTTCAGTGATCTGATACTCTGCGTACTTAACAGTAAATTATTTTGGCTAATGAGAATACTTGATAGGGCTATTTGGAAAGAAGGTGGTCTACTTGTTTCTGAATTACATCGGTGACAGTGGTTTAACTGTGCTTGATAATGAGTGTTATTTTTTTACATAATATTTTTACTTCAGTGGGTTCATCACTGGCGCCTGCAGTGGAAGTCAGCGTACACGGTACCATAGGAAATAAGATGCTGTTGCAATAAATTAGCACAGTTATACATGGTGCATTTGGTGAAAGGACACCAAATAGTTTAAGGCACATGTCTAGCACTCGTATTATTCCATTTATCTTTGTACAGTAAACATTGCTTTAAGGGTGGTAGTTTTCTTTTAATTACTACTTCCAGTAAAAATGCTGTAATCATCTTGATCCTAAAAACGCAAAACACACTCACCTAGAGACAAGCTGCGTTGCTCGTGCCCCCAACACTGGCAAATTATCTTCTGGTATCGAAAACGTCAACGGCAGGAGCAGTTTGCCCCCACCACTCCATAGGCCCAACACCAAACATTCAAAAGAACCGGTTAGGAAAAGCAGCGGTTCCTCTATCAATAATATGTGCTGACTAGCATGCAACAACCTGTCTCTGACACTACCTCAGCCTCCTTCTTCTTTTGTTTTTATGTCTTCTGGCAAACAACTTCAAGGTGAACTACCTTGACCACAGGAAGCAACACTCACCTTGAAGGAGACGCGTTTCTTTTTCCGCAACGTTGTTTTAGCATTAGGAAACCACCGCATAGGGCATGCCAGCACAGTCTGTCATCAAATACCAAGGTGAAGAAACACAAACAAATTAGAGAAGAAATGGGATTATAATGACATGAAAACAATACCAAATGATAAAAATTTAATAAATACATAAACTAGGGGTTCTCCAAGAATTTCAGATCGTTAAATATGTGATACAGATCCACTTGTTGTTTGTTGATGAACTTTATAGATAAGAATGATTGGCAGAGTTCCTTGTGAAAAGGGGAAAGATGGTTTAGTTTTTTTAGAAAAGACATTTGTGGATGAAAAAAATTACCGATAACAATTACAATATTCCCAATATTTTCAAGTTTCTTTTCTTCTTTCAGAGTCTCAAAGATGACTTAATTCCTAGAAAATTCAAGTAAGTTTGGAATTTTAGGGAGAAGCCAGTCAAGTCAAGTCAAGTCAAGTTTATTTATATAGCTCTTTTCAGCAACAAAGCCCTCAAGGTGTTGTACATACAGAAAAACATTACAATGATACAGAGAATCAAACAACAGAGGTAATTTAAAAAAATTAAATAAAGAGTAGTGCACATCACCCCACAATGCTTTACTGTACACACAATCATAAAAAAGATGTTCTGTTGACTCAATAGCCCCATCACAAAATACACAGGTGCTATTATTAATATCAAAATGAAGTTCGAGAAATTCTTTTGAGGGGTAAACACCTGAGAACATTTTGAAATGTACAGCTTTTGGAGGAATGGGTTTAAATAATTTGTTGTGATTTTTTTTCCCTTTATCATGTGATAATATTTGTGAGATATCATTTTGACTAAATATAAAGATATAAAGGGAAACAAAATGATAGTAATAATAACCAGACCCGCTCTGGTTTGGGGTGGGGGGGACCTCTCCGGCCCTTGGCTGCGCCTAGAAATCCTGTCCGTAAAAATTGTGAATAGGATTGATGACAAAGCGCAGCCCTGCCGGAGTCCAACATGCACCAGGAACAGGTCCAACTTAGACAATGCGGAGCAAACTCCTGCTCTGGTTCTACAGAGACAGGATAGCCCCTAATAAAGGGCCCCCAACTCCGTACTCCTGGAGTGCCCCACACAGGGCACGACGAGGGACATGGTCAGATGCCTACTCCAGGCCCACAAAGCACATGTGGACTGGTTGGGCAAACTCCCATGAACCCTCAAGCACCTTGTAGAGGGTATGGAGCTGGCCCAGTATTTCACGGCTGGGATGAAAACCACACTGCTCCTCCTGAAGCTGAGTTTTAATTATCGGTCAGACTCTCCTCTCCAATACCTGTAATACCCTGGCATAGGCCTTCCCAGGGAGGCTGAGGAGCACACCCTCCGGTCCCCCTAGTTACGCAATGTTGAAGAGGCGTGTCAGCCATGACGGCCCCACAACATCCAGAGACATCAGGTACACAGGGTGGATCTCATCCACCCCCACAGCTTTGCCACCGTGGAGCTTTTTCACCACCTCAGTGACTTCAGCCTGGGTGATGAAAGAGTCCAACTCTGAGTCCCCAGTCTCTGCTTCAACCAGGGAAGGCGTGACACCAGGATTGAGGATAATATACCCAGTCAAGGTCACCAGCTCCCCACCCCCACTATGAACAGTGTTGGTGAAGCACTGCATCCCTCTCCTGAGGTGACAGACGGTTTGCCAGAATCACTTTGAGGTTGACCGGTAGTCCTCCAGGGTCTCACCGAATTCCTCCCAGGCCCAGGCCGTGGCACGATTGGCTTCACAGTACCCATCACCGACCTCGGGAGTCCCACAAGCCAACCACAGCTGATAGTACTCCTTCTTCAGCTTGACAGCATCCCTTACTGCCAGTGTTCACCACCGGGTTTCGGGGATTGCAACAGACTTTATGGCTATGGCTAAGGGCGGGAGCATTAGCAATAGAGGCTGAGAACACACTCCACTCGGACTCTGTCTCCAACCTTCCCTGGAATCTGGTCAAACCTCTCCTGGAGGTGGGAGTTGAATACATCCCTGGCCGGGGGCTCAACCAGACATTCCCAGCAGGCCCTCACTATATGCTTGGGCCTGCCAAGTCTGTCTAGTTTCCTCTTCCTCCAGTGGATCCAACTCACCACTTGGTGGTGATCAGTGGTCAGCTCAGCCCCTCTTTTCAACCGAGTGCCCAAGACATGCGACCGAAGGTCCAAAGACACGACTGCAAAGTCAATCATCAAACTCCTGCTTAGGGTGTCCTGGTGCCAAGTGCAGTGATGAACACCCTTATGCTTGAACATGGTGTTCATTAGGGACAATCCGTGACTGGCACAGAAGTCCAATAATGAAATACCACTTGGATTCAGATTGGGTAGGCCATTCCTTGCAATCAAACCCCTTCGGGTGTCACTGTCATTTTCCACGTGGGCGTTGAAGTCCCCCAGCAGAATGACAAAGTCCCCAAAAGGGGCACAATCCAGAACCCTCAACACGGACGTCAAGAGTTCCAGAGCCCACACTGTGCGTGGAGGTGAGCCCAACTTTTTCCAGCCAATATCTCTCAAGCTCCCGCACAAGTTTAGGCTCCTTCAACCAGAAAGGTGACATTCCACATCACTAGATCCAGTTTAAGCATCTGGAGATCAGGTCACCAAGGTCTCCACCTTTGTGCGGTGCTCGATCCACAGCACCGGTCACTCATGGTTCCCCCTCCAAGTGGTGGGCCCACTGGGGAATGGACTCACTTCTCTCGTTCGGGCTTGGTCTGGCCAGGTCCTGTGAGGAGTAACCCGGCCATTGGGCGCTTGCCGACGGGTTCCGACCCCAGACCGGGCTCCAGGGTGGGACCCCGGCTCCGCCGTACCGGGCATCATCATGTGCATTGTAGTGGTCCTCATAAAGGCATCTGAACCACCTTTTGTCTGGAGAGGGGCAGCGTCCAAGGTTCTGCTGGCAACAACTTAATGCTCACCCTCTATCGATGATCCACATGGCCCTGTCTTTTAGTGTTTAACCCTTTCTCTCTCCTAGACATATCAATTGACTGAGCTTTTACTGTAACAAATTATATGTGCTCTCTTTTAGACTCTAACCTTGAAAACTGGCTCAGAGTTTATCTGTTCTTTCTTTCTAGATTAAACGACTAAAGGAGCTACATCCATTAACATTTACTTTTCCTTCCCATAGATAGTACTCCTGGATCAGTGCTTCTGTGTTCTTTTTGTGTCTCTGCTCTGTTCTCTCAAACCCCCGGTTGGTCATGGGGGGGAGGTTTCTTCCTGTTAAAAGTGAGTTTTTTGTCTCCACTGTCGCTACATGCATACTCAGTATGAGGGATTGCTGCAAAGTCAACGCCTATGACTGTGCACTGTCGCTACATGCTCATCCAGGAGGAGTGACTGCTACAAGTCTCTGACTCGATGCAATCTGCTGGGTTTCCTTAGATAGAAATACTTCTTATCCTATTTGAATAAATAACTGAATCTGACTGCACTGTTCAATAGTTAGGATTAAATGGAATGTATGTGAAGTGCCTCGAGACAACATGTGTTGTGAATTGGCGCTATATAAATAAACTGAATTGAACTGAATTGAATTTAACCTGTCACCCAGAGCCTGTTTGCCATCTTCAACCCTACCAGGGACATTGAAGCCCTGTGCAACACAACCTCTAGAATCATTTGAACACTCAAACCCCTCTACCACGTTCAAGTGGCTGTTCAAGAAGGTGTCAAAGTTCGCCCGATTAATAGATTTGATAGCTGATTTGGATATACTTAATGTGTATGCGGGATATGTAGGCATGGAGATACTTTCCATTTTTGTTAAATATTCTTCCCAGAATAGATAAATCTCTGTGTGTCCACTTATCAAAATGAGTTTTACATTTTTGCAGTTTCTCCCAAATATTAAAACGTTCTACTTCAGTCTTATTTTTATTTATATAAACAGCCAAATATTTACATTGCATTAAATAGGGATGTTAAAAGCAATAGAAATAAAAGTCTTTAATGGTAAAATTTCACATTTGTTGAAATTTAGCTTAAGTCCAGAAGCCTTCAAGAACTTCTCAATTAATTTAAGAATTTTTGGAATTTCATTCAGGCTATTTAAGAAGATGGTCATGTCATCAGCTAACTGGCTTATAGAGAACTCTTTGCCTAGAATATTTAATTGACCAAAATCTGTGTTTTTAATTCGTATGGAAAGCATTTCTGTAGCTGCAATAAACAGCAGGGGTGAGACTGGACATCCTTGTTTTTTATAAAGTATTTGAACATAAACTCATTCTCTATCATATCTGTTGGGGCCATCCGTTTTGGTCGCACATTTTGACACACGCAGCTCAACAGATGTCGCAGCTCTGATGTCACCAAGAGTGTAAAACCAAGAGAAGATGAAGTTTTGGTGCCATTTCCCGCCTGTCTAACAGGACAGCGTAACGGAGGTGCATACCTGGAGAGACAAAAGCTCGCAGGCGAAATTTTGCTCCACAAGGCCATTCCCGGAAGAGCTTGAAAGCTGGAAATCTGTCTGATACGAAAAGATCAGGAGATTTGTTTACCGATCGAAGACCGCACTGACACCCGGCGCAGGTGGAAACCCACAGAGGTTCTATGTCGAAGGAGATGAGTTTCCCTCCTTGTGTATGCAGTCGATTAACGGTTCATCTTTTCCCCTCATGGACGGATGAGAAATTAACGTTTTTTCATTTAATTTGATAACGGACGCGTGATCCCCCTCCCCTCCTTTTTCTTCAGACCTGATCCATCCTCAACTGGTGGAGAGCAGAAATCAACCTCAAAGTAATTTTGTTCTTTTCATATTAAACCGGATAGGTGCATTTAGAAGTCTGGGCAGGATGAGGCAGTTAAGGTGATGTAGGATCACCTGTAGTTAATCTCAGGTATTAACTTGTTGCATGCAATACTGATTGAATTATGTTATGCTGAGCTGTGTTTTGATTTGGTGTGCAAGCGCTGCTGAATTGTGCGTGGTTAATGTTTGTCCGGCTGATCCCAAATCAGCCAGGAGTTAGAAGTTGGAATTTTAAAGGTTTTTCATTCAAGGCAACTGCGGTCTGGGCCTCGCCTGACCACTCTTTGTTCCAGTTTTATTGCTGGAGATTTTCCACTGAGTTCCCGCCTCAGAGTTTATGACATTTTGTCAAGATTTGGTGCGATCAGCTGGTTGTGGCTAAAGGGGCGTGGCCCCACCGTTTTATGAACTGATCGCTGCGATCGAGACATCAACAACAGGAGGACTTCTCTTTCCATTTAACCTAAATTACACATTTTGTCCATAAAACTACTGGTTTGATCTTCATAGACACTAAATGCACAAATATATTTTTCTTTTATTATCATTGTTAGGTAGTCATTGTTATTCCCTTTGTGTATAACGGTGCTTGTTAGTTAGGTGAAGGTTTTTGGACCAGAATAATGGTATATCAGGATTATTTGGCTTCAATAAATCTTCATATATATAATTAAGAGAAGCGTTTGTGTTTATTACGTGCAAGAGTGATTTATCTGTCAAAACAAGGTCGAACATCCCCCACCTTTGGTGAAGTGGTTGAATAAACACTGACAGTTGGTGGTTTTGGTTAATAATTTGTAATTATTAAAGAGCTTTGAGCCCATAATCACAACACCAGAGGATATCTCTGATTTCAATTCGTAAGTAATGATTTTTGGCTAAGAAATACATTTTTTTCAAATTATGATTTTAAATTATAATTCTTGATGAATATTAATTAATCAATAATCATAATCCTTACATATCAAGGGCTTTGTTAAAGTCTAACCATAACCTTTATTACCAATCAAGTGATTATAGTCAATTAGTCAATCTAAGATAAGACAAATATTATGTATAGAGCGGCCTTTCAGAAATCCACACTGAGTGTCAGCAATTATTTGGGATTTCATAATGTGTGTTAGGTAGCCATTTTCTAATATTTCCATGAACATTCTAAACGCAAGGGTTCTGATATGGATCCAAAAATGTTTGTAAATGTTCTGTGTCAATCCATCACAGCTTGAGTTTTATCTTTGGATGAGGCAACTAATGCTTTTTCCAGTTCTTCTATGGTAATATGTGGTCTCACATATTTGTTTATAATTGTCATCAATTTTAGTAATAAATGTTGAATAGATTGGTAAAATATTTCAGTCATTGGTTTATCATAAGAAGAGGGATATAAATTGTTATAAAAGGTAAAAATTTATTTGAATATTATTGTAACTTCTGTACATAGCTTGTTATCAATTTGCAAGCAATTATTTGCGTTTCTTTCGTATCTTCTTTTTTCTAACCTACAGAAATATGCAGTACTTTTCTCACCATCCTCGATCCACTTGGCTCGAGGTCATTGATATGTGCCTTTAGGTTTTTTAGTATGAATTACATCTAAATTAGATTGTAAAATATTCCTACACTGTTTATCATCATCACTAAAAAAGGGTTTAGAGCAGATGTGATTAAGTTCTCTGATAATTTGTAATTTCTTTTGGTTATTTTGGACACCTGTTAATTTGCTGTGTTTGATTGAGATTTGGCGGGCTTTAAATTGGAAGAATTAACATTTTTCTGTGTATGGATTTAGATTTTCATCAGTAAAAGATTAAATTCAAATTTTCAAGAATTTCATTATTAACTTTTTAATTAGTAAGCAGGGTTAACCTTTATTATAGGATTTTTTTTAAATTGAGTTGTGATACTAAGCCGTATCAGACATTGAGATATTAGCATCCACACAATTTTGCATTGTATTGTCTGAGGCTAGCCAGAAGTCAATATGGGATTTAGCTGAGCCATCAGGTTAAACCAGGAAAGGGGCTGTACAAGTGGGTGTGCTTCTTTCCAAGGATCTACTAGGTTAAGATCTAAACAAAAGTTATGTAAAACTAGATTGATATGATGATGATATGGGTGAGCTGTCAAGCCAATCATTACACACTATGTTGAAATCTCCTCCCAAAATAAAATTGTTTGCGGAGTATTTTTGAAAACGTTATTTCAGCTGACTAGTTATTTCAGTCAATAAGGATGTGTTTTGGGTAACACTGTGGTAACCATAAACAATACAAAGAATTAGGAAGCAATTTTCAATTTTAACACAGGTTTCCCTTTTATTCCTAAGGTTTTTAAATAATAAAACAGCTGATTTTTTTGTGCAACGACAAAGTATTATCTTTTCCCTCCACTGATTAGACCAAAAATTTTCATCTGCCTCAATAAAATGTGTTTCTTGTAACATTATGCTTTTACATTTTTGCAGAACAGACATATTAATTTTATTTCAACACTATTTCTCAAGTCATTAGTATTTAAAGACATACAGTTGAAATTGGAAGAAAACAAGGACATTAAAGGGAAGAAAAAAAGAACAAAGAAGAAAAATACTACCAGTTAACTGAACTTCAAGTGCTTAGGTAAAAGCTTTAGTTTGTAAAGATGAGCCACTAACTCCCTAAAACTGCATTTAGAGCAGAGCGATCGACTTCTAAACAAAAAATATCATTGTTACTTATCAAATAGGATTAATCCAACAATTGAACTTTGAATTTGCATATTTAAACATAAAGTATTTTTAAATAAGGAATATAACTGGCATGGAATTAAACGTTAACCCATTGTGTTCCTCCTGTAGTAGTGTGTGATAATTAGATTATCTTTAACTGGGTCTACAGTCATCCAGGGAATACCTTTGTTGATGTATTTGATGTGCCCTCTTGGGCTCTTGCCTCCCGGCCTAGTTTGCAGAAATCTTCTTTGAAGTGAATGCTCAGCTCCTTGCACATTTTGGAATCCTTGGTCATTTTCCAGAAGACATCTTGGTGGTGTCTCATGCTAAAGTGGATTATTATTTGACGATGTCTCTTCTCTTCTTTTTTCCCCAGACGGTACAGTGTCAGCTGCATTCCCTATTGATGAGGCCTGATGTGGCGCAATTGTGGCTAAGATATCAAGGACTTCTTTGCAGGTATTTTAATTATCTTTTTCATTCAAGCCCTGGATTTTCAAATTCCATCAATGTTTGTAGTGTTTAAATTCCAACAATCTTTCATTTATCTCCACATTTTCTTTAATAAATGTAGGTACATCTTTTTCCATACCAGACAGTTTAGCTTTACAGTCGTTAATATCAGCTGCATTCATGTCAGCTAACTTAGAAATGTTAGCCACTATTATCATGTTGTCACGCAGCTGCACGCCGAAGTCATCAATCCTGTTAGACAGCTTGCTAATAGCTTCTACAATCGGATTGTTGGTTTCCTAATTTGAGGGCAATATTACCTTGTTGGGTGGCGCCAGTGTTTTGATTTTTTTTTTTCTTTTGGTTGATGCGTAGAGCTCTCCATTGAGTCTCCATGGTCAGAGACTGGGGAGCACTTAGAGGCTGTTGCTAGCTTAGATGCAGCATCTGCTTTCTCCAATGTCATGTTTTCTCTTTAGCCCACAATTTGTGCCGGTCTTTAATCTCAAATGAAGACTTTAGTCTTTAAAAGTATATAGGCAATATCAGTAACCTACTTGATGCTCAAAATTAGAGGTCTAAACTGTTGTTTTGGGATTAGCGTGTTACAGCTTAGAAGAAGCTGCCTACCCAGACTGCTATCTTCCCTGAACCCCGTTTGAACAATCCGCTTTGACCCACAGCAAATCCTGTCATTGGCCTACAAATGCGGCCTGCGAAGGATGCAGCCCCTGAGTCTCCCTAGTCCTCAAAATGGCGGTGTTTGTATTTTAGGTTGGCACATACAGGGGTTGGACAATGAAACTGAAACACCTGGTTTTAGACCACAATAATCTATTAGTATGGTGTAGGGCCTCCTTCTGCGGCCAATACAACGTCAATTCGTCTTGGGAATGACATATACAAGTCCTGCACAGTGGTCAGAGGGATTTTAAGCCATTCTTCTTGCAGGATAGTGGCCAGGTCACTACGTGATACTGGTGGAGGAAAACGTTTCCTGACTCGCTCCTCCAAAACACCCCAAAGTGGCTCAATAATATTTAGATCTGGTGACTGTGCAGGCCATGGGAGATGTTCAACTTCACTTTCATGTTCATCAAACCAATTTTTCACCAGTCTTGCTGTGTGTATTGGTGCATTGTCATCCTGATACACGGCACCGCCTTCAGGATACAATGTTTGAACCATTGGATGCACATGGTCCTCAAGAATGGTTCGGTAGTCCTTGGCAGTGACGCGCCCATCTAGCACAAGTATTGGGCCAAGGGAATGCCATGATATGGCAGCCCAAACCATCACTGATCCACCAACATGCTTCATTCTGGGCATGCAACAGTCTGGGTAATACGCTTCTTTGGGGCTTCTCCACACCATAACTTTCCCGAATGTGGGGAAAACAGTAAAGGTGTACTCATCAGAGAACAATACATGTTTCACATTGTCCACCGCCCAAGATTTGCGCTCCGTGCACCATTGAAACCGACGTTTGGCATTGGCATGAGTGACCAAAGATTTGTCTATAGCAGCCGTGTACAGGTCCTTCTCAAAATATTAGCATATTATGATAAAGTTAATTATTTTCCATAATGTAATGATGAAAATGTAACATTCATATATTTTAGATTCATTGAACACTAACTGAAATATTTCAGGTCTTTTATTGTCTTAATACGGATGATTGTGGCATACAGCTCATGAAAACCCAAAATTCCTATCTCACAAAATTAGCATATTTCATCCGACCAATAAAAGAAAAGTGTTTTTAATACAAAAAACGTCAACCTTCAAATAATCATGTACAGTTATGCACTCAATACTTGGTCGGGAATCCTTTGGCAGAAATGACTGCTTCAATGCGGCGTGGCATGGAGGCAATCAGCCTGTGGCACTGCTGAGGTCTTATGGAGGCCCAGGATGCTTCGATAGCGGCCTTTAGCTCATCCAGAGTGTTGGGTCTTGAGTCTCTCAACGTTCTCTTCACAATATCCCACAGATTCTCTATGGGGTTCAGGTCAGGAGAGTTGGCAGGCCAATTGAGCACAGTGATACCATGGTCAGTAAACCATTTACCAGTGGTTTTGGCACTGTGAGCAGGTGCCAGGTCGTGCTGAAAAATGAAATCTTCATTTCCATAAAGCTTTTCAGCAGATGGAAGCATGAAGTGCTCCAAAATCTCCTGATAGCTAGCTGCATTGACCCTGCCCTTGATAAAACACAGTGGACCAACACCAGCAGCTGACACGGCACCCCAGACCATCACTGACTGTGGGTACTTGACACTGGACTTCTGGCATTTTGGCATTTCCTTCTCCCCAGTCTTCCTCCAGACTCTGGCACCTTGATTTCCGAATGACATGCAGAATTTGCTTTCATCTGAAAAAAGTACTTTGGTCCACTGAGCAACAGTCCAGTGCTGCTTCTCTGTAGCCCAGGTCAGGCGCTTCTCCCGCTGTTTCTGGTTCAAACGTGGCTTGACCTGGGGAATGCGGCACCTGTAGCCCATTTCCTGCACACGCCTGTGCACGGTGGCTCTGGATGTTTCTACTCCAGACTCAGTCCACTGCTTCCGCAGGTACCCCAAGGTCTGGAATCGGCCCTTCTCCACAATCTTCCTCAGGGTCCGGTCACCTCTTCTCGTTGTGCAGCGTTTTCTGCCACACCTTTTCCTTCCCACAGACTTCCCACTGAGGTGCCTTGATACAGCACTCTGGGAACAGCCTATTCGTTCAGAAATTTCTTTGTGTGTCTTACCCTCTTGTTTGAGGGTGTCAATAGTGGCCTTCTGGACAGCAGTCAGGTTGGCAGTCTTACCCATGATTGGGGTTTTGAGTGATGAACCAGGCTGGGAGTTTTAAAGGCCTCAGGAATCTTTTGCAGGTGTTTAGAGTTAACTCGTTGATTCAGATGATTAGGTTCATAGCTCGTTTAGAGACCCTTTTAATGATATGCTAATTTTGTGAGATAGGAATTTTGGGTTTTCATGAGCTGTATGCCAAAATCATCCGTATTAAGACAATAAAAGACCTGAAATATTTCAGTTAGTGTGCAATTAATCTAAAATATATGAATGTTACATTTTCATCATTACATTATGGAAAATAATGAACTTTATCACAATATGCTAATATTTTGAGAAGGACCTGTATATTGACCTGTGGAGCTCCCGACGGACAGTTCTGGTGGAAACAGGAGAGTTGAGGTGCACATATCATTCTGCCGTGATTTGGGCAGCCGTGGTTTTATGTTTTTTGGATACAATCCGGGTTAGCACCCGAACATCCCTTTCAGACAGCTTCCTCTTGCGTCCACAGTTAATCCTGTTGGATGTGGTTCGTCCTTCTTGGTGGTATGCTGACATTACCCTGGATACCGTGGCTCTTGATACATCACAAAGACTTGTTGTCTTGGTCACAGATGTGCCAGCAAGATGTGCACCAACAATTTGTCCTGTATTGAACTCTGGTATGTCACCCATAATGTTGTGTGCATTTCAATATTTTGAGTAAAACTGTGTTCTTACCCTGCTAATTGAACCTTCACACTCTGCTCTTACTGGTGCAATGTGCAATCAATGAAGACTGGCTACCAGGCTGGTCCAATTTAGCCATGAAACCTCCCACACTAAAATGACAGGTGTTTCAGTTTCATTGTCCAACCCCTGTACCTACTGAGTCTGGAGCGGGCAGCACCCTCTGGTGTCGGGCCATATGAATTACCCACAAGTCACATATTGTTTTGCTCCACCATCAGCATTACAATTGGGGCAAAAGTGAAATCACACAAAAAAAATGTGTGATCAGCATTTGTGACTCACAGCACCAGATACGTGCAGTTGTATTCACTAATTTGCGTTTGTGTTAAAGGAAAAAAAAATAATTTTAAAAACTGGGAGAAGTTTATTCAGGTGTGTAAATTTATTTTTGCACCATTTGTTACAGAACAATTGGAACAAAACTGTGAATGTACAAGGTTTTTGATGTGTAACTCAAAGAATACAATTTTTGCACTTATACTTAACAAATTGAGTAGGGTTAACTCTTGTTTTGTATTTGTGAAAGACATAAAACATTATACAATGACAAAACTCCATAGTTACAATGCACAAACAATGTTGCACCAATAATTTTGGAACAATTGGAGCAAAACTGTGAATGTAAGAGGTGTTTGATGTGTAACTCAAAGAATACAATTTGTGCCCTTGTAATAAAGTGGCCCAAAGGTCCCCATCAATAGCTTAAATAAGCAATTTCTTCTGACCCTAGTTAAAGGTGGCCAGAACACAAGAAATGATGCAGCAGAGGGAGTTCAGGGTCTGTTGACATTTGCGCAGATAACTCAAAGATAAAACCTTTAGAGGCCTGGAGAGGAAGTGAGCAAGCATTACAGTGTACTGGTGGTGTGAACTGCCCAGAGAAAACTGGGAGCTTCGCAGTTACCCACCTGCCGTAGACCTCTGAGCCTGCATTCGCTTTTGAGCAGGAGACTACTGGAACATTTACAACTGTGTAGACCTTGATGACATCATCAGTGTTCTCTGTTGGTATTCCACTCCTAAAATATTACATAAGGTGATGACTTTAGACATGTTGAGAGCTGTGATTTTCAGCACTTTCTGTTCATTCTCATTCATTTTAAAGGCTGTACAACTGTTATATTCTATGTTTGTAGCTGACACTTACTGTATTAATTTGTTATACCATCACATATCTGTTTTTGTTAGTTTTAACATAATTATGTGTTTGATAAGGGCTGTGATCCCATGTCATTGTTTGGCACACATGGTTACCACCGTTTCCCAACAATTTAAAGGGCTATTTCTTCTTACCTTTGTGTGTGTTTAATTGAAGTAAGAAGCTGTAAAAAGTTCCAGGTCAACCATTCCTTCATTTATACAGTGTTTGGTTCTGGTGCATTGCTGTTTTGTCCAATGTTACATGGCTGCAGAGTATCAGCAACTTTCTAAGACCATCACTACTCCTCAGATCAGATTAAGGCATTAGAGCAAAAAAGAAAGAAATTGACAACCAGAAAAGACAGAGTGGTAGGATTTTAGAACAATGCCAACTTACAAGAGCCATGATGCAAAAATAATCAATAGTGTTATTCATTTCAGTGGTCAAAATGTTATGCCTGATAAGTAAATGTGTCCTCTGTAATAGTAAAAATTCTAGCCTTTAGAAACGTCATAGATAACCAAACACTTCACAGATTGTTACATTCATGCAGCATCATCCTGAAGAAGGTGAATGTCATGATAAGAGGAAAGACGGGAGGTAAATATCTGTGGGGAAACTCTCCTTTATTGAAGCTCAGGATCATTTTGTGTAGTCCGGTGGATTTCTTTGAACTTGGGTGACTTGATAGGTTTGCTGGCCACCATGGTGTTAACATATGTCTTTACTTGTGTTTCAGTTTCTGGCACGTAACTGTCTTTCACTGGATGTCTGGAGAGTGTGTCGGCGACCACAAGCTGCTTGCCGGGTACATGTTCTGCAGAGACAATGAATCTCATAAGACGCATAAGTAGTCTCTGGAATTTTAGTGGCGTTTTATCAAGGTCGTAAGAGTTGATCAGTGACACCAGCGGCTTATGGTTGGTTTGTAGCCGGACATGACCCATCCCTTGGATGTAGCGGGCTAAGCGTTCACAGGCCCAGACCGACGCCAGACAGTCCTTTTCGATTTGTGAATACCTCTTCTCTGCATCCGTAAGCATGCGTGAGCAATAGGCAACAGGGCGTAACTCCCCACCGTGGTCTTGCAACAGAGCCGCACCAAGGCCATAACTGCTGGCATCAGGGCTGACCACTGTCGGTTTGTTGGTGTCATAGTAGCAAAGGGCTGACGCAGCTATGAGCATTGTTTTGACTTTGTTGAAAGCTCGCTCCTGGGGTTCACCCCAAACCCAGTATCTTTCTTGAGCAGATTAGTCAGTGGATAAAGCACTGTGGACAGAGCTGGAGGAAATTTCCCAACATAGTTTACCAGTCCAAGCACCTGCCGCTGCTGTGCAACATTTGAGGGGTGGGGCATCTTACCAATAGCGTCCACCTTGCTCTCATCAGGCTTCACACCATCTGCACTAATGATGTGTCCAACGAACTGCAGTTCAGTTTTTCCAAAGTGACACTTGGCCCTGTTCAGCTTAAGTCCTGACGCTTTGACCGTCTACAAAACTGTATCCAATCAGTGGTCATGCTGCTCCTTGGTAGATTCATAAACCAGGATGTCTTCCATCACAACAACAGTGCCTTCCAGGTCCTTGAGCAGACTACTCATCAGTCGCTGGAAAATCTCAGGAGCAGATATAATTCCGAATGGCAAGCGTTTGAAGCAGAACCGACCCATCAGGGTAACGAATGTGGTCAGTCTTTGGCAACCGGGGTCCAACTGAATTTGCCAAAACCCACTAGAGGCATCCAGAGTGGAGAAAATCTTGGCTCCAGCCAGCTTCGGCATTATATCATCTAAGGTGGGTAAAATGTAAGGTTCGTGCTTCAATGCCTTGTTCAGTCTGTTTATATCTACACAAACCCTGACTTGATCCTTGTTGCGTTTTGGAGCGAGCACCATTGAGGCACACCAGTGCCAGTCGGTTCAGTAACCTCCTCAATGATCCCAAGATTTAGCATACAAATTAGTTCTTTCTCCACTTTTGGAAGGAGCGGAAAAGGGACTCGGCGCGGTGTACTGACGCTGTATGGAATCACGTCTTCTGTCGACTCAATTTTAACAGGCTCACAGTTCAGTAGTCCTATTTCTCCAAAATTGTCATTAGGTAACATAGAGTCACCGCTGATAGCATTGACTCGTTTGACCAGTCCCATACGCTTTGCCACAGCCCTGCCTAATAGATTACTGAAAACTGTCTTTTAATAACAGTAATCCAGTACTGGTATCTCTCACCTTTGTATGTGGTAGTGGCGAGGAACTTACCCACACACCTGACCCTCCCACCTGGGCTGTACACTGTTGGTCTGGCTTTATTCAGTTTTGGTTTTTGCTGTAGATTATTGAAAGTCATGCTCGTCATAACTGTGGTATCCGCACCGGTGTCAATTTTAAAATCCACTGGACTGCCATTTACTAGCAGCTCAGTGTCCCAATCGTTGTCTGAACCAGACTCCTCAATGAAGTTTGACTTTGTTGCTGCTCTCAGGAACAGTTCACCAATAAAAACTGAATCCTCATCTGAATCTTTAATGGCTTCAGCTCTGACTTGTTTTAGCATTTTAGTTTTACACACAAACCTCAAAATGTCCCATTTTGTTACACTTTCTGCATCTTTATTTCGGGCTGGGCAGTTTTCTTTCTTGCCATGCATTCTATTGCATCTCTGACAGTTCTTTCTGTTATCGCCAAATTTCTACGCTTGTGGCTGCCACGGTTCATCATAGCTCCTCTTTGTCCTGCTGAACTGTTTCTGTCTCACCTCGTTCACTGTATTTTCCATGCGCTCTGCAATTTGCTGCTTCACTTGCTCGCTCTGACGTGCAAGCTGGATGGCTCTCTCTAGAGTCAGGTCCGCTTCTAGTTGGAGTTTTTGCGAAACCTCTTTATCCATTATTGCAATGACGATCCAGTCCCAAATCTGCTCGTCCTTCCCCGCGCCGAACTCACAGTGCTGTGCGAGCTCATATAGGCTCTGCACAAAAGCTTCAACCGTCTCACTGGCCCTCTGGCTCCTTTTGTGAAAACAGGCAGTCATGGATGACGTTTCTTTTTGGAACAAAGTGTTCATCAAACTTCTGTATCACTATAGTGAAGTCATACTCTGGTTGTGGCATATCCTCCGTTGCAGCCGGAAACACAAAAGAGCCATAAATAGGTTCGGCATCCCTCCCCACAGAGTACAGGTGCGAATTTACCTGCACCTCGCCGCTCTCTCTGTCGAGTTCTGACGCGACCCTGAAGTGGGAAAATCTCTGCCGCCATGTTGGCCACTCTGCCAGCCGGGCAAAATCAAACGCCTCCAGAGGTGCAAACTTTGCTATTGTGCTCTCAAAGTAGGCATTCAGGTCCTTAATTTTGACACCATGTTATGATAAGAGGAAAGACGGGAGGTAAACATCTGTGGGGAAAGTCTCCTTTATTCAGCACAGCACCAGGTAACAACATGCCAGCTCCATCTTACTCAAACTCTATTATATGTCCCCTTATCTCGGGCTCCCACCAGAGGTCATGTAATGAACTCCCGTAACTCTGGTACAACAGAAACTAATCTGATCTCACGACAGTAAATATCAATAACAGTTACAGATTTGAGGTCTGAAAGGAATAGGGTCAGGATCAAAGCTTTTTAAGGGCTGCATGTAGCTTGCTTAATATCAGGGTGAACTATACATTGAAGACAGTGGGCTCTCAGCTGATTACATACCTCAACCTGTTCATTGGACTAGCATTCTGCTACAAGAATGTACTGCTTTTACAGCCAGTTATTTAGTTTAATAAATGCTGTTACATGTGGAACTCTAACAAAGAACTACAACAGTCTTTACCATATGAATTTAGAAGAAAGATGTTAAAAACAACTAACAATTAAATAATGCTATAAAAGTAGCAAAGAAAGCTAAAACAAAATGTGTTCTGTTTTGTTTGTGCTAATAAAAAGTAAATGGCTGGTATGTTGATGAGTACCCAGAGAAAGTAGCAGGAACACACCTATTTTGTTACTGTCAAAGGATACATTTTGAACCATAGCAGACAAAGCATCTGCAGTAAATCTTAGATCAAACAACATTCTGAAAAGTTGGGCCCCAGCTTAAATTGCTGCTGTCAAAGAGGCTGCTTGAGAAGCTTGTCTCAAATGAAAGACATTCTATTGAAATCCTATTGAGCTATTTTCAGTGCAAGCCCCCCTAAAAAAGCGAAAGAAAAGAGTGCACTGGTAAAGGTCAGGGTAAACCCAGATCAGAGAAGGTGAAACATGCTACAAAGATAAAGAGCCCAGAAAGAAATATCAATTACACCTTGACATTTTCCAGAGAGACAAAAGAGGCTTGTATAGAACCATGCAATAGGATGTCTCTTCAGAAGTCCCTACACTTTCAGTTGTACACAGTCCAAATAAATCCTGTTTTTTTTTTTTTTTCTAAAATGATTTATAACAATACCTGTAAATTATTTTTGTTCTGTTATTGTGTCAGAATGAGTCGCAGCAAATGTTGGGTTTTGCGTAATTGTAAATTGTAAATTCCAACTAATTCCAGTTCTCTATTTATTTCTATAAAGTATGGTTGCTTTAAATGTTCCAAAGCATTTTTCTGTTTAATACATTCTGGAGGTCATCCTGCTCATGTCTGTGTCATCCTGGTGTGTAAGTCTGGTTTTTAGTGCATGTGTGAATCTCTTCCTGAACAGAGGAGCTCTGCTGGAAGGCATGACTGACCAGTGGCAGGCTGCACACACTCATCTAACTGCTGCAACTGCATGACGATCATTATTCGCCTAATGATCATCGTTGTTGGTATAATGAAGCCACCTTAATTCATTTGAACTCTGTTCTTGGTAGTTATTCATGATTGCTTACCACAGCTCAGTTTACCTTCATGCTCTATGTGCCAACAGCTTGAGGTTACCTTACCTTACCAGTGCTAGATTTTCCTGCTGACACCTCTGTAAAAGATTGCTCCTGGAATCTCCTCCGCTACACAGTTGTCCACTGCAGCACCGTCTACTCTGACTTACTTCTATCTACTCGCTCTCCAGCTCTCTGTTCAGTCCTCCCAAAGACTCAGAGAACTCAACAACTAAAACCTCCGCGAAACTTTCCTGGAACACAAGAACCACTCTGTCAAATCTAACCACCGGCATCTTCACACCTCTCTCAGTGCTGCCTACAAACCCTAAAACCATAAACCCAGCTCCCCGGAGTTTGTTCAGGAAAACTCATTGCTTCTTCTAATAGCTCCTCTCCCTTTTATGTCAATGTCAATTTTATTTGTGCAGCACATTTAACAACACTTAATGTTGACCAAAGTGCTTCACATAAAAGTAAATACAAATGACATAACTACAGAGGACAGACATAAAACCAAAAAAACGATACATACAAAATAGAATTAAGACAAAAATATAGAAAAATCTCAACCTAACTGTTTTGATGGACTCTAACTGACTTGAGGTAAAAGCCGATGTAAAAAAGTGAGTTTTGAGGAGGGATTCAAAAGACTGTACAGACTCAGCATTCTGAATCTTAAGGGGCAGTTTGTTCCAGAGACTGGGAGATGCCACAGGAAAAGCCCAATAGTTTATACTATACCAATAAACAACCAGTAGAATCTAGTGTGGAAATATTTGAAAGGCATTACTGATAGTTCCTGAGATATTGTGATGAATTAGATATTTAAGGTGATGTATGGAAAGATCCATGTTCAGCTCTAAGTTAAAGTTCTGAGCAGGTATGGTCATCAAGTGAACAATTAATAAACACTCTGAAATAAGACTCAGAAAGCAAACATTATTGGAATTATACAATTATTTCTACTATAGATATAAACGAGGTTCTGTAGAACCACCAGCCACTTTATTAGCTACACCCTACTGGTAACATGTTACACCCCCTTTCACCTTCAAAACCTTGCCTTGATTCTTCATAGCATAGATTCAAAAAAGTGTCAGAATTATTCCTTAGAAGTTCTAGTCCATATTGCCATGATTGCATCACATAGCTGCTTTATATCTGTAAGGTGTGCATCCATGATTCAAATCTCTAGTTCTCCCCCATCCCAAAGGCACTCTACTGACCGGGTGACTGTGTAGGACATTAGAGAGCTCATTGTCATGTTGAGAAAATTGTTTATTAACATAGTGCATTGTCCTGCAGGAAGCAGGCATCAAAACATAGGTATAATGTGGTCAGAAAGTTATGGACATGGTCACCAACAACATTCAGGTAGGCTGCAGCATTGAAACAATGCACAGTTGGATCTAAATGTCCCAATGTATGTCAAGAAAATATCCCCCACACCATTACACCAGCAACAGCAGCCTGAACTGTTGATCCATGGCACAATGTATGTGCTTTTATGTTGTTTATGTCAAATTCTGACAAGACCAGGTAATGCTTTCCCAGCCTTCGATTGTCCAGTTTGGTCAACCTGTTCTCAGTTTGCAGCAGTGGCACCCGGTATGGTCTTCTACTGCTGTAAGCCATCTTTTTCAAGGGTCATTGTGTTGTGCAATCTGAGATGATATTCTACACATCTTAGTCATAACAAAAGGTTATTTACCTTTCTATCATCTTAAATCATGTCTGCCCATTTTTCTCTGACATTAACGAGGTGTTTCCATCAATAGAACTCCCCCTCACTGGATATTTCCTGTTTTCCAGACCATTCTCTATAAACCAGAGAGAAGGAAGGTTGTTTGTGAAAATCCCAGCAGACCTGCAGTTTCTGAAATACTAAGACCAACCCTGAATGCACTGGATTGCTGCAATGTGATTGGCTGAGTCACTATTTGTGTTTACAAGTAACTGATCATGTGTACCTAATAAAGTGGCTAGGAAGAGTCATGTTTCAGATGTTGCAGTCTTTTTCCTGACAGTGACACTTTTTGTCAAACCAGAGCAAAAACATCAGCTCAGGGATTAACAGTGTTAAAAAACCTGTAATCTACTGACAAGTCTTTACATAAAATATACACTGGTGTTTCATTTATATCTAAAAATAAACAGCTATCGTCTAAATTCACATTTTGGTTCTAGGGATTTTTTTTATACAAATAGTTTGCTTAAGTTCTATGCTAACACTATCACTTTTCCTCCCTGTCCCTTTATTCATTTTAATGTGTGATTTTATCCAAAAAGTTAAGCTTTTTCTTGACAATACACATTAATCCAAAGCACAAGTATTTGGAAGCAAAAAGGATTACTTTCTTCTGTAAACACCAGAGAAAAATGTATGTTGTACTTTTGTATGTTATATTATCTTCTTACTTTATTGCAATTGGCTGCAAAATAAAACTTGATGCAGTCCATTAGGAAACAACATTAAACAGAGCAACCAGCAGCTTTCAACAGCAGTGTGGCAGGCATAATGCCTGTTTTTCATCCCTCTGTTGGATGAATGTTGTCACATGTGGTGCTTCAGACTCAGCGGTGGATTTATTAGCAGGACAGCTTTCACAGCTAACAAGCTTTTAACTGTATTTGAATCTTTGTGTCTTTGCTGGTTATGTTCACTTGTTCACGGCTTTCATTTAGATTTTTGTTACATTGGTTTTAATCCTGAGGTAACCGGCGCTTTTACCCTACGTATTTCTCACTTATCTGTTGCAGAATTCATGGCACTCTTTTGCCTCATTCTGACAACCCAGATTTGTTCAGCTTTATTTAACGGAGGCGACTTGTTTACTGTTCCCACAAGCTTGAACTGGAAAATATTTCATTTCCATTACATCAGAAAGTATACCGTACTTTCAGGAAGAATTGAGAATCAGATTTTCTAACTGTATTTACACATATGTAAAATAAGATACTGTGAGAAATATTTGATTTTACACTTATAATGAAACAACTGTTTTTTTTGTTGCATTTTTCCAATAACAAGTTGAAACAAAGTAAATTTAACCACGCACCTTGTATGCACTGTACTAAGAGGCACCCGAGTCATTCAACAATATGTTAAATCGAGCTTTACTACAAGGCTGATGTATCATTCATCTGCTGCTCTGCACAGGGCAAGCCAAAACCGGCAGATCCTGACACCTTCTACAGTTGCTGGGATAATTAGTTGGCGTTATCAACTCTGTACAGCTTTTTGTTGATAACCATTCAATTCAATTCAGTTTATTTATATAGCCCCAATTCACAACACATGTTGTCTCAAGGCACTTCACAAAAGTCAGGTACATACATTCCAACTAATCCTAACCATTGAACAGTGCAGTCAGATTCAGTTATTTATTCAAATTGGATAAAAAGTTTTTCTATCTAAGGAAACCCAGCAGATTGCATCCAGTCAGTGACTTGTAGGAGTCACTCCTCCTGGATGAGCATGTAGAGACAGTGGACTGTGACTGGCATTGACTTTGCAGCAATCCCTCATACTGAGCATGCATTTAGTGACAGTGGAGAGGAAAAACTCCCTTTTAACAGGAAGAAACCTCCAGCAGAACCAGGTTCAGTGTGACCATCTGCCACGACCTGGGGTTTGAGAGAACAGAGCAGAGATACAAAAAGAACACAGAAGCACTGATCTAGGAGTACTTTCTATGGAAGGAAAAGTAAATGTTAATGGATGTAGCTCCTTTAGTTGTTCCACTCTAACTATAAACTTTATCTAAAAGGAAAGTTTTAAGCCTAGCCTTAAAAGTAGACAGGGTGTCTGCCTCACGGACTAAAACTGGCAGCTGGTTCCACAGGAGAGGAGCATGATAACTAAAGGATCTGCCTCCCATTCTACTTCAAGAGACTCTAGGAACGACTAGTAAACCTGCAGTCTGAGAACGAAGGGCACTGTTAGGAACAATCAGATCTCTGATGTATGATGGAGCTAGATCATTAAGGGCTTTATATGTGAGGAGGAGAATTTTAAATTCTATTCTGGATTTAACAGGGAGCCAATGAAGGGAAGCTAAAGTAGGAGAAATATAATCTCTCTTTTTAATTTTCATCAGAACTCTTGCTGCAGCATTTTGAATCAGCTGAAGGCTTTTAACTCCATTTTGTGGACATCCTGATAGTAACGAATTACAATAGTCCAGCCTTGAAGTAACAAATGCATGGACTAGTTTTTCAATCCTCACTCCTGGATAGGATATTTCTAATTTTGGCAATGTTTCGGAGGTGAAAGAAGGAAATCCTAGAAACCTGCTTAATATGGAATTTAAATGACATGTCCTGGTCAAAAATAACACTAAGGTTTTTTACTTTATTACTGGAGGTCAGTTTAATGCCATCCAGGTTAAATGATTGACTAAGCAGTTTCTTTTTTAAAGACTCTGGTCCAAAGATGACAAATCCTGTCTTGTCTGAATTTAGAAACAGAAAATTTAAAGTCATCCAAGTTTTTATGTCTTCAAGACATGCTTGTAGTCTATCTAACTGGTTGGACTCATCAGGATTTATGGATAGGTAAAGCTGAGTATCATCAGCGTAACAGTGAAAATTTATCCTATGCTGCCTGATAATTTTACCTATTGGAAGCATATATATAGTAAAGAGAATTGGCCCAAGTACTGAATCCTGTGGTACTCCACAATAAACCCTGGAGTTTGAAGATGATTTATCATTTACATGAACAAACTGGAATCTGTCAGACAAATAAGATTTAAACCAGCCTAGCGCTGTTCCCCTTATCCCTACAGAATATTCCAGCCTTTCTAAGAGAATATTGTGATTGACTGTATCAAATGCAGCACCGAGATCTAACAGAACCAGTACAGACACAAGTCCATTATCTGAGGCCATAAGAATATCATTAGTGACTTTCAGCAGTGCTGTTTCAGTGCAATGATGAGCTCTGAAGCCTGACTGAAACTCTTCAAACAGGTCATTGCTGTGTAAATGCTCACACATTTGATTAGCAACTATTTTCATCTTGATCAAGCGAAGCTTTCTTAAGTAAAGGTTTAATTACAGCTACCTTAAACGTTTGTGGTACATATCAATTTACTAAGGATGGATTAATCATATCTAAAATGGGGCTGGTAATCAGAGGGAACACTTCCTTAAATAATTTGGTCGGGATTGGGTCTAACATACAAGTTGAAGGTTTAGATGAAGCTAATATTTCTGATAACTCAGGAAGCTCCACAGGATCAAAACAGTCCAAACACAAATCAGGTTCTGCAGTTATTTCCAATGTTGTCTCGCTTGCTGAGGATGAAGTAATCATGTTCGGGAGTATGTCAAAGATTTTATTTTTAATATAATCAATTTTATTTAAGAAGAATCCCATAAAGTCATGACTGCTGAGAGCTAAGGGAATGGATGGCTCAACAGAGCTATAACTCTGTGTAAGTTTAGCAACTGTACTAAAGAGAAACCTAAGATTATTCTTGTTCTCTTCTATTAACGATGAGAAATAAGCTGTTCTGGCTTGGCGAAGTGTCTTTTATACAACAGTAGGCTATTTTTCCAGATTAAGTAGGAATCCTCTAGGTGTGTAGAGCGCCATTTTCTCTCCAATTTTCTAACATTGTGCTTTAAAGTACGGAGCTCTGAATTAAACCAGGGAGCCAGCCTCCTATGAATAATTACCTTGTTTTTCAAGGGGGGTGCATTGTCTAATGCACCACGCAATGATGAAGTAACACTATCAACAAGAGAATCAATTTGTGAAGGGGAAGAAACTAAATTATTGCTCTCCACTGTGTTTTTCTGTGATAATGAGGAAATTAAAAGTGGAACAGATTTGTTAAAGGTTGTTACAGCATTTTCTGATAATTATCTACTATAATGAAATTTTCTTTCAGGTGTGGAGCACTCAGTTAAATTAAACTCAAAGGTTATTAAGAAATGGTCAGACAGGACAGGGTTATGAGAAAATATTGTTATGTCTTTACACTCAATGCCATATGTCAGCACAAGGTCCAGAGAATGAAGACAAAGGTGGGTAGGTTTGTTAATGTTTTGAGCAAAGCCAATTGAGTCTAAGATAGCATTAAAGGCTATATTTAGGCTATCACTTTCAGTGTCAACGTGAATGTTAAAATCCCCTACTATAATAACTTTATCTGTATTTAACACTAAATCAGATAAAAGGTCTGAAAACTGATCTACAAATTGAGAGTAAGGGCCTGGTGGATGGTACAAAACAACAAACAGAAGTGGTTTTATTGCTTTGACATTTGGATGAGGAAAACTAAGGATTAAATATTCAAAAGAGTTGTAGCTATTGATTGGTCTGGGACTAATCAATAAATCGGATTGAAAGATGGTTGCTACTCCTCCTCACCCAGTATTTCGAGGAATATGAAAATTTAAATAACTAGTAGGAGTTGACTCATTTATAATAACATAATCCTCTTGCTGCAGCCAGGTTTCTGTGAGGCAAAATAAATCAATCTGATTGTCACAAATCAGGTCACTAACTAGCAAAGTCTTTGAAGAGAGAGATCTTATGTTCAGTAAGCCACATTTAATTGTTTTATTTTTCTTTTCAGTCTGAGTTGTGTTTATTTTTATGAGATTTTCATGATTTCCTTTTTTTACATTTTTTTTTAATCTATTCAATTTTGGCCGTGGGCGAGACACTGTCTTAATAGGGTAATAGGTGGGTAGCAGTACAGAAGCTGCAGTGAGGAGTGTTAAACTACGACCCTGCTTCCTGGTCTGAACCCTGGGTTGTCAGAGTTTTGGAGAACTAATAAATTCGGCCAGATTCCTAGAAAGAAGAGCTACTCCATCCAAAGTGGGATGGATGCCGTCTCTCTGGATCAGACCAGGTTTTCCCCAAAATGTTCGCCAATTATCAATATAGCCCACATTGTTTTCTGGACACCACCTAGACAGCCAGCGGTTGAATGACAGCATGCGGCTAATGTCGTCACTGGTCAGATCGGGGAGGGGACCAGAGAAAATGACGGAGTCCGATATTGTTTTGGCAAACTTACACACCGAAGCAACACTAACTTTGGTGACCTCCGATTGATGTAAACGGGTCATTACCGCCAGCGTGAATAACAATCTTACTGTATTTACGCTTATCCTTAGCCAGCAGTTTCAGGTAGGATTTGATGTCGCCCGTTCTGGCCCCTGGCAGACATTTGACTATGGTCGCTGGTGTCTCTAGTGCCACGTTTCTGACTATGGAGCTGCCAATTACCAGAGTTGGCTTCTCAGTGGGTGTGTCACTGACACGCAGACGGGTTGGTGGTGACCTGTGTGCTGGGATCTAGGTATATGCTTTATACGTACCATCACCCAGCCGGCCTGAGGCCCCGGCTGCATGGGCTCTGCTGAAGGACTGCTACAGGGAAATACCATCAGTGGCTCCATGCTGGCTAAGGGGCCTAGGCTATCTGCTGGTTTTTCAACAGCGTGGAGCCAGGCCTCCAATTCCGACACCCTTGCCTCCAAAGCTACAAAAATGCTACATTTATTACACGTATCATTATCACTAAAGGAGGCAGAGGAGTAACTGAACATCTGACACAGAGAGCAGGAGAGAGGAGGAGACTCAGAGATAGAAACAGCCATGGTGGAGTTAAAGCTAACGCTTAGTTAGCGACCTCTTACCTCTACTAGAAAAATTGTGTAAGACATGGAGAATCCCCAAACGTTAAATGCAGCAACAGAAAGTATGTGTTTTAACGTGCTTATGTATTAGAACAAATAAGAGATATCACAGTAGAGAGAAATCAGATCAATCGCGAGAGCCTTCACACACAAAACAATCCACCAAGTGCAACAGTGAAAACAGGAAGTGACGAATACACCTTATCACACATTCACAGTGTATGGCCCGGTAACTGTATAGTTACCGGGCCATACACTGTGAATATATAAGTACTAGTAAGTATAAGTACAAGTATAACCATGTCAAACAGCGCATATCGTTTCTTTTGCGATCGCCAAATTAATAGTGAAGGTGGCACCTCTCATTCAGGTTCTCAGGTTTTGAATTAAGGTAGATTTGTATAATAAACTAAAGAATTTTTGTTTCAACTGCATATCCTGCAAACAATATAAATAGCGTGTTGATTAAGTTCTAGAATATTAGGGGTCTTTTAAACAGCCACTGTGATTATGCTGTGAGGTGTTTAAGGCCAGTCTTTGAGCTTCAAAGACTGGTGGGGTCTGTGCGGGGTCTGTCAGGGGATAGAACTCATTGTATTCAATAAGATTTATCAACCAATGGCCAAACATGTTACTATCAGAGTTTTGCATGAAAGTCTCTTAAGTATCAAGTTTGAATTTCTTCACTTTGCTGAGCCGTTAGGCCAACACTTGTATGTCCTCTCTGTTTTGATATGGTTTGTTGATAAGTGCTGTTTCAGTTAACTCTGCATGGAAAGAATTTATATTAAAAAAGTTGTACTTTGTTTACTGCATTGTAAAATTCTGTGACCAGTGTTTGAGCTGCTCTATGCACAGCCCTACCAAATAGTGGAGCAACCAGAGTCATATGATCTCAGCAAAGTGTGTAAAGCAGGTCATAACATTACATAGCACTTAACTAGTTATGCAACTTTCTGTCTGCAGGTGCGACTGATTATTAAACAATCCTATTCTCTTAGGGTCACGTTTATTTTTTCACCAACGCTATTTCCTATTTGGTATGTGCTAATGCAAATTTACAATTACCTTGCAGTTGCTTGCAAAAGTATTTGTACCCAATTAACTTTTTAGCTTTTTTGTGACATTACAACCACAAACTTCGATGTATTTTCAATGGGTTTTTTAAAGACCAACACAATATAGTGCTTTATTGTGAAGTGTAGGGTACATGATGCATGTTTTTCAATTGTTTGCAGCCCCCTATACACTGATACTCCTAAATACTAAAACAATCCAGGGCCCATATTCACAAAGGATCGTAAGACTAAAAGTAGCTCCTAGTGACGTCATTTTGAGAAACATCTTAGAATTCCTCAAATTCTAAGGTTTTTTTTACACATTTTCCCTTGGTAAGATAAGTTATTCACTAAGCACCTTAGGCCTGAAGACAGCTTCTCAGGTGAAAAACTAAAAAAGAGTAGTGAGGAGGACTTTTAGTAAGCCTTTTGTATTGTTTTATTATCTTTTGAGAGATGCCTGTCTTGTTTTCTACCAGAAACAAACATCATGGTTGAATGAAAATAATACAAATCTGAATCTGCCAGCAGTGTGAATAATTTTGGGCTTGATTGTATATCTCAAATGAAGTTAATGTATTCTAGTTCAGTACATTTATAAAACATTCAAAATCAAAAATATTAGCAATTATAAAAAGTCAGACCATGTTGCAAAAGCCCTGCATGTGGCTTTCAACTGGTCTGACAGGGGCACCTCATGATTGCAGTGACTGCTAAAGAGCAGTCGCTGCAATCAGCTCTTTTCTTAAATGTGGAGAGACAAAATCTGTGTGAAGTGGATGTTCAAGAAAAAAGTCTGGCACACTGATAGAAATACTTTTGATTTGATAAGGCAATTTTTTGTGTATTCTCTTCTCAGCTTAAATGAGAACCTCTGAACTGTTTTTATTTACCCTAGGCCATAATCTCCACAATGATTTCAAGACATAGTATTCTTCTTGTCCATGTTTAAGTAGATGGGAAAATATTGTTTAAAAACTTGTGCCATGTGATTTATAGTAACCTATCCAAGCCTAGGATTGTTTGATCAAATCTACTCAGAGTTTTAAGATGTGTTACATGTTAAAGTTTTATTTTGGCCTAATATCATGGTTTTCTAACTGTAGTAGTCAGAGATGGGTGGTAATGGCTTAAATCAACTCCTTTACATTTACTTTTAAGAGTAGTTTTACTACATACTTTGTATTTCTACTTAACTTCATTCAGGGCTGCATGGTAGCACAGTTGGTAGCACTGTTTCCTTGCAGCAAGAAGGTTCCAAGTTCAACTCCTGGCTCGAGGTTCTTTCTGGATGGAGTTTGCCTGTTCTGCCTGAGCATGCGTGGGTTCTCTCCAGGTACTCCAGCTTCCTCCCACAGTCCAAAAACATGACTGTTAGATTAATTGCTCTCTCTAAAATGACCTTATGTGTGAATGGGTGTGTGCAAGGTTGTTTGTCCTGTGTGTCTCTGTGTGTCTCTGTGTTGCCCTGACATAGACTGCCGAGGGTGTACCCCGTCTCTCGCCTGTAGACTGCTGGAGATAGGTACCAGCTCCCCCGCGATCCTGTGTGGAAGAAGCGACTATAGAAAATGGATGGATGGACATTTCATGCTGAAGTAACATTACATGTAATCGAGTACAAGTTTTGGCTATTCTTCCAAACCTCTGGTGAGTTCACTGAGTGAAAAACAAATATTTTAACCAAACATGCAATGACACAGGCAGACTCCAATACAGGTCATGGTAAAGGGAGACTGCCTGTGGCCACATGCCTTGTTGTAATGTTATTTTATGTCTGCTGAACCAGCTATTCAATTTGGAGGACAAGTGATAATGTAGTATATCTTGTCCCTGGCAGTAAATCTATGGAGGACCATAGGCATGTTCTGTCATGTTGTTGCTAAAAAAGTTTAAAATGACACTGTAGTGATACTTAGAGAGATTTTCTGACGTGGCAAACCACTGTCATGTTGTTCAAAAACAGGTTTGATTTGGCTTTGAATAACTATTAATAAGTGCCAAATGCAATTATTAACAAAGTTAGTCATCTTATTCAAAATTCAAATATTCAAAACAAGTTGAGGCACTGCCTGATAATAGGAATTGAATAGCCAAATAGTTCTAACTCTCTGTCACTTATTGTTTTATAAATATCAGCCTGGTGAGGTGTGGTATTATAGAACAATAGATGAACAATAGATGAAGGAAGGAATTTATGCAATGGTGTTGTCAAGTAGCATGTCCTGCATACGTATACAGAAAAAACACAAACACCTTCTCTCCAAAATACAAGATTTTATTAACAAAATGCTTCAACTTTAAGTTCTAAAACTTTAGTTAAGAAGCTCTAACTAGACTAGTAACATTTAACTAAACTACAAAGTAAAAATGAAAAGAATAAGGGAACTAGTAATAAACTACAGAAAAAATTATGAAAGAGAACAAATAAGAATAAAACTGAAACCAATAATCTGCTAAAAGAAAAAATAGAATGCAGGATATCACAGTTCAGTGTGAAAATGTATGTTTAAGAAGCAAGGTTCTTTGTGTGGAATTTGGAAAGAGGCCAAACTAGCTTCAAAAGCTATCAAAGAACAACAGTAGCTTTGTGTTAAAACAACCAATTTACAATTAGAAGAGAAAATAGATTATTTTAATAAAATATTGTTTTAAAAATAATTTGCTGAATTAGAGATCAGTAACCTTTTGGACAACTGACGCTAAATGTAGTGTCAATTAGCCATCAAAGGGAGTGATGGACTACTAAAATTGCAACTCATAGAGGAGATAGTCTCACAACTTTGCAGTCGGATGTCAGGCATGATGATGCCACATCCGGAATCAGCTGAACAAATACTTCGTCAACGTAATTATGGACACTGTTTCTTCTTGGGGAATCTTTGGCTCTGATTTTTTTCTGCAGTAGCTCAGACAGACAGGTTCAGGCAGCTAGTCTTATATTCAGCCAGGGTATGGTCACCGGCAGACCGTGCTTTACTTCAGATCCAAGGTTTTTTCGAAGATGAAGTCTTGTACTGGGCCAGTGAGATCAAGACGTTTACGCGTGCCTTCTTCCAAATGCAACTAGTGGCGCATTGCAGGCAAAAAGGAGGAGAGCTGCTGCACCTAGAGTTTTAAAGCTTACTAAAGATTCCAGCTGTGAAACTCCTCTTTCCTGTGGGTTGTGCACAAGAATGGGTTAAAACTGCATACTGGAAGCCTCTTTTGTTCTCTCTGTGTAGTTCAGTCATTGTTCCCTCCCATAGCTGGGCCCAACTAATACAAAACTGTGGCTTGGAGCCTGGTGAGATAAATGATCTAATAGTCCAAATTTTGCCAGTCTCGCTAGAAGCGTCTGAAAGAAAATTGACAGGTACGTTGGGTATGTTTTTTTTTTCTGGATAAAGGTCTGCAACAATACTTAAGTATCTTGTATGTGTCATAGTAACATCCACAAGTTGATGAAAATTAAAAGGAGAGATATTTTTTCTCCTATTTTAGCTTCTCTTCTTTGGCTCCCTGTTAAATTCATAATAAAATATAAAATTTTCTTTCTCATATATGAAGCCCTTAATAATCAAGCTACATCATACATCAGAGATCTGGGCCCATGTTCACAAAGAATCCTGAGACAAAAAGTAGCTCCTAGTGATGTCATTCTTAGAAAAATCGTACAATTTCTCAAGTTGTAAGGTTTTTCTTAGAATTCTACCATGATAAGATAAAATTTGTTCTGGAAGGATATTCAATTATTTATATTTATACGATTATTGACATAGACATGAGATAATCGTTATCACCCACCTATGGGGAAATCAAATAGTTTCCGCAGCAGGACAGGGTAAAGGTGCACCTCTACTAAGGTAATACTAGGAAGGATAAATAAATACTAAAAACAATGAAAAATTACCATGATTAAAGATTGAAAATTTTACAAACAGAAGAATTTCATTATTATTTACAGTAAAATGCTTTCAAAAATAAAATGTTTTAACAAATTGGAAAAAGTTGGAAATTATATATAAATAAATATACACTCTAGAGAAGATACAGCATAATAATATAAACACTATATACATTGAAATAAGATGTAAATGAGATGAATAAGTATTTGCTGTATTGGACATGATGATGTCAGCAGCCTTAGCCTAAATGGCCATCTACATCCACCTGCCTGCAGAGAAGCTTGCAATTTGCTCTCTAGCTTCTGATTGCAGCAGGTACTAGAGCTTCTCATACTCCAGGCTGGTGTGTGACAGCAAAGGGAATGACGCATTGATCTGCTTGCCAATGCGCTCCAAGTCTGCCTCTTTGTTCCCTCTTTGTGATCCTGGGACCAACTCTACCTTTCAACACTCTTCTTTTCTACTTCACCAGCTGTGCCAACGGCAGGCTCTTTTGGCACAGTTCACTTCGGTTTTCTCCACCTTTTTTCGTCATTTTGTTTTGGTCATTTTTTCGAACCAAACTTATGTATACAAGAAGGTCCTCACAGTAAAATGCTGACAGCTGAGTGTCCACATTGATATCAAATAGATCAAGTAGGAAAACACCAGCATGGCAAGTGAACATATCAATTAGAAAATCAAAATAATGATGAGCATGTATACAAGGTTAAAACATTTTGATGTGTGAAAATGTATTTAATAAAATTTTGCTACGTTTTATCATCATGATTTAAATATTTCTTAATCCAGTCAACATTGTATGATCGGTTCATTTCACTCCACTGATTTCTAGGAGGCATTTTGTTTTATTTTTCTGTTTTTTGTTACAACCAATCACAACTCTTAGAAGACAGTGTCACTCCCAGCAATAGGGTCAACCACACCTTCTCACTAAGATAGGAATTTATGTTGTCACCTTGGTCAGAGTCTTTCTCAGCAGCTAGTTGAATCACTCTTAAGCTGACACTCCTTGGCAGGATTCTTTGGGCTAAGATAGGAGTTCTCCGAGAGGACTCTGAGAATTCTAAAAGTAGAATGGGTAGCAGATCTTTCAGGTTAGTTTAGATCAGGATCCTCTCCTGTGGAACCAGCTCCCAGTTTTAGTCCGCAAGACAGACATCCTGTCTACTAGACTAAGCTTAAAACTTTATGTTTAGGTTATCCTGAGCTGTCTCTGTAGTTATGCTGCTATAGGTTTAGGCTGCCGGAGGACATAATAACCACTTTCCCTCTGTTGTGCAATAATATACTGAAGTTATTTGATATTTAATTAAATAATGTTTAGTCTGTTAAGTATTGTCCTTGGCGAGCTGTGGTGGCCCAATATGGCAGTGGTATTAGAACAATTGATGAAAGAGTGAGTCGAGCACTGGCATTCTCAAAACAGCAAACTCTTCACACATATGAAATAAATGCACAACAACTTTCTCCAAAAATAAAAGAATTTCTTTATAAGAACAATTTTTCTCCAGGTTAAAATATTTCAATTAAGAAACTCTTTACTAGGTTAGAACTATTCAACTAAAACTACCAAGCAAACATGAAAGGATAACGGAGTCTAATAAACTATATACAAATGAAGGAAAAGGGGACCAATAAAATGGTTGACAACCATAGCCAAAACAAAAATAATGCAATGTAATGACAGTTCAGCATGGATATTTATGTTTATGTTATTTTGAGGAATTTGGAAATAAGGTAAAATAAATTTTAAACTAATTAAGAACAACCAATTCACAATATAAATTAAATAGGTAAGTAAAACATTATTTAAAAAAAATAATATTTTAATGAATTATTGGCCAAATTAGAAATCAATAACCTTTTTGGACAGTTGATCTTTGATGTTGTTTTAAGCAGCCATCCTTATTATAGTAAAATAACATGTCAGGAAGTTTTATTTGCCGAATTAGAAATCAATTGTTTTCTCTCCAAACCCTGGAGGTGCCCCCATCCTGGGTACCTGTGTTCTGGGGGGCCTTTGGATGTCTGTGGCTCGGATCTCCTCCGTATCTGTCCCGGGTCCAGGGGGGCAGGTCTGTTGCATATTTTTATAGAGAAACCTTGTATGCACATGCACGCTCACACTCAGACCCACAGGTGTTTAGAATCAGGTGTAACAGATACACAAATGTTCTATATTGAGCCGCATTTACCACAAAATACATCTTGCATTCATAAGTATCGTGCACTTTTTGGTAAAAAAGCTGTTAATATGAACGTTTCTGCAGGTGTAGAAGCAAGCAGGTTTTTATCTTGTATTCTCTTCATCCTTCTTTCTTTCCTCCATTCTTTTCTCCTCCTCTCCCCTTTTCCTTTTTGCCCCACCTCTCTCTCTTTCGTGCTTCTTATTTTTTTCCTTTTCATTTCAACAATTGGAATAATCCCAAAGCAGTTACTAAGAAAGTTTCTTTTACAAATATCAAGCAGAGCTTAAAAGCTGTAATGCTCCACTTGTGAAAGTAAATTGGGCTTTTTCTTGGCACTCAGACAACAACTCTTAGCGCTACTCCACCAGACAGGACACAGTTAAAAAAAAAAATAGAAAGAATAAAGTAATCAATAGTTTTTTAGACAGTTGACCTTAATGTTGTTAACTAGCCATCACATGGCGTAATGGACTACTAAAATGGCGGAAAGGAACGTCTACAGACTCAAGACAAGACAGCAACAAACCAGATATAAATGTTTGAGATTCCTGGCGCTGGAGTTAGCAGCTAGCTTAGCAATCCCTTTGGTTTCACATATGCTTGAAATACCTTTAATACAAAAATGAAGGTGTGTATAAGCACTGGTGGCACATTATCTAGTGAATACAGAGCAAATGAAAAAAGCTCTATTGTAAAACACAGCTGACTACTGGTTGGCTATAGCAGAGCCATTAGCTTGTTAGTCGCTAGTGGAGAAAACATTTAGCATGTTTTAAGAATTTTCTTAACCTAATTTTGGCAGATTGGTTCAATAAGATTAATGTAAAAAACACAGAAAACAAGAAGCAAACTCAAATTACTGGGTAGCCTTTTACCAGCACAAACAGAGCAAAACACCACAAAATAAACAACTTTGGTTGTTTCACCCTAAGCTAATTTTCTCTGCCTAGACACTACCTCTTACATGAACAGCTCTAAAGAACACGTCAATGAGGAAGGTCCGAAGGGTGTTGCTGTTGGATTGAGTAGCGAAAGTGGCAGCCGGGTTTGGCAGATCATAACATAACTTTTGGTTGTTGTTCTTCGATCGACAAATAGTAGTCAACTTTGAATCCAAGGATTCTTCGAAGTAGAATCTTACTTGCCAGGAAGTTTCAAAGACATTTAGGTTGTTTTGCACACTGCCTCCCCTATGCGTCAGCTGTGCTGGTGCATGTAAATGAGAACAAAGTCTGGTGGGGGGTGTTTTGTTAGTGGCTCCATGACATCACTGGGATTCTGGCTGTGACTCCATTCTCCGGGGCTGTACTAAAATTGGTTAATGTGGTGAATTTAGGAGTCTTTATTACCATTCTCTTTAAGTGTACAGCTCAGTCCATGTTTCATCCCATCGCTGGTGCACAACACCTACAGATGATGCATTTGGCCCTGTCTTTCAGTGTTTAACCCTGGCTCTGTCCTAGACATAGCTATTGGCAGAGTTTTTACTATGAATAACTGTATGTGCTCTTTTTCATACTCTAGGACGCCAGGTCCAAGTCTTTAGGGTTTCTGCCTGGGTCCAAGCCGGACGCCAGGTCCAAATCTTCAAGGTTTCTTCCTGGGTCCAAGCCGGATGTCAGGTTCATATCTCGGAAGATCTTGCTTCGTGGGTCTACCTGGCCTCACCGCAGATCTCCGAGATGTCTTCTTCTTCCTAGACATCTTCTTCCTCCGAGACACCTGCATCTTTGTCGCAGAGCTTCGAGACCCCTGCATCTTCATCTGAGGCACCTGCATCAACGTCGCAGATTTCTGAGACCCCTGCTGCTTTGCCGCAGACCTCCGAGGCACCTGGTTCTATGCCACAGACCTCCGAGGCACCTGCTTCTACGCCGCAGACCTCCGAGACGTCTTCTTCTTCCGAAACGTCTTCTTCCTCCGAGACACCTGCATCTTCATCGCAGACCTCCGAGACCCCTGCATCTTCGTCCGAGGCACCTGCATCTACGTCGCAGACTTTTGAGACCCCTTCTGCTTCGCCACAGACCTCCAAGGCACCTGTTTCTACGCCGCAGACCTCCGAGGCACCTGCTTCTACGCCGCGGACCTCTGAGGCGCCTGCTTCTACGTCGCAGCCCTCTGAGGCACCTGCTTCTACCTCCCAGACCTCTGGATCATCAGCCTCCTCGCTGGCTTTTTCGTTGCCGGCCTCCTGGACTCTATGGATTCTGGTTTTTGCCCCTTATGGATAAGTTTTGGGTTTTTTTTCAGACTCCTACCTTCCTTCCGAGGCCCCCTCCGCTCGCCCTGGTCAGGTTGTTTCTTTTTGGACTTTGTGTTTTTTAGAGGTCGTCTGGAATCCGACCTAGAGGGGGAGGGGTTATGTCAGGAAGTGACATTTTGGACTTTTTTTTATTGGTTTTGTATTCATGTTTATGGCTTTCTGATTTCTGACTGTTCTGGTTTCCTTTTGCTTCCCAGTGTGTTCTCCTCTCGCCCCTAGTTCCCTTGGTGTTTCTTTCCTATTTGTGTAATTAGTATGGTTTCATTATTATTATAGTCCTCTAGTTCCTTAGCTTTACTCTTGTTTTATGTTCATGTTTTGTATTGATTCCTTTGCACTCTCCTATTTATTTGTTTCTTTTCTGTTACTCCTCTCGTCATTAATTTTCCTCGTTTTGAAGACCTTTGAATAAAGCTGAAGATTATTCAATATGCTTCTGCCAAGCTCTTGTCTGCACTTTGGTCCGATCCTAAACCCCCCCCGTGACATTTGCAGATGTTCTGCCATAGCAGTTTGGGTGTTTTTGTCAAACTCACTTGAATTTGCACACTTGTTCATGTCTTTGGCTTCTAATGCATCAACTTTGTGCATCAACTTATATATATATTTTATTTTATTATAATTTTTTTTTTTTTTGCTGCCTAGTTTATCTCATCAACTAACAGGTGCCATAAAAGCAAGATAGTTATCATTGGATGAATGGCTGGGTGAATATGGCTCTAGTGTGTAAGCTCATTGAGTGGAATGATTAGAAATGTGCTATATATGTTCAGTCAATTTACCATGAACATTGCTCTTCACTTCTCCTGTTAGTGGTCATAATGTTGTGCCTGATCATAGTATTTATATTGGAAGGTGCTTTTTTCCTTGTTTGCTATGTCGACAATTTTTCTGCAAAATATTTTTGCAGCTTTTTAGATTTTTTTACTAACTTTTTTACTTGAGAAGTCAGAAACACTAGTCAACCATCAAATATCCCTCCTGGAAACAGAGATTAATTTGAAGGTAATCATAAGTGTGAAAATTGCTGTTATCTTTCTGGTATTGCCTTGAATGCTAACGGCTCGTCGGGCTCTGAAGTCATCCCCGTGATAACTATTAATTTACCTTTCAGGGTCTTTGTTATTCTGACTACCTTCCATCAGCCTGATCTGTTGTGGCTTGAGAAACACAAATGTTGGAAATAAATTAGGAAACATATTAGAGGTAAATATATAAATATTAAAGACAATGAGCGAAGGGGGGATATTTGGAACATCAAAGGCTCCTAAATCTTTGCAGCTTGTAAACAGTGCATGCCTTCAGTGAGTGGAAGAGCCCTTTTCTTAATGATTCCATGGAAGATTGCCACATCGACAAGAATCCTATAATAAATCAAATTAACAAACATTTCTGTAGGGTCTGTTCAAAGGGAAAGAGAGCCCAATGATGTTGTTTTTTTTTTTTTTTATTCAGATAAGTGGTCCATACATCCCCTGCTCCTTTCTGATTAGTCTAATCCAGTGAGAAGTGCATGCAGGGTTTTGATTGAGTCAGCCGTCGAGGACCCCGGGGGGAACCCGCCTGATAAGGGCCTTTACCTTTCACCTCCAGAACCCCACGCACGTCATTTTGCCGTATCCCACTCTCTCTAATCTCATTTGGCCCAGGAAGACATGCTCAGGCACAAGAAGCTCCTGATTAACGTCCCATTTACCAAGGGATTCCAATGGCTCAGACTGCCCTCAACCTGTGCTGCTGTAGGCTGTGCATCAGCCAGGTAGTCATGTGTGTGTCAGTATCCTCCCTTTTCATGACTGTGTTAACAGCCTGGTATAGAAGGTTTCCTTTACCTACCTGCACAAGAGCAGGGATGTTTTTTATAATAGGACATTAGAGCAAAGACAAGCCTGTAAGGAGATTTTTAGACATACCAATCCCCTGAGCAAACTTTTGTCGAAAATGACAAGGAATAGATGACATTACTATCTGTTTAAATATAAAAACATCACTTATATATGGAATGGTTGAAAGACACCCAGATAAAAATAAAAAAATGGGCCCGGGCTCTTAAAATATCTTGTTTTCAACATATTTTTCAAAAATATGTTGAAAACAAGATAAAAAAAAAGAAAAAGTACTGACCTACCTTAGAAAAGATGCCCATGGACAGCAAGTGTTAGGAGCATAAACTCTGAAAATGTGTTGCTATAAAAATTGTTTAAGAGCTTTACCAATCCTCTTAGATTTAGCTTTTGTTATTTGAACATCGTTTATGAGTCTGACACGACTTAATTTTCCCAAATCATTGGTTACTGGGGGCGGTCGATGGGTCGAACTTTAACCCGTTCAAAATTTCCCTAAAAATCCATCACTGTAGCCAAGCATGAGACACTTAGTATTTGCAAATGCAATTACATCCATCTCCTAGTTCAACACTCAGCAGCAGTCTTCACCAGCAGTAGTTTATATCCGGCGTGACGTATGGTTGTGGCATTTTTCCACCAGAGTATTTTGTGGAGATAATTTGAAGGGATTGTTTGGTTAAGGAAGCAAGACCTGATTAAAGTGGAAAGTCATGTGAGCTGATGCAGCAAAGCAGTCTGATGATTCCTCAGCATACACTGTTAACATAATGCATGATGAGCGCAAAATCCAGAATGTGGCCAACAGGTAAATACAAATGTCAAATCCATTTAGGAAAAAGACAACTTTATTGTGAAATACTGGATAAATTTACCCTAAATAATTCTACTGGAAGAAGATAACCCATTTCTTCCTAGAAATATTTATTTTTGTTGGGGAAATAAAACTGTAGATATCTTCAATAAATGTAACATTTTAGATATCTTTTCATGTGTATGACTGTTAAGTGTTTTTCAAAAGAACACCTGCTATTTTATTATGCTATTTATTGCAATACATTCTAATATATTCTAAATGTAAATCGGTTTTAGAATATCTGTAGCCCTGTAACCAAGTTACTGCACACTGACAACAAAATACTGATCATGCTGTATATTAAGGAAGCTGTGTTAAACAGGTCCTAACCTGTCTGAGCGTTCATCATTAACTGTTGCTTTTCCTCACTGACATGCAAATGCAGCAGGACTCATCAGGCACTTGCCTGTGTGTGAAGTTTGTCAAATAAAAACTCTGAAAAAATTAATAACACCTCAAAGTGCATCCAGCTGCAACAATCAATAAATTATTATTATTATTAATATTATTATTATTATTATTATTGTTGTTGTTGTTGTTGTTGTTGTTGTTTAAGAAGGCTGATAAGCGTGTTATCAGTAGCTGAAACTACAATGCTGTCAATGAATCAAGCACATTTTAAAGAGTATGGACAAACAAAATCGGAATCACGTAAAGATACATAAAAGGTTAGAAAACATAATGCCACTTGTGAAAAAATGTGGATCAAAATTTGGATAATTGCCTGGGGTCATCACTTCAAGGGCCACCAAATAAATCTGAAGGGTTTGCAAAGATCGAAGGAAGGAAATTCTAAAAAGGCTAAATGAAATGTATTTTGTATGGAAAAAAATCTTTCATCTTGCAGATAATTGTTTAACTCTTTGTGGCCTTCATTCAGTGACATAAAAAAATCTTAACTGACTTCCAATTGAAATAGGTCAAAAGATGAAAAGATTGAAAGCACTGAAATCAGTTCAGTGGTAATTATTAAACAGGAGCACAAATGTGTGTGTGTATGTGTGTGTGGGTGTGTGTGTGTGTGTGTGTGTGTGTGTGTGTGTGTGTGTGTGTGTATATATATCAACTTGACTTTATTCTTTTGTCAGAAAAAAAATATTCTGTGGCCTCTGGAATAGATGTAGTTTTGAAATCAAAAGGAAGGCACCCGAATTATTCCCATATGCATCTAAACGTATGTCCCTAACAGCTACATGCTGTTGGTTGATCTAGATATTGTGGTAGTTTTGATGTATTTGAGGAACAGGGAAAAAATTGTGTTTTTCACTACTTGACAGGCCAATCACTGATCTAAGGAAGATTGACCGATTCCGGTCCCAGTCCGATTGAGGATAGCCTCTCTCTTTTTTAAGGCACTTTTATCGATATGTTGTAGGTTAAGTTATGGAACAAACAAAGGGATATATTTTACTTTGCCGTTAATTTTAGCGTATCAGTCAGGAGCGTTGGTCCAATGCTGGATTTTTTTCCCTCTGAGAATTTTTGGTAATGCACTATTGTAAAAAAAAAAAAAAAAAAAAAATCAGGTGACTGATTCGCTGCAGGAATGAAATGATGGGAGCAGGAAAGTGGAGCGCAGCGTGAACTCTTCTGCTGCACAGAGGAATCCTGCAGGTGCATGTCTCCAAATGAAGCATCATATCCCACTGAAGCCTGCCGCGTTTCTGGATCTGATGATCTCCGTAGGCCCACGTGCACGTGATAGCGCACGCCTCCGATAAATAGCAAAAATAAAAATGAATTGGAAACAGATTATTTATTTTTTTATGCATCAGTTGGGGGAAATAAAGACTTTGTCTAAATCACATTTCCGACCGATGCGGGGCTTTAAACAACCGCGGCATCATTCCTTCTGCTTTTCCCTCAATCTTTTTTATTTTATTTCTTTATCAGCATCATTTCTTTCAAATGAAAATTCAGGAACCCCCAAAAAATTCAAGCCCCCCGTGTCTTCAAACAACAGGAACTGCACGGTTGTACTTTTCCTCCCGTCAAAATGGTATCCCCGATTCAATTTTAGATAGAGCAGGATTTAGCCAATGATGATTTTTTTTTTTTTTCTGGTGTGTGGGGGGGTCCGTCTGAGACAATATTTAATATGCTGAAATGATCCCCACTCGCCCCCTCTCTTCCTGTTCATAATCTGGCGCTGACACACTGCCAACATCATCGTCTCTGTTTAGAAAACTTTTTGATTTAGAGAATAAGATCCCTCTTCACACTCTGTTCGCTGTTGATGATAATTTCAGGGGTTAAATTAAAGCACAGTATAATGAAAATTAATTAAACCCGCCCTGCCCTTCTCATCGGTGTTTTATTCCATCTGATGTTTGTTTCTTTGTTGTTAATTTTTTCCGAGTTAAGTGTGTAAGAGCACATAAAAACAAAAAAGGAAAAAGTCAAAGCGTGCTGCCTTCCCCTGTGTTTCCCCCTCCTCGTTGACTTTTATCGCTAAATGAAGCATATAAATGACCTGAAAGCGGCGGCTGTCGCGTTAAATGAAATAAAAGTAAAGAACAATTATCCTCTCCTTTTTCTCCCCTCTCTGATCTGCTGCTCAAAAGGAGTCCTGGTGAGATAAGGCGGATTGAATTCTCTCTGTTGTGCGGCAATAAAAATGTCTAAGGGGGGGGGGGGGGGGGGGTTTTAAAAGCCCCCCCTCATAATTTAAAATCATAATTTCCCTCCCCATTATATCGTCTTTTTATCGCTATTTATTCCAGGGAGTTGTAACCGCAGTCAATTTCCGTGACTAAGTTGGATAATTACAGGTGTGGCAAGTATATCTGAAAGCTGAAACAAAAGTGATTTGATATGAACGTTTTTATATATGACCGACTGCGCGGCTCCAGCTCTGAAAGTAATTATAATAGCGTCGGTTCTGAGCTGAATTAGGATGCTTCAGGGGACTGATGTAAAACTTGGGTTCAATGAGGTATCATCCTAATTTACAGCTGCAGATAAGGGCTGAGTCTGTCATAAAAAGAAATAAAAAAATCCCCCATCACCACCACCACCACCATACTCCCACCTCCTCCCACCCCAGGACTGTATTGCACCCCGGGCAGAACAGCACAGAATGGGCGCAGCTCTGCCATATGTTTTTGGCAGATAAGTAAAGAAATTGAATGCGCGATGTTTCTTTATTTTAATTAATGCCGCACTACGAATTTGAGCCAACTATATGAGGCTCGGCAAAGCTGAGCTGTCATCTTAACTGAACAAAATAATAAAAACAAACGCATTGACAATAGAATGCGGGTTCGATTCCCACTTATGTCCTGCAGTGTGTCAAACTCAAGCACAAAGAAGTGGGCATGCTTCAGTGAGTAGCTGGGATTATTTAGCTCTGAATGCATGAAGCGGAGATGTTTAGAAGGAAAGTTAACAAAATAACTGAAAGAAAGAAATAAATCCCATCGAGTTCAGCAAGTGCCATTAGTTAAAGCTATAATTAAGCGGCTCCTTGAAGTGATTAAGCAGTCAAACGGGTCGGACGGGGCGGAATCCCTCCAGGGGAAGGCCTCTTGTTGTGAACTGTCAAACATCAAAAAAACGGTTCCTCCCAGGCGGTGTCACAGAAAATACCTTCACCGTTTACAGCTACAGAGCGCAACACGCCCGGACCCCGCTTCTGTAACAACATGAATCATTATTAATGAAAAAAGGAGAGGAAGAAGCAGGTAAATGCGGATGTAATTAAGGCTTGTTGAGAAAATGATCTGAGTTGGAGAGGCTTGACGGCTTCAACACAAGAGAGAACATCAAATTGGACAAGGAGGATTGATCTTAACGTTATGGTTAGCATTCATGCACTATAAAAAGGAATTTTGGAAGGTGGTTAATATTAGGCTTTAATTATACAATTCTCAATTAAATATTGGTCAATTCTAGCAATATTAGCTACTATGTTTTGGTGACAAATCTGACCTGAATATGTTGGTTAAAAATTGACTTAATATGCTGGTTTAATCAGTTAATATTCTCACTGTTCAACAGAGGATACATTTATTTACTTTGTAATAATATGAATTTAATAAAAGGTTAAGAACTGTCATAAGACTTCTGGTTGAAAAAGTTGTGGGACAGCGCTAGAGCTAATGCCAAAATTGCTAGCTTCTTACCCTGATGCAGCCTTGGCCAGTGACCGGCACATCTTAGCGGTGGTTGTCAGGGAAACAGTTATAATGCTGTCTTGTTAGAATAAAATGTGAAATATTTGATTTTAATTCTGTTCAGTAGTCACAAACCTATATTGTGTTTATTTTAACATGAAGGACAAACCAGATGAGCATATTTTTAATTAGTTACAATTTATCTAATTTAGTTCAAGGACGTGTTAAAAATTGGTTGTAACTTAACTAATGTGCTTTTCTTTTAGCTGTTAACATACATAATTCAGTCTCAGAAATATTAATCAAAATCCCCCAAGTTGATATTTACGCAAACATATTGCAATTTTATTGGTTAAAATCCAACGGTTTGTTTTTATCAGTGTATTGATAAGCTTCGCACTATGAATAACTTTCAATAATGTATCATAATAAAAAAATAAAATATTTTATTATAATCTATTATTTCTTTCCAACCTGTTAAGAGATGATTTTTTTAAGCTGCCTAACCAACAATTATCTCATCCTTATTATCTCAATAAGCTACAAATGCAGGGAATTGATCTGGTTGAAGACAGATTGTCTTTATTCAAAAAGTCTTTGCTCAGCATTTGAACAAAGAGCAGGAGGTATCAACCTTCCAGATACAGGATCCTTTCCAGAACATGACAGCTTTTAAATTACCATCTCATTTAGAAAATACACATAGAACTCCTTGAATTCAATTAGAAGATATCCTTAAAAATAATAATAAAATAAACTAAAACATTAAAAAAAAACTGATGTGTTTGACTATATTAGCACGGAACCACATGGAAAATCTAAAACTGAAACATTTTGATTTTTCCCCCTTTTTTATCATCTTAGACCGTCTGCTTTTATGCTTCATTTTTTATTATTATTTTGATAAATATAAACAATAAAACCCGTATAAAAAGCAGCCTATGAGTCTGGATGTTGACCCTATATCCAGAACGTCATTCTAAAATTGCAAAAATGTTGACTAATTAGGCATATACAGGTATTCGAACTCTAATTGTGCCAGCCAATTTTTTTCTTTCAAAATAAGAGAGTAGCCTATATCAGAATCATCAACACAAATCAGCATATCATTGAAATGTACATAATAAATAAAGTTAAAGGCCTCCCTTTCTGGTTGCCATAAACGTTATAACATTTACATTTCTTACAGTTCACTGGGCTCCGTCCTTCACATCCAACTCCAGCTCCTCTGCTTGGACAGGAACTTGTTGGATTTTTCTGCTAAAAGTTTTTCGTCTTTTCTCTCTTTTTTTTCCCTCAACAAGTCCCCTTCAGATAACACTGTTCATGCCTTTTTAACGGGCCGCGCTGTCCGTAACATATTTACATGCATTTCTGTATTCAAATGACATTAAAAACAGGGTGGGAGTCTTGTGGGTTACATGGCAGTGGCGTGTGCGGACGAGTAGGGGTCTATCCCAGTCTTGGTCATACCTGGAAACAGTATGTAAGCCACGGGGGGCTGTAAACTCGACGTCGACCAGGCCGTGCAGTTGCACGGTACTACGTAGCCCGGGTTCGTGGGCGACGGGTGGGTGTGGGTGTGCTGGCTGGGGCACCCGAGGGTACCGAACGCACCGTTCTGATATCCCAGCGAGGAGGCGTAGGGCAAAGTGCTGGTGCTCAACGTGTGGGGCATCTCCTGGGTCATCTTCTGGATGGCGCTGGAGCTGAACTGGCTCGGGTCAAGGAAGGAGTAGGGGGCAGAGGTGGGGGGCAGGAACGCCCGGGCTTTCTCCGAGGACCCCAGGAGGGAGTCAGCGGCCGACATCGGCAGTCCCTTCAAGTGATCGGTGTCCCCGAGGTAAGGCAGTGGGAAGACGTAGCGGTCCTTCTTGAGCAGGTTTTTGGGCTTGCGCCTGGGTCGGTACTTGTAGTCGGGGTGCTCCTTCATGTGTTGCGCCCGCAGCCTCTTGGCTTCATCGATGTACGGTCTCTTCTCGGACTCGGACAGCAGCTTCCACTCGGCGCCCAGTCTTTTGCTGATCTCAGAGTTGTGCATTTTGGGGTTCTCCTGAGCCATTTTCCTCCGCTGGCCCCGAGACCAGACCATGAACGCGTTCATGGGTCTTTTGATGTGATCAGCGGGCTTCGACATCTTTAAACTTCACTTTTTTTATCCCCAGCGGTAATGACAAGGATAAGTTCTAATCGGAAGGAAGGGAAGCTATTCACCTGCGTAAATGCCAGGTACCGGTCATGCCAGGATGTTCAGCGTCTGGGGGAAAATGGGGCAAAAAGTAAAGAAAGATCCAGCGCCCGTTCGGTTCTTCCCGATGTGAAACACTGAAGCGCGATCTCGCAGTCCGCTAAAAACTCTGTCAGACCTGCGGCATGAGGGAAAAAGAAAACACGCATGCAAGATGCGCACACGTTAAAAAATCCACAAAGGTGAAAGCAATGTTCCGCATTCGGTTGCAGGAGTCATAAAAAGTGTCCAGTCTTATTATTGTTATTCTTATTATTAACAATAATATATACTTTTTTCCTCTCTCACAGACTTTCTCTCTCGGTGAGGTTCGTCGTCAAGCACCTGGCTTGGAAATGAGCGGAAGAGCATGAATACGAGCCAAAAGCGGTGAAGTTCAAAGGCTGGGCTGGTTTGGTTTCCGCACGCAATCTGACATAATCTGCAGGGCGTTCACTCACCAACCTGAGCGCCCAATCAGCACCGAGACCGGCTCCTAGAATACCTTCAGGAAAGAAACGAAAAAAAAAATAGGCTATGTACATTACCACATAAACAAAGACAGGGTGGTAGTCAAATCAAAAAACATAAAGGGCAAACAGGGGAGTGTGTGGGTAAGTTTGTGTGTGTGTGTGTGTGTGGGGAGGGGGGGGGGGGGGGGGTTCCATCCTGTTTCTGGCAACAAACAGGAGTTTTTCACATCTCTTCCGGTTAAAACATAACTTCAATCCAAGGAGGTGATGACACAATATGAATTAGTCCTGACTTGATCAGTACACAGTAAAAGTCTTTAAAGGATTAGGTGGGCTTTAATCAAGTACTTTGTTTTTTAATTTCAACATTTAAAATTCTATATTTTGTATATATATGTATGCTGGTGTGTGTGTGTGTGTGTGTGTGTGTACAAGCAGACTGAATTTGATTGTATGCATTTTAATTTAAATCTGAAGGTTGTGATTGAGTTTGATCAGAGTGAAATTAACTGGACTGAATCAAATCATTTTGAGTTGTATATTTTTATGGAAATGTATTGGACCTGTTTGTCATTTAAAATTAATATAAAAACAAAATATAAAAAACATACCGTGCCTTTTTTGCATACCTTAAGGGCACCTTAACCTCTGCCCTCTCTTTTCCCTGGAAAAGGAGGTTCTCGCAGAATCTCACATTAAAACAAATATATTTCTTCATATATAAATACAAAAATAGTCATATTTAACTCTAAGAAATGCATTATAAACACTAGCGAAACATAAGATTTTTTTGTAGCTTAAAATTTATGACAGACCAAACAAACAAGCGCGTGCATGTAGATATCGACCCGGCCGGACATCAGTAAACGCATGCGCTCCGTCCTTGCGGGTACAGTCGTCACTGGGAAAGTTCAGTGATGTAACTACAAACAGCCGGAATATGTTACGTCAAAAACACAGTGCGTCAGAAAATGAGCCTTTGTGTATTTAATTGTTGCATTAGTTCACGTCCCATCTTGACAGTGTGGTTTTAAAGAGGCACAGGGGGGGGGATCGTTTTAACATGCTAATTTTTAAACGAGGGTTGTTGCCTAACAGCCCTCGGGCTAATGTGGGCCTGTGTGATGTATGATTCTTTCAAATGTGATTATTAAACGAGAGAAAGACCCAGTCTTTTTTGCCTCCTTCCATCGCCCCATACACATGTTAAAACGCTTTTAAAATGAGGAAGTTGTACTTATAGTACTTTTGTTGATTCATTTAGGGCAGTCTTCGGTAATGCGAATTTACCTTTAACATTCTGTCTATGTGGCATGCAACATTAATATAAAAAATAGCTCGATCAATGTGACACTCTAATAGCAACAATTCTAAAACTGCCATTTACAAATATATAAAGTTGTGTTAGGAAAGGTTTAAGAAAGTTCCGTGTCGTTTTTTTTTTCATCTATTGCACTATAAAAATGATTTCGCAGGGTGCTAGATATTAGTTATTAAAACGATTGAAATTGTAATCAAGCATATTAGTTTGTGAATGTAATGCTAAATTTCAGTTACATTCTAATACATTAGATACTTTATTTTGGTAACACACCCGACCTAAACAATTACATTAAAATTTAAGTGAAAATATTCAGCTGACATCTTCACTTAAATTTAAAACTTCAGCGGTCAGGTGCAGTGTTCACCAGCAAATAATAAGGTGGATTTGTTTATAAGTGCTGTGCTACAAAATGATTTACACTCTGTAAAAATGAATACATTTTGCAGTTGTATAGATATGCTTATGCTTAGCAACAGAGCTAATGCTGAAGTCAAACATGGTAGCAAGCAGAAGTTCTTAACTTTGAAGTGGTCGATGCCAGTGAAGGAACCATCATAGGTTGTCAGGGAAAATGCTCACGTGGCATATTGTAAGAATTGAGTTTTAAACAGTTACTACATGAGTAAAATTTTTGCCTCAATCACAAATTAATTTTTATGTTTTATTTCTTTTTAACATGCGAAACAAAAAGTATCTTAATAATTAATAAGAATTTACTGAAACCTGGTTAAATGCATTTTAGCTATTGATTAGAATCTTCCCAAATAAAATGCATGGAAATTGTTAGACACATTTTATTGGTCAAATCCTACAAGTTTATTTTATCAGTGTAGCTTGTCATTTTGAATATTTTTCGTATTCATATTGTTGTGTTATGATTACGATTTTTTTTGTTCTTGTTTTTGTTTTGTCCATGTTGGAACAAATAGGGCATGCCTCAGTTTTTGTATTTTTTCACCTTCCTCTGGTGTTCCCTTTATTTCCATATTTTAACCTCATATCGGTCTCTTTCTCACGCCCTCTCTATCTCTCTTTCTTTCTCTCTTTCTGCCCCACGTCTCTTCGCATGCGCATGCGTCAGTCGGCAGCTGCTTACAAGATTTCCATCATATTTGTTGTGAAAAAACATTGAAACAGGTCTATCCGTAAAAAACAAACGAGCGGAGAAAGAGGGGAAAATGATCCTGCTCATAAAGACTCACAGAACAATCAGCTGAGGACACCTTTTTTTTTGTCAGTCAAAAAACAAATTAAATATATCCTCCAGTCCTACCAATCGGCTTTCTATATGTTCATCTGCAACCACGAGGTAATATATATATATATATATATATATGCTGCATGTTTTACACTGTATATTTTGAGTCGCCTTGAAGTTTTAAATTGCGTTATGCTATCTTACACAGACATGTGGCGTTCGGGCTTGTGCATACCCACACCGGCTTATAGACTTCATTTGAGATGGGTGAGTCAGATAACTGGGAATTATTTTAGGGGCTCAGCCTCCCACTCACTTGGGAGCAGTCAGCTATGTTTCTTATTCAAACACTGATTGTCTCATAAATGCGCGCCTGAAAGTTCCCTCGACAATTTAACGGGGTAATGAGAAATGCAATAGGTTTTGATTTTCGTCGAGGAGCGAGATGATTATTGGCTCCCGCATTTTCTCTTTGGCGTAACCCGGTACAGTTCGGCTCAGTTATATTCTCCAATAAATATGTGGTAAATGTCGCAAATGAGTTGGTCCCGCATGCGCGTCGCCGTTTAAAATTCAATCTCAGTGTCCAAACTTAGGGTCATTTGAAATTTCAACAAATTTTTTCATCGTTGGTAAATTCTGGAAAAAGAAAGTCCGAGTATTTAAAGCCACCAGTTTAAGGCCTATAACAAGAGTCAGGAACGTGGGATTTGTTAGGGTCTGTTAGTAACCACGGTGTTTGACTGATAAACAACCTATTTAATTTACATACTGAATTTAATTTACATACTGAAATGCGCGGGACAAACGGCAAACATGCGCATGGCCGCATAAAATAAACCCCGGGATCATCTCCGGACACGTGTCCATCCTTCTGGAGCGATCGGGGACCGGCCTGACAGGCGCAGAGCCTGTTCAACTCGGGCCCCCGCAGAGCTCCGAGGTAAGCTCCGTCTACTGTAACTGACCGTGGTGCTGAAGTGGTAAGAGGGTTACTTCGCTGAGATCCCGCGCTGCCCCCCTTACAAAAACACAACTAAAATCTGCGGGTAACATTTCAATTCCTTTCTGTGGACTTTCATCCTGTTTGTGGTTGTCCGTGAAGAAAATAATAAAAATTCGACAAAGAGAACTTGAGAGATCTCCTACTTTCCATTTTTTAAAGGGCTGCATTTAAATGCACGTTATTTTCTTTTTGTTTTTTGAGTATGCTTTAAAATCAAGGAGAAATAAATAGAATTCACTACAGAGTGTCACCACGCAGTGTCCCGCAAAAATATTCACACACAACTTTTTCCCATTTGCATTTTTCTGGGGTTATTTGTGATGGGTCACCACAAAGTGGATTGTAAATGTGAAGCAGAAGAAAATTGATACACGAGTTTAATTTTTTTACAAATAAAAACCTGATAGTGAGATGCTCAAGTATATTTTAGTATGTCTCTTCCAGTTTTGCACATATGGTCACTGATGTTCCTGCCCTGTCTTGTTTTTGCAAACTTGTTGTGATTAGATGGACAGCATCTATATTCAAATCCTGTCACACATTCTCTATTGGCTTTGGGTCTATACACATATTTCTGCTTTTGATTCATTGCAGTGTTGCCCTGCTCAAAGGTAAGGCCTCCAACTTATGTATTTTGGTGGTTTCCTTTCAGAATTGCCTTGTATCTATCTCTATCCATCTTCCCATTAACCTTGACCAGCATTCCTGACCTTGCTGAAATAAGTGTCCACACAGCATGATGCTGCAACCGCCATGTCCCATGGTGTTCATGGTGCAGTGCTAATTGTCCGCCACACAAAGCATTTTGCATACAGACCTAAAAGTTACATTTTGGTCTCACCTAACCTGAGAACCTTTTTCCATGTTACATGGTTTGTGGCAAATGCTAAACATGATTTGTTTATGGGGCTTTTTTTAAACAATTGCTTTCTTGTTGCTGCTCTTCTGTAGTGGCCAGAATTTTAACAGATTCTTCCACCTGAGCTGGGATCTCTGCAGCTCCCCCATAGTTACCACGGGCCACTGTATGTATAAATCCAAATCACAGGTTGTTGATTACCAAAAAGGTGATAAATGTTTGAAGTAGTGGTTCAAGCACATTAAAGCATTTGCTTGAACCACTACTAGGTAGTGTATGACCTCTACACCAAGTTTTACTTTCATAGTTTGTGTTAAATCCTTGAAGTGAAACATTTCTGAAGGATGCAAACATGTACACACAAATTGTGAGCTCCAGTATAAACCTATATGAGCCTTTATTTACCATAATACAAATTATTGAACAATTCCTAAAACAAATAAAGAATAGCAGGAAACTAAAGGAAAGCTCACAGTGATGGGGTGTGTGGGTAGAGCTCTGTTAGACTCATGACTGTTGTTCTAATAGTGTTTAACACAAACATGCTCTCCTTTTTTCTGGATGCAATTATAAAACTCATTCTGCACACAATACTGTAGACCTTTTGACAGGATCCCTTTTCAAGCTTTATTCATTGATACAGAGAAGCAATCAAAACAGCAATAAGCTGCTTCTGTGCTGTATTTTCAACATGTGCACTATATTATAGAAGGGATTCATATGTATCACATCTTTGTGGTTGGAATGGTTCCTCAGTATGATAGTGAAATCAGACCTGAATAAAATTCAAAATGACTGAACTTGAGCTGCTCTCCCTTTTATTCCACAAACCCGGATAACGCAGAACAGAGCAGCGAGAGAAGAAAAGTAAGCAGAGGTTCAAGGCATCAGGTAATAATGAAAGGATAGGCCAATGCTTCAAAGACTGCAAGGTCCACATCACCACAATTATACAATACAATTAGGATTAAAGGGGCCAAAACAGAGATAACAGAAGATAGAGATAAATTATCACACAAGGAAAGATGTGACTCTCTCCTGACCTTCATTAAGAGAAAAAAAAATCTCATTTACAGCCTACCTTCCTTGCAGGGGGATTTCAGCTTCCCACATGAGACCGACTAAGCAGATAAAATTTATTTAATATAAAGTTAAGCTAGAGCTGCTACCAAAAAAACAATAAAGGTGTATTCAAAATAAACTGCAAATACTAAGAATACTGTTAATAAATATACTGCAACTAAATAATAACAAAGACTGGATTCATTTCTATGCAGATTTTAACATCTTAATCCCTTTCTTAGGGTCCGAAGATGACCACGTACACCAAACCCAAATTGCTGCAAGAGCTTTGAATGTAACTTTAATATAGTAACATCACATGTTTCCTGAAGGCATCATGGTGGCAGATATTCCGTGGCCAAATTCAGTCAGGAGGAGCTCTACCACTTTGATTGTGAGTTTTCTGCATTCATTCACAGCTGAAGTATGCCCACTCCCTCATCTTTACTCACACATAGTAGCTTCAGCAGTTTTACATGTAAGTTCACACGGATTCTAGAAATAGATACACTATAACAAAATCTAAATAAAATAAGAAACTTAATAGCAGCATAAATGAAATTACAAACCTATTACTCCCCATTGCTGATGAGGCTCTTGAAAGGAATGTGGATTAAATAGGGGATTATAAGAGCATTCACTTTTTCATCATCAGCTAAATAAAGATGAAATGTACCACTAACATTAATAAATGTACAATATTCAAAAAGGGTGTAATAATACATCCAATATCCACTGCACAAACAATTTGTATCTTTTCTGTCACTTTGTCACTGAGTATCTGAAATGGTGCAACACTTAGGATTTTGAAGTGGTGAAGCCAGTCCTTTCTAGCCAACTTTGCTTACCGTCATGCTGTGTAGTTTGTGACCAAAGTGCAGAGAATGAGAGGCCAGGAGTCAGATGAATAAAGGTAAGTCCGATATTTATTGTTCTCACTCATGGACCAGGCAGGGAAACCAGAACCAGGCCAGTACAAAGGATACACGACCAGGTACGACCAGGTACGACCAGGACGCAGAGATAAGTACGACCCCGGACACAGCGGGGAACAATGGCAACTAAGGAATAAATATACAAACAGGAAAAGCAGGGAGAACCAATGAAAAACAAGACCAGGTAATTAGGAGAAACAAGAAACAGGTGCGAGCCAAGCTGTGGTAAACAGAAGGAAACAAGGATCAGGCTGGGTAAAATAAACAAAAACTCAAACTCAAGAAAACAGACACTGGCAGGATACGGCACTTACTTCATATTAAGATTATCAAACATAGAGTAAAGTGTAAAGTTCTCACCTTTATATACAGGGCTGATAATAAGTTATTTGACCAGTTTAAATCACAGACTGGCAGCAATTAGGTAGCGCCACATGAGACAGATTTCACTTTCACAAGAGATTTTGTGCCCCGAGATCTTGTTACACCTCCAGTACCGCCTGGAGAGAACATACTAGTTGCTCACAATCTCTCCACAGAACCATACATTAAAAAAGCCTAACATTTAGGAGAAGTAAGAATTCTGTCAAGATCAACAACAAACCTCTTTAATCATGATAATTCCAGATGAAAATTCTGAGTTCACTCTGAGTTTATGTAACATTTATAAAGAATTATTAAAACCTCACAGGACAATATTTTTTATCTGGGGACACGGTCACATTAAATAGCACCTGTTTACAACCTTCTAACTCAAACATTTGTGATAACACTTCTGACACATTTATACAGACTCATTACAGCTGGGAGCCATATCTCATCAGTGGATGTAATTTGTCTGTTAAAGTGCATGGCCAGGCTTTGTTGATCTTCCTTTTTACAGGAAAAAAAGTTTTATTATGGACCTTTATGAAAGACAGTTTTTGATAACTGGATCAATTTGGTTTTTGGAACGTGGAAGCTCAGATTTAATGGAAAAGGAGAGCATTTCTCTATCTATTTCCCTACAAAACAGTCTAAAAGACAATCCTAAATATCCTAATACCAATATTCAGATTAATGTTGAAATTAACCCACCTTGTTCTTTATTCTTTGGAATATTTCCACTCAGGCCTGACAGCACTTCCACTGATCCTGGACCTGAAGCCTGAGGACTGCAAATCTGCCAGATCAGGTGATTTAAGTTTCAGAGTTTGCCTCACAAAAAGTAACCATAGTCCTCAAACTTTTTCACATTTTGTCACATTACTACCACACACTTCACTGCATTATAACGGGATTTATTTGACAGACCAACACAAAAAGTGAATAGTTAGGAAGCTGAATGAAAATAATAGACAGTTTTACAAGCAAAAATTATAATAGGTATGCCACACACATATATATATATATATATATATATATATAATCAGGACTCCTTTATTGATGTAATGCAACTGAAAGAAGTACAAAGAAGATGTCTGCAATTTTAACTCACTATAAATGAAGGTGTTCTGTAAAGACCTCAGATTTCGTTTTTTTAAAAATAACTCAAGTTATGAACATTTCACTAGGCACCGTTAAGTCCATCATATGAACAAAAGATTAAACCTACAAGAATTATTAAACCTATTAACACATGGCCATCCAGGCTGAGACAGGAGAGAACTAGTCAGAGAAGCAGTCAGGATGGAAGCCTATGGTAACTCTGGGGGAGATACAGAGATCCACAGCTCAGGTTGGAGAATTTGTTGACAGGACGAGCCGTGAACTCCACAATTAAGACCTTTCAAGAGAAGTGGCAAGAAGAAAGCTTTAGTTTGAGGATAGCTGTGAGAACCCCAAGCTTAAACATGTAGCCAGAGCTAGAATAGGATGTTTTAGGTCAGCATGTTCATGTGTTGGAATGGCCCAGTCAAAGTTCAGACCTAAACTAAATTGTAAATTTGTCACCAGACTTAAAACTGAGGTTCACAGACATTTAGTCTGACTGAGTTTGAGCAACTACACAACAAGGAATAGGGAAAAAACGCCCCTGTGTAGATGTGCAAAATTGGTGGCAACAAGGCACAAAGCACAGCTGCAACGACAGCGAAAGGTGGTTCTACAAAGTATTGACTCAGGAGGGCTAAGTACAAATGCACACCATACTTCAGATTTTTAAATATTTTTTAAACCCAATTATTATTTTTTTTCTACTTCAATAGTTATGCACTACTGTTTTTTTTTTTTTTTGGTTGATCACAAAAAATTCTAATGAAATCCATTAAATCTCATGACTGTAATGTGGAAAAATGTAAAAAGTTCAAGGGGTGTGAATACTGTTGCAAGGCTTTGGTCCAGTTTCTCTTTGTCATATTTACTGACCCTCAAAACCTGAGTTATGACAGATGATGAAAAAAACGCCTGCCCGTAATGTGTGGCACTGGTGCAGACTAAGCAAGACAAATGGACAGTAATGAAGAAAAGATATTTCATGAGTGTCAGAATGAAGAAGAGCGAGGCCAAAAAAAAAAATACAATTTCACCAATCTGTACCAGTGACTGATTAATTAATTTAAGCCGAATGATCTGTCCTAGACTTGGGAGATATCAGCGTCTATTACTTCTGCACTTTTTACTGAGGATCTCATGAGAGTGGTGGTTCAAACGGCGCCTCAATTTGGAGCCCCCAATGGAAATGGGTTCAGGAAGTCTTTACCATTCATCGGGCTTTGATGTGTTTTAACTGTCCTAATCTGAAAATAAATGTGTTTCAGTGTTCGTTCTTTTTTTTTTCCTCTTCTTCTTCACATTTCATTTAGGCTACATCCCACATTTGATTATCTTCCCTGACATTTCATTTTGGAAGGCTCTAATTGATTCAGAGTTGCGGGATGTGTTTTCCTAATCTGCCATGTCTGAATGTGATCCACCTGCATATTTATCCGGTAGGTCACAGTTTTTCTTTCTTTCTTCCAACCACCAGCTTCTGTTTTCCTCACCTTCCCTACTAAATCACACACACTGTTTTTTTCATTCTCCTGTAGATGTGTGATAACTGTTTATTCAAAAGCAAACAAAACTTGAAAAGAGGGTTATAGCCTCGAGCCGAAACTCTGCAGAGGTGGACGGAGATTGAAATTGGTCTGACTCTTCTCCTCTCTCTCGAGTTGAGGGTCCATTGTAGAGTGTCAAACAAAAGGTTTTTATCTGAGGCTCTTAATGTAACCCCCTCCCTTCACCCTCTTGGCCACCAACTCGTTCTTCTCTTCCTCTCTTTTCTCATTCATTTATTCTACTGTGTGTGGAAATAGGCTGGGCAACAATTAATTTCAGAGTGAATTCAGCCAGGATCTATTACCCCCTCTCTGCCTCTATTGCTCTAATGGAAATCTATTTCACTTCTCTTTTGTGTCCAATATAATTTAATGCCCATTTTATTAATGGCCTGAAATAATTACGGGAGGCTTTTGTGATTCTTGAGTATGTTTCATTTAATTGTGTAATAAATGTCTAATCAGAGCTCCCATCTGAAGCCATTATGGCATTAAAATTAACAATTACGCCACAAATGTCTTGGTGAATGCGTCGGGGTCTATAGAAATCGTTGCTGATAACAAGACACATATAAATCATTCATGAGAATTTTTTCGCAGAGAAAAGCGGCACGAGAGATAGCAGGATGGGAGGGAGAAAAAAAGATGGGAGAAGAAAAGAGAAGAAGAAAGAGGCTGAGTTTTCTTTATTCCATTGAAAAACGGGGATGGCCAGAAGATAGGGCATTCTAAAACTGTGTCACCCTCTCCAGTCCCTTTCTTCCCCCATCTCTCTCTATCTCCCTTTAATTTGCCTTCCTCTTTATTTTTGAAGTGACAGATTTCACTTTGGGAATTCATTAACCGTTAACTTGGGCGATAAAATATCTATCAGGCCCTCTGCCCAGTTCCTTTGCTAAGCTGCGTAGCAGTCTGGTTCAGCGTTGTGGGTGACCGAAGGCAATTAAAGAGGCTTCACACTCCCTCACTCACCCGGCAACACTCTTCTGTGCGAGAATGGGAAGGCTGCTCAACCTACCAGCAAGAATTGTTTTCTGAGTAGCCAAGTATACAAATTTCATGGTATGGGAAAACTCCATCTCCCACAAAGACCCCACGTCTGTTCCTCTGTGTCATTTCCAAGCTAATAAAGCACAGTTGGTTTTGGTGAATCTATTTTAATACAGCAGTGTAAGGTTTTAGCCTTTTTTGTTATCTACCATGATGTAAAAAGGACCTTACTGCACCCAGTGCCTAACCTTAATGAGAGGTTGAAATAATCAAAATAGTGGCTTTAATTTTTTTTAAGACAGACGCATATCTTGGTTGGACAAAGCTTTAAAACCTCAAAGTTGAGCCTAACAATTTAACTATTTTCATGTGTTAAAGAAACTTGTGCAAGTAGGGCATCAAAACTGGTTCTAGCCCAGGGGTCCACATCCTGCTGAATCCAGTCCAGAATAGAAGGTAGTGCAGATTATCTTACTGTAATGTCAGGACAGATTCTGTAAAACATTTATTCTACTTATTCCACTTTGTGTCAGCCAGTGCCATTTCTGGCACTGGCTGACACAAAGTCAACACATCTTCCCAGCTGTTTGCTGAAGACTTCAAAGAAAGAGTCTCAGCAGAGCAAAAGCTGGCTCTGTTCTCTTCTGAGTCATGTAAATGAAAATAGGACAAGACATCAATAGCACTTCTCCACAACCATGTTCTAATGGCAAACACATGCTGAAGTCAGCTGGTAAGGTCATGTGATGACAGTAAAACACAAAAAAACTGTGAATCTAGTGACAAATTTCATTTTTCACAAATTTTCTGAAAGCATTATTTTGAGCGACAAACACAGAAGCTTTTCAGGTAGCTAAAAAGGTTTGTAGATGATATGAGTGTGCAGGTAAGAGCCCTTACACGTCCGGGGGAATTTATGCATGCATTCAAGTAAGAGAAAGATCTGACTGATTCATCAAATAAACTGATACAGCAAGCATTACAAAGGGTTCAGTTAGAAAAAGGTGTTTTTTTTTTTTTTTCAAAGCATGCCAAAGATTGTTTTTAACCAATAAAGAATATTTCTGAAGCAAATATTGTAAGGTAGAGTTTTCAAAAATGTTACCTTGACGAACCAAATGCTTTGCATTTCACTCTGATTGGTAAAATGTCTCAAGTCTAGTTTCTTGAATTATTGTATCACACGATATTCCAGGAAAAATGTTGGTGTCTGAAAGTCGGAAACAAATGTGTGGAATTTGTAAACTAGATTGGAACAATAATCAAAGTTTGACAATCACAAACCTTTTAGACAGCCATCATTGCTGTCCACCCAGGCACTCCTAAATGATGTTACATAATCTGCACTTACACACAAGCTTTTTCGTCATCTAGACCAGTCCATTTATATATATGATTTGCTCTATGAACCTATAAAAATTCACTAATCTTTACCCAAAAAAAATGTATTCTGTAAAAGGAGGGCATAGCCCTTAATAGAAAGTGTTATTAAGCTCTAACACTTTCTAAGGCCACAAAAAGTTTTTTTTGTTACATAGAAGTTTGGGAGGTACAATATAATATATTCACTGACAAAAACGGTTTGGCACCAAGTCAGAAGAAATATTCTGATTTGGATATAAGTTCAGACCAGTGAGGAGTGTGTAAATGACTGGATTTGTAATGACTTGGTTCATCTAGAACAGCACTAGAGGGGAAAAGCAATGAGATTCCAAGTGGAGCAATGTGTTACAGGCAGTTTTCTAGAGCATCAGCCACTTAGTCAAACCCGAGTACATTTTAAGTTTGTAAAAGGGAGAATGGACACATGGAATTACCTATTGGGTCTAGAGTCTTTACAACATATGGTGGGAAGACACAACATGTTTGAGTTCCCACATGTACCCACTGGTTTCAACATCAGCCAGATAAGACATTTGTATGTTCCACTTGCCAGGTAACTCCACAACATGACCACCTGGTCACACTCAAACCATAAACTATATAAATTATCCAGGTCCTTTAGTTTCTGGTAATGATGTCTAATGTGTCAATGAGGCTTCCTCTGTCTGTTAATCTTCACTGACTGTGTTGATTCACTGCAACCTAAATGTTTTTTGTTGGATTGGAACTTTGATAACTGCAACAATTTAAGTTAAAGGCTAAAAAAAGCATCTATTTTTTTAAATCGCTCTGATGTTCAGAGCCATGAAACAGTATTTGCCCCATTTCAGATTTATATGGTTTTTGTTTTTTTGTCACACTTAAATCACTAAGATCATAAAACAAATGTTGCTATCAGACAAAGTAAACCGGAGTAAATACAAAATGCTGCTTTTATATTAGGATTTGATTTATTAGGGGAAAATGTAATCCAAACAAGCCAGGTCCTAACAGAAAAAAACGGAATTGCTCCCTAAACCCAGTAAATGCTTGCTCCAACCTTGGGGCAACCACTGCCATTTTGTGAAAACTGGCAATTAATCTTTTACATATATCAGGTGGAATTCTCCCTGCTCTTCTTTGCAGAATTGTTCTCCTTTAACCACACTTGAGGGCTTTCAAGCATGAACCAGCTGTTTAAGATAATGGTACAGCATCTCAATCAGGTTTAAGGCTGAACTTTGACTAAACCACTTCAAAACCCTGCTTTAGTTTTCTCTGTGACTCAAACTGAGTTGAAGCTCCTGGTGTGCATCGGATTATTGGCATGCTGCATAACCCCAGTGCACTCGAGCCTAAGGTCACAAACAGATTGTCATCCAGGTCCTGAACCAGCAAGGCAGGCCGAGACCATCACATTGCCACCACAATGTTTGACTGTCACTATGACTTTTTTTTAAAATGCTGTGTTAGCTTTACTTAAGATGTAATGTGATTCACATCTTCCAAAACATTTGACTTTTGTCCCAAGGGTTTTGCGGATCATTAAAATATATTTTGGCAAACCTGATACTTGCCTTTGTTCCTTTTGGTCAGCAATGGTTTTTGCCTTGGACCTTTTTAATTATTTAAACATGAACACCTACCGAAACTAAGGCCTGGAGTACATTAGATGTTGTTCTGGGATCTTTCTACAACATGAAAAAGTTTATAAATACCAAAGAACATCTCAGAAACCATATTGGTCCAAAATATACAAAACCCTGGAATATAAAGGGGCCTTCTTTTAACCAGTGCTTTAACTATCTGAGCATATGTTCAGCATTCAGGACATGAAATATTTCTGATGAAATTTACTATTTTGTAAATGGCTGCAAATTGTATAAACTGATCTTTTTACAACACATGAAAGAACATTGCAGAGTACAGAAACCTACTTTAAGAGGAACAGTGAAGGGGAAATGCCAAACAGTGCAGAAATCACTCCATCTAGCTCAGCTCTTTTCTACATTCCTTCTTGTTTGACTTTCCTTTCTCCAAAACGATTTGAATACTCCTTTTAACTGCACTGCAAATTAACCTTGGCATTTTCACAAAGACACAAGCGCCTTTGTGATCATGCCTCGCACCTTATACCCCTGCTCTTCTTCCAGTCCATTTAACTCCAAGCTCCAGATTTCATGGTCAATTTTATCTCACTTGCTCTCAAAGAGACTATCATCAATTCTTCACAAGTTTTCATGTTCCCTTTCTCTCCAGATCCACTGCGAAATTGTCCATTCAGCTTATTAAATAACGGTGACTGCTATAAATATCTGGCAACACCCAGGCTTTTAAATCTGCATTTGGAATGCTGACCCCAAGCAGTAATTAGTGTTAGTCTTTGTTTATGCCTGGTTTATCCACAAATCACAGTTTATTTCATTCTTCATTTCAGTCAGTCATTTTCTACCAGTTATTCCATAGTGGGTTGCAGGGGAGCTGGTGCCTATCTCCAGCAGTCTATGGGCGAGAGGCAGGGTACACCCTGGACACATCGCCAGTCCATCGCAGGGCAACACACAAACACCTAAGGTCAATTTAGAAAGACCAATTAACCTAACAGGCATGTCTTTGGACTGTGGGAGGAAGCCAGAGTACCCAGTGAGAACCCACACATGCACAGGGAGAACATGCAAACTCCATGCAGAAAGACCCCTGGTTGGGAATCAAACCCAGGACCTTCTTGCTGCAAGGCAACAGTGCTACCAACTATGCCACTGTGCAGACCTCATTCTTCATTTTTTCTGACTAATTAATCTCTACATGTACTTGCAAACACATGCATGCAAATGCAAAACTTATTTATTTACATGTCCAAGCTGATCCATTAATCAAAATTCTCTAGTCATAAATCTTACATGTACAAACCAATTTTTTTATTATAAAGTTCTGTTTTTGAATTTTAGTATTTTCATTAATTTCTTTAATTTTGTGAATGTTGTTTGAAAACTAAACCCCTTTTTGGTGTTTGAAATTACTGGTATTATTTTTCATGTTTTATTGTTTTTCTCCTTGGTTTCTGCTATATTAGCATTGAGATTTTTTACATTCCTCTTCATAATAATTTTTTTTTTTTTTTTTTTAAAGAAAGCTATATCTGTTTTGATTTGGTTCATTGATAAATTATATCATAGCATATTTCAGTGCAGTTTTGTTTAATTGTGTGTAGAACAACTTGCAGAAAAGTTGTTTTCCTGCTTCGTAAGTGCAGCCCTTTGCTTTTAACATCATGATTTTTATCTACTAGAGTTTCAACTGCTCTCTTTGCTGTGCTTACATGTGGGATTCTTAGTCTAAAAGGGACAATAAGGCAACTGTATTGATAATTGATAATAATACATTAATCCAGCAAAAGTCCATTTTAATAAGCACAAGATTTTTGTGCTAATCACCACAGCTCTAAAAGTAAAAGTGTTGTGTGGTGGGGGAGCGGGGTGCGGCGGGGGTTCTTAGAGCGGGGCTGTGTGTGGAGCTTGCGCTGTGTGGGTGTGGCTTCATCGGCTTCTCGGCCACGGAGTTCACCTGTGCGGATGTGCCTCTGTGGGGGTGGGGATTTTTGGCGTTTGGGTTCGGGAGGATGTGTTCAATATCGGTGTCCTTGTTGGGGGTGGCCCTGTGGGGAGGTTCTTGTTGGGGTTCACTGGGGGTGGGAGACTCATGGGGTTGGGATCAGAGCTCGTTGTGGGGTCGGGACTGCTCCGTCCTGGGGCGGCTCCGGTTGGCGGATTGCTTTGGGCCATGTGGACCCCTCTTTTGTACATAGCCCCCTCTCCGGAGGTGGATGGGGGTTGTTGGGGACTGGGTTCGGGGCGGGAGCTGGGCCGGGGTCACCCAGGTCTGGGCAGTACCAGCGCTGACTGCCTGCCTCTGCCCCAGGAGGGAAGGGGACCACCTCCTGGGTCCGGGGGCTGATTTCTCCGAGGGGGTACCGGCGCCTGGACCTGGGAGTATAGAGTATACATGGGGAGTGTGAGTGAGTGTATGACGTCCATTGTTGTTTATCCTTACGTTGGGTGTGAGTGATTTTATGTGTATGCATGAGGGTGGGAGTGGGTGATTGTGACTGTGTGCCTGTTTTTTTTTTGTTTTTTTTGCGGCAGGTTGGGTCTTGAACTGCTCCCTCTCCTGGATCAGCTTCCTCGCCGCCACACCGCCTACCAGTGGTTGGAGTCTCTGCCTGCTGGTGTACTTGTGGTTCTCGGTGTCCGCGGCCGGGTGCTTTAGTGTGGGTTGGCTCACTCCCGGTGGCTGCTTGCTGAGGCCTGGTCCCCTGAGCTCTGTCGGGCCTCTGCTTGGGGGGTGGTGTGTCCCGGGGTCTTGGGCCTCTGGGTCCATGGCTGGATCTGCTCGGGCGTGGACGGCTGCCAGTGGGGCCTGTGGACTCGTCGCTGTGGCTCCCTGGGGCTTCTGCACTGTCGCTGCTGGGTGGTTCCCCTGGGGCTCTCCACTGCTCTTCTCTGGGGGGGTTGTGGTAGTCCAGGCGGTGGTTCTCCTGGGGTTCCTGTGCTTTGGGGGGCCTTTAGATGTCTGTGGCTCGGATCTCCTCAGTGTCCGTCCAGGGATCATGGGGCAGGCCTGTGGGTCCTCACACTCGCTATTGCATATTTTTGTGGAGAAACCTTGTATATAGGAGCGCGTCCACACCCATACTCGCAGGTGTTGAGCTTCAGGTGTTGACAGATACACAGACGTTCTATTTTGGGCTGCACCTCTCACTAAGTACATTTTACATTCAGAATTACCGTGTACTATTTTGTTAAAAAAACAAAAAACAGCTGCAGGTGTATAAGCAAGCAGGGTGTAATCTTGTATTCTCTTCATCCTTCTTTCTCTCCTCCACTCTTTCCTCCTTTTCTCCCCTTTTTCCCCATCTCTCTCTTTTTTGAGCTTCTTTTTTCCTTTTCATTTCAGTTTCCGTGTCCGTAACAATTGAAATATTCCCAAAGAAGTTTATAATAAAGTTTATTTTATAAATATCAAGAAGAGCTTTAAAGCATTAGCTGTGATGCTCCGCTTGGGAAAGTAAATCTGTTGGGCAATTTCTTGGCACTCAGACAACAATTCTGAGCGATATTCTGCTGGACAGGACACGGTAAAAAAAAAAAAAAGGAAAATAAATAAAATAAAATAAAAATAGTAAACTACTAATGAGCAAGGGAAAACTTTCAAAATGATGCTTGCATGCTTTCTGTTTTTGACTGGAATTTCAGTATAAAATGTGCATAACATATTCTGGGTTTTGTGAAATGTGATTATGTATCAGTACTTATTCCAAATTTTATTCTACATTTTTACTTTGAAAAGATGCATGTATAGTCAGTCAGTCATTTTCTACCACTTATTCCATAGTGGGTCGTGGGGGAGCTGGTGCCTATCTCCAGCAGTCTATGGGCAAGAGGCGGGGTACACCCTGGACAGGTCGCCAGTCCATCACAGGGCAACACACAAACAACCAAGCACACACTCATACACCTAAGGGCAATTTAGAGTTACCAATTAACCTAACAGGCATGTCTTTGGACTGTGGGAGGAAGCCAGAGTACCCAGTGAGAACCCACGCATGCACGGGGAGAACATGCAAACTTCATGCAGAAAGAGCCCCAGCTGGGAATTGAACCTAGGACCTTCTTGTTGCAAGGCAACAGTGCTACCAACTGCACCACCGTGCTATTTACTATTAAATTGCATAAAATTACATTAATTTAAAGTTACAAGATAAATGTTATAGGCATTAAAGAAGACGTATTAGGGCTAAAAGCTTGTTTTTTAGATCACAGTTGTTATTTTTAGATTGTCTGTTGTTGTCATGACTCCACTCTAATCAACCAAAACTAATTTCTTTTACATTAAAGAGAAAATGCCAACAAGGTTATCTACTGTAGGTAAGATCTTGATTGCTCATAATCACTGAATTTAATTCCACTGAAATGTCAGTTTTTGGCTTACAACGTTTAAAAAACATATTTGGTGTGGAAATTTAGAAACTTTTCTTTCAGTCAAGTTAATGTTGTACCAGCTTTATTCTTACATTTAATGAAGTTCTTGCAAAAAAAATCTAGCCTAATATTTAAGTTAAGTTAGCTAAGTTTCCAGGTTTTAACTTTAAGTTTAGTCACAGTCTGCATTATGTGTCCAACATCTTTGAAAATTTTATTTTCTGCCCCAAATAATGTCTTCCTAACTCAGCACATTTGTAAATAGTTATGAGAATGAACCAGGTGGGTTTTTAATGTTGATCTGAAAAATAAAGATGATTTTCTGAATTCCTATTTTACTGGCAGAGGAAGTAGACAGTGTGCGGAAGAAAGCCCAGCAGAGACTGAACTTCCTGCAACAACTCAAGAAGTTCAAACACCCACAGGAGCTGCTGGTCATCTTCCACACTGCCATTTTTCAATCTGTCCTGTAAACATCCATCTCTGAGTGGTTTGGATCATCCGCAAAACAGGACAGGTCCAAGCTGCAGCAAACAATTAGGTCTGCAGAGAAGATAATTAGGGCTGACCTTCTCTTCAGCCAGGACTTGCACAGGTCTAGGGTCAGAAAAAGAGCAGCTAACATCTATGCAGATAAATATTTACAAAGGAAAAACTTAAGAAAATGTTATTTCCAACCAATTTTGTTTTATATATCTTTGTTTAAAATGTCAGTCCAAGTGCAACCAATGTCAAATTTCTTGTTTCTGTTCACAAACTTGGCCAGTAGAGCTGATTGTGATTCTGAATATATGAATCCTTGCTTATCCTGGTAAAATATTGGCTAGGTGTAAATATTTGATCAATGTGAACAGCTAGGACCTTATAGCTACAAAACTACTAAACCACCTTAAAGGAGAGTTTGCAGGTTAAACGCCAGGTGAAACACAGTTGAGAATAGATATTTGCATACATTACATAAAAAGACATATGGTTCTTTCGATTTTGTGAAGTACACTCATTCCTCCAGCACTGAAAGACCAACACAACATGATGTATATTATGTATTGTCACTTATATGCTTTTGTGTGCATCAAAGAGTTTTTGGCGGCTTTTGGTTACACTGCTCATTAATAGTGGACAGAGTAATTGAGATAAAAGCAATATCTTTATGACATTTAGACACAGCCAAAGTCCTTTTCTTCGTTTTGTAATACACCATGAGCTATAACTGGAGACCAGTGCACATCATCCTTCGGCTGAGAGGCTAAATGAGGGATCCCTAGACTCCAGGATTACCCTATTATTGAGAAGACGTTCCACTAAGCCTTCACCACTGACACATATTCCTGTTCTGTGGCCTATTCACTTTGAAATATGTCTTGTCAGGGAGGCTTACAGAAATCTACATAATCCTTTATCATCACAATTAAAGATACCACTGAACAATAAAATTGCTTGCTCTCTGGTTTGTTTCATGTTGCTTTGACAAAAAAAAGGAGATGAGGGAAATGCAGCTGGGTTGCTGCTGAGGGTTGCAAAAGGTTGGGGGTAATTTTAGATGGTGTCTCTTGGAAAGCTAATAATAATAACATTGTTTATGTAACGTTTTGAGGGGTTGATGTAAAAAAGTTCAAAATATTATTTGTGAGTTATTTGTTTTTCATTTATGTAAATATGAAAAAATACTTAAGTTATAAGGATTGATGAACACTTATAGCAGAAAATATCATAAGATGGTTTATTTTTCTTAATATTAGCTATTGGTTAAGTTAATAATTTCATTTTCTTGACATGATTTGCAGGTGAATTAATTAGAAAGCCAGTGTTATGTTTCTGTGTTTAATTTGCTGGTTCCATTTTTATAGCTACAGCTCTATTCAGTGACAGATTGCTCATGTTTATTCAGAACCATGCAGGATGCAGTATTTTACAGGGGAGAATGTTAAATTCCTGATTACGTTATTCCAAACAAATGACAGAAATTAATCTAACGTTAAGGATATAAATCTCACTGAATACATTCTGTCTGGTCTTCATATGGGGCTGCACAGTGGCGCAGTTGGTAGCTCCCTGTTCTCACCTTCCTCCCACAGTCCAAAAACATGACTGTTAGGTTAATTGGTCTCTCTAAAGTGTCCTTAGGTGTGAATGGGTGTGTGCATGGTTGTTTGTTCTGTATGTCTCTGTGTTGCCCTGTGATGGATTGGCGACCGGTCCAGGGTATACCCTGCCTCTCGCCCGTGTTGGGACCCAGCCATGTATTTCAACATTAAACTCTGGTACGAACTCTTCTATAACTTTTCAAAATAAAGTGCATTAACCTTCTTCCGGCACAGCCAGGAAACGGGATAACTGCGGACTTCCTGTGACGCCACTACCCAAATAAAAGCACAGCTGTTGCTACATCCACTCTCTTCCACACCGGTGTTCATCGGGATAGGAGGGGGACACAGCGCACTAATGTATTTTGCTGCCAAAAAGACAAACTCTTCAAACTGAATCCGAGAGTCATAAGATCACGCGATCATATGCGCAAGTTAAGTATGAGTGAAGCACTGTTTGTGTACCTGGTGATTTCATTCATAAAGAGGGGTAATTAAGGTATAAGCATTGCTGACTTTCTCTCCGAGCCCTGCAGAAGGAAACGGTGTTCGAGAGAAGCCCCTGCAAAGACGCGGTCTCCCAGTCTGGAAGGAAGACACCAGAGACTGCATCATTGTGTTAACCTGTGTGGTCAGCGGAAAAGGATGGGACGCCCAGCTTCAGCTCCGGAGCTAACACTTTTGTTCACAGAGCGAAGGCACCTTCAACCCCCCGCGAAGCGACCGAGCTAACCGCTTGTTGACTGTGAACGTTTCTTCAAACTTCGCCCCTTGGACAACATTTCCTCACCATGGTCAGAGGTTAGGTTTGGGCAGATAAACAGTTAGGATGAAATGATCCGAACGTTTTCATTCTATGAAGTTTGGTTTTGTTTGTGTGAAACTCGGCTATCTTAGTGCTAGCAGGCTATCTGCAGCACACATGCCCTGTTTGTGTTCTGTGTTTGTGTGTTTTTAAGTTAAGTCAAACTTTACTTGAAGGGTGATTTTAAACACAGAAGATTGCTCATAACGCGCCGTCCGCGCTTATGCATTTTAACCCTTATATTAACCGAGGTATTTTAAAGGTATATGTTTGTTTCTGGTGCTAAGCTATCCGCTTCTTTTGTTAGCTCAATGCTAACCGGTAAGAACATGTGCTTGCTGCTACAGAATATTTAACAGAAAGGTTGTTAGTTTCAAGCTAGTGAATAATAGTCCCTAAACATTATTTCACCAAATCTGATAACTAAGTAAACATCATTAAGCCCCATTTCTCCAGAAAGATTTGGCTCTTTCCAAAATATTCCCTCAATAATATTTCTTCAAATATTATTTCAATAAGTAAAGGCAGCTAATGAGACACTGTTGAGAATTAGTCATCCAGAAGGTTGGTTTCATTCAGCAGATCATTATTTAAAACATTATTTTATTAAAATAATATTTTATCTGATCTTGCATTGTGAATGGTTGTCTAAAGGTATGCCAATTACTGCCTAAGTTAGTTCCAAGACTTACTTAACTTCACTTCCAGGTTCTTCAAGATAATCCTTGGTTCTCAAACATAAATAACATTGAATTGTAATGTTGCATTACTCCTTCAGTCATGGTTCTCAATCATCTTTAATCAACTTGTTTATATTGTACATAGCCCATTTGTCTTCCATATTCTTTAATTCTGCCTGGTAATTAGTTGGATTGTTTTAGCATAGTAAAGAGTTTGTTGATTGAAATATATCTGACTTTGAGTTGACTTATTTTTGTTAATAAATTCTTGTATTTTAAGAAATTGTTTGAATTCATTCCATATATGTGCAGTTTGTGCTGTTCAATAATGTCAGAGCTCGTCTCACACCTTTCTATTTTGTCCTAATACCATCGCCTTACTGGGCCGGTATTCACAGGACAACCCTTAACAGACCCAAATATTATTTGATAAAATATTAATATTAAATATTAAATAATATTCTCAGATTAATAATCACAACACCCGTAGACTTCTGGATAGGCACCAGCTCCACCATGACCCTCTCTGGAATAAGCAGTATAGACGATGAATGAATAAATGAATGAATGCATGAATGAAGAATGAATGAATGAATGAATGAATGAATTAATTAATTAATTAATTATGTTTATATGTGCATGGGATGAAGTTCTAAATTCTTTGGTCATGTTGTTTAACTTAAAGTAGAATTTAAAGGAGTAGCTCAGACTTTTTAAATGGTGTTCTTTTAAAGAATTATAAGCCTAACATAATTTAAAATGTCTCAACAATGTCAATGTTATGTGAAAGCTATGTGAAAACTATATTATGAACCATTCAGCTGTAGTTTTGTTTACCTCTTAAAACAATTTCTTCTGTAGAAGTCTGTTTATTTATACTGGACTCGAATGATCTTCCATGTTAAGCATATTCAGAAAAACTACTTTTATAGAAAATTAAGACAGTCTAAAAATCTTAAATATTATGTTTGATTTTTACCCAGCGATAGTTTCCAACAGCATGAGTAAGGTTCTGAGGTGGTTTTGTGTTGTTGGTGTTCTCTGCTTCCTCCTTCCCTTCTGTTTTGTGGTTCTTACATTCCTGCATGCCATCATGATTCATTGGCTCACATGTGGTTAATTACCCTGATGAAAAAAGTTCCATAGAATGCTGTAAAAAGTATTTGCCCCGTTAAATATTTTTTTCCAGTTTTGGTTTTTTTGTCACAATTAAATCTTTGAGATTTTTATATCAGTAAAAGATAACCAGAGTTAATGCAACTCAGTTTTTAAATGATGTTTTCCTTAATTAAGGAAAAAAAGCTCTCCAAGCCAGCCTGGCCCTATTTGAAATGATAATTGCCAACCCTTTTGTTAAATCTGTAATTAACTGTAATTAACCACACTCACTAGCTATGCCATGGCATGGCTACTGCCCAGTCTGTATAATCAAGAAAACACCTAAAGAGAACCTGTCAGACAACATACAAGACAAACAACCATGCACACACCCATTCATACCTAAGGGCAATGTAGATAGAAAAAGTAACCTAACAGTCATGTTTTTGCAATGTGGGGGGAAGCCGGAATACCCAGAGAAAATCCACACATGCACAGGGAGAACATGCAAACTCCAAGCAGAAAGACCCCGGGCAGGGTGTCAAACCTAGGACCTTCTCGCTGCGGTGGGGCAAAAAAGAAAAATGGAGAGAAGGAAAAAAGGATGAAGGAGAGAAAGAAGGATAAAGAAATTACAAGATAACACCCTAGAAGACTGCTTCTACACCTGCAGAAACATATATAATAACAGCATTGTTACCTAAAGTCCACAGTACTAATGAATGCAAGATGTATTTAGTAGTAAATGCGGCTCAAAATACAGGTCCTTCTCAAAATATTAGCATATTGTGATGAAGTTCATTATTTTCCATAATGTCATGATGAAAATTTAACATTAATATATTTTAGATTCATTGCACACTAACTGAAATATTTCACATCTTTTATTGTCTTAATACGGATGATTTTAGCATACAGCTCATGAAAACCCAAAATTCCTATCTCACAAAATTAGCATATCATTAAAAGGGTCTCTAAATGAGCTATGAACCTAATCATCTGAATCAACAAGTTAACTCTAAACACCTGCAAAAGATTCCTGAGGCCTTTAAAATTCCCAGCCTGGTTCATCACTCAAAACCCCAATCATGGGTAAGACTGCCGACCTGACTGCTGTCCAGAAGGCCACTATTGACACCCTCAAGCAAGAGGGTAAGACACAGAAAGAAATTTCTGAATGAATAGGCTGTTCCCAGAGTGCTGTATCAAGGCACCTCAGTGGGAAGTCTGTGGGAATGAAAAAGTGTGGCAGAAAACGCTGCACAACGAGAAGAGGTGACCGGACCCTGATGAAGATTGTGGAGAAGGGCCAATTCCAGACCTTGGGGGACCTGCGGAAGCAGTGGACTGAGTCTGGAGTAGAAACATCCAGAGCCACCGTGCACAGGCGTGTGCAGGAAATGGGCTACAGGTGCCGCATTCCCCAGGTCAAGCCACTTTTGAACCAGAAACAGCGGCAGAAGCGCCTGACCTGGGCTACAGAGAAGCAGCACTGGACTGTTGCTCAGTGGTCCAAAGTACTTTTTTCGGATGAAAGCAAATTGTGCATGTCATTCGGAAATCAAGCTGCCAGAGTCTGGAGGAAGACTGGGGAGAAGGAAATGCCAAAATGCCAGAAGTCCAGTGTCAAGTACCCACACTCAGTGATGGTCTGGGGTGCCGTGTCAGCTGCTGGTGTTGGTCCACTGTGTTTTATCAAGGGCAGGGTCAATGCAGCTAGCTATCAGGAGATTTTGGAGCACTTCATGCTTCCATCTGCTGAAAAGCTTTATGGAGATGAATATTTTATTTTTCAGCACGACCTGGCACCTGCTCACAGTGCCAAAACCACTGGTAAATGGTTTACTGACCATGGTATCACTGTGCTCAATTGGCCTGTCAACTCTCCTGACCTGAACCCCATAGAGAATCTGTGGGATATTGTGAAGAGAACATTGAGAGACTCAAGACCCAACACTCTGGATGAGCTAAAGGCCGCTATCAAAGCATCCTGGGCCTCCATAAGACCTCAGCAGTGCCACAGGCTGATTGCCTCCATGCCACGCCGCATTGAAGCAGTCATTTCTGCAAAAGGATTCCCGACCAAGTATTGAGTGCATAACTGTACATGATTATTTGAAGGTTGACGTTTTTTGTATTAAAAACACTTGTCTTTTATTGGTCGGATGAAATATGCTAATTTTGTGAGATAGGAATTTTGGGTTTTCATGAGTTGTATGCCAAAATCATCCGTATTAAGACAATAAAAGACCTGAAATTTTTCAGTTATTGTGCAATGAATCTAAAATATATGAATGTTAAATTTTCATCATGACATTATGGAAAATAATGAACTTCATCACAATATGCTAATATTTTGAGAAGGACCTGTAAAACATTTGTGTATCTGTTAAAACCTGAATCTAAATACCTGTGGGTCTGAGTGTGAGTGCGCTTGTGTATGCAAGGTTTCTTCATAAAAATATGCAATAGCGAGTGAGAGGAGCCACAGACCTGTCCCCCTGGACCTGGGACAGACACAGAGGAGATCTGAGCCACAGACATCCAAAGGCCCTCCGGAGCACAGAAACCCCAAGAGAAACACCGCCAAGTCTACTGCAACCGCTGCAGAGAAGAGCAGGGGAGAGTCCCAGGGGAACCACCCAGCAACCACAGTGCAGAAGCCCCAGGGAGCTGCAGCAATGAGCCCACAGGCCCTGTCGGCAGCTGTCTACGCCAGAGCAGATCCAGCCATGGACCCAGAGATCCGAGACCCTGGAACACATCACTCCCCAAGCAGAGGCCTGACAGAGCCCAGGGGCTCAGGCCCTGGCAAGCCGCCACCGGGAGTGAGCCAGTCCACACCAAAGCACCCAGCCCCGGATACCGAGAACCACAAGTACACCAGCGGGCAGAGACAACAGTCATTGGCAGTTCCTGGTCCAGGAGAGGGAGCAGCCTAAGACCCAACCTGACACCGCAACAGGCACACAATTACACATTCCCACCCTCATGTGTACACATAAAAACACTCACACCCACACACTCAACGTAAAGACACACAACAAAGGACACTCCACATATATACTCTATACTCCAAGGTCCAGGTGCCAATACCCCATAGGGGCAACCAGCCCCTGGACCCAGGAGGTGGTCCGTTTCTCTGCAAGGTGGAGACAGGCAGACCACTCCAGCCCCAGCCCAGACTAGTGCCGGCACCGGCCGAACCCAAGCAACCCTGGCCCTGGCCCAGACCCCGACTCCCTGCCCCAACCCCAGTCCCCAACAACCCCCATCCACATCCGGAGAGGGGGGCCATGTACAAAAGAAGGGTCTGCCTGGTCCAAACGAGCCCGCCGACTAGAGCTGCCACAGTATGAAACATCCCCAACCCCCCAATGAATTCAAATCTTAACACAATGAGCCCCCCACTCCTCATGAATCCCAACATGAATTTCAAATTGAGAAACATAGAACAGTGGAGAACCTACCCAAGAGTGGCTGGCCTACCAGAATGACTCCGTGAACACATCACAATTCATACAGGAGGTCCCAAAAGAACCCAGAACACCATCTGAACCACTGCAGACCTCACTGGCTCAGTTAAGGTCAGAGCTCATGATTCACCAATTGAAAAGAGAGACTGGACAAAAATATCATCAATGGGAGAGGTCCGAGGCTAAAACCACTGCTGGTCACAAAAGTGACAAAGGCATGACTCACATGTTCTAAAAAAAGACCTTCATGATCTTTAAGACTTTAGGGAAACTATTCTGAAGACTCGTGTGAAAATAGTTTAACGTTTTGGTGTGTAGCTTTTTACATTTGGCATAAAAATAACATTTCAGAAGTCACACTAAGAGTCAAACATGGTTGTGATTGTATGACGGTCTGGGGCTGCCTTGCTTTTTCAGTCACCTGGACTACTTGCTGTAATGATGGAACCATGAATTCTACTATGTAGCTGAAAATCCTGAAGGAGAATGTCCAGCCATCTGTTCGTGGCCTTAAGGTCAGGTGCACTTAAAAACAAGAGGATAATGATCTAAAAGACAACAGCAAGTCCACCTCTAAATTGATCAAAAAAACTAAATGAACATTTTGGAGTGGCGTAGTCAAAGTCTGGACTTAAATTCTCTTGAGATTCTGTGGTCTGATCTTCAAAAAGCCATTTCATGCTGGAAACCTAGCCAATGTGGGTAAATTAAAACAATTCTACAGGGACGAGTAGGTTTATATTCCTTCTTAGGGATTCAAAAGACTCATTGCCACTTATTGCATACGCTCAATAATGTTGAAGCCCAGGTTGCATGGTTGCCAAGGTTGGTGCAACCAGTTATTGGGTTTAGGGGGCAATTACTTTTTTCATCGGGCTGGGTTGACTGTACTACTTTTTTCTTTAATACAGAAAATAATTTTTCAAAAACTGCTTTTCACATTAATTCAAGATATCCTTGTCTGATATTCCATTTTTTTGTTGATCTGAAAATGTAAAGTTTGACAAAAAAGTTAAACAGAAGAAATCTGTAAGGAGGGGTCATACTTTTTACTGCACTGTATGTGTAACTAGCTAAAAGGTTAGAAACAATAATATACCAAATCTTTGTTTCAATTCATGTCCACAGTATGTGGTACAAATAAGCTCCAGTCTTATTTATACCCAGCTAGTTAGTACACACTGATCGGGATATATCTCAAAGTTAAGGCACTAAATAATGACAAAATGATTTGTGGCCCAAAAGCATTATGGTTTGTTGAAGGGACGGTTTGTACAGGGACTAATATTTCTTCCCCCTGTGTGACCTATGAGCGTGTTAGGAAGTCCTTGCTCTTAGATTTGTCGGGCCTGACACCAAAACATGGCATTTCATTCTTGGATTCGCCTGCTTCCCTGTGACCTGGTATGAAAATTTCAAAACCTCTCTGTGTCAGTCCAGTTTATTCACAACCAGGCTGCACCGCAACCACTCACTCTCTGAGTTTTTGACCTTTCTGAAGGAGTAGTAGCAGTAAAGTTAACAAGTGAAGCACATTCCACAGTCTCCTGCAGGAGCATTTGAAGTACGGTGCAGAGAGGAGGGCACAGAGAGAAGGGCAAACATAATCTTGTTCAGAATGTCCAAAAGCCTGGGTTTTACATCCGCCGCGTCTTTCATCTCTTGGATTCTTATTTTCCAAGTCCTTAGCTAGAGCTGGAGGTCAGCTGGTGTCATGGCAGACGTACAAAACACACATGTCCTACCCTGTTACTCCCTTATTGTTGGCATGCCTCTCACATGACCTCTGCACACTGCAAGTCTTTTTGAATGTCTGTTTGTAGGTTATTGTCTGTTACATCTGAAAGTAAGAGGGGAAATATGAGCATTCATCCCTGCCCAAGGATTTCATTGGGATTCAGTGAGATTGAGCTTGATGGAAATAAAGGAAATTACCCCATCATTGTCAGATCTGACTTTAATCGCATGCACACATAACATTTTTACCAGTGTTATTTGACACAGGTAAAAATGATATGAAGAGAAGTAAAAAGCACAAAAGTTAAAGGAAACAAAAGAAAACTTAGAATAGCCTGAATAAGTGGCATTGGATCCAACTTAGTGAAAAATCAGTGAACTGAATCGGTTTCACCACATACTTTCCTCCCGTACAACTTTGTAGGGTACAGTTTGATTACATTATTATGTATCTACATGAAGAAGCTACCAATACTGATAAATAGGAGCAGCTGATTGACATTTTCTTTATCATCAAAATTAAAACATTAAAAATGCAGAAACAGACGTGGGCAGAATTGTTACATATGTGCAAAAAGTCTTAAAAGATATTTATGTTTTATTACACCAGCATCTCACACTCATGAATCCAACATTTAATTTGAACCACATTTATTCAGTGGAGAAGAAATAAATTATTGTTCTTAACAAAGTCTCTGTTATTGCAAATTGCGGCTACAGTACACAGCTTGCTGTTGGTGCAACAGACAAACTTATGGTCAGTAGACCAGTAACAAGGCTCTGATACCGATAATCAGAAATTCAAAACTGACTTCGGATCGAATTCAGTATAGGAACTTCCCTAGAAACAACCATTCGCAGACACACAGAGGTATAACTAAGGTCTTATTACCACTCCAAATGATCTACTTTGAACTGTGGAAGGAAACTGGAGTACCCAGAAAAAACTAATGTATGTATGGAGAAAAAATGCAATCAATAAGGCTCTAGGATCAACACTCCTAACCACTGCTTCGCTGTGCCTCCCGCCTTCCATTCAGTGCTTACTCTTGATCTATAAAATGAATAACAGTAGGTTTATCATCTTATATCCTGTCAGTGGAGTAAAATAGGTATCACAATACACATTTTTCTACAGTAAATATTAAGTGGAATTCCTGCCTCCAAGAATTAAACACAGGATGCAGACTTATTTAGACAGAAAGACTTTGCAGAGCTAAAACAAAACTGCGGAGATCAGGTGAACATAACAGCAAATAATTTAAAAGAAATCCTGATGATGAGGTTAGCCATGCAGAAAAAACACTCAGTTAAAACAGTTCTCTCAATGTAACCACATTTCAGGGTATATTATTATGTAAGCAGAAGGCCACCTCCTGGGCACCGAGTTGACTTTCTTTTATCCTCCATCAGATTGATAAACTGCAGCATGTTTTCAATTTGCTGCAACATGTATAAAATGTATCAAATAAGAAAAAGCCAACAGTGTGGCCATGACATTTTATAAATGGTATAAACACAAGGCTTATCTCAGTGCTTTTATATTAATACATAATTTTGTTGACTTCAGTTAAAGTCAAAATCACAATGCTTCTGTCGAATTATGACATGACTTGCTTTTCAGCGTTTCTAAGCCTTAGGTGTGAATGTCAGAAGTGTTATTCAATGGAAAGTAACTTCTGATGTGTGTATTTGGTATTTCTGTTTAATTGGGGTCTTAATGTTGGGGCAACTCATGATGAGAGACTTAAATAAAATAAAAAAAATAAAAGAAATACTGACCAAAGTAACATTTGCTCAGCAGCGTTACAGTCTTTTTAGCTGCATAAAATCCAGTTTATGATGCAAGAAATCCTGTTAACTTCTCACTGACCAATGTTATTGGCATGGCAAAATAAAATCCTTTCTGCTCAGATTTCACAACACTGTCTCCCAGAAGTTTGTGAGACTCCCCTAAAAAAAACCTTAATTCAGTGATTTAAGTTCTTTCTTTCTTGCCTGTTTATCAGACATATGGACATAACGCTGCATTTAGCAGTCTCAGGTAAAACAGAGACGGAAACATTCACCACTAGCTAGTACAAGAAAACTATTAATGGACTATGGTGGTCTCCTGCTTGACATGGCTGTCAAGCAGGAGACAACAGTCCCATTTTTCTCTGATCCAGTATCTTCTAAACTAATTTATTACATCTCAAATTAAATATTCACCTGCTTTTTTTCATTAGCATGCGTTCTCCTGATGTTTTATTAGGTTGGTTATAAAACAAATGCATGTGGGTAAATCCAAGTATTTTTTGTTTTGCAATTCAATTATGAAAGCTTGCCTTAAATATATTCTCAAACGTTAGCCACTTTAACAAATAGCAAAACAACCTTCTAACGATAAAGAAACCTGATATAAATATTTCAGCAAGTTCATCTTTCCATTGTAAAAAAACAGTTTTTTCATTCTGCTATTTTCTTTTTTATTGTTTAACACCAGATCGAAGATTGGATTTGAGAAACCTTACTGTTTATTTGGGATTTAAATTGGAAAATGAAATATGATGCCTAAAAACCGTTGTGAATTGCAAATTAAAAGCTAATCTGCTAATCTTTGAATGTGCATCTTAGAAATGCAGACATTTTACAGTTTGCCTGTGTTCAGGTGCAGCACTTTCCAATTGTCATGGTATCATTCCTTCTAACCTGATTAAAGGCCTTTTCCACACTAAAACAAGATTTTTGCAAAGCTAGATTTTAAAGTGCTCCCTTTGACACTCCAAAAAAAGTTTTGGTAAGAGAAACTTAGATTTCTTAAAACAAAGTTTGTTTTACTTGTTAGTGGTGCAGTTGTTTGCACTGTAGACTTTCAGCATAAAGGGCTCAAATCCTATCTAGGACCTTTCTGAATGGAGTTGCATGTTGCCCATGTTCATGCATAGGTTACTCTCCAGATAGACCAGGTTCCGCCCACAGTCCAAAAACATGTTGGTTAATTGGTTAGTGTGTGTGTGTGTGTGTGTGTGTGTGTGTGTGTGTGTGTGCGCACGCGCGCATGTGTGAGTGTATCTTGCAGATGGAGAACCACTAGTCCCCCTGTGACTTGGAAGCAAGACCCGCGGACAGGGGGGGACAAACGAGTCTGTTGGCCAGGGCCCAGAAAGGGGGGGGGGTGTATGCGGTGTGAAACAAGACATTTTACGGCACACCGTACAATGTGGGACTGCCATCTCTATCGCTGCCACACACTTTGGAATTTACTTTTTCCGGATATAGTCACATGCATATACAGAAAAAAAAGCAGGTTAATCCCCTCTTGTGCACATCTTAAATTATTAAATAAATTCCACTGGTTTCCTAATTAGTCTAACTTTTTTGTAATGTTAACTAGTACAAAGTTTGACATTGTGGTATTACTGGCTGCCATCTTTAACTCTCACATCTTGAAAAAATGCAATTCCTGCTTTGTTGCAGACAGTGTAGTCCTTGAAAGTATAGCTAATTATATTCCAAAGCATGTCTTCCAAATACTAATTTGTAAGTGCCTGTGCAGCTGGGGGTTGTATAGTATGGATACAGGAGATATAGTTGGCAATCTCCATTCTCACTGCTCTCTCAATGGCTCTTGGTGGCTTTAATTCAGAGTGGATCTTACACTGAAGGGGGAAAAATACTTTTATTTATCTGCCAGGCACAGAGAAAACCAGGTGTCAAGGTGTCACTGCCGCCTTGCTGCTCAAAATGACTCATGACTTCCTGGCACTGAATTAAAGATTAAAGTGCAGGTAAAGACCCTGTAATTTCTGAGTAGGTGAAGTGTCTAGCAGTTTCAGAATTTTCTATAAAGTCATGGAGTGTAAGTAAATTGTGTCAGACCTCTAACATAACCCCCAACAACTTAGAAAGTTTGATGGGATGTTTATTTAATATTTAGCACATTTTTTTTTTTGCATTTTAAAAGAAAAAAAGAAACCAAAATAAACTTCAAAAACCAATTACTGATCTAACATAAATTTTAACTGGTGCTTGCAACTTTATGGATTTCACTGAATTTAGAGTGAACTGTTCAGTCTATTGACATGACTATGCAAAGGCAATAACTGATCCAGTAGCGATCCCAACTTTCATTCAGAAGAGAGTTTTTAATGTTTTGTGTTAAGCACCATGCCAGGGAATAAAGACCACACAAGACCAGCTCAATGCAGGAATGGCTTTTAATCATGAGTCTAAACAAGACTGTGACAGTTTTGTTCAATGCTTCTCTGCATTTAGTTAAAGTGGTTCAGGCATCTGATCAGGATAATCCTGAGGGAGAGCCAGATGTTGATGGAGTAACTAAATGTCATTTTCAGACTTGGGATCCCCCAGAAAGAGAGGCTGTTCAAGTTTCCTTTCAGGACGTATTACCCTCATGACACAACTCATATAAGCTGAACACAATGGATGGAAGAATAGATGGATAAACAGCTTATGCTGTTAACATATTTCTAGATGGAGTCAAAGTCATATGGCCAGAGCTTCACCTTATTGTTTCAGCTCAGCTACAACCGGGCATGGACCGCTGTGAGTGCTACATGTTTCTTAGAAATGCAACTCAATTCATCACTCACTTAGATTCAAGTGTTGTGTCAACAGATTAAAGCTGCAGAAACCTACAACACTAAGTGACACAGTTAGCAGACCGTGGATTCTCCACACACTGTGCTAAAGGCAAAGCTTACACTTTTGATCCATTTCTGCAAGTTTTAATACAATGGTTTAGATTTTTCTTCTTTTTTTACTCTTAATAGGATGCAGTATAACAAATAACTAAAGTGGACAAAACTAAAATTTACATAAAAAATGTATAAGCAGAGATTTAAATAATCTCTTTAGGAGTACTGCACAAAAACTGTAATTCACTTACAGTAGCAGGAGTAAAATAATTAGTTACTTAAGTTGATGTTCTTTGGTGAAATATCAAGTCCTGAAACATCAAGTTTTAGGACTCTATGCATAGACCTGGATTTAGACTTTTACACCAAGCAAAACTGTCTGGTCTCAAAGGCTTAGAAACCTTAGACTTAAAAAGATTTTAAGATCCACAAAAAAGTCTGTAAATCACAATGCCAGGAAGTAAAAGTTCAAACTCAAGCTTTATTTGAATCAGTGTGAATGAATTGTATCCTTTTAGACATTCAACCTGTGCAGATTTTGCACTGATATACACAAATATTGGATGTTTAACATGAAACATCATTTCCAACCAGAACTAGTCAAATGTAGAATGAAATTGAATTAGTGTTTGTCCATCCATCCATCCATCCATCCATCCATCCATCCATCCATCCATCCATTCATTCATCCATCCATTCATCCATCCATCCACTGTCTTTACCATCTTACCCTTGCAGGATTGCCGGGGGGTTGGTGCCTATAACCGGCATTCATTGGGAAAGAGGCATGCCCAGTCTATCACAGAGCAACACAGGGACACACGTGACAAACAATCATCCACACACACACACACACACACACACACACACACACACACACACACACACACACACACACACACACACACACACACACACACACACACACACACACACACACACTCATTCCTAAGGACAATTTTGGATTGTGGGAGGAAGCCGGAGTACCTGAAGACCTGTAAATTTAGTAGCAGTAATTCATATGTGTTGTATGTAAGGCATTTCAGAGTTATGATCAAACAGTGTTCTACAGTATCATTTGCATAAAAAGACAAGATGGAAGCTTTCTTTTCTTACAGTGACTGGGGGAATTACCCACCCTATCTGTGAGTAGTTTATTTTTTAAAAGGTACTTTAATCAAACAAACAATTATACCACGAACAATTAGAAATGTAATTGTGAGGTAAGAATGCCAAATATTCTGTAATTTCTACTCCATTACACATGGAACAACAGTTTTACTCATGATATGGGATATTATGACACGATTGTATCATTGTATCAACAAAATCGCAGAGTCATTTGTTGACTTTTCTCAGCTGTAAATGCAGGAGGAACAGCAGAGGACCTTGATACTCATTGTCTGTTTAACACAGCAGCTCAGAGCCAATCAAAACGAACTGATGACTTTTGACCTTGATAAAGGAACGCTGAACCCCTACGGTCTCATAAGCTTTGTGTTGATGGGTCAGAGCAAGCGTTAGCTTAGCATATAATTACTGTTTAATAACCCCTGGTTGTTTGTCAACACTTCTCCCACTGTCTTTTTTTCCACGCCTTATAATCTTCAGAGAGCCTACAGGCACTGCATTCTCTGATAGCATCTTAAGCCTCTTGTTCCAATACCCTGGCCTGGCAGTAACAACACTGGCCAGTCACTCATTTACAAGCAAAGATAAATGCACAGTCCTTAATCTGTCTCCAGTTAGGGCTCTGGCAACACAACGCAGGCCAGACTCACGCCTTTAACTCCTCCTTAGGCTTAGCTGCTCCATCAGTCGAGCTGCTGCCACGTAAAGCCGCCTCCTCTTTCACCTCTATCACCTGCCACACAGGTACCTGCTGATAAGCACACACACAGTAATAGTTGTGTGTGTGTGTGTGTGTGTGTGTGTGTGTGTGTGAGTGATTCAGTTATTTGGATAATTCTAAATTTAGCTCCTTGTCTATATCTGTGCATTATAAGTCCAGAAGCTACTGCAAAATAGCTTGTACATTTTAACTAAATAGTAATATATATGTCATATAGAAAAGGGTAGTTATTTGACAAAAAGTATTTTTGGCTTACCTTTGTGAACATTACTTGGATTTTGTTGGGTTTAGTCTATAGATACAGCTAAGCCCCAAATGACTCTTTATTAAATTTAATGTTTAATGTTGAAAGTTTGTTTCTTATTGGAAATGGAACTGTATGTCCAAACAACCCACAAAGTACAAGGGGTATTAATTCTGAAAAAATAAATTTCAGTTTACAATTACATTTTAATAAAAATGGCTTGCTGAAAATAATTTTATACCTTTCTCAATATTTAATGGAAAAGATTTTATTGGCATTACAAGAATGGAACGCTTCTTAAAATTGCTGAAAGGTTTTTTAAATGTCTCCAGTGGTATTTAGTCAATTTATCTTTTGTGATGAAGTCCAAGTATTTGAGGCTGGAAAGCCTTTCCTTCACCCTAATCTTTAGCTACCTCCACAGATTCTCTTTCAGATTCAAGTTGGGACTCTTGCTGGGCCACTCCAGAACATGAATATTACTTCCAGTTTTAAGAAACATGATTGGAAAATGAAACAAAAACAATTTGAGCTTAGGTGTTTAAAGGTTTCTTGTTGAAACGTTATAAGCCACTAGACATCCATTGTACCTTACATGTCATCTGGAAAAAAGAAAAACAAAGAAAAAAAGGATCATAAATCCTTAGTCACATGCTCTTTCATATAACTATCATTGGTTGAGAATGACTGTGTGCACGTCTGCAATGGCCAGTCTTGCTCCAGAAAAACAATGTTTTTGTCTCCTAGAACTATGGAGGATTTTGTTTTAGATATGGATGGTCTTTTGATAAGGAATGGAGGATTATTAATTGCTTATTGTGAAGGAGAGAATGCAGCTAAGAATGCACAGAATGTGGCAGTGTTTGGCAAAGTTACACAGCAGAGCCTTTAGCTAAGCATAGCTTAGAGCTGACAAGGAAACAAGTACATCACTGCTTTCTCTCGCTAATCATCTGAATTTAACTTATCTTTACGGGCTCTATATAGTAAACAACGACTGCTACAAAACCTACTGTAAATCACAATGCAGTGGTGAATATCTCAGTTAAAGCCTAAAACATTAATAAAAATATAAAAGACCACTGCCACCTATTGGTTATACTTGGTTACCATAGAGACTAAGGGCGGACCTGTGTACATACATTGCTGACAAATTAAATACATTAACTTCTGAGTCATCCCCTCCTGCTGCATATTTTTCACCCAAAGACAACCCATCCATGCATATGGAGCACCTGCACAGTCCTTCCAGAAAGACCTGAGGCCGAGATTTGAACCCAGGACCTTGTTGCTGCAATGCAACAGTACTAAAAACTGGCAAAACAGTCTGATTTTCTCTCAAGGTTATCATACTGTCAGAATCATGTATTCGACCACCACTAAACTATTAATATCTTAAAACAAAGCTGTTGGTGATCTGAAAAACAATCACTAACAGTATGCAAATCAATAGAGAATATTTCTGAACACTGAGACACCTTTGATGTGATCACATGCAAAATCCCAAATTTTGTCTGTTTCTGTCTCATATCTGGATTAATCTGGATAAAAAATAAATATATCTGTAATAAATCCTGTCGAGTCTTGATTTCTAATATTTCTATTACTTACTCCTTTGCCAAAGCAAATCAAACTGTGTGGCAAGCACAACAAAATCCCTCGCTTTCTTGATACCAAAGTATTAAGTCAGTCTGTTACACAAGCTCATTAAAGTTCATGCTATCCACTCTATTTCCTTTTGGTCTGAAAGAGACAAAAGAAGAACAATATCCCATTAAAGGCTGTTTTCTCGCCCTATTCATTTCTGCTGGTAGTGAAGTGTCAGTGTTTTTCTGTGGATTAAAGTCTGATAGCGCTCACAGGAAGAATGAATCCTCCGTTTGAAGACTTGTGAATACACCAAGGCGAGAGGCAGAGGAGAACAGACATTATGTCTCGCACTCATCTGTTCCTGAGGAACAGATGAGTGCGAGACATAATGGAAGAGTGCTTCTTATTCACTGTCTGCAGCGGGTGAATTAGGAGCAAATAACGTGATTATTGTGTGATGTGCTGGTAGTAGTGGCGGTGATGGTGGGATCTCACCATCCACGGGATGCAGATAGAAACCACCAGGGGTATAGGAGAGCAATAGTGATTTATGGGTAGCAGTGGGGCTGATAAGGCAGTTCCCTTCATTTAATGCCTTATCGGCTGCGTTAAAGAAAGGCCACAATTTGCAGCATTCTTAAAAGACCCAGATGTTACTAATCTCTGCAACCTTCCAGACGATCTGTCTCAGGGAAAAACCATAGATCACTCACTTGTCTTACTGATTCCAGGCTCTCCTCCTTTTAGTGTAACAACTGGAAACTGTTGAAGAAAAATGTGGTTAATGCTTGTAGGATAAACAATGTAAAGTTGGAACTATCCAACACCTACATTTGTCAATGCACAAAAAATAAACTGCTCACTCTGTACAATTTTATTAAATAAAAGAAATCCTGGAGGAGGGTTTTCTACTAAATCTTTGATGAACAATAGGAAGCACTTGCCACAGTTAAAATACATGGAGTAACTCAGCAAAATATAAGCAGAATTTTAAGGAAGTTAGGACATTGTGTAAAACATAAATATGAACAGAGTACAATGATGTGTAAACCCAGTTTAACTTATATGCAACTGAATCCACTGCAAAGAAAAGATTCTTCATGTTCGAACTGTTAAATTTAATTGGATTTTTTTTGCAAATATTCATCATTTTGAATTTCATCCTTGCAACACGTTCCAACAAAGCTGGCACAGGGGTTTGTTTACCACTGTGTTCCATCACCTTTCCTTTTAACAACATTCAATAAGTGTTTGGGAACTGAAGAAACTAATTGTTGAAGCTTTGTAGGTGGAATTCTTGTTTGATGAACAACTTCAGTGGCTCAACAGTCCGATGTCTGCGTTGTTGTATTTTGTGTTTTATAATGCTCCACACATTTTCAATGGAAAACAGCTCTGGACTGCAGGCAGGCCAGTCTAGTACCTGCACTCCTTTACTACGAAGCCCTGCTGGTGAAACACGTGCAGAATGTGGCTTGACATTATCTTGCTGATATAAGCAGGATGTCCCTGAAAAAGATGTAGCTTGGATGGCAGCAGATGTTGCTCCAAAACCTGTATGAACCTTTCAGTATTAATGGGGCCTTCATAGATGTGCAAGTTTCCCATGATGCCATGGGGGCTAACACACCCCATACCATCACACATGCTGGCTTTTGAACTTTGGACTTATAACAATCCAGATAGTCCTTTTTCTCTTTGGCCTGGAGGACACAACGTCCAGAATTTCCAAAAACAATTTGAAATGTGGACTGGTCAGACCACAGCAGACATTTCTACTTTGCGTCAGTCCATCTCAGATGAGCTCCAGGTCAGAGAAGCTGTTAGCATTTCTTGTTGTTGTTAATATATGGTTTTAATTTGCACGCTTATAGATGTAGCAATGAACTGTTTCCTAACAATGGTTTTCTAAACTGTTCCTGAGCTCACGTGGTAATATATGTTATAAAATGATGTTGGTTTTTAATGCAGTGCCTCCTGAGGGGTTAATGGTTACGGGCATTCAAAGTTAGCTTTTGGCCTTGCTGCTTTATGTGCAGAGATTTCTCCAGATTCTTTCAATCTTTTGATTATTTTATGGACTGTAGATAATGAAATCCTGAAATTCCTTGCGATTGGACATGGAGAAACGTTGTTCTTCAACTGTTGAACTATTTGCTCGTGCAGTTGTTCACAAAGAGGTGAACCTTTCCCCATCCTTGCTTGTGAACGACTGAGGCTTTTAGGGATGCTCCTTTTATTATCAATCATGACTCTCACCTGTTTCCAGTTGACCTGTTCACTTGTGGAATGCTCCAAACAGGTATTTTAAGAGCATTCCTCAACTTTCCCAGTCTTTGTTGCCTTTGTCCCATTTTAGAATGTATTGCAAGCATCAAATTCAAAATTTGTGAAAATCATAGTGAACATCAAATATCTTTTCTTTGTAGTGTATTCAATTGCATATATGTTGAGCAGGATTTGCAAATCATTGTGTTCTGATTTTTATTTACGTTTTACACAACATCCCACCTTCATTGGCACTAGGGTTGTGGTTTGTTTTCTACATCTTCTTGCATTATAACATCTGTGTCCCTTATTATGAAAATGTATGTAATTTTATTCAATAAAAACATTTACAGGGTCGCTATCTGCTCTATGTTACTGCCCACTTTATTTCTGCACTGAATGCAAAACACATATTTATTAACTGCATGCAAACACCCACCAAGGCCATCACAGGGAATGAAATTACATGCCTTTTGGGGGTCTGGACACAATTGTCTTGTTTTCAGGAGGTGTTTTGGTTTCTCTCCTGGCTTCTGGTTGTGCCATTGTCATCCCCAACCAAACCAACTCAGTGTAACAGCCAACCGGGAGACTCCTCCACGTAGCAAAAATAGGAATAGGTCATTTGGGTTCTGTTTATTGCCTTCTTAACATAAAGTAGAGTCGAATCTAAACGGGGTCTCTTTTTGACATGTTTCTTTTCATGGAAGGCTTAAATAAAAACACAACCTTGTGGATCATCAACATGTTCTAAAGAGGCTAGATGCTACTTCATGTGTCATGATCCATTAGTGTTACATGTGAGTTTTTTGGGTTTCTCTTTTTGTGTTATTTCTTTTGTATAATTTTCTTTCTTGTGTTTCTCTCTGTTTAGATCCTGCTTGTTACTCTCCTTCCCTCAGTTGTCTCCGCTGGTCTCAGCCGTTCCACCTCATTTCCATTTATTGCCTCATACGCTACCCATGCCTCGTGTCCTGTTTCTCCTATGCTTCCACTGTAAGTTTGCTGTTCATTTATTATTAAACGCTGCTCCCAAGTTCCTGTATGCACTTTGGTCCTGCAAACAACCTACTTCACATGACAGCACGTGTGTGATCCATGTTCCTTTGGGATACATACCTCAGGTTTTATTTATTAAATATGTGTGAATATAGTGAACTTTGTCTGATTTTGTCTGAAATATCATGCCATCAAATTTGAGCAGGTTCCAGATGCACCTTAGAAAACCATTGAGATTTGCCATTTAGCTTAGTCACCAGGCTAACAACTATTAACAACACAAAATTATGATAACACTGATATTTCATTATTCTGGTAGCAAACACTGTAGCAACATGTCCACTCTCTGGGGTTGGCCAGTGAGTGAATTGTTTAATCAGAATCAACTGATCAGAAGTCTAAATAAATGGTGTATTACTACAGCAGATACATTTTATATGAACATCAGTTAGGGGTTGATCTGGAATTTAAGCTTTCGGAGTAGGAATGGGGGCGATCCAGTTAAGATTTCCGTCTTGGAGTGTAGAATTTCCTACTTCTGAATTGTATATACAGGTCCTTCTCAAAATATTAGCATATTGCGATAAAGTTCATTATTTTCCATAATGTCATGATGAAAATGTAACATTCATATATTTTAGATTCATTGCACACTAACTGAAATATTTCAGGTCTTTTATTGTCTTAATACGGATGATTTTGGCATACAGCTCATGAAAACCCAAAATTCCTATCTCACAAAATTAGCATATTTCACCCGACCAATAAAAGAAAAGTGTTTTTAATACAAAAAACGTCAACCTTCAAATAATCATGTACAATTATGCACTCAATACTTGGTCGGGAATCCTTTGGCAGAAATGACTGCTTCAATGCGGCGTGGCATGGAGGCAATCAGCCTGTGGCACTGCTGAGGTCTTATGGAGGCCCAGGATGCTTCGATAGCGGCCTTTAGCTCATCCAGAGTGTTGGGTCTTGAGTCTCTCAACGTTCTATCCCACAGATTCTCTATGGGGTTCAGGTCAGGAGAGTTGGCAGGCCAATTGAGCACAGTGATACCAAGGTCAGTAAACCATTTACCAGTGGTTTTGGCACTGTGAGCAGGTGCCAGGTCGTGCTGAAAAATGAAATCTTCATCTCCATAAAGCTTTTCAGCAGATGGAAGCATGAAGTGCTCCAAAATCTCCTGATAGCTAGCTGCATTGACCCTGCCCTTGATAAAACACAGTGGACCAACACCAGCAGCTGACACGGCACCCCAGACCATCACTGAGTGTGGGTACTTGACACTAGACTTCTGGCATTTTGGCATTTCCTTCTCCCCAGTCTTCCTCCAGACTCTGGCACCTTGATTTCCGAATGACATGCAGAATTTGCTTTCATCCAAAAAAAGTACTTTGGGCCACTGAGCAACAGTCCAGTGCTGCTTCTCTGTAGCCCAGATCAGGCGCTTCTGCTGCTATTTCTGGTTCAAAAGTGGCTTGACCTGGGGAATGCGGCACCTGTAGCCCATTTCCTGCACAGGCCTGTGCACGGTGGCTCTGGATGTTTCTACTCCAGACTCAGTCCACTGCTTCCGCAGGTCCCCCAAGGTCTGGAATTGGCCCTTCTCCACAATCTTCTCGTTGTGCAACGTTTTCTGCCACACCTTTTCCTTCCCACAGACTTCCCACTGAGGTGCCTTGATACAGCACTCTGGGAACAGCCTATTCGTTCAGAAATTTCTTTCTGTGTCTTACCCTCTTGCTTGAGGGTGTCAATAGTGGCCTTCTGGACAGCAGTCAGGTCGGCAGTCTTACCCATGATTGGGGTTTTGAGTGATGAACCAGGCTGGTAGATTTAAAGGCCTCAGGAATCTTTTGCAGGTGTCAGTCAGTCAGTCATTTTCTACCGCTTATTCCATAGTGGGTCGCGGGGAAGGTTTGCAGGTGTTTAGAGTTAACTCGTTGATTCAGATGATTAGGTTCATAGCTCGTTTAGAGACCCTTTTAATGATATGCTAATTTTGTGAGATAGGAATTTTGGGTTTTCATGAGCTGTATGCCAAAATTATCCGTATTAAGACAATAAAAGACCTGAAATATTTCAGTTAGTGTGCAATGAATCTAAAATATATGAATGTTAAATTTTCATCATGACATTATGGAAAATAATGAACTTTATCACAATATGCTAATATTTTGAGAAGGACCTGTACTTCCTCCATCTCAGCCAACAGAATGGGAAAGGGCTCTATTTCTACGTCCTCCCCATATCTGGTCTTGATTTCTTCACCCTGCTGATGAATCCACTGCTTTAGATTTTCCGCCCGGTCCGTTTGTTGGCTCGGTCCTTCTGTCAGAATGGGTTTTGGAACGAAATATGCTAATATTTTGAGAAGGACCTGTACATCTCCACAAAGTAAAACAGACAGACAGATCAAGAAAAAAATAAATAAACACTAGACTCAGAGGTTGTACAGTTATTGTAAATTCCTGGTTCTTACCTTAATAGTTAATTCCTAAATATGCAGTGACGTTTCTACAAATAATGTGAGTTATGAACCGCTTAATTTTGTAAAGAAAAAAAAGCTAAACGTGAGGTAGCATGGATTCATAGGTAGGTATGCATAGATACCCATTCTTTGTGTAATTATTTGACCTTTATTCAACCAAGTTATATTACTCTGAATCTAAAACCTCTTTTACAGAGGAAACCATGCAAAGATAGGCTAAACAGCTTTATAGTTATGGTACATCCCAAACATAGAGTATTAAGACTGCAATGTAAAATGTATTTATTAATTTTTTAATTCATGTTAACATCGCATCTAAACAGATCAAGATCCAAATTTCTAACATGATCAAAGGGTCCGTGTAATCCTAAATGTTACTTTTTTGTGGTTAAAATGGACTCAAAAGACAAAGACTTGTCTTGTAAACCATTGTCTATTGGCTGCTATGATAACTTCTCTTAAAATTAGCACTGAAGAATCCACCACAACACAATTTTGTGTGGATTTGCATTTTTTGTGTTTGATTATTGACTTTGTAATATTTGCTGAAGTTTTCCAGATCTTTTAAATTATGAGGACATATGTTGCCCAAAGCTCTCTTCTGGTGCGCCCAATGATCTCCTGTCAGATTTAGTTCTGGACATTTCCGGCCATTCCCAAACTTATATTATTTTGTGATGAAGCCATTCGTTTGTTGATTTTGACATATGTTTGGACTTACATTGAGACTGAAAACAAGTAAAAAAAAAACTCTTCATCTTTAGCTTTCTAGCAAAAAATTGAAGATCTTGGGTTTGACCAGGGGTGTCCAAACGTTTTTCACCACTGGTCAATAATTCTATTGTCAGTCAGTCAGTCATTTTCTACCGCTTATTCGATAGTGGGTTGCGGGGGAGCTGGTGCCTATATCCAGCAGTCTATGGGCAGGAGGCGGGGTACACCCTGGACAGGTTATAATTCTATTGTGATTTTTTAACAGTTTTTATGTGCTAAGCAATAATTTACATATACAATATTTTACTGAAACATAGCAGAAAATAACAAATTATTGTAGGTCTGTAGAAGGGTGTCACATGTTTAAAAACTTGCTAGATGTTTGTGGCCATATCTACTATGATATTGAAATAAAAGCAAAATAACATGGCCAATAAAAGAAAATACTTTGTTTAGTACCTGACACTCTCCATTTAAGAAAATATTAATTTATCACTTAAAAACTCTTCAAAAATTACAAAAGTGGCAATTTGCATCTGCTCTTTTTGCTGGAGGAACAACATTTTACCATTCTTGAACTCCAATTGGAGGCCATACAAAATTATTCTAAGGGCCAGAAATGGCCCCCGGGCCCCACTTTGGACACGCCTGCGATAGACTGACCCTTTTTTAACAACCTCGACAAAAACACAGTTTTTCTCATATCCAAAGAGGACTAAGCCCAAAGCATGAGGCTGCCTCTGTCATGTTTCGCTGTGAGTATGGTGCTCTTTTAGTGATGCTGTGCTGTTTTTGTGCTAAACCCTTTGGATTTAGATGGGAACTGGGCAGGAGAGGCATGACGTGCGAATGTCTTCTTGTTGATAAGCAGACATGACTCTTCAACTTGTATCCAAAAGTGACTACGATCACGCTGATCATATGCAACAACGTTAAGTAATGATTTTGCTGTTTGTGTATCCAGCATTCATTCCTAAAAAGGGTGTAATAAGACAAGCGTGGTTTAACTTTTCTTCTGAACGAGAAGCCGCCCTAATTCAAGAGGATTTCCCCCACAGTCTGGAAAAGAAAGCCAGGACCACATCACACGCCTTCCTGTGTGCACCTCCAGGTAGCTACCCCCACTGAAGGAGCCACAACGTGCCTTTGTCGTACAGTTTGGCCGGGCCAACTAAACAGCTGACCCCCTTACAGGTATTGAGATTAGCTGCAACGCTAGTCCCTTTAATGCCCACACGTGGATGACTGGACGGTTTCGCTTCTCAACTCATCACCTGGAAACCTTTTACTCAGCATGGTTCACGTAAGAAGTAGTGTTTTGGCAAAGAAGAACAGTTTAGAGTTAAATAATTTAATTAATGTTTGTTAAATTTTTGTTGTTTGAGTTGAAAAAACTCAACTAGTGCTGGCAGATTAGCTGCTCAGCTAATGATGTATTCTGTGTTGTGTTTTAAAGTTTAGAGGGTGGTTTTTAAACGCAGATCGGGCATAACGCGCCGTCAACGCTTATGCATTTTGATCTTTTTATTACTGGTATTTTAAAGGTACACGTTTGATTTTAAAGAGTTGAGAACAAGTTATACGTTTCTTTTCTTAGCTTCAACAGCTAAGGGCTAAGGTAACACCTTACTTATTTACGAGTCACGTATGTTAAGACCCATTTATCCAGAAAGGTTGTTAGTTTCCAATCTTTGAAAATAAAAAGATAATTTCCCTAAATATTATTTTACTAAATGTGATAGCTAATTAAACATTACTAAGACTAATTTATGTTTAGTTTTATTGAAAATAATATTTCCTTAAATATTATTTTAAGATATCCTTAAAAATATTTCTTTAAATATTATTGTATTGAAGAAAAGCAGCTAATTAAACACACAAGAATTATCCAGAAGGTGGTTTTATTCAGCAAATCATTCTTCAATATTATTCAATATTATTATCTTAAAATAATTCTTTGGATGCATGGTGGCACAATTGGTAGCACTGTTGCCTTGCCGCAAGAAGGTCCTGGACTCCTAGCCAGGGGGTCTTTCTGCATGGAGTTTGCATGTTCTCCCTGTGCATGTGTGAGTTCTCTCCGGGTACTCCGGCTTCCCCCCACAGTCTAAAAAACATGACTGTTAGGTTAACTGGTTTCTCTAAACTGACCTTAGGTGTGTGTTCATTTGTCCTACGTGTGTCTGTGTTGCCATGTGATGGACTGGCGATTTGTCCAGGGTGTACCCCACCTCCCGCACTTAGACTGCTGGAAATATGCAACAGCTTTCCCGCGACCCACTATGGAAGAAGCGGCAGAATATGACTGACTGACTAATTCTTTATCTGATCTTGCATTATGAATGGTTGTTTGAAGGTATACCAATTATTGCTTAGTTCCAAGACTAACTTACGCTCATTTCCAGATTCCTCAAGATAATCCTTGTTTATCAAAACTAAATAACATTGAATGGTAATGTTGCATCATTCTATTGGTCATGGTTAACCATCTTTGATTCATTTGTTCATATTGTATATAGTTGGTCTTCCCGATTTTTTCATTCTGCTTGGTAGTTTAGATGGATTGTTCTAGTGTAGTAAAGAGTTTGTTGATTGAAATATGTTTGACGTTGAGTTGACTAATTTTTGTTAATAAATTCTTGTATTGTAGGAAATTGTGTGAATTATTCCATGTGTGCAGAGTTTTGCTTTTCAGTAATGCCAAAACGTGGCTCATCCCTTTCATTATTGCCCTAATACAACCACCTTCTTGGGCTGGTATTCCTTAACAGAGCGAAATATTATTTAAGGAAATATAAAAATATTTACATTAAATAATATATTCATACATTCATATATTAATAATAATCCCAACAATATAGAAGCTTATTTTTAACATTTTCCCTCTAACAGATTTGTGTGCTCTGAGTTGAATAATACAGGATACATGCCACAAGGTGGAAAAAGTTACATCACAATAACCTGGAGTTTTAATAGAGGTGTGTAGACATTTTATATTCAGTATATAAAATTAATAAAACTGGATAGTATGCTTATTGTGAAAATTAATACGTTCTGCATAGTGAGTCTGTTTAGTTAATACTCCTTTTGACATTAGACTGGGATGTAATAAAATTAGTTGACTTATTGGGATAAAAGTGAGCAGAAGAGAAAACTAACTTTGTTTTAGCGGATTAAATGTTCATATTATCTAAGTCTTATGTAGAGATACAGACTGAATTTAATCTGTGAACACACATACACAGACACACTGTCAGGTGTCTCTGTACTGGTTTATCAATAAGCTGGGCACTTGACACAGCCACACCACTGATCAATACTAATCACTGGAATAATTACTCACCAGAGCTTAGGTATGCTATTGATTTTTAGGGCCATTGTTTGCATTACTGTCATATCTGATCTAAATAAACTTAAAGGTTTTTTTTTTTCTCTGTTGAAGTTTAGTCAAGTCGTTTAAAATGTACGAATGTCACTGCAAGGTCTAATCAATGCTACTGTTGTGTGGAGGAGCAGTTTTGTGCAGGGTCCCATTTCATGGTTGGAACTGTGCATGATAAGCAGCACTTAACATTAATGCATGACTCTTAAGGTAGTAATCTTTATAAAAGATAGCAATAACTATTGATCTACATAGGTGTTGTTTAAAAGAAACAATAAAACCATATATGATTAATTGACTGGTCTCTGATATAAAGTATACCAGTTTTTAAAATCAGTTTCAAAACCAGTAAGATTGTCCGTCATACCGTTTCTACAGTTTAAAGACCTCTTTGAGTCACTAGAGAAAGTGCTGGAGTGACCGGACCACCCTCTAGCAGATGTGTTAACGCAGCTCTACTCTCCTCCAACTGTTGTTGCGCACTGCAGGTCAGCTGGCTGAAAGAAGGCTACAGCACTTTCCCTCACTTAGAAAATAAGATAAATCTGGTTGTTTTTCCAGTCATTTAAAAATTATCCCCATGGACAAACAATGAACCGACCAAACCATGCAGACTGATACAACCCACAGCCTTAAGCTATGTAACTTTAGCCTAACTCAGGGAAGTTATGGCAAACTTAACAAAAGTGTCTTGTGAAGGTGTAGATGTTTAATATCCCCTCATATGATGTCAGCGCTGAGGATTGTTTTTCTCTTCTGCAAACTCACTCTGAAATAACATCTGCCTACTACAGGTAAAGGGGACAGTTACTGATAATAACTAAATGGAACCTCACTCACAATTTGTAAACCATCCGTGTATCAAAAGTATCAAAATTCAAATAACAATAAAGAAAAAATTTTGATAATGATATAAATAACATAATTATAAACGTTCTGATCATGATATGATTGTCTATTCTGGCCACATTAGGCCTATTGTCATGTTTCGTTTTAAACAAATAGCAATTATATTACAGTGTGCCTTTTACTTTACATTTTGGTGTATGTAGTATGTACATATATATACAAGGGTTGGACAATGAAACTGAAACACCTGGTTTTAGACCACAATAATTTATTAGTATGGTGTAGGACCTCCTTTTGAGGCCAATACAGCATCAATTCGTCTTGGGAATGACATATACAAGTCCTGCACAGTGGTCAGAGGGATTTTAAGCCATTCTTCTTGCAGGATAGTGGCCAGGTCACTACGTGATACTGGTGGAGGAAAACGTTTCCTGACTCGCTCCTCCAAAACACCCCAAAGTGGCTCAATAATATTTAGATCTGGTGACTGTGCAGGCCATGGGAGATGTTCAACTTCACTTTCATGTTCATCAAACCAATATTTCACCAGTCTTGCTGTGTATTGGTGCATTGTCATCCTGATACACGGCACCGCCTTCAGGATACAATGTTTGAACCATTGGATGCACATGGTCCTCAAGAATGGTTCGGTAGTCCTTGGCAGTGATGCACCCATCTAGCACACGGGACACGGGACAAGGGAATGCCATGATATGGCAGCCCAAACCATCACTGATCCACCCCCATGCTTCACGCTGGGCATGCAACAGTCTGGGTGGTACGCTTCTTTGGGGCTTCTCCACACCGTAACTCTCCCAGATGCGGGGAAAACAGTAAAGGTGAACTCATCAGAGAACAATACATGTTTCACATTGTCCACAGCACAAGATTTGCGCTCCTTGCACCATTGAAACCGACGTTTGGCATTGGCATGAGGGACCAAAGGTTTGGCTATAGCAGCCTGGCCGTGTATATTGACCCTGTGGAGCTCCCGACGGACAGTTCTGGTGGAAACAGGAGAGTTGAGGTGCACATTTAATTCTGCCGTGATTTGGACAGCCGTGGTTTTATGTTTTTTTGGATAAATCCGGGTTAGCACCCGAACATCCCTTTCAGACAACTTCCTCTTGCGTCCACAGTTAATCCTGTTGGATGTGGTTCGTCCTTCTTGGTGGTATGCTGACATTACCCTGGATACCGTGGCTCTTTATACATCACAAAGACTTGCTGTCTTGGTCACAGATGCGCCAGCAAGACGTGCACCAACAATTTGTCCTCTTTTGAACTCTGGTATGTCACCCATAATGTTGTGTGCATTTCAATATTTTGAGCAAAACTGTGCTCTTACCCTGTTAATTGAACCTTCACACTCTGCTCTTACTGGTGCAATGTGCAATCAATGAAGACTGGCTACCAGGCTGGTCCAATTTAGCCATGAAACATCCCACACTAAAATGACAGGTGTTTCAGTTTCATTGTCCAACCCCTGTATATATATATATATATATATATATATATAAAATAAAAACTGTGATCTAATTATTCAGCTTTGTTCTGTTAAATAGTTGGGAAGAAATATGTAAAAGGAAGTGGAGCAACGTTCATCTTTAGGCCAATCATCTGCAGCGGGCCACAGCCTGGTAATCCCTCCTGCTCCGTAATTCACCTCTGTGGTTAGCATGAGTAGCTACAGTCCTCCAAAGCTATTGACATTTTGGAATTTTAAGCATCTCTTTTTCTTTAAATTGAGCACTTATATTCATTTTTATATGCTTTGCTGTGTTCTACAAGAGTAATTAGTCTGGGATACTCAGCAGTTGATATTTCACCCCCTTCTTACATTCTTAAGTATTCATGAAAGCCAGTGATCTGACAAATGGAATTTTTCAGCACGGTAGCATCTTGCATCTCAGCCCTCATTCCGACGGATAATCCTGTTTAAATATCCCAGCCTGGTTTATGCAGCCCAGGTAGGGAAATCTTAGTATTAAACTGCTTACATTTACAAACCTATATAAAGTGCATCCAGTATAAACAATGGAGCAGAGTGCATGGGTCAGTATGAGATTTTTACTGTGATAAAAGTAAAAATGCTAATTTTTACAGTATCACGGTTTTAAACCAAAACTTTAAAATAATATTTAACAAGATCATTTTTTTTTTATTTAAAACAAAGCAGCAACAATTATTATTACTGGATCAATCTGTCTGATCAGCCATGACTTGTCAGTTTGCTACAAGTCCACCAAGAGTGGAATAAATCCTTGGATTTACCAACAGTCTCACCTGTGCAACAGCATCAAATATTCTTTGTTCTTGTGCTCTTCCAGATGTCGTAGTTGTCTGGAAATTGTTTCGGCGGACTCACAATCAGCTGATGACGAGGGCTGAAACAGCAGGTACTCTCTCCCCACATGACATACAGAGATAAACTTAACAGTCTCCAAAGAAGGTGTAGATGTTCAGTAACCAGTGGTGTTGTTTCTCACTGATATGAACATGTTCTGTTTGGATTGTTTTAAATACTTAAAATCATCTAAAAATCCCACCGCTCAGATAATTATTTTTTCTTTTTTCACTTTCTTACACTTTTCACTTCCTTTCACTTTCCTACTGTCTTTCCTTTAATATCTGTTATGTTGTAGTTAAAAAAAAAAACAGTTTACCTTAAGAGGGATGATGGATAGAGCTGCTTTGGTTTCCACACAATTACCATGTGTTTTTATTATTCAATTACTGTGTTTTTTGCAACTGCAATTTTTAAACAGCTGAATTTGTGCTTTTTTAGGCAAGGAAAAACTGTAATAGCCTTCTTGCAGCCAGCTGCCTGGCAGTGTGCAACACCAAGCTTCATACAGTCAGAACAAACTGGTTACATCAGGCATTTTCTTTGGCATCTGAATAAAAAAACCTTGGTATTCCCTGATACTGGTAACTGGCCCATGCCTATAATTACGTATAGCTGAGTGTATGATTCATTCTCTAAAGAAGAACAAACAAACAATATTCCTATAGGTTCTTTTGCTGTCGCATTAAAGAAATCAACCAACTTCCTCGCCTCTTTAATCTGTAATGTCCTCCTGGTTAACAGTATCTGCCTCAGGGCTGCTGCAGCCTTGACTTTGCTGTGTTGGTCTATTCTCAGTTCACCAGGCTAATTCATCACAAGCACTCCACTAACACCAAGGTCACCCATATAATGAGGGGGTTATTGTGATAAAGGGTAAAACCTACGATTGGATCTGAGCCAAATGGCCAAAGATGATCACTTTACAGTCTCTCGTTTATCCTGCAGCCTCTGCGACTCCCAGTTGTCACGTGACCCACAATCCGCATCCCATGGGCCGCCCGCCACAGAGCTGGTAGCTTGCTTATTGTTTACCCTCCTCTCTTTTGTTGTCATGGTCCACTGGGGAGCATCCCTACAAGTCAACTGGCTTTTGACAGGGTATGTGAGATGTGGGAGGAGGCTGGGTCGTGTGTTGGGAGTCACCTTATTTCCTCAGGAGGCAGAGCCTTTTGGTCCATTTGTCCTCACTGTGTGCACCCCATCCACTCAGGATCCTGCCCCCCTCCTCTGTCTCTGTCTCCTGTGCGTTCCCCCACCGCTCCAGCCTGCCTGCACGCCTGACAGACAGACAGATGCTATCTGCTGTGCATCTCCAGCTCTGGGCTTCTATCACTCTCCACAAACAGCCCATTGCTTGCACGCAGGCTGCAAATTTTGTCTGCCTCTCTCCCTGCAGATAAGGGCCGATATCAGTGTCAGAACATATTTTATGTATGAAATGTAGCTCACAACAAGCAGTCAAGCATTAGGTTTGTTTAAATAGATGATTCTTATCGACATTCTTTCAACGCAGAGTTTTGACATTGTTCTCTGTTTATTTCTTTTTGCCCACAATTCTTCTCAAGCTATCTAGACCCAACAATTGCCTTTTAAAGAGCCTCCTGTCCAGGCGCTGAATTCATTGCTATTTTAATTATAGCCGCTCTGTGCGAGCAGGACAGAGGAATATTTCCAGCCCGGCTTTAGTTGCACTTCCTCCCTCCCAAACCCATCCAGTCGACATTCCGGCAGATTATTTGCTGGGGATTTCTCATGTCAAAGAAGCAACACTTTTCCCCCTACTGTTGGCTGTTGTTAGCATCAGATATTGGATGATTTCCATTTAGTGCTTAGGTTATGCTTGTCAGTTTGTGCCCAGCATTTTTGTAATGATAGAAATAAGATCTCACATATGCCAGGAGTCTGGCTGACATAATAGTTAGGTTTGTGCATGTGTCTGTGTGTTAAGGCAGCAACAAAAATAGATTTTTTTCTTCACTTTTTCATTACTTTATTCAAAACACAGACAAAAAGTTTGTATAAATCACAAAATTAATATATTTTTTAACAAAATAATGAACATGCTGTACATGTGTAGTTGACGGGATGTCTTTTTAAAATGTTTCAACCCTTGTTCTGACAACAAGCCCTGGTACATTGTGTTTGGTTGTCCCCTCTAACTCCCCCCTTAAAAGCAAGGCCTCACCCCCATGAAACATGCAGAATGGAGGCGGGTGTGGTGACGAGGGGATATGAAGGTCATTACCATAACAAGCTGGCGTGTTTCTGAAGATACACTTGTTCAAAACAGACAAGGCCAGGGTGGCAGCGCGGGTCCAGTTTATTTCAATAACAACAGCCAGACACACAGCCTATCTGGTTAGACTTTGAATGAAACACTTGGGCTCTGATAGAGAGATAAGACACAGATGGTAAAAAGGGGAGACGGCTGAAATGGCCTCTTGACCCTGGCTTTGCTTTTCGTTTTTACCAAGAGCCAATCAAGTCAATCATATTCAACATCAAACAAGATCCTGGTTAGACTTTTTTTTTCTGAACTACATTCAATAATATAATTTTAAAATATCAATATAACATGAGGGCTAAAACTGTTTATATCCATTTACTCTTGTGTAAACCTAGGTTGTTAATTAAAGCGTGATCATTTTCACATGAATGGTTCAGTATTTACTGTGGGGCGACTGATGCATCCCTTGGGAAGACGGTGTCAAGTGCTTTACACATAAACAGATGTGTACCCACTTGGCAGGAGCTGTTGCCGGTTATCAAGCCAACAATAAGGTTCTAAATATGTATGGTTTTGAAACCGCAAAAGTTTCAATCATGTCGTTTCTACAGTTTAAAGTCCTATTATTCAGAAGCCATGGAAGGGGAGTTTTTTGCAGCTGTATGGAATACAGAGTAACAAAGTGGTGTCTCTTCCATAGCTGTTGCTGTGCACTGCCGGACAGGTGTTCACCAATAAGACACATTCCTATTATTAACGTAGAAGTGTTTGAACACTACAGCTGGCAAGCAAGTTATATTTCTGTTATACAAAGGTAAGATGACTAGAGCACCACTAAATGTAGCAAAGGTTTCTGTTTCTGTTTCAGTCTATACAGCAAAATCAAAATAGCAATAAATGTTATGGATCATGTTTATTCTCCTATAGAGAATGAACTACTTACTAAGCTATACTGTGTATGGTTAAATGCTGGTTACTGGTATAAAGGAATACAAATGTTTTTAAAATGTACAGTTTTTAAAATTGCTAATATTTTCCATCTCCCCGTTCCTCTGGTGGTGTACTCCTATACGAAGAATTGCCAGAGTGATCAGAGCTTTCTCTAGCTGTGTGGAGCATAGTGTAACACAGCTCTGTCCCTCCATTACCTGTTGCTGTGCATTGCCGGTCTGCTGGCTGAAAGAAGGTGACCTCTGTCTGCACCGGAAACTTGATACTAAATTTTGTCTGTTTATACTATATTACTCTAGGTCTGTTTTTCAACAGAGAAATTATTTTCTGTATTGACCCATGACTAATCATACAGAACGTATCAAACCTAGTTTTATTAACTATCTGCAATTAACTATTTATTTCCCAAAAACCAAATTGTCTTACATTTAAGCTAACAACCTTTAGCTTTCAAAGGTATGTGCCAAAGTTTTTTTAGATTTATATGAAAATAAATAGGCCCATATTAAGTTTTATAACAGAAAAGAAGCTGTTCCTAAACAAATTTGTGTGTTTTAATTTTAGAGCAGTTTGCAAAAACTACCATTATTTTCAGCTATAGCTGTTATTGAGAAGCCACCAGTGTCTCATAAACTCATTCAGATTTAAGGTGCTTTGCTAACACATAATAGCTGAGCTCCAACATATTATTCACATAGACATACGGATAGCTTGATGCTGTGCTGGCTGCTTCAGCACCGACATGCAATGTGAGAATCTCACGCCTTAGACCCTCCACCAACAACAACTCTTTTCATAAACACAGGTAATCCTCAAGGCTAAAACACGGTAGTGAAAAGCTGCTCATGCTTTAATATTTGCACAGATACAGCACACTGCTTAGATTCAGGAGGAGATGTCCTAAATCTCAGCTTGATTTCCAATGTTAACCTCGGCTTAGCTGCGGCTGAGGGGCTGCATGCAGGAGAGCCTGTTGAGAGTTGGTGAAGTAGTTGTAAATATGTGGTAACACTTTCAGTAGTAATCCTCCAGCACAAAGAATTGCCAGAGATTATGGACCGGTTGTCTGACAGAGAGAATCCTCCGGCACAATCAAATTCCTATGGCTGCCGAGATTTGGAGAGGGTACAATACTGTTCGGCTCTGCACTCCGGTAATGTGAGGGCAAGCTGTTCCCTAGATGGAGAGCTAAGAAGCAAATATAGCATGATGTGCATATTAGGTAAACAGTGTTTTGCTTGGAATTTAGCCTTAAAGCAGTAAAGTAGTTGTGGATTGGTGTTTGGCTTTTTTGGCTCCTGTGTCTGTTGATAGCGTTGATTCCACGCTGACCTGAGCCAGGGAGACGTGAGAACCAGCAGCCTCCCTCCACCTCCTCCTCGGGGCACAATCCAGTCACCCTCGCTGACACATTTTGAGTGGGGTTTAAGGAAGTGATGTGAAGAGAGAGTGTGAGGGAGCAAGAAAGCCCACCGCAGCCCCACAGCCCTGAGGATGAATAGAAGATAGAAGCCGTTTCATTTCAAAATCGGCCTCTGCACTTGGCTGAACCTACAATAAAAGTTGATAATTGAGAAGTGAAAGAGCAGGATCAATATGACTGTGGAGAGTGAAAAAAACGAGGCTTGGGCTTATGTTTAATGCAGTTTAACTGATATTTAATATTTTCTGCTTTCTCTCTCTTTTTCTCCTTTTGTCCACATTAAAATACTTCAAAAAGAATTCTAATAAAGTGGAAATTAAAGGGAGCGTAGATTGGGTTGGAAAGAGAGGCCTCTAATCCTGCTATCTCTTAATAATTCAAAGTCTCTTTTATTTTCTGAATAAAAAGTGGAATTAATCTGGCACTGTGAAGCTGTCCTCTCTTCTCACTGTTTAAATAAATCCCCGTTCGTACATTAGACGCGAGGAGGCCGGCTCTGGCTCCTCGCCAAGCTCTGTGTCAATTCCCTCCTGCCTCCTTCCTTTTTCTCCCAGCCTCTCTTTATTCCCTTTCTTTTGCTTTCTGCCAGGGAGGGACCTGAGAGAGAAGCTGTGCCACCAGAGAGCCGCTATCTCCAGAACCTGCTCGGCACACAGGCCTATCACAGACAGCTAAGACCACTTAGCTCAGGCTGCCAAAAAGGCACCCTTATGAAACTTTACCCAGATATTAGGGCACTGTGAAGCCAACTGATATGTTACAATACACTGTGTAGAAGGTGTGACCACTTCTAGTATTTATATAAAGCTTCAACAGGAAGAATCAGTAGTGTAACTATTTTGGCCTTAAGGGGAAAGGCAGGGGATTTTATTATTTTGTTTTTATTTGACTAGTTATAAATAAGACGATAGTTAAATTCTAGCAATAAAATATCACTATTACAGGAGCACAATATATCAAATTGCTATCATAATCGCAAGGGACTGTTTCAATGCTAAATTCGGTAAGCTGTTGAAGAGCATTTACTTTCTGCATGCATATAATTTATTTGGCCATTAGGATGAACTGTATTTGTCTTCAATGGACTAATGTGACATAGATTTTAGTGGCAGAGATGACAAAAGTCAAGGAGCTAAAGCTAACTCTGATAACAGAAGAAGAGATGATCGAGAAAAATATGGCTTAACTATATTGAACAATTATACAGTGCAACTGCCCTTAATTATAATGTTGTGCAGCTCTAATGATTAGGTTATTTGTTTCCCTCTAGAGTTAGTCAGTGTTTCTCTAAAAAATTCAACAATTTGTGCTATGGATTGCGCAAGCTGTGAGCTTTTCACAGAACAAAAGGCAGATCTTTGAAACTGACACCATGAAATAAAAGGAGCTTAGGCTTCACGAGTTAATGCAGAGGAGTGAGGAGTGGGGGGATATAGGAAGATGGCCGAGCACAAGCACAAGGGGGATGCCGGCTTCTTGATTAGCACTGCCCTCTCTTTCATTTACCCAGCCATCCCCCCAACCCCGTGTCTATGAACTCCCCCTCCGGCTCTACTGCAGGCTACAGGAAGCTGATATAGTAGGCACACCACGGCCTCCACGTCCCAACGACAAGTCAGTTGATGATGAACGCAGAGCCTGGCCCTGCTCTGATACAGACGCCCTTTCTGGGCATGGCACAATCTAAGATCCTCAACCTCAATCTTGAATCAGTCTTCCCTCCTCTTTGATTGAAGATTTGCTGCATCGCTTCCTGGCTCTCTTCTGCTCAAACTGGTGGTGCTTACTTTTCTGGCAATAGTTTCTGAAAGACTACAAACAACAGCTTCAGACTATCTTAGCTTTTTCATGAATGCAATTTGATAAGCAAACAGTAGCATCGACAGGGCTTTTATTTAATAAAAAAAAATATACTGAAAAATCCTAGAGTTAAACATGCCACCTCTCCTTCAGTCACCAACACACATATCGGATTTCATGTGTTGGGAACACCTTGATTTTGTTGCTGATGAAAATTACACGCTTGGTCTAGGTCTTAGTCTTTCTTAAACCTGGCACAGTTATTTTTTCAGCATGATATTGCTCTGCACTGAAATCTTGACTTTATATGTTATCACATGATACAAAATATACAAATATATCAAAGGAAGAAGGAAATAGGAAGAGGCCCTGAGGGGGTAACTGCAAAAAAGATGTGTCTTAAGTTCCCTGAAGGCAACAAAAAGTCAGATTCACTGAGGTGTGGTCTATTTTTATTTATATATCTCCTCCGCTCTGTTTCTTCATACATTATGTTTGTGGGGCTATCATTATACCAGACACAGAGGTGGGGGTAAAAACCATTTGCATTAGTATCACTGTCTGACTCTAGGCTCTAAGCAATGATACTTTATTCCATACCATTCAGAGTGCCATTATCACTTCACCCCCTCTGTCCCCTCTTCCAGCAGCAAGCTCTCACACACACACACACAACTGCACACAAACGCATGCACACACAATTACACGACGTGCTGCTTGCCCCATTCCCATCCGCTGCGATCGCAGATAGCATCTCGCGCAACACCGGCGCAGAGGTACAGGACGGGCGAGGGAAGTGGAGGGGAGGGACATTTCCGGAGGGGGGTCCTGGCATGTAATTGTCCTGGTGAGCACTCAATAGCACCTTAAACCAAGCAGGCAATCTACAAAGCTGTGCAGTGAAGGAGGGAAAGGCCCTGTGGCTATGGGGACCCTAATAGGAACTTCTTTCTCACAGAGATAAATGGAGAAAGTTCCTTTTATTTATCGGTAGCTGCTGTTTGGGACTGGGGCTATCAAAGCGCAGCAGTGCTATTTATCCCTCTAAAAAGGATTCGTCCAACACAGGGCTGAGGGCGAAAGAAGGAAAGAGAAGGCTGATGGGAGGGAGGAGGAGGGGGGGTATAGGAAATTGGCAGAAACAGAAGGTCAAACTGTTTGTCATTTTATTCCCATGTCTCCTTCATTCTTCCACAACTCTCACTTCACCTGTTGTGGTAAGAGACTCAGAGGCAAAGGGAAAACTCTTTAGATAGCTGTCACAGTCCACACCCAAGCATTAAATCAGCATGGTAACTTGACAATGTTACAGAGAGAGTAAACAAATCATTATTTTACTTTTACTATTGATAATAGTTGAAAATAGGCCAAAGTTCCTAGAAAGGCAGGTCTAATGAACAAAAAAAGGAAACAAATATACCTTATCCACATCATGCAAATTCATCATATGCGACATTTATGCATTTGTTGGGACACCTGACAAACGCACATAAAGTAGTACTTCATTGTCATGTGGAAAGAAAAGAATGCACGCTTTTTAAACTTTTACACCAATAAAAATCTAAAACATGTGCCTTGCAGTTACATTCAGGCCAGTTACATGCTGCCTTAACTCTGATACCACTAAATAAAATAGAGTCCGCCTAACCAATTTGTAAATAACGTCATGTGTGTAATGTAATGTCTGTATAGTATATACAGCTGCTCTGTGAAGCCTTCTGTGGGGTAACATTTTGGTCCACCTACACCAGGCCAGGCAAGGTGAGCATTAATCAGAGAAGCTTCTATTAGGACCATGCTTACTCTGGAGGAGCTACAGAGATCCTCAGGTAGAGGAATTCATACACTCCACAGGTATGGTCTTATGGACGAATGGTTAAAAGAAAAAAAAGTACCATTTGCAGCTATGAAACAATTGGGAGATGGGTATCTGGTTCATGTTAGACCAAAATCAAACCTTTTGGCCTAACACTGCTTCTCACCTCAAAAGTACCACCAGCATTTAATGAGGATACTATTCCTCAGTAGGGACAGCTGGCAAAAGAGGTAGATGGAGATGAATACCGGAGCAAAGCTTCCTCTTCCAGTAACAACAATCCTAAACATACAGTCAGAACTACAGCTAAAACCTAGCATAGCCAACACAAAGACACACAACTACTTACACACAAACCGACACATAAGGGCAGTTTAGAAACTCAAATTACCTTTAAAAGCATGTTTTAAACTGTGGCAGAAAAAACTGAAGTACCCAGACAAAAACACCTGAAAAATTAGGGTAAACATCCTACAGTGATTAACCCAGGAACCTTATTTCCCAGAAAAGCAGTGCTAGCCACTGCTCTACCATACTTCCTCCTGTTTCTGTATGCAACACACAGAGAGCTTTTCCAAAAAGACCATTTATTCTGTCCTGGGTGAGTGAACATTGTTCAATGAATGCCTTTCAGCAATCAGGTCTCTGCATCAATGTTCCAGCACATGTTTCAGTCAAAAATTAAGAATTTTCAGCTACAGATATCTTGCCACAGTCATGTTAACTAACTTATAAGGAGGTATCTTAGAAATTAATATTTGCATAACACAGAGGTGTGGCCTGACTGAGGTGCATTTGCGTTTAAGGTGCCATTTTTGCACCTTAAACGCAAGGTATATATATTTTTTGCGGCAATAGTTGCCTTTGTTTTTGTTATTTTTCTCAAGACAGGAGGTGGGGTGGAGAGAGGGGAAGACATTCATAGATCTCCGAGGTCTGGACTGAGGCCTCAATGTATGGGTGACACGCTCAACTGCTACGCCACACACCACACACTTAAGAAGCATTTTTATGCAAATATGAATTATATGATGAGAGCAGAGTTTTTTTTAGCTATTTTTAGTTGTTAAATGTTATACAGCAAACTCCATACAGGAAGATCGCAGGCTGAGATTTGATGCAGGACCTTCTTTTTGCAAGACAACAGTGCTGCCAACGGCTCCACCTTGCAGCCTTTACATAAAAATGTGAAAATTAAATGAATTTGATATTTTCAATATAATTTACAACGCAATTTGATGTGTCAAGGAAGTGGTCCTTCTGCAATTATGGATCATTCAGCCAGTTTCCAATTAATATAATGACCTCTCAGTTTCATATACAGCAGGTGCCCTGACAATAGGAGCCCAGTGGACAACTCTCTTTGAAGCCAAATGTGGATTAGGAGGTGAAGGAGGACTGAGCTAACCACACACTTGTGATGAATGATTTCACTGATCCATTACTGTCTATTTCGGTCTGGTAATCCAAATGGGAATGCCCACATCAAAGCCTGGCTTCTTCCTTAGAGGAATTCCCCTCATACTTGGACATGCAAATGAGCAGTGCCTCCTCCAGGCCCCCACACCTGATTGAGGCGTGCAATGCCATTGCCAGCGATGTTCCATGGGAATTACATACCAAGGGATGGCGTCCAATTGGACCAAACTTCCCTAAGTAATTTGCTTTGGCATTATTCACTGGCATAGTCACTGGCAGCACTTCCTTTATTTCACGGCCATGTCGCGAGATTTCTGGCTGGACCTCGCTTGGAAGCTATATTATAGCTGAGAATGGAGAGAAAGAGGGATTTTGTTTTTACAAAAGAATGGAACATGGATCTGTCATGTGTCTATGCTCATTCAGGTTTTGGAGGATGTTTTCACTTGTTGCCTAAGCTTACGATGAGATGTTCCCAATTCTTTGACTCTTTCTGATCCTGTTTTAGTCAAACAATTGTCTCTGCTGTGAGTTTGTGCTGCCAAACAAGTTTTCACAACAATAATAAGTTTTCCTGCAACAATAAGAAAGCATCCATATGTTAATCCAAAGCAACAACTACAACGCTAATTCATTTGTGTAATACAGTGTTTGGAAAGAAAAGAAAAAATATATTAAATGTGTGTGTGTGCCCTTCGGTTTTGCTGCTTTTAACTCCACCAACATCATACAAAACCCTAACATAGAAAATCGAAAAAACAGAAAGAGTTTGAGAAAACAGAACATTTTATCATTCAAAAAAAGGTCCCTGAGCTCCCTGGAAACCACAACTGGAAGAATGACAAGGGAATAAAGGAAACAATAGTAGGTGTTTTTTGTAAATTCTTTGTGAATTTATAACTGGCAAAATTATGTATAGTCCCTAAACGTTTTTACATTTTATCATTTGCAACCACAAAATCTCATTAGGATGCGGGTACAATAGGGCATATTTGTGAGGGGGGAAAAGTGGCATATGGTGTTTAAGATTCTTTTACACATAAAAAACTGAAAAGTGTGGCATGCATTTGTATTCACTCCTTAAACAAAATACCCCCAAATAAAAGCAAGTCCAAGTGCAAGTCACTGAAACCATAAAACACCAGGACCACCCCCTGTGTATCATTTTATTTAAGCTGGCTGAGGACCTGAAGCAGTGTGTGTTTGCATAGATGAAGCAGCGGAAAATAGGTCTCTCTGACTACAATGGACCATCGTTTTGTTTAAAGCATTTATTTAGTTTGTATCGCAGCAATGCATTGACACCTGCTCTCACTGAGACTGCCGCTAAAGACTGGCAGTTGCTACACTTTAGGTTTACTTGTGAATAATAAGATAGCAAATGGCACAGCGGTCCTAAAAGGAAATAACCCACCCCCCCCCCCCACCATAATTAATTTGTCTTAATTGCCCTGCTGCTCTGGTCGCTGTCCCAACATTATTCCTGCACTCTCGGCAGAGTTCACATTAAAAAAAAATCTCCGGGATCAGTCAGCGGGGGCACTGGAGGAACAGTGAGCCTTTTGTGTCCCGAACAAAGTCGACAAAACAACCACAGCATAGGCTTTTGTGCGGCCATCACAGGAATAATGTTTATTAGTTTTAGAGAAGAAAGGAGAGCACCATCAAATTAATATAAAATCAGCAGAACATTTAATAACTTAGGCTTTCTTTGTTGTTATTACCATGACATCACACAAATGTTTGTACACTCTTTAACCATAAAAACCATACTTTCTCTTTAAATTGTTGTTTAAATTGTTGATTAATTTCATTACTATTCATAAAAAGCAGACTTGTACTTTTTAATTTTTACTTTTTAAGCAGAGTTTCAAATGTGAGATGAATGCCATCTAGTTTTGTTAAAGTGTCTTGGAATGTATCCGTAGAACTTAAACCACATTTTGTCACGTTATAACCTAATGACATAATTGTGAAGTGGAAAGAAAGGATACACGTTCTTGAAAAACTGTTTAAAAACAATAATCTCAAAAAGTGTGTTCACTGGCCACTTTATTAGGTACACCTTGCAAGTACCGGGTTGGACCCCCTTTTTGCCTTCAGAACGGCCTTAATCCTCCGTGGCATAGATTCAGCAAGGTACTGGAAACTTCCTTGAAGAGTCTGGCCCATATTGACATGATAGCATCACACAGATGCTGCAGATTTATCGGCTGCACATCCATGATGCGAATCTCCCGTTCCACCACATCCCAAAGGTGCTCTTTGGATTGAGATCTGGTGACTGTGGAGGCCATTTGAGTACAGTGAACTTATTGTCATGTTCAAGAAACCAGTCTGAGAGAATTTGTGCTTTATGACATGGTGCGTTACCCTGCTGGAAGTAACCATCAGAAGATAGGTACAAATGATGGACATGGTCAGCAACAATACTCAGGTAGGCTGTGGCATTGACACAATGCTCAACTTGAACTAAGGGTCTCAAAGTGTGCCAAGAAAACATACCCTACACCATTATACCACCACCACCAGCCTGAACCGTTGATACAAGGCAGGATGTATCCATGCTTTCATGTTGATGCCAAATTCTGACCTGACCATCCGAATGTCGCAGCAGAAATCAAGGCTCAACAGACCAGGCAACGTTTTTCCCATCTTCTTTTGTCCAATTTTCGTGAGCCTGTGCGAATTGTAGCCTCAGTTTCCTGTTCTTAGCTGACAGGAGTGGCACCCGGTGTGGTCTTCTGCTGCTGCAGGCCACCCACCTCAAGGTTCGACATGTTGTGCATTCAGAGATGCTCTTCTGCATGCCTTGGTTGTAACGAGTGGTAATTTGAGTTACTGTTGCCTTTCTATCAGCTCGAACCAGTCTGGCCATTCTCCTCTGACCTCTGGCATCAACAAGGCATTTGCGCCCACAGAACTGCCGCTCACTGGATATTTTCTCTTTTTCAGACCATTCTCTGTAAACCCTAGAGATGGTAGTGCGTGAAAATCCCAGTAGATCAGAAGTTTCTGAAACACTCAGACCAGCCCATCTGGCACCAACAACCATGCCATGTTTAAAGTCACTTAAATCACCTTTCCTCCCCATTCTGATGCTCGGTTTGAACTGCAGCAGATCGTCTTGACCATGTCTACATGCCTAAATGCATTAGGTTGTTGCCATGTGATTGGCTGATTAGAAATATGCGTTAAAGAGCAGTTGGACAGGTGTACCTAATAAAGTGGCTGGTGAGTGTATATGCAGCTCCCATAGTCAATGCTTTGGTTATAATTACAGTTTCAAATCTTTTTGGGTTTGCCTCTACCAGTTCTACAGTCAGCGTTGCGTCTATTTTTCATAGTTTTTTTTTTTGTTCTGTCTGACAGAATAGCGCTCAGAATTGTTGTCTGAGTGCCAAGAAAAAGCCCAACAGATTTACTTTCACAAGTGGAGCATTACAGCAAACACTTTAAACTCTGCTTGATATTTATAAAAAGCAACTTTATTAGAAAGTGCTTTGGGATTATTTCAGTTGTTACGGACACGGAGACAGAAATTAAAAGAAAAAAAAGAAGCACAAAAAAGAGAAAGGGAGGGCAAAAGGGAAAGAAGAATAGAATAGAGGAAAGAAAGAAGGATGAAGAGAATACAGCTTTTTACCAGCTTTCTTACCAAAAAGTGTACGGTACTTATGAATGCAAGATGTTTTTAGTGGTAAATGTGGCTCAATATAGAATATTTGTGTATCTATTAACATCTGAATCTAAACACCTGTGGGTCTGAGTGTGAGTGTGCTTGTGTATACAAGGTTTCCCCATAAAAATATGCAATAGGGAGTGTGAGGAGCCACAGACCTGCCCCCTTGGACCCAGGACAGATACGGAGGAGATCCGAGCCACAGATATCCAAAGGCCCCCCAGAGCACAGGAACCCCAGGAGAACCACCGCCGGGACTACCGCAACCCCCTCAAAGAAGAGCAGGGGTGAGTCCCAGGGGAACCACCGAGCAGCCACAGTGCATAAACCCCAGGGAGCTGCAGTGATGAGTCCACAGGCCCCGCCAGCAGCCATCTACATCCTTGCAGATGCAGCCATGGACCCAGAGATCCGAAACCCTGGGACACATCACTCCCCAAGCAGAGGCCCAACAGAGCCCAGGGGTCCAGGCCCTGGCAAGCAGCCAGGAGTGAGCCAGCACACACCAAGGCACCCAGCCCCGGACACCGAGAACCACAAGTACACCGGCGGGCAGAGACACCAGCCACCGGCAGGTAGTGTGGCGGGGAGGGAATAGGCTCCACATTTGATGGGGGGCCTAAACTGATACAGGAGAAGGAGCAGCCAACCTGACACAAAAAACAGGAACACAATCACAATCACATTCCCACCCTCATGCGTACACATAAAAACACACCCACGCATCCAACGTAAAGACAAACAACAATGGATGTCGTACACTCACTCACACTCCCCATGCATACTCTATACTCGCTTCCATTGTTAAACAGATCCAACTCAGTAAGACTGGACTAGCTGCAGAGCCTTTGTGATCAGCAGTTTTTCAATCTTGCCCCTGATATACAAGTGGTTGGACTTTGACTTAGCCATTCCAACAAATACATATGTTTTAATTTAAAGCTGCACATTGGAGTTCTGGCTGAATGTTTTGGGTTGTTGTGAACCACCATCCCAAGCTCAAATCTTATTTTCCTCCTATATTTGGCCTATATTTAGCACAGCATGATGATGCTGCCACCACTGTGTTTCGCACAGTGGATATCTTGTTCAGGGTTATGTGCAGTATTAGTTATCCTCCTTTGATTTGAGGGGTGAACTACTAATAGTGGTCCTACCCACAGATTGTCCCACTCTGGCTGTGGATCTCTGCAGCTTCTCCAGAGTTATTGTGATCATCTTCCCATCATCATCTAGTCAAACAGGTTATAGCATATGTGATTTATGCTGGTGCTGATTTTGGTGAAGCTAATTATTGAATGTAAAATAGCAAGATATCATTGTCTTATTCAACATAAACAACTAGGTGTAGTTAAAGTTCACCACATTTAAAAGAAAATTTGTCATATAAATAAAATAAATTGAACTGAAAATGGTTTTCCACTTGAAGGCAACCTACACATCTTTTTCATTGACAGAATACCCTTCCTCTCTCGTCCACTAGGCCTTCCAGCCTCAGAAAGGCTTGTTGGGTAGATTTGTGCTTTTCTTGTGTTCCTTTCACAGACCAGAGAATGCAGCTGAAAGGCAGGGCAGACTTCCTTGGTGCCCCAGGACCGGTCCAAATTGTAATCCTATTCCTCTGTTTATCAAAAAGACGGGGGGAGCAGAGAGAGGGAGGCATTGAGCTGACAGCTTGATTGTGATGCTCCTGTCTGATAACTCAGCTAACCTTATCCATCTATTTCACCTCAACCTTGCAGCCATGCCCCCCTGCCCTCCACCCTTTCCACCTTACTGAGACACACACATGCACACAGGCTTACCTTGCACACACTGTCTCCCCATGTCTCCCTATCATTCCAGTAATACACACACACATATAATCACTGCACACCTCTGACCCCTTTATCGAGTGTCGGTGTTAATCCTCATCTCTCTGCTCAATGCAGAGCACAATCACAGGGACCCGCAGGACCTGCAGTTAGCGCTGTGGTTAAGTAGCCCACGGTGAAGAAGTCTGTGATAAAGGTGGCACAAAGGGTCAGAAGCTGCTAGGAGCGCAGGGCCCGGGCCCATGACTGGCCATGGCCTGGAGACAGGACAAAGAGGTGGGTTGCGGAAGACACACAGGGCAATGGAAGGACTGAAGAGGAAGTGCAGGACAAAGGGAGAGAGTCTACAGCTGGGGTGAAGCTAATACTGGGATAAAATAGAAGCATGCAATATATGTTCATAAAAAGCTGCCTTCTGTCTGTACAGTTATTTATTAAAGCTGTGAGTCCTTAGTGTATGCCATTTGAAGGAGGAAAAATGCTCCCAGGATTTTATGAGCTCAGAAGTTAGAACTGTACAGCCAAATTTCTAAGGCTAATACTGTTTCCAATACACATGTAGATATGTTAAACATTATCATTGAGACCAAATGCAAAAGAACAAATAATGATATGCTTTTTTAAGTAGTGTTTACAGCTACTTTAATAGAGTTTGCAACTTTTTAAATGAGCAATCGGCTGGTGACAAGAATTACCAGGAACATACCAGGATATGGCTTTAGTTCTTTCAGGATATGGAAGAGAGCAAGACTTTCAGCAAATAACAGGAAGGCTAAATAGAGTGCAGATCATGCTGACTTTTGAAGTCATGACTGGCTTTTAGAGATCCCAGAGTTAAAGTAAGAATCTGAATTCTCCCCAGTGTCAGGGTTTGGACTTTGTTTGTGTTTAGTCACATTTTTGGTTTATATTTAGTATTTTGGTAGTCGTGGTTGTTTTGGTTACTTCCTCTTACTCCCGATTGTTTATTTCCTCCTAGTGTTGTCACTCTCCTCATTCATTGCTCCTTTGGTTATTATTGCTTTCTTAGTTTTGACTTAGTATGGTTTTCTCTGTGTCATTGTTATTATTATTTATTATTTGTAGTGCTCTGGTTTCCTTGTATTTCCTAGTTCAGTTTCCTGTTTTGTATCTTTGTGTTTATTTATGGTTTGGTATTTGTTCTCTTTTATATTCTACTAGGTCACTAGTCTTATTTTCTCTGTGTTAGTTTCCTTTCTAGTTGTAGTCCTTTCTTGTTTAGTTCCTCTAGTTTGGCTTTATTCTCCAGCCCCTCTGGTTAGGTTGTGTTTACTTATTGGTTACATTTTGTTTGTTTATATTCTAGTCCTCATGTTCTCTGCTTCCCCTCCAGTCTATTCAGTCAGTGTGGTTTAGGTTTGTTTACTTTTATAGTGAGGGTTTCTTTATGGTTTTGCTAGTTCTTAGGTTTTTGTGTTCCCTCCGTTTTCTCAGTTTCCTTTAGTTCATGTTTATTCGTGATTCTTATGCTTTATTTATCTTGGTCTATAGTTTCGTTTAGGTCTGCTCACTGTCGTGTTAATTTGTCCCTTTCCTCATGCTTTAGTTTTATTAGGTTCACCTGATCCCTCTGCCTCCTTGTCTCACCTGTTCTTAGTTCCTTTGATTATCTGTCACCTATTTTCATTGGTTCTCACTCCTCTCTCCCTCAGTATATATGTTTGGTTATTTTCATTGTTCCTCGCATGGTCCTCCTGTTACTTCCATGCTGATCCCTGTTCCTTGTCATTTTGGAAACTCGTGTAAGTTTATCTTTTCATTATTAAAGCCTCAAGATTGTCATATCCACTATGCTGCTGCCAAGTGTTTTTCTGCACTCCGGTTTCGTTCCAAAACCCATTCTGACAGAAGGACCGAGCCAACAAACGGACCGGGCGGAAAATCTAAAGCAGTGGATTCATCAGCAGGGTGAAGAAATCAAGACCAGATATGGGGAGGACGTAGAAATAGAGCCCTTTCCCATTCTGTTGGCTGAGATGGAGGAAGTACAGGTCCTTCTCAAAATATTAGCATATTGTGATAAAGTTCATTATTTTCCATAATGTAATGATGAAAATTTAACATTCATATATTTTAGATTCATTGCACACTAACTGAAATATTTCAGGTCTTTTATTGTCTTAATACGGATGATTTTAGCATACAGCTCATGAAAACCCAAAATTCCTATCTCACAAAATTAGCATATTTCATCCGACCAATAAAAGAAAAGTGTTTTTAATACAAAAAACGTCAACCTTCAAATAATCATGTACAGTTATGCACTCACTACTTGGTCGGGAATCCTTTTGCAGAAATGACTGCTTCAATGTGGCGTGGCATGGAGGCAATCAGCCTGTGGCACTGCTGAGGTCTTATGGAGGCCCAGGATGCTTCGATAGCGGCCTTTAGCTCATCCAGAGTGTTGGGTCTTGAGTCTCTCAACGTTCTCTTCACAATATCCCACAGATTCTCTATGGGGTTCAGGTCAGGAGAGTTGGCAGGCCAATTGAGCACAGTGATACCATGGTCAGTAAACCATTTACCAGTGGTTTTGGCACTGTGAGCAGGTGCCAGGTCGTGCTGAAAAATGAAATCTTTATCTCCATAAAGCTTTTCAGCAGATGGAAGCATGAAGTGCTCCAAAATCTCCTGATAGCTAGCTGCATTGACCCTGCCCTTGATAAAACACAGTGGACCAACACCAGCAGCTGACACGGCACCCCAGACCATCACTGACTGTGGGTACTTGACACTGGACTTCTGGCATTTCCTTCTCCCCAGTCTTCCTCCAGACTCTGGCTTTGCTTTCATCCGAAAAAAGTACTTTGGACCACTGAGCAACAGTCCAGTGCTGCTTTTCTGTAGCCCAGGTCAGGCGCTTCTGCCGCTGTTTCTGGTTCAAAAGCGGCTTGACCTGGGGAATGCGGCACCTGTAGCCCATTTCCTGCACACGCCTGTGCACGGTGGCTCTGGATGTTTCTACTCCAGACTCAGTCCACTGCTTCCGCAGGTCCCCCAAGGTCTGGAATCGGCCCTTCTCCACAATCTTCTTCAGGGTCTGGTCACCTCTTCTCGTTGTGCAGCGTTTTCTGCCACACTTTTTCCTTCCCACAGACTTCCCACTGAGGTGCCTTGATACAGCACTCTGGGAACAGCCTATTCGTTCAGAAATTTCTTTCTGTGTCTTACCCTCTTGCTTGAGGGTGTCAATAGTGGCCTTCTGGACAGCAGTCAGGTCGGCAGTCTTACCCATGATTGGGGTTTTGAGTGATGAACCAGGCTGGGAGTTTTAAAGGCCTCAGGAATCTTTTGCAGGTGTTTAGAGTTAACTCGTTGATTCAGATGATTAGGTTCATAGCTCGTTTAGAGACCCTTTTAATGATATGCTAATTTTGTGAGATAGGAATTTTGTGTTTTCATGAGCTGTATGCCAAAATCATCCGTATTAAGACAATAAAAGATCTGAAATATTTCAGTTAGTGTGCAATTAATCTAAAATATATGAATGTTAAATTTTCATCATTACATTATGGAAAATAATAAACTTTATCACAATATGCTAATATTTTGAGAAGGACCTGTATTTGGAGGTTCCGGGCTGGTTCTGGCTTCTCCTGGCTACAAGCCGAGCCAGAGGTCCCCCTCATTTGTCTCGTCTGCTCCAGTGTCTTCCTCCTCCCGCCAACGGCGTCGCCTTCCTCAGCCTTCCGCAGCAGCAGCCACTGCCGAGCAGCCCACACTGGCTGTGTCTACGAGTGAGCTCTCAGTATATGCAGCAAGTCTTCCGTGTTCCGTGTATTTGTCATAGAGGCACACTGAAGTGGGAAAAAGGTGATCTGTAAGAAACAACCACAAACTTTTATGAAATGCTTTTGTTATTTTGCTATACACCAATACTTTGTGACTGATTGATCTTAGACAGAAGTATGGCTAAACATGAAAGGCTAGCAGTTTCATACATCAGCAACACCACTATACTGGAAGAGTTTTCTCTTTCTTCCTACAATTGTAGAATCTTTAGAAAGTTTTCCACACAAGAAGGAGGGGACAACAGGTTTTAATTGCTTGCTTTATACTACTGATTCTTACTTTCTGATAATATTAAGAATTGGTCTCTTTTAACACTCCTGTGGTTTATTGCCTAACTATCATACCATTGTAAAGACAACATTTTGATTGTTTATGAAAATGAAATCTTAACTGCGCTTGTTCCAGTGCACCATGTCTTCTTTCCCAGTTTGGTGGATTTGATGACGATGTCAACAGGACATTAAGTTATTGTCAAGAAGAAAAATGTTTGGAGCTCAGTTATGCGTTTCCAAAGTACCTTAAACGTCTTTCTGCGTGCATGACAAGCTATGGTTCCCTGATATGCTGAGGCAATATAATACAACTAGCTTTATTAAGTGACATAAATAGGCATTAGTCTATGTAAAATTCTTTCTTATTGACAAGTACTAGTCAGTCAGAGATGCAAATCGGCCGTGACAGGCAACACTTTAGAAGTTGTTACTGCTGAAGAAGGCTTAAAGTTGGCTCTTCTCAAGATTAGTGCAGTATTTAAAATAAACAAACGCCATTAGATGTTAGAAACTATCTAAAAAGAAACTGTATTTTTGTTAAGACATGTCTCAGGTTCATACCAGTCAGAGAGGGAGAGGGAGCGGGAAATTCAGCAGATAACAAGAAGCCTGAACAAAGTAGCATAAAGTTAATCTGTTTTATCCTTGTAAGCTTTTCACCTCTGGAGTATCTATGGCTCAATACAGAGAGACTGATATTTACAGTTAGTAAGGCTATCCAAGCTAAACTTGCTAATCAGTGCTAAAATGTTCTTTTTTTTTTTGTCCTACTGTAATCATTTTGTCCTAATTTTAAAATAGTAAAACCCTTTTTTACAGCGACTTACACACATGGTTATTGCTTCTGCTTAAAATATAAAGAATCAATGACAGCTCTAAGCAGGAAGACTAGAAAAAAATCATTGTTGTTCCTATATATTCATACTATAGTTTATCAGGTTAAAATAGGTTATAGGTTAAAACTCAAAACACGAATTGTCCACCAATGCCTGATCTTTGCATCTTAACTCTCATAATATAATACACCGATGTTTTACTTGAATAGGTTTTAACTGAAATAAAGTAAAAGAAATGAAGTTTGCTTGTAGAAATTGGGTGATAGGTTCAATGCAAGAGTAGAATGATTTACTGTGAATGTGCACTGCATCTGGGACTTCTGATTATTAGACTGAATTATGGGTTTAATGGAGTAATTTTGATGCTACCTGGAGCCCCTTATTTAGGAGGATACTCTTCCATATTAGGGAAGTGCTAAACCTACTACTTGCATTTATCTTGTCAATGGGCCAGACAAATCAACAGGTAAGATGCAGTAACTAACTTTTACCTCCCTCACTCATCGCTTCCAGTCTCCCCTATTGTTCTAATGCCTGTACATTAAAGACTGGAATCCCTTATTAGTGATGTGTAGTTGAGCGAGCATGTACATTACTCAGCCTGGCAGCTATTGGACGCCAGCTCAACTGAGAAATGTTTTGTAATTAATAGTGCCTAATTACTCTGTGCTGAAAAATGACACATTTATCCCATTAAAGTGCGCTTCCACAAGATTTTACATTGATGCACTGTGGGGTGTTGATAAGTAACATATTCAAATTGGAGTCATTTGCAGGTTCTATGTTAACATCTGGCCACCGAGGAGCAGAAAATCAATCAAGCACAGTGCAGGTAGCTTTAATGATACTGTTCTATGTTCATAAAACATTCATCTTCTCTGCGCATTCTGCTGTAACTTGGTCTGAGGACAGTCCTTGAGACACATGAAACATAATCACATGCACCATGCTGGTCAGAGGTTTACATACACTCATCATTGGCATGGATGTTACATTATTGGGGGGGGGGGGGGTTAATATGTATTTGAAGCATTTCTTATTTGGTTAGGTGGTAATAATATACAACAAAAAGACTTCAAGGACTTAAAAAAAAAAACAAGTATGATGGTGTAAAGGTTTGAATTTGCTGTGGATTTGTTTCTGATGCCAGGAGGCAGTCTGTGCCATTCCAGAAGCTTAATGTTTGCAGCTTTATTTTTTCCAAAACTAGTTTGATTAAAGTTTTGGATTATTATCCTGTTGGAAAGTTCCAACTATTTGGTGGTTGGTTTAAGTTGAGGAAAAACTAGGAGATAGTCCTTATTTCCAATAACACTGTACTGTGCACCACTTGCAGCAAAACAAACCCTTGTGATGTTACCACCACCATGCTTGATAGTTGGTACTGTGTTTTTAGGCAAGAAAGGATTACTTTGATTCCTCCAAACAATTCTTGTCATTGTGGCCAAATTGCTCATTCTTTGTCTCATGTTACCATAAATGTTTGCTGCCAAAAGACATTTTGCTGGTCCATGGTGGGTAGCTGCACATTTCAGTCAAGCTTGGATTTGTGAATATTTTAGAACCTTTGAGTCAATATTGAAGCATTTACTGTGGACAGTGACACTGGTGTTCCAGCATCTTATGTGTTATGACAGGCTTGAGCCTTGGTAATTGCTCCATTGTTTTTTAAACATCCTTACAAAGTTTATTTTATCTGAGCAGAATAGTATGAGTCAGACACAGTAGGGTGTTACAAGAGAACAATAATCTAAAACACATCAAAACTGGTTTTGAAATTGATGAAGCAGGCTGACATTAGGCCTCTCGAATGGTGCCTACCTCAACCTTTTTGCAAATTTGAGTAATATACTTGAGGGCCATGTGTGTGTCAGGAAACCAACCAGTTTAGATAAGTTTGGCCATTTTTGGTGAGAGTAGTGGTCAAACATTATTTTTCTGTTGTCATAAAGTGTGGAGTTTCTTGTTCAACTTGTTAAAAAATGTTACCAAATATTAGTGGGGTGTATGTGTACATGCTCTGCACAAAAGGTAAGTATTTGTTTTCTCAATTGTTTTTTCTAACTATAAGATTAGATGTAAAGAACCATTGATACTACATGGGAACAATTCAACAAGCACAAATTTCCTTTTTTTCATGCAAAATATATCTAAGCCTAACTTAATTTTGAACCTGTGAAGACAGGAGAAAATCCTCAACAAATTTTTTAAAATTCTTGTTTTTGAAATTTGTTTGAATTTATTTTACATATCTTTCCACAAAAGAATGGTTCAAATGCATCAAGATCCCAATTAGATATTACAGTCTTATGACGGAGTATTAGCACCAGGCCAAGAGATTTGTTTGTTTTTAATTACGAGAAACAGGTGGCAATATTTTGAGAATAAAGTCATAATGTTTATGAGGAATGTTGAGCATCTTGAGAAGTTATACTTTAGTATCCGTTTCACAAATAGGGACATTCTTAATCTTTTAGCTCATCAGCAGCAAGTTGTTACCAGTATCTGGACGTTAAAAGGACTTTGCATATGACTGTGTCTGTTTTTAAAGAAGAACCACACGGACTTGGAAGAAAGTGATAGTTTTTTGGAGGATGAGCTGTCATTACTTTTTTTCCCTGATAATATTATGATTTTATTCTCATATTATGACTTTATTCCTGTAATATTACCACCTTATTCTCATAATATGACCCCTTTATTCTCGTAATATTAGCCTACGACTTTTTTTTCATAATTAAAAAAAAATCTCTTAGTCTGGCCCTAACACTATGTTGTACGTTCTGACCAAGCAGTACAAAAACATATCAAACTCCCACATACAACCACATACAGACACACAAAATACACACACAAACTCTCTCTAGACAGCATCACTGTCAGATATAAATGATGCCTGGCACTGTGGCCTGGAGAAATGGGCTGATAGAGCAGCAGTGAGATGAAGATACTTCTCACAAAGCCTCCCTGAGCCAAGCAAGTAGTGTCCCTGGAAAACCTGGACGCTAGCTTCTGTTGCTCGAGGGCCACATGTCAGTCAAAGCATCCTCCAAACAGCCACTCTGAAAGCTGACAAACTTTATCACGCACACATAAACTTGTAGATTGACAACTTAATGCCAGGGTATCTCCAGTGTGTGTTAAAAAGAAAAAGAAATATGTGATGTCTTTCAAAAACAAATCAGGAATTGCGCATTTATTTCATGTCAATAGACTTGTCACTTCATGTCTCATGAATATTTTTTTGTTTCTAATTGCCAGGGCCAATGACAGCTTTTGATTCTCAGAGACTAATGTGAGTTCTTAATGACATGGAGGACGTTTAACGTGATGTCTGTCCTTTGTGCCCAGAAACAATGGCAGCTGTAGCTCAGGGGCTTTTCTGTGTTGTGGGAGCCCCAGAGGCAGACAGGAAAAGGAGGCAATGCACAATGTTCAGAGATTTCCTATCTCCTTTAGGATGGTCGGATCAGTCAGTCAAAGGGCCCCTCCATGGGCCCCGGGGTCAGGGGGCCATGCCACTCACACAAGACAGAGTCTCAGTGTCTCTGGTTTATGTTTGTGTTAAGAAGGGTGAAGGAAAAAGCGAAAGAAAAGTTTAATATAGAAAGAAAGAAAGAAAGAAAGAAAGAAAGAAAGAAAGAAAGAATTTGTGTAAAACTGCACCAAGGGCTTTTTTGCTAAAAATATCTACACATGGGGGGGGGGTTAAAAACTAAGAGTGAGAGAAAAAGAAACAGGCCTTTTACAACTTTAAAGAGAAAGACGCTGCAGAGAGAACGGAGAAAATATTTACTCAGGGAATTAGTTCAGGATCATTGTGTGTGTGCAGGGCTTTACTTCCCTGGCTCCATTTCAAGGCCCAAGTGGCTCAACTGGAGCTCCCTCCAGGGCAGGCCTAATTATCACAGGGCTAGGGCCATTAAAATGCTTAACTAACCTCGTTTTTCCAAAACGCACAGATTAACGCCAGCCTCCAGCAAAGTGTTGGGAATAACCCCGCTGCCTAATACCCTCTTTGATTTTTTTTTTCCTCTAGTGTGGAGAGGCGAGGCAGAGGACTGGTGTGGTAATAGTTCTGCATGGATAAAAATACAGGCATTGAAGGTCCCATCAAACTACCCCTATACTCTGTAAATAGTGTACAAGTTACAATCAGGGTATAAGGAACCACAGGTGCAACAGCAACGACTTGCTTCCTTGGAGCTATCTGTGTACATTTCTCTGAAACACAGTCCACACGAATGTAATTTTATATCCATTTAAATGCGGATGTTTTGTGAATGCCCCAGAGGTTTGTTCGGGAGCATAACGGAACAATTAGCATCATGAAGACCAAGAAGCAAAGCTGACAAGTCAGGGAAAAAGTTATGGAGAGGTGTAAAGCACTGTTACATCTGAAAACAATAACCTAAGCGTTGAAAACAAACTCCACAAATGCAACGAGCATGACATGGATGCTAACATTACAAGATCTGATCTTCCACCTAAAATGAAAGGCTGGGCAAAAAGAAGTCTTATTTGTATTTTGCTTTGACCCATGTTGAGGACGCAGCAAATGTGGAAGAATATGGTGTTGTCAGAAGAGAATAAAACTGAACATTTTGCCCTATAGGCAAGTATATGGTGAAGAAACATACACTGACAATACCCTAAGCACACAATTGCCACTGTGAAACATGGTGGTGGCAGCATCATGTTGTTGGGATGCTTTTCTTTAGCAAAGACAGGAAATCTAGTCAGAGATGATAGGTAGAAGAATAGAGCTAAATACAGGATAAACCTGAAGAGAAATCTGTCAGAGGGTCAAAAGACTTGAGACCTAGGTGGTGGTATACCTTCCAGCAGGACATTGTTCCTAGACATACAGCAAGAGATACAATGGTATCATTTAGATCAAAGCATGTTCATGTGCAAGAGTGCTCCAACAAAAGTCCAAAACTAAATCAACTACAGTATAGTCATGGTCAAAAATGTTGGTAGAGACACAAATGTGGTTTCATGGCTTCAACCTTTTTCTCTAAACATGGTACTGTGCTATACTGCCAAACATCCCTTATTGGTCTTATCTGTCCAAATTACATTGTTCCAGAAGTCTTGTGGTGCAAACATAAGTCATGTTTCCATATTCTTATTTATTTATATATATATTTTTTTTTTGCTTTGCCTTCAAAATAGGACAGAAGTTCTATTATAAACTTTAACATTTAACATAAGGCTGGCAGAGCCTGAAATTGTGCTCATTCTATAGTAGCAGCAAAGGTCTACTCAGTTTTTAATATACCTGTAAAGCAATAAGACCAGCAAATTGTACTTCAAAATTTCAAAGCAGCAATAATTACAGTGACTTTAAGATTTACAATGTATGTCTTAACAAACCAGCTTGCAATCTTTTCAAGCCATGAATGCACCGAAAAAGAACCAAGGTCATTTGTATGCAGTGCACTGTCATGAATATAATTAAAGTTGGCAAAAAAGACCCCACGCCTATACAGATGCCGATCATGTTTTAGCACTGCTCAAAATGAATTTGTTGTGCTACCCACTTTGTCTTTCAGGCATTGAGAAGACATGAATGAAGAGTCTGATAGCAGGATCACGGTCTTTGTTCACGATAACAGCCGGATTCATTGGTTCATTTAAACAAGTGTCTAAAAATCCGTGTAAACGCACCATGATTAATTTTCACTGAGTGTTTTTCTTCTCTTTTTTCATTAAGGGAGGGGTTTGGTGATCTTAAGGAAATCAAATTAACCTCTTTTTCAATCAAGACGACAGGAACGATGAGATCTATCCTCACATGCTGATTCGAAGCTAAGATGCTTTTTAGGTGTTTCATAGGTCTTAATCCAGGGTCATGTTTTCTACAGTTTTATCATTCCACTTCAGTGCATACAGCTGTGCTCAAAAGACTACCAGTGTGTTTAAAACAAAGTCAGTAAAGCTCTAAATTCTCATAATGTTTTTGGATTGTAGACATTTATTGGATGAAACGGAATTATATTTTACTGAGTGATACAGTTTTATGAATTAATTTTTTTGCTGTAAATTTTGGAATTAAGCAAGCTTTAAAAAGATTTAAAATTATTTTTATTATTTCAAGAAGGTTGTTTCTGATAGGAAATGAAAAAAGTAACGCTCAAAATACAAAACAATTTAAAAGAGTATTATTTTTGAGTAAAAAAATACATCTGGCATGCCAGTAATTATTTATATTTTTCTCACTAATCAATGGAAAAATATTTCCATTGACTTTACAGCAAATAAACCCTTCTTTTATTTACTAGCAAGCTTTTTCCATGCTTTACCTTGTTTTTAAAGGATTTATCTTTGATAATGGAATCAAAGTCTTTGAGGTTGGAAGTCCTCTTGGTTATCACCAGAATATTTAGGTCCTTCCACAGATTCTGTCTCAGATTTAACTGGGCCACTCTCAAAACATGAAGGTTATTTCTAGTGAGGTAAGGTAAGGGAAGGTAAGTTTATTTATATAGCGCTTTTCAGTAACGAGACACTCAAAGTGCTGTACATACAATTACAATACAATTACAAAGAAAATAAACACAGATACAGACACAGAAAAACAAATCAAATGATACTACAATCCTAAGAAATCTAAAAATCTATGAATCCTTCTGAGAAATCTAAACATCTCTGGCCAACATTACAATGATAAAGATAACATTAATAATCCTTTAGTTTTTACTGGTAAGAGCTGGTTCTAAACCAATCTTTCTAAAGAGATAATTATATAATTAAGTCCTCTATGTAAGGGAAAGCATCTTGTGCTAAGAGAGAATGATCCTTGGGTTTGCTGGTATAATGCAGTTGTAGTCCCATAATAACAGTCATTTGCATCCATTGTGTTAGAAACACAGCTTTTGTTAAATTTTTTAAGAAACTAGTAATATTTTCCTTTCACTGGTAAATCTAAAAATCTAGTCAGAGATGATAGGTAGAAGAATAGAGCTAAATACAGGATAAACCTGAAGAGAAATCTATCAGAGAGTCAAAAGGCTTTTCTCTGAAAAGGAGAAGAAATGAAATCCACATTTAGGTAAAAAAAAAATATGTAGCATGGGAAAGCAACACACATAAGCAAATATTTTGCAGGGACATGGTGGACTCGTGAGGGTGCCAATACTTAAGTATGATCATGTGTGCAAAGAATTAGACTGTCAAAACTAATGAAGGTAAGGTAAGGTAAGTTTATTTATATAGCGCTTTTCAGTAACGAGACACTCAAAGTGCTGTACATACAATTACAATACAATCACAAAGAAAATAAACACAGATACAGACAGAAAAACAAAAGACACTTATAATCCTTGGGAGTAATAATATTTAATAATCCTTCCAAGTTTACTAGTAGAAATTGGTTCCAAGCCACTCTTAATAATAAAGCATCTCATGCTAAAAGAGGATGATAATATTGATAGTCTCATCATTCCAATGAATTCTAACTAGGGAAGTTGAGTCACTTGTACAAAACAGCTTTAATCCACATTTTCAGGTGTTAATAATATATTGCTTTTACTGGTACTGAAGTTGAACTAAGTAATAACAGTCCAGTCAGTCAGTCATTTTCTACCGCTTATTCCATAGTGGGTCGTGGGGGAGCTGGTGCCTATCTCCAGCAGTCTATGGGCAAGAGGCAGGGTACACCCTGGACAGGTCACCAGTCCATCGCAGGGCAACACAAACAACCATGCACACACTCATTCACACACCTAAGGGCAATTTAGAGTGACCAATTAACCTAACTGGCATGTCTTTGGATTGTGGGAGGAAGCCAGAGTACCCGGTGAGAACCCACGCATGCACGGGGAGAACATGCAAACTCCATGCAGAAAGACCCCCAGCTGGGAATTGAACCCAGGACCTTTTTGCTGAAAGGCAACAGTGCTACCAACTGCACCAACGTGCAGCCTTAATAACAGTCCATTGTAGTCTAATTAAGAAGGCTGGGTCATTGGTGTAAGAGCAGCTAAAGTCCGAATTACTAATAATATTTGGTTTTTGCTGGTAATCCTTCTGATAAAACTAAAAATCTATGAAAAAGTAATGAAATATTAATAATAATTGGCTTTTGCTGCTAATCCTTCTGAGAAATCTGAAAATCTATGAAAAGTAATGAAATCACACATTTAGGTAAAGTAAGATAGGAGGAAAAAAAATTTCAGACTCAATTCTTAGTAGAATAGAGTCTGAAATAGTGCAAAAACTTCAGCAGGGGTAAGCAACACACACATAAGTAAAGATTTAGCAAGGGTACGGTGGAATCTTGATGGTGCAAATATATATAAGTCTGACTGTTTTGCAAGAATTAGACTATCGACACAGATAGAAGCGCCATTGTCCTTGAGAAGAGAGGTTGAAGTGTTATCAATCGGCCGCATAGTCCTATAAGCACACAGCTGGTAGGGGAGTGCTGGGGAAGAGCGTCGTGTTTATATAACATCCAGGAGATATTTTGTCGATAGCCAGTTAGCAGACGTTGCCAAGGCCACATTGGGGCACCAGATTTAGAAAAACAATAAATGTTGTGGTTCAGGCAGTAGTGAATTTCCAACTACCTTAAGAGTTTTACTGGTATGTCTCAATTGCGAATCCAAATAGCCAAATTTCTGGTACTTTCCGCAGATCTCGAGCATACAACTTCTCCAAGATTATATCCTTTAACCTCTGAGTCCAACTGCTGTTAGGCTGCGATTCTGTTCAAGAATCGTGTCCAGCTTGCGATTCTGCTCTCTTAACATTCCAGTCTGAGTATTGATCGCTCTATGGACTCCATCTAACATCGCAGGCAGCTTTGGAATGCTTTGAACAGCCGCCCGCGTTTTGCGAATCACTCGATAAGCCAGGTAACCACCAACTCCAAAAAGCAGAAGTCCTGTTATCAAAAGTCCAAATATGTACACATTTTCTACGTCCGCGACCGACATCTTAGTCAGGCAAACAATCTTCCACTCCTGCCAAGAATCCATTGTGTATCTAGAGAAGAACGTCCCCTCTGGACAACAGGGTTCCCCTTTACCCTGTCTTCCCGTCGAGAAAATTTGATCGATTGCGTTGAGAGTCCAGCTGACCAGATCCATAATGAACAAAGTAGGAAGTTATACGAACAGAGGCTCTAAGAAAAACAGACAAAAAGCTGAAGCAGGGCAAAAAATGGGGGAGGATCAAGGAGAGAGTGGAAAAGCCTCTGACCCCACCGAGAGCAGAAGAGAAGAAACATGTTTGTAAAAATTTTAAATTACTAACGAGCTTCGCAATTTAGATTTCTTTGGCAAGCGGCCTTCACTTCAGGAACAAATCTTTTTCCTAAATAAAATAATTGATTTTTTTTTCTCTGGCAACCAAGTTTCCTTAGTTTTTCTAAGGCACCTAACATTTAATCCTTCCCACTTTGAACTTTGCTGCATTGCCCTTTGTGCTTTTGGCATCTTCACCCATAAATACAATAGTAAACCCTAAACCCTTGAATTTCAGTCATAATTTTAACTGAAAAAGCTTCAGTTTATCAAAATGAAATGAAACAATCTCCCACTGTGAAACATGCTTTAATCAACTAATCAATGTTATGTTGTTTTACAGTGTTGATTGACAGCAATGGTTAACATTCTCCTTATTTTTACAGGGCTGATCTGGGGAAGCAGGCTAAAACTCAACCTTTTGGCTAAGTTCTTATGGCTAGTGTGACAGACAACATGTTCCTGGGGTGTAGGTGTATGTGGTTGTGCTTTAGCATGGGTCTGCCCCGCCACAGTGGCAGCCTACAGAAAGCAGAACTAAGGCATCAGTTTCAACTTCAGATGTTCCTGAAGACAAACAGGGTCTTGTTGAGGTACCTTTACCTGTACAATCTGCCATGCAGTTCCAGTGAGAGTATGCTTATGTAATCTAAAAGATTAGGCTTTTATATGTTGTCTGAATAGTTCTTTTACAAGTGTGAAATAATGAAACACAACTTAAAAAATATACTTTTGTCTTATTTATACAATTGCTTATTTATTATTAACTTTTTGAAATAATCATACACACAAGCTTCAGAAATGAAAAAACACCCCCATTATTTGGTTAAATGTCCCTTACAAAGATGCACATGCTGTTTTTAGTCAGAATCTAGCTGCTGGTATATTTATAATACAGTTCTGTCTAGCTATTTCATCAGTCTTCTTGGAAGAAGGAATTTATTTATAATGGCTGGTTTCCTGACACAGAGCCGCTTTTATCTATAGTCCACATATTTCTATGTATAGTTTGCATATTTTCTTTAGAGTTTTGATGCAGTGTAATGATTTCATTGGATAAAGTTGATGGAATGAGGGAGGAAGATGTCATCTACATTTTTTACCCTAAACTAATAGCTAGACAGCTGCAACATTGGACCCAGTTGGATATTTCAGCAGAACAATGATCCAAACTGTATCAAAACTAGTTTTAGAATGGATAAAATAGAACAATGTTAAGCTCCTTGAAAAGGCCTTTCCAAGGCCTTGACTTCAACTCTACCCAAAAATGTGAGGATTTTGCTTAAAAGCCGGGTGAGCGTCAGTGTCAGAAAGCAAACCAATTTAGATAAACCCAAACCAATTCTGCAAAGTGGGCCAACATATACTCAGAATTACTCCAGGAGCTTGTTGATGGTAACAAAAAGAATGTGATTTAGGTCTAACATGCAAAGAGAAATTGAACCAAATTTTAGTAGGAGTGTAAAGAGCCTTGCAAAAGTACTCATACTTTTTAAACTTTTTTGCATTTTGTTACATTAGAACAGTGTATTTTATTGGGACCTTAAATGACAAACCAACATAAAGTAGTGACCTAAAATAAAAAAAAAAGACCTGAATATTTCATCATTTTAGTAGATGACAAAATTTGTCATTTTCTCAGTCTTGTAAGTCGCAGAAGCCATCGTACTCATCCTGGACCACACAATGCAGAGAAAGTGACAGCGTCTCAACATACTGTTTCTATCGCTCTTCTAAATGCTGCAAACTACAAAAGCGACTCTAGAGAGCAACAAACCAAAGAGGGGACCTCTCCAAATGAACTGGCTGCAAAGGTTCACCCCTCATTATAAGGAAGATGAGGAGTTTGCTTTTATGACGGAAATCATAAAAATCGAAGAAAAAAATTGAAGAAGCTGATGAGAAGGTGAGCAAACATATCATGACTGTAGGGTCTGTTGGTTTTCTTTTACTCTACTACACCCACTAGAGCATTATTTGCCACATAGAAATGTAATTTCTATCTATAACAGTAGTTGATCTGGTCCAAGTGACGTTGGACTGCTATTATTTGAACACAGCTGTATGTTTGTTAGTGATAATTAGTGCTGTCACTGTCCCTCTGTTGGTAGGAACCATACCTTTACCAATTCTAATTTACTGGCCTACAGATGTTATGAACTTGTACTTTGAGGCATTTCTTCTTTCATTTATAATTGTCTCACACTGTTTATTATTCTGATCAACTGTTTTGTGTGTAAACATTATTCTGTATGCAACAACAGCTACTACGGCTCTGAGGGAATCATCACATGCTTCCATTTGTGATGCAGACAACAGTTGGAGATGACATTGCTGGTGTAATTAGGGAGCAGATGTAGAGAAAAAAATTCAGTTTTTGTGAAATTAAAGCACTGAGATATAGCCTTATGTCAAAGAGATTAGTGCCTCTGTGTCTTGTAAATTATTTAATAAATTGGGCTTTGAATAATTTTTAGAAGGGTTCTTTTTTCAGGTCCCTGGTTTATACAATATACAACTTCAATTATTTAAAATTTTTTTATACTGCCCTTTTTTTCAAAGTAGACAAACAGTTGTTGGGCTGGAGAGAGGGGGAAGACATGCAGCAGAGCTCTCCAGGTCGGGACTCGAACCTGGGATGGCTCCATATATGGGTCACGCGCCATGCCCCAACTTCAGTGATTTTTAAAAGAAAGCCGCAAATCCACACAGAGTCAAAGTTACACATATTAAGAATATACATCAACTCCCACTGATATTTGTTTAAATGTTTTTTGTTTTTTTGAGGTGCAAGGAAACCTCACACCTTTTGCAACCATCAACAAGCATCTAGCTTTGGACTGGCCGGATATTACACCACTCTTCTTGGCAAAATAATAGATATAAATAGAATGGTTTTCTGGTATGGGCCTATCTTTAAGCATAATATGTTAGTTATGGTCAGGGGTTTTAAAAGGCTATGAAATGGCCATTACATAACAAATTTTTAATGATATTCAAATTTTTTTAGATGCACCTGTAGTTGCACCAAACTCTTTTTTCATTTTCAGATGATGGACTGAACAGAGCTCTCTAAGATGTGCAGAGCTTGGGATATCATTTTATAACCTAACCTTGTCTTTACCAGCGTTGGGCATGTTACTTTAAAAACGTAATCAGTTATAGTTACTAGCTACTTCTCCCCAAAAGTAACTGAGTTACTCTACTATAGAAGTAAGTTTAAATATGTCTACGAATTTAGATTTTTTTCTAAGGTTTCACAAGCCATTTGCATAAAGTGGAATTACACAGACAAGTAGCCTACTTACATCAAACTTAATATTTGCTTCACATGTATCTTCTTGCCTTATACTTTAAGGAGAATAAAGTAGTGTCTGTACTTCTACTTTCCCGCCAGACGCAATCTTTCCCTCCAGCTTACATCTGCTAGTTTGCCTGAGCAGGGCGGCTGTGTGCGTTTGTGGTTTGTGTGTAAACTGAGCACTGCCTCTGATTGGCTTACCATGAAAGCTTGCTCTGCTTTAGCCAATCATCATCAGTTATGCAATTGTCTTGTATCTTGCTCTTCCCTTCACAAAAGAAAAAAGGCTTAGCTCCTGTGGATGTGAGCCTCGACAGATGACAAGAGCTTTAGTTTTTAACACACCCCAAGTAACTGTCGGTAACGATAACGCCGTTGTAACGATGGAAAAAGTAAATAGTTTGATTACTCGTTACTGAAAGAAGTAACACCATTAGTAACACCGTTCATTTTAATGCCGTTATTCCCATCACTGGTCTTCACAATGCTGTTTGTTTACTAGTGTTCTCTACCAAACCACTGATGCCTTCACAGAACAGCTGGATTTATACTTCCACCTCACAGTTATGTACTACTTTGAAGTTTTTGGTTATCATGACACAAAATGTGGAAAATACAATAGGTGGGAGTACTTTTGCAAGGCACTAGGAGTTTTGTTTTGGGCATATCTACAATTAATGCTCATTGTCTAACATTAACTATTTTCCCTTCCATTATTGTCTTTCTCTGTCTAAAGATGGTAAATCGTCCTCTCTGTTTGGATGATGAGTTGTTGTGTTACATCTTCCCGCTGTGACCGAAACTCAGTTGTCTCACTGTTCCAAGAAAACTCCTGCAATCGATGACATGTGACAGAGTGAACTCAGGAAGATAAATTATCATGTTGCTGTAATGAAAAGGTCTCTCTTTTTTTGTCGTCGTGCTTTCATTCTTCTCTGACGGGGACCTGGATGAATTGGAAGTGCACACCGCACCTCCAAGGGCAGAGAGATAAATATTGCGCCACACTTCTCCTCCGCCATGTCACCCCGAGTCTGCTTACCAGGTGAAAAGCAATTGTTTCATTGCGGGGGCCTAAACTGCAAGACATGTGCTATTTCAAATTAAACCTTCAAGGTCCCAAAGTCATTTATTTGTGTCAAAGTGGACACTGAGAGGAATTCTGAGAAAAAACAATAAATTCACTGTGGATGTAGCAAATCACAATAAATTCTCAGGCTCTTAGCAGTGAGTGCTGTTTGCTTGTGGAGCAAAATAATATCCAGACGCAGCTCTCCATTCTTGGCCTTAACATGTGGAACTAATCTCCTCCAAAAGGACTACTATTTGGCTTCTTTTGTTGTTTGTAGTTTAGCCTTCCCCAAGTGTCAGATACACTAACATGCATCCATGGGGAAAGCTATTGATTGTGAGTAGCCTCCTCCAGCTCCTACACCAAGAGAGACCGAGTGGATCCTGATTCACTGATAGCACAGAAGCCTCCTTGAGTGTTTGCAAAGTGTGGACCTTGAGAAGAACAGCTTTGCCAGAAATCCTCTTGTGGCCCTGGAGAGCGCAGCACAGTGCTCAGTGAAAACAAAGATGTTATAAGCTAGCTTAGCTTTTATCGCCTTCTCGCACTACATCTCCCTAGACACTGCATTCATATCAATCCCTATTTATTTGCTTTTTATTTATTTATTAACATATTTTTCTCCCCTTTTCCACAGCAAAATAACACTAAAAGGATTATATGTGGAATGACTGCAACAATTAGCAATGCTCTTGCCTGTTTTATTCAGCCAAACCGAGTCGTATTTTCCATGAATCCTTGCAGAACCATTGGCATACAGTAGTTTAGGCCAGAAGGACAAAAGAAAGAACTGACAAGAGGGCAGAAAAGCAGGCTGCAGACATTTTAGGTTAATGTGCAGGTGAATGAAACAAATGTCAGAAGTTAAAATTATTAAATTTAATCTGCAGCATCAGGGACTCTTACTGCATGTACTGTAATTGCCTTTGTGATTTAAAATCCTATGCAACTCACCATCAGCCTCTCAGCTGCTTCTATGATTAGTGCCCCCCTTGCCTGGTCAGTCAGCTTAGGTGGACAGCCATGTCTTGGCAGGTTTACAGTGGTTACATCTTTCCATTTTCAGATGGTAGATCGAACAGAGCTCTCTAAAATGTTCAAAGTTTGGGAAATGTTTTATTAAATAACCCTGTTTTAAACATCTCCACTAGATAAAGCACAGGCTTGGCATTTCTGCCTGTCGCACCTCCAACGGTGTCATTGTGCGGGCTGCAGGGTCATCAGCCGGGGACCCCCTTCATCAGTGTTTCGCTCCATTAACCCCGGAACATCTCGAGGTGGAGGAGCCACAGCAGGAATGCCTCCCTACAGTGGCCTGCAGCCTGCCTAGGATCCTTCTTTTCCCCACACATTGTCATTTCTTCTGAGCCAGAGACTGCCTTGCTCGACCTCCTCGGCAAGATCATGGAGAGCTCGCTTCTGGGGCCTCTGACTCCGAGGGTTTTCAGGAGCTGCTGTACTGATGCCCCAGTGAAGCCTCTACATCCAGCCTCCACGGGAAATGTGAATGCCCTCCACCCAGCTTGTAAGCACATTGCTGATAGGTCCACCTACATGTCCTTCCTTTACTCAAATGCTGCCTCCATTTGTTCTTCCCATGGGCTGGTCAGTTCTACCATCATAACTGCTCTGGCCAGAGCACAATGTCTGGGCAAAGAGCTGTCATATTGAACTTTAGCTGGAGGTCAAGATCAATTGCCAACTGCCGTTCGCCTCCTAGTCACAGGAGGGACCGTTCTGTTTTGGTGTAGAGCTTTGCTTTTGTCCCTGGTCTGGTAAACTGGATCCTCTTCTGGGCTGCAGGTGGGTTAGTCCTGTTAACTTCCTGTTTGCGGGCCTCCAGGATCGTTGCTAACCAGCTGAATCTGAACTTGAGGCAGAGCCGTCTTGCAGCCAGAGAAGATGTGCTTCAAGTTTGGGTTTGGGGAGTTCCACAGTTAGCATAGTTCTTCTGTGCTGTACCAGGTGTATAAATTCCAGGAAGTGGGCAGCATCTTGTAAGTGGCCCTAATCTGGAAGCTCAGTCCTGCCTGGGGTGTTCTCCACATGTCGGCCCAAGTGATGGTCCTATTGGTCACGGCCTGATGTGGTTCACCTGCCTTGATGTTGCTGGCTCAACGCTGTGATCTTAAAACTTACCTTGTCGACTTCAGACATTACAAGTTTTTTCCTCTCCTTCCTGTGGGCTTTATACCATCTTTGTGGCACTGTTTCCTATCCAATGCCAGCTCTGTCTGGTTGTGTGAGGCCAACAATCTCCTGATGCTTTAGCTAAGATATAGCTGGTCTGCTGCTTTGGTTACATTCCATTTCCATCCCATACGAGTCTGAAGGTTGGAAGCTTGCATTCCCGGCTCTAATGAGTCTCTCAACTCGAATAGGAGTTTCACCCTTTCCTTTTTGTACCCCAGGCTGATGGACTGCAACAGGAGCTGTAGGGTGTTTCTACCAAAGAGTGCTGAGTTGGAGAGGCATCGAGGGAGTCCGAGCCATTTCCTGATGTAATTGCAACTTTCACACTAACCTCTCTGCTGAGGTTGCTTGGACTTCATGATGCTGTTTGTTCTCTAATGTTCTGTAACAAAAGATAAAGATACTAAGATCTAAATACACTGTTAGACTTTATTTAATTATTGCATGACCTCTAAAGGCAATTGATTGCACTAGTTGATATGTTTAGTGGTGGAGTAAATGGGCGCTAAATGCAAAAATATGTTGCACTTTTTCATTTTTCATTTTAAAAAAGGGAGGGCACGTCACCTAAAGTAATTGCTTAAGAAGCTGGTTGTTCACAGAACGTTGTATCCCCGCATTTTTATGCAAGGTTGAGCAGAAGGAAAAAATATGGTAGGAGAAGGTGCACCGGCAACAGGTATAACTGCAGCTTTGAAAGGATTGTTGTGCAAAATCCATTCAAGAATTTGAAGGAACTTCACAATGATTTAGCTTAGGCTGGAGTCACCACATCAAGAGCCACTTCACTGACAAATCCTAGACATGGGCTACAAATGTCACATTCCTCATGTCAAGCCACTCCAGAACCTGTGACAACCTCAGTAACATCTTACCTGGGCTAAGGAGAAAAACAAATGGACTGTTGCTCAATGGTACAAAGTAATCTTTTCAGATTCAAGTAAAGTTTACACTTTATTTGGAAATCAATGTTCCAGAGTCTGGAAAAGGAGGCACAGAATTCACACAATCAGTGATAACTTAGGGTGCCATGTCGTCTACTGGTCTTGGTCCACTGTGTTCTCTAAGGTTCATAGTCAACACAACCATCTACCAGAAAATTTTAGGGCACTTCATGCTTCCTTCTGCTGACAAACTTTATGGTGATGCTCAGGACTTGGTTCCTGCCAACACTGACAATGGACCCAAAAGTTGGTTCAATGACCATGGTGTTACTGTGCTTGATTGGCCAGCAAATTGGCCTGACCTGAACCCCAAAGAGGATCTATGGATTATTGTCGAGAGAAAGATGAGAGACACCAGACCCAATAATGGAGATGACCTGAAGGCAGGTATCAAAGCTACCTGGGCTTCTTAGCAGAACCACAGGCCGATCATCTCCATGCCACACTGCAATTATGCAGTAATTCATGTATAAGGAGCATGCCAAGTATTGAGGGCATAGAAATTAATATATTTTTTCTGTATAAAATTTCCTTTTTACTTGTACTTATGTAATATTCTAATTTCCCAAGACACTGAAATTTGGGCTTTCATTATTATAACAATCAAAATTTCAAGAAACACAGGCTTGAAATATTTCACTCTCTGTGTAATGAATCTATATAATATGAGTTTCACTCTTTGAAATGAGTGACAAAAAAGTAAACTTTTAACAATATTCAATTTTATTTGATGTACCAGTACAAAGCATAGCATGGCTGTCCACCCAAACCAACTGGTCAAGGAGATCATTAATCATAAAAGCAGCTATGAGGCCTACTCTGGACTAGCTGCAGAGATCCACTGCTCAGGCGGAAGAATATGTTAACAGGACAACTAACAATAGACATAAAGGCCTACATGCAAAATGCAATATATTGTAGAAAATTAACAGTGCACATCAACCTGGAAAAAGCCTTTCATCTGTGAAATATGATGGTAGCAGCATCATGCTGGGGGGATGTTTTTCTATAGCAGGAACATGGAAGCCGGTAAGAGTTTAAAGGAAGATAGATGGAGCTAAATATGAGACAATCCTGGAAGCTAACCTGTTAGAAGCTGTAAAAGACTTGAGCATGCAGTGACGAAGAGAGTCGTTAAGAGTTGTTAACATGCAGATAGCACTACAACGGAATGGTTTAGTTTAAAGCATCGTTGATGTGGTAGGTTGGCCAATCTTAAGTCCAGCCCTAAAATAATTTCTTGCAAGACATGGGAATAGATTCCCTCCATGCAGTCTGACTGAGACTGAGCTATTTTGCAAAGATAAATGGGAACATTTTTCAGTCTCTATATGGTTAATGCTTTGTGATTGAACACTAGCGAAAGGTAGTTCTACAAAGTATTAGATCTGGGGGTGAAATAAATATTCACTTCACTCGTTTCTATTAATATAATATATATAATCACCCGGATCTTCAACAAGTCACTGGAGACGTGTGAGGTCCCCTCCTGCTTCAAACAATCCAGCATCATCCCAGTGCCCAAGAAACCCACCATCCTAGGATTAAATGACTACAGGCTTGAAGCCCTGACATCTGTGGTCATGAAATCCTTTGAGCGGCTGGTGCTGAAGCACCTGAAAGACATCACAGGCCCCCTGCTGGACCCCCTGCAGTTTGCTTACCGAGCAAATAGGTCAGCAGATGATGCTGTTTAACTTAGGTCTACACTTCATCCTGCAACACCTCGACCGTCCAGGGACGTACGCCAGGATCCTGTTTGTAGACTTCAGCTTGGCCTTCAACACCATCATACCAGACATCCTCCACCAGAAGCTCACCCAGCTCAACGTCTCAGCCTCCACCTGTCAGTGGATCAACAGCTTCCTGACGGACCGACAGCAGCAGGTGAGACTGGGGAGCATCTTCTCCCGCACCAGATCAATAAGTACTGGTGCCCCCCAGGGATGTGTTCTATCCCCACTCCTCTTCTCCCTGTACACAAATGACTGCACCTCAGCGGACTCGTCCGTGAAACTCCTTAAGTTTGCAGACGACACCACTGTCATTGGACTGATCCAGGATGGTGATGAGTCTGCATACAGACAGGAGGTGGATCGGCTGGTCCATTGATGTAGTCAGAACTACCTTGAACTCAACACACTCAAGAATGTGGAAATGGTGGTGGACTTTTGGACAATAGCAACCCCATACACCCCCCTCACCATCCTCAACAACACCATGTCAGCTGTCGACCACTTCAGGTTCTTAGGAACCACCATCTCTGAAAACCTGAGATGGTCTTCACACATAGACACTGTTCAAAAGAAGGCCTAGCAGAGACTATACTTCCTGAGGCAACTCAAGAAGTACAACCTTCCACAGGAGCTGATGGTCATCTTCTACAATGCCATCATTCAGTCTGTCCTGTCTTCATCCATCTCAGTATGGTTTGGCTCATCCACAAAACAGGACAGGTCCAGACTGCAACGAATAATCAGGTCTGCAGAGAGAATAATCAGGGCTGACCTTCCCTCCATCCAGGACTTATACAGGTCAAGGGTCAGGAAAAGAGCTGCTAAAATCTCTGCAGACCCCACACACCCTGCACATAAACTGTTTAGAGTTTTACCTTCAGGCCGCCGTTACAGAGCACTGTTTACTAAAACCAGCCGCCACAGAGACAGTTTCTTCCCCCAGGCTGTTTCTCTGATGAACATTTAATAGAGTACCAAACAACTGCATACTGAAGTTGCAAATGCACCTTTGTATATGTGTATATTTGTATATATGTATATTTAAGGACATAAAGATATATACATAAATATATCTTATAACGGATTTTAAAAAAACAACAAAAAAAACCCCAGAGTTACACTACTTGAGTTGGTATGTCAAATGAAACCGCAATAATAATAAAAATACATTTAATTGTGGTTGCAATGTGACAAGTTGTGTTCAAAGGTGTGGATATCTTAGCAAGGTGCTGTAATAAAACACATGTCCTTATTTGGGGTTCCAAAAGTCCACGCAAAATGTTCAGCTGTCCATCTTCCCCTGTTTAGTATTCTGCCCATGAAACAGTTTAAACCTCATCCTCCATCAATCTATATGGCAAAGGATATGAGATAACTTTTTTCTTCTCAACAGATGATACTAAGTGCCTCCTATTATCTCTGTAGGTCTGTATCATTTTAGAATCTGCTATCGCAGGTCAGAAAGTATACGGCGTTCTTGTCTCGGCCAGTGCAGCAGAATTACTTTCCTGCACACAATGGCTGAATGGGTTGAAGCTTTGTCATTTAAACTGCATAAAGAGGCCAGAAATTGATTTTTATTGTAGATCTTCATATCTAATAAAGCTCTGAGGATCTCTTTTCTACATTGTCTGAATGGTCACTGAATGCTTTCAATCTGCCTCTGTGTTTCATGCATGAGAGTGGAGGCCAGCATGATACAGGCAGAATGAGAGGGAAAGGGTGCTGCAACGCAAGTCAAAAGCATCCCTTTTTCTCTTTTTTTTCCTCTCCTTGGAAACTAGACTTGGGGAGGGTGGGAGAGGTGAAGGAGCTGGGGGTAATTGAAAAGTGAAATGTTTTTTCTCTACCTCTTTGGAAAGAATGTGTCTTTTTCAAACAGAAAACACAGCCAGCTCTTGCTTCCGCTAAATAAATCCCCTTATGTAGCATCCACAGAACAGAGCCAACAAAGATATCAGTCCTGTTGCATTGAACAGCAGCCTACTTTGTCATTGCTGGTTTACATGCACAAATAATAAATCTTCTGCCATTGTACCTAAAATTTGATTAATTTTTCATGAATGCAAGTCCGTTTATAAGCTCGCTCATATGAAAAAACACAGCAAATATAAATAGCTTCAAACTGAATCTCCTCATACATATTCAGAGTTTCAGCATGAAGTTTGCATCCACTCATCAATATAAAATTCACATGAATTGTGGGCTTTTAATGACTTATTGGAGCAATTTTATTTCCAGTCTGCAGTGAACAAATTCAGTGACTTAAAAACAAATTGGTTACAAATTTATTGCAGATTTCTTTTGTAACTAACACGTGGTCAAATTTTGATGAAATGTCCTTGGCCTTTTGCACCTTAGCTATATCCTTTTTATAGCCATCAACAAGCTTTGAGCATAATTCTGGATGGATACATGACAACTCTTTTATGTAGAATTGGTCGAGCTCTTTTAAAATGGGTAATTCCCTTGCATTGACCCAGCTTTTAAGAATAGAGCACAATTTTTCAGAAGGTGGGGCTACCAGAAGGCCATTCCATTACTTCCATGTTACTTTGGTGTAGCCATCCTAAAACCAGTCTTGATGCTTGTTGTTTTTCTGTAGGACCATCGAACTGTATCCAAGTTTCAGCTCTCCATCTGTTGATTTGAAGTAGACCGTTTACTCACTGCCCTTAATACCCTAGCCTCATGCCAATCTTTGTTATCTGAGAAGTTAAAACTCACAGAACGGTGGGGACACTGTTTAATGTTAGAAAAGAGAAAAGTAGCAGGAAAACAGGGGTAGCATAACTGATATTGACATCCGAATATTCAGCCACAGTATTGCAAGTAGTTACTGCATCAAGAACCTATTTGGTGAGCACTAAGATGCATTGTTTCTTTTGCTAAAGTGCAATTTATATACAGATTTAATGTAAATGCAAATTTAATCCAGCATATGGAAGCAATTTGAGACAAACAGTAGAAACCACATAGCTGTACAATCCTAGGTAAGGGATGACGGTAAGTGATTCTGCAGAGGTCTTCATAATAAATTGGAACCTTTAACAATTAACTGCAGAAATATCATTTTTAGGCCTGTAACAAGACAATTGTGGGTTCATGAAACAAGACAAGATTTTAGCCACATTTTTGCTTTTGTGAAGTTTTGACAAATAACATTTTAAAGAATGTGTAATTAGTGTGGAATATATACACTAGAGGTATGAATGGTCTCAAACTGTATCGTGTCAAATATATTGCAAACTGTGAAATTACCTTTTATTGTACATTTGATAGAAAGCTCCAAAGCAAATGCTAGCTTTAGAATTGTTCGCAACTAATAGTTGGGCTGTCACCATTTTCACAGTGCGTATTTCCAGGGTGCAGTGAACAAATTACGGTCGCGTATGTCAGTCATCTTATTTCTTTGTTGTTTATCACTCTTACCATTTATTTTTTTCTAATACACAAAAACACTGCCATACATAAAAGTTCAAAGTGATAAAAACTTCTATGATTTTTGTGCCCATGTGGTTTTGGCTAGGCCAACGTGAATTCTTTTCCAGGCGACCCCATCAACACAATGGGTCAATTTAAGAACTACTTCCTTTCTTACTTAAAAATAAGAGTCTCAAGTACAGGGTGTCATGTTTATAGCATTCCCCTTCATATCTGGGCCTCATGATAATATCGTACGCTTATTTCATCAAACAGAAAGGTAGGGAAGACGGATGAATGGACCATCATAAGTCGGGGTTAATAATAAGAAGTTCAGACAAAGAAACTTGAGACCTCTTTGTGAAATGGCTAATTTTGACTAGAAGTATTCTTCCATTTTAACAGCTCGAGGTCTCGTTTCACCCCTTACAGTTATGTTTGAACTGACTCCAAAAAATGTTTGTTGAAGTACAATTGGCCCCTGGTGTAGTAAAGTAGATAAAGATTGGCTAGCTTTCAGTGGAACACTTCAGAGTAGACAAGATAAATCACTGACAGGAGTTTAGCTCTAATATTAACATGGCCCATCGAATTAACTACTGTGCTTGTAAGGAATGTAAGTGTCAGAAAATGTTCTGATTTGAATGTAATATGAATGAAACATGAAAGGAACACTTGCCCTCTATTCCTTTCAGTGGTGTTGCAAACAAATCAGTCTCTGCTCGCTTGTTTAAACTGAATGTTATGCAAATGCACCCCTCACCTAGCTCACAGGGCTGCTCACTCCTCCCTCATTTTTCTCATTTTAGGTGATGGCAAATTTGTAAACAAAATTTGTTTTCATGCATTTGAATATGATTAATTATCACACAGTAATCCAGCTGCACTTGTAAAGACTTTTCACAAGAGATTAGGAATTTCAAAGTGACAACCATGATAGATGGGAGCATTCTGTAAGTCGTAGATTAAAGGTCACAGCAATGAACTGGAGAACTCACACGGCATCATTTTAAGTTGAGGCAGATGCAATCAGAGTCGTGCAGCGAACAGACAAGCGCCTCAAACAGGCAGAATGATTATGGAAATGGGTATCTGCTCACGACTAAACATATGGCAGCGCCTAATGCCATGTAACACTAGGGGCTGGGTTTAATCAAACTTTACCAATTAAAAAAAACAAATGATATGCAAACATCTGAAAGTCTAAGGAGAAAATATGGAGGATTGTTATTAATGATAGGGAATGAATCTATCTCCGCTAATTCTCTGACTGTTTCCTCCACTGCTCTCCTTTCTGCTGATAAGACTGATCATCATCACAAGCACGGCCTAAATAAACACACCATTTGAAGAAAAAAAAAAAAACAGACAGAAAATCCACAAGGAGTTTACAACAGCAGGATCTATAACCCCGCCAAAATTTACAACAAATATCCAAGACTCGATAGAAGAAGAGTTTTGAAATCTGGCTAAAGGATGACTTATTTTCATTTAACATTATACATTTATAAGGAAATTAGCTAAAGTCAGGCACCCCATTACTACTGGTTGCCGTCACCTTTCTACTGTAAAACAGCGTTTCATATGGTCATTATAAAAAATTAGGATGATATGTTCAATATTCCTGGAGGATGAGGGGAGGGTAGAATTAGTTATATCCCGGTAAACACCAAAAACTAACCTTGTTTCACTGATTAAACAGAGATAGCAAAGATGATTATTCTAACTCAGAAAGAGGTTAGAACATTATACACCTTAATTCCTAGCCTTTGTCTGAAACTATTTCAGTAAGACCTCTGCTTCTTGTAGCCATCTCAAAGTGTCTGAAGTCGGTCTGAAAAGATTGCCCCACTCTTCCCATTCAGCTGTGAGATGCTGGAGTGGTTTCTTACATGTACAGCCTGTTTTACTTCACCCCACAGCATCTTAATGACTGGATTTACTGGAATGTTTTGGGTCACTGTCATGTTGTAGGGTCATGTTGCTTCAGCATTAACATTTTTGGAGATGGTCTCACAATTCCTTCAAGCACCCTCTGACACATGGTTGAGTTAGCCAGGCCCTGCTGCAGCAAAACATTATAAAACCATGACACTTCCAACTCTGAGCCTCAAAGTTTGTATGACGTTGGTTTTCCAGGATTGCTGCATCTGGTTTATGCCAAACATGTCTTCTATTCTGGTGTCGAAATAATATTCGTCAAACTCATTTGTTCAGAGTCCTGGTCTCTGTGTTCTCTGTGGCACGCTTCAGTCTGGCCTTTATGTTTTTCTTGCACATCTCCCATTAAAGTAAAACTTATAAAAAGGTTTTCTTTCACATCCACCCTAGCAAGAGCCTACTGTAGCTCCCTTGATGACATTTTAGGATTTTGGAGACTTCTTTTAGCATGTACTGTGTGATGCTTTCAGGGGTGAACTTGCTTGGAGGGTCTGACCTGGGCATGTTGGAGGTCTTTTTGAATGTCCTCCACTTTCAGACTATTTACTGTACAGTGGTATGACAGATTTTAAATTTAAATGGCACCTCTTTAAATCCAGTATAAGCTGCTACAATGTTCTTTCTGAAGGCCTTAGGTAGCTCTTTGGATCTCACCACGTAGTTTGTACTTGAAGTGTACATAACTTCCATTCTTATTTCAGGAAGCAGATGCACACTAAATTAAATGTCTAAAGTTTAAACAGAGAAACCATTTTCCAGAATGCTAGTTAATGATGAGTAAATTGTTTTTGTTTTTTACATTTTACTGAAATGTTTTAAAATGTATTTTTCTTTAGTTTTGTTTAATTGTTTTATGTACTGGTAAAATTAATATAAATTCCAATATTTCTAAATAGGTTATAAAAACAAAGGCTATCATAGGGTATCATTTTTCACATGTCCATTTGAAAAAAACTCTACTCTAATAAGGAGGCTTTTTGTAAACAATTCTGATGTATTTCAAAGAAATGATACTTTCCATTTGTCAAAGTCTGGGGGTTTTAAACTGTATATAAACAGTCATAAATCGTGGGACTGGTTTGATATTTTTATTCTTTTTTGCATCAATCTTTTTACATCTGTCTGCTTTTTTAACGATTTAGTTAGCTTCCGTCAAACTATTATATTTTGTTCTCCAACATTTAGCCCTTTATTTTCTATATACAGTACAGTGCAAAAGGTTTAGGCAGGTGTGAAAAATGCTGTAAACAATGAATGCTTTCAGAAATATAAATGATGACTGTTTATTTTTAACAATTTACAAAATGCTAAGTGAGCAAACCCAAACACACAGCCAAAGTCATGAAGAACTATCTTCAGCATAAAGAACAAGACTTAGTAGATGTGATGGTATGGACCCCACAGAGCCCTGATCTCAACATCATTGAGTGTGTCGATGATTAGATGAAGAGAAAGAAGGCTGTGAGAAAGCCTACATGCACAGAAGATCTGTGGTTAGTTCTCTAAGATGTTTAGAACAACCTACCAGTCGAGTTCCTTCAAAAACTGTGTGCAAGTGAACCTAGAAGAATTGGTGCTGTTTTGAAGGCAAAAGGTGGTCACACCAAATATTGATTTGATTTAGATTTCTCTTTTGTTTCTTTGCTGCATTTTGTTGATAGATGAAAATAAATGATTAACACTTCCTTTTTTGAAAGCATTCTTTGTTTACAGCAATTTTTCACACCTGCCTAAAACGTTTGCATAGTTCTGTACGTTAAAGCATGTTTAGGGTTGTAGGGGCTTGAAGCCTGCCTCAGCGGTCAACAGGAGAGGCAGGGGAACATCAAGGGTGTCTATACCAGGTCCCAGGACCAACAAAGGTAGCCAACACATTCACACCCATACTTGGGTTTCTTTTTTTCAAATTATGGAAAGAAACTGGAGACCCGGAGGAAGCTCACTTTCTGCACAGGGAGAGCACGCAAAGTCCAGACATAAAGACTCCGAACCTGCCCTTCTTTTAACAAAAAGCCTTTAAAGAAAAATAATGTAAAGATGATGGGGATACATGATGGAAAGACAAGATGTGGCAAATTATTGTTGAACAATAATTGAAAATGGTTGTTATGCTACATCTCAAAACATGAAGGATGTACAGGTATGTTTATGAACATTTTTGGTGTTTAATCATAATCATCTTTATTGGTCATTGCACATGTACATTACAACAAAATGTGTCCGCTGCATTTAACCCATCCCTTATAGGGATCAGTGGGCTGCCATTGTGCAGCACCCGGGGAGCATTCTGGGGCTAAGGGTCTTGCTCAGGGGCCCAGAGTAGCAATCTGTGGGATACGAACCTGGCCCCTTGTGTCCCCTCCGGAACGCAAACCTCCTGTTCTAACCACTAGGCCACCCCCCTGACACCCCGTATATATGTTTGACACTATTCTGTACTATTTTAAGTACGGGAAGTTGTTTTTGAGTTTAGCTGCTGAGTCCAAAGTGTTGATTAATTAAACTTTTAAATGTTTGTGTGACGAAAGTTTGGGTTTCCAGTAGAAAAATAAAAACAGAGTGACCATCCAAATATGAATGATTTGTAAACATTGTTAGAGCCTAACCATGAGCCACTACTTACGCTGAGACAGGCGTCTGCTTCAGAGCCTCCTATGGGCGGTACACCAAAGGGCTATTTCACAGTTTTTAATGAGACTGGACTGTAGTTGACCATTTCTAGTTCAAAATCTAAAATATTTTGACTGAGCTGGACGTATCTTACAGAACAGAGGTTCTTTAAAACTTTTGTTCTGTTTGTAAATATTCAAAGAGCACTTTCAATTACCTTTTTTCCAGGAACAACTTAGATTCAATTCAGTCAGTCAGTCAGTCAGTCAGTCAGTCAGTCAGTCAGTCAGTCATCTTCTATACTGCTTCTTCCATTGTGGGTTGCTGGGAAGCTGGTGCCTATCTCCACCACTCTATGGGCGGGAGGCAGGGTACAGCCTGGACAGGTCGCCAGTCCATCGCAGGGCAACACACAAACAACCATGCACACACTCATTCACACACCTCAGGGCAATTTAGAGAGACCAATTAACCTAACAGGCATGTTTATGGACTGAATTCAATTAAATTCAGTTCCATTTATATAGAGACATATCGTCTCAAGGCACTTTACAAAGTCAATTCAATCGATTCACACATATTTCAAGTCAGGTACATACATTCCACTTAACCCTAACTATCAAACAGTGCAGTCAGATTCAGTTTGGTTAAAAGTTTTTCTATCTAAGGAAACCCAGCAGATTGCATCCAATCAGTGACTTGCAGCATTCACTCCTCCTGGATGAGCATGTAGAGACAGTGGACAGTCACTTGCATTGACTTTGCAGCAATCCCTCATACTAAGCATGCATGAAGCAACAGTGGAGAGAGAAAAAACCCTTTCAACAGGAAGAAACCTCTAGCAGAACCAGGCTCAGTGTGAGCAGCCATCTGCCACGACCGACTGGTGGTTTGAGAGAACAGAGCAGAGACAAAGAAGGAACCCAGAAGCACTGATCCAGAAGTACTTTCTATAGGAAAGAAAAGTGAAACATTGATGGTTAAAGCTCCTTTGGTAGCTTCATCTAGGAGAGAAAGACAGCTAAGTAGATGAACTATGAGCCAGTTTTCAAGCCTAGAGTATAAAAGAGAGCACATACAGTTAGTCACAGCAAAAGCAGCCATTAGCTATGTCTAGGAGAGACAGGGTTAAACACTGAAAGACAGGGCCTGTGTGTATAAGGTGAGCATCAAGTTGTTGGCAGCAGGAGTTCAGCCGATGTCCCCCTCCAGGAAGGTGCCACACCTTAACACTGATCCAGGTCAGATGTAGGTTCTATGCAGAAAAAAAAAACAGAGAGAGAACATAAAGTTAAAAATGGAAATTACAGCAAATAACGCAAAATTGGAGAGTAGTATGAGAATGCAGCAGAGAGAGTGAAAGTGGTCATTATGTCCTCCAGCAGCCTAAGCCTATGGCAACATAACTACAGAGATAGCTCAGGATAACCTAAGCCACTCTAACTATAAGCTTTATCAAATAGGAAAGTTTTAAGGCTAGCCTTAAAAGTAGACAGGGTGTCTGCCTCATTGACTAAAATTGGGAGCTGGTTCCACAGGAGAGGAGCTGATAACTAAAGGATCTGCTTCCCATTCTACTTCTAGAGACTCTAGGAAACACCAGTAAACCTGCAGTCTGAGAACGAAGTGCCCTGTTAGGAACATATGGAACAATCAGATCTCTGATGTATGATGGAGCTAGATCATTAAGGGCTTTATATGTGAGGAGGAGAATTTTAAATTCTATTCTGGATTTAACAGGGAGCCAATGAAGGGAAGCTAAAATAGGAGAAAAGAGATCTCTCTTTTTAATTTCTATCAGAATTCTTGATGCAGCATTTTGGATCAGCTGAAGGCTTTTAACTGCATTTTGTGGACACTCTGATAGTAAACAATTACAATAGTCCAGCCTTGAAGTAACAAGTGCATTGACTACTTTTTCAGCATCACTTTTGGACAGGATATTTCTAATTTTAGCAATATTTCAGAGGTGAAAGAAGGAAATCCTAGAAAATTGTTTAATATGGGATTTAAATGACAAGTACTAGTCAAAATAATACCAAGGTTTTGTACTTTATCACCGGAGGTCAATTTAATCCCATCCACATTACTTGATTGACTAAGCAGTTTCTTTTTCAAAGATTCTGGTTCAAAGACAACAACTGCTGTCTTGTCTGAATTTAGAAGCAGAAAATTTAGAACATCCAAGTTTTTTTGTCTTCATGACTTGCCTGTATTCTATCTAACTGGTTGAGCTCATCAGGATTTATAGATAAATAAAGCTGAGTATCATCAGCATAACAGTGAAAATGTATCCCATGCTGCCTGAAAATTGTACCTATTGGAAACATATATATATAAAGTAAAAAGAATTGGCCCAAGATGAAGATAAGCACAAAGAACACAGTATAAAGACCAAGGAAACTTGGCCCAAATGGTGCCATCCAAATGATGTGTTTGGGATACTTAAATTTAGCCCTCAAATAAGTTGATACACTAGTTGGCAGGAGAGCTAATAAAGGGCTGTAAATAAACCCCCTGTGTTGTATTTTGATTCATTTTTGCATAGAAGTCAAATGTCATGGCAGCAAAAACTAATGTGGATGAACTTTCACCTTCACACTGCAAACATTCAAAATGTACACTTCATAAATTAGATTTTGTGTTTTTCTGGATAAAATAGAAAAAAACAAAACAGACACATGCCTGCCAACAGTTTTGATAGTGAAAAAGATCATCATCATGGGTCCCAAAATCCTAAGTGCGAGTATATCTGGGGGAGCCTGGAGGTGACACAACCAACTGTATCTAGTTGCGACAACAAAGCTGACAAGTTCCAACAATTATACAGATACTACTCTAACGCTATGTGTTTTTCTGTCAAGAAGTTAGCCAATAGTTGTTTTTCTTGTTTTAATACTTTTAATTGCTGTCTCATGCTGTGTCCTCAAAGGCACAGTTCAGATTTTTTTTGAAGGGATCTTCTGAGAGGTTATGGCTTATTAGTTTCTTATCTGAAGTAACTCTTATAGTATCTTCATTTCGTTCAAATCGATTAATGGCATCATAATACCAAGATTCCTGTATTTAAAGGGAGTTCTGTGTTCTGTTTTACATATAACAAAAAAAGCAACTTGACCATTTAAATGATGTTTACCTACTGTTCTGTTGATGCAAAGCCTTAGTTTTGCAGCTGTGCAAGATACCAATAAAAATGTAAACACAAGTTTATATTGCCTCTTCCTTAGGCAAACTGTTGCTAGTGACAGAAAGTGTCAGCAAGGAGTCATGGGTATTAGCAAAGAATTTGGCTCCCGTAATGACATGCGACTTAAATCAGGTGTCTGCTTCCATATCTGCACAGATGTCAGTATTACTCCAGCAATAGCACACACACTTTCTCTCACTTACACACACAGTATCAAGCTCAATCATACCTCCCTGAATAAACAGCATTCGATCAGCTGGTACAGTCTGCACAGAAACCAAATCCATTTAAAATCCAGCCACACTTTTACCAAAGCTCAGACTTACAGTACACTGCTGCATTTGCTTTATGATCACACAGGTTAAGTGAATGTTGGTATGTATGGTAGCAAAATACAAATGGTCTTCATCCCGTAGGTCTGTGTGTTTTGGGGGATTGTCTGCAGACTTATGAACCAGACCAAAAAATGTGAATATTCAAATCCTATTCAGGAAAAAAATATATAGCGCATTTCACAGTGTTTAAATTTTGCACATTTTACTCGTACAATTCTATGTCAGCTCAGCATAAGTCAGTACAACAGCAGACTGTATCTTATGTTATTAAAAAAACTCGTGGTATGAACTGTGATTATAACATGATGGTGATTATTTAATGTTTTTTTATGTGTAATATATTTGAGATAAGACAATACTAAACATCACTTTACCCTGTTCTCCTTCCATATCGTAGGCATAAATAGTGAAGTCAATTAACCCAAAGTCCTGCTGCTGAAGAGTGATGGCTCATAGGTTCCAAAATCCCACAACTATCATTCTCAGTTCTGCCACTCATGGATACTTGCTTTCTTTCATTTTCCTCCATTTCAATAAATCATTGTGGGGCCAGGTATTATTTTCTTCTGATTACTGTCTAAAAATTGCTTCTGAAAGTTTTCAATTCTGACTGGATCATCATAATTTTTTCAGTCTTGTAGTAATAGTTAATGAGAATGCTTCACCTTCAAATGTGCACTGTGCATAGTTATGGTAGACCTATGATATGCTAATGTTGTGATACACAAGTTGTGTCCACAGATTCTAATTTGGATTTAGGTCTGACCTTTCTGACATACAAAAATGCTCTGGTCTAAAGCCTTCCATTGTTGTCTGTAAAGTGTGTGCCCAATTCTCAAGTTTTTTACAGCCTCCAAAGGGCAACCCCTTCCAGAATTGCCCTTTATTAAATTCCAGGTATCCTCTCAAAAACATGATGCTGTCACCACCATGTTTTATTGTGGGGGTAATTTTTCAGGTTATTGTGCAATTTTAGTTTTAGGTCATTGGTCTTATCTAACAAGAGCATCATCTACATGTTTGCTGTATTCACTACATGTCTTTTGGCAAACTGCAACAAGGATTTCTTACAGATGTCTTTACACAGAGACTTTCTGTTTGCCACTTTTCCATGATGGTCAGATTTGTGGAGTGCACAACTCATTACTGTCCTGGCTATAATATTTCTTCCATCTGAGCTGCAGATCTCTGCAGCTACTCCAGAGCTACCAGGGGTCTTTGAGCCTTTTCACTAATTAATGCTCTTCTTGCCCTGCGTTTTAGCTTAGGTCAACAGCTACGTCTGTTAAGGTTTGTGCATCTTCTTTCCATTTTCAGCTGATGGATTTAACAGAGCTCCATAAGATGTTCAAAGCTTGGAATATTATTTTATTACCTAATTCTGCTTTAAAGTCTCCACAAATGTCTCGCTGACCTACCTGAGAATTTTACAGAACGGCAGGATTTATAGTGAGACTAAAAAGCACAAAGGTGTACAGGGAGATCAGGGTAAAGATTACAGAAAAGATTTCTATTCACAAAGAGTTTTGAAAAAACATGTAGCATTTTCTTAGCACTTGTTTTCTGTTTGTCTAAACGTTCAAAATTTGTGTATGTATGTATGTACACTACTGGTCAAAGGTTTTAGAACGCCTTTCTTATTCAATGGTTTTCTTCATGTTTATGACTATTTACATTGTAAGTAGATTCTCACTGAAGGCATCAAAACTGAATGAACACATATGGAACATACAGTATGTAGCAAACAAAACTTTGTAACAGGACTAAATAGGACAAGTATGTCATATTTAGATTCCTTAAAGTAACCGCCCTTTGCTGTGATAACTGATGACTAATGTTTTGGAAAACCATTTCAGGTGACCACCTCATGGCGAGAATGCCAACAGAGCAAAACAGTCATCAGAGCTTAGAGTGGCTATTTTGAAGAATCTAAAATATAAAAATGTTTAGTTATTTCACACTTTTTTGTTTACTACATAATTCCATTTTTATTCATTCATAGTTTTGTTGCCTGTGGTGAGAATCTACAATGTTACTAGTCATGAAAATAAAGAGACCTGTTAAATGAGAAAGTGTATCTAAAATGGTAGTGGTGTGTATGTATGTATGTAGACATAAAGAAGATATACAATTTTGACTCCAAACTTCACTGTTCAAACAGTGGCGAATCTGTGACTTGTTCATCATATACATGACATGGGAAACCCCACCAGTATCCTCGCCTCAGTCACACAGCAGAAGGTAAGGATGAAGGGTATGGAGGAAGGAGGGGGTCCTGAGATGATTCTTTATGCAGCTCTGTGTATTGCTTTCATGTTGTCCTGTCAGTTACTAAGTTGGATTGCTGGGGGCAATGGCTAATTCACGCCCTTAGATCACGAGCATGAAATGAGAGAGCGGGGAGTGCTAAAGCCCTCAGGTTAATGATAGCTCCATGGCACCACACAGCCAACACCCCCCACCCCTCCATACAAATCTGGTCAAATGGTTTCATTTAAGATGATCCCCGGAATCCAACTATCTCAGGGAACACCTGAGATAGTTGGCCTGATTTTAGGAAAGGGAAAAGAAACAAGAGTGCTCACTCTGTTCATTTATTTTCCATTCCTTAAATTTTGCCTCTTGTAAACACTTTGCTGCAAGCCATGCATCTGTGTCTTTTTTGTGTTTTCAAAATACAAAGCTGTGTGAATGGACACAGCATGGGAGCCCACACACAGTCTATTTTGTCATGATGGAGGCCCTTTTTACAGAGATCAGCAAAAAAGGAAGGACATATTTATAAAGAAAAATACAAGTGTAAAGGACTTTAAATTTTTTTTCTCCCCTACAGAACAAGCATGTTGATGAAGACCACCCTTCCCCCACTTCCTTCTTTTTTATAACCCCTGCCACCACCTCAAAAAGCCCCCCTTCTTTTAAAGTTATTTCAAATTCCCCAGCAAGGCTTTGTGAAATCTGTTTGTTTGAGGGCAGCATTAGATGTGACCAGCGTTTTATTGTGACATAAAACCGTATTTCTTCCTTGGCAGATTAAAAATAAAATCGGTTAATAAGAAAAGCTGTCAGCGGCAGAAAATGGCTGACATAATCCGTTTATCCTCCAAGCAATAAAGATACTGGTCCTTGGGAGTCTATCTTTCCTCTTATGTTATTTCGCCCAAAACATTATCTTCTGTGCATTCAGATGGATTAAGAAGTCATAAGGGAGATAGAAAGAAAATGACGGATACAAAAAATATATATAATATCCCCTTTCATTCTGCATCAAACACATTCACAGGAAGGAACACATATGATCCTTAAGTTAATGAATAACTAAGCAAAAAAACAGAAAGGATGAATAAAAGAAAAGAAAAGAAAATCAGTTGTCTTAAATTATGATGAAAAGACATAAAAAAATCTAGAAACGTCATTGAAGCTAAGGAGCAGACCAGGGTGATGTGCAGATAGAAAGAAATTAAATGTAGTTTATTTGAGCACAATACATGACTACAAATGTGAAAGGAGGAAACACTAAAACTGCTGTGGCAGAGTTTCCTATCTTGTCGTTTTGAAAATTATGGGTTAAGTGAGTCTAAATATAAAAGCGGACTATGTGAAGTATCAAGTCCTACCACTGTTTTTAAGTACGTATGTGCCACTTTTGATGTGCTCCAGTTTTGAATGTGCATGTATACTGGGATCAGTGGTGTGTAATTCACAGCATTCTGCTATATCCTGACCAGATACATTACCTTTCACTGAAAACACTGCCTCATTTATTTGTTTCATATTAAAAATTCAACTGACCATATGGAAATTAAGGCCCTTTAAGTGCCCCCAGGTGGTTAGATGATCATCAGTCAAATTATTCAGAAAGTTGTAATGTTGTGGTACTCAAGACTGGTCTAGCACCAAATTTCCTGTGTCTTCTCTGTGTTTTCTCTGTCTCTACTACATTTATACTCAGTCTCGGATGTAGTGGACACACCTGTGTCCCTTCATGTTGATAATGAGAAGATGAACGAGATAAAAAAAAACAAGAGGGAAAAATATATTTTAGTGCAACATGGGTGTTTTTATGTTATATCAACAATAAAGAATGAAAGAACACTGACTTAGTTACGTTCTTAACCTCCATGTTGCCTCCACTTTCTCTACCTGGATCTACAGTGTTTAACGCAGGTGCGGACAAAGTGTTATTTTCCTATGGTGTCATGTCTACCATGCCACAGTAACACAAAAAGTCAGGTTGACATTAGTGTGACAGGGTTTAGGGAGAGTTTAGCATCAGCAATATAATCCACTTTAAGAGACTTATGTTACCTAATTCAAAATGGCAATAATACAATAAATATGAGCGTTTAAAATAAATGCTTATTTTTTCACTTTACCCACAGCTGGTCATGCTTTTATATTACATAGCTCTTATTTGCATTTCGTACATTTATTGGTATCTTTGGTGTAACATTGTTGTAACATTTCCATCTTTTGTTGCAGCAGCATATTTCAGACTGAAAAATGTAGAAAAATTATTTTTGTTTTTAATTGGACTTTATTGCCCGTTTATTCTGGTAATCTGGTTCCTTTTATGCATAATATACTATTTACTTCATGTTTAGCTTGTCACTGTTGTGTTTTATTCATTGTCACCTTTTGCTTTAGTATTTGGAGTCATTCTGGTGGTGGGTTATGTTCTGCTCAGCTGTTTCTCCCATTAGATTTCCTCAGTCGTCTCAGTCTTCTGGTTTCCCACTCAGCTGCTTCCATTTAGTATTTTAGTCTCACCTGTATCGCCATAATCACAGTCCCAAAATATATTTTTATGTATATGTTTTTTTTGCAAAACCATCACTGGCACAGAGGTTGGTATCCCTATCCCTTTAAAATATATGTAGCTGAAGCATTTTTTTTTTTTTTTATCTATCAAGAAATAAGCTAAAACTTTAAAAAAGATGCTGTGAGCTTGTTTCTCTTTCACAGACCCAGGAAACTCCATGATATAGCAGAGCATATTAAATATAACATCTGATAGATTCTACCAGAAAACTAAAAACAGTTAATCACTGGGTCTTTCTGTATGATAATGTTCTGAAATACTTGACCAAATAAATGGCTACCTCAGTCCCCAAACCTAATTCCTAGAAAACCTGTGGTGTGAGCTGAAGAGAAGAGTGCATTAGAGAGAACCCGGGACTCTAAATGATCTAGAGAGATTGTGCAAAGAGGAATTATCTGTGAGCTCCACCCTTGTGTAAACTGTCCTCTTAGCAAACTATACAAAGTACTGACACCAGCAATTGTGCTATATGTTATGTTATTTAAAACATTATTTACAAACATGGGATTTTTTTTAACCTCCACTGATTAAATGTAATCAAATTAAAGGTTGGATTCAAATTCTTCAGTGTGAGACTACAATATTGTAATTAAAGATTATCTCAATGCTTTTGACACTTCGTTACCAAGGGTTCTGATAAATATAGTCAGCACTGTACTGTTTCATCAGTGTATGAAAGACATGATATAGAAGCGCGAATCCACAACTTTCGCTTTATCCCGCCTGAGAGAAAGCAAGAATCTACTGAGGTTTATTCAGGGATGATCTGCTCCTATGGGACTCACATGACTGACAGATAGATGCACAAGCGGAGCCGACGTGTGGTCAGAGATGTAAGGCCGGTGGTGAATTGCTGATTTGGATCTGTGTGAGCCGGAGAGGTCGCGCTGGGGCGTGGGGGCGGGCGGCAGTTTGTGAATGATGAAGGGGGTGGAGACGCCTCTGAGTGGCAGCCAGCGTGTGCCGCAGTGTTGGGGCTCTGAACTCAGACTCTGTTCTGTTTAATCATGTTGGCTTGGCTGGTAATGAAATTTGATTATGCTTCCAAAGGCAGCAACGTCGGGTTGGAGGGGTGAAATATGAATATCTTCCTAGATTATGCATGAAACCTGTGTGTGTAATTTTCCCATCTTCTCTTGTCCGCAAGCAAATTGTTTGTAGTTCATCATTAGCAAGGAACTTTTACATTTCCATTCGTCTTTTCAGTGAGAGCTGCGATGTGATTAATGCAGGCCTTGATTTATTAGTTCATCATCGGTGTGGTTTTAACTGATCACTACAGATACATCATGCTCTCCACAGGGCTCCGCAGTGTAGATAAACAGTCAGCAGGCTCAGAAGGACTATCTAATGATCTATTTTGCTTGGCTCTTATGGGGGGCGGAAGCCACATAACTCACAATGCTAAGAGCCCCAACCCACTGCACTCAATGAACAGCTTTTGTGCATATCTGCCTGAGAACACCCAGCTTTTAAATTGCCATCACATTAATTTGTAAAAAAAAAAGGAAAAAGAAGTAGACATCTTCCAGCTTTCTCTACCTCCCCAAAATGTGTTTGCATAGAAGAGAGTGGGCATAATTAGGTAGTCATGATCCAGAGAAGTAAAGCCCTTCTGCAGGGTGTCATAATAATAATTGGGACACTATAAAAATTGTAAGCATCAGCTCAGGGCTACTTGAGCTCCTCAGAAGGGAAGAAACACTAAACCACGACAGACGTTACACTATTAATAAATACTTAAGAGTGACAACCTTTCTGAGAGTGATAAAATGCCTGCTTCGGGTTTGGAGCAATGATGTCAGAGCAGTTGTTTGACCCTGCAAACAGGCCACTGAACAAGACAAATGAATAAATACACTGAGATAAGTTTACCAACACACAATCACCGAGTTGAAGTGTAACAAAATCTTGCTATCAAAACAGCATAATACCAAATGAAGTCTGCCTTGAAAGTTTCTGTCAGCATATGACGTTTTCTGGTGAAGTCAGTCTAAGGTTCTATTATGAGTCCCAGATAAGAAGGTGAGTGCTTTAAGGTGACACCCTGTTTCTGAGACTCTTATTTTGAAGTGAGAAAGGATGTAATTCTTGAGTTGGCCTGCGAAGACTTATAGTTGGGCTGGCCAACAGCGCTCGGTTACATAAGCATTAAAAAAGACCCTCACAAATTTTAGGTCATTTGTATGGCAGGATTTTGGAAACATCTTTAAATAAAATAAGTGGCAGTATCACCCCCCGCCCAGATTCTGACAAGGTGATAAGCGTTTCTGAGATCTAGTTTAGTGAATATAGTGGAACCCTGGATGAGTTCAAAGGCTGAGGTGAGGAGAGGTAGTGGGTATTTATTTCTCACTGTGATCTAGTTAAGTCCTCTGTAATCAATACAGGGTCTGAGCGACCCATCCTTCTTAATAACAAAGAAGAATCCAGCGCCCAGGGGTGAAGTGGATGGCCGAATAATGCCTGTGGCGAGAGACTCACTGATATATTTTTCCATGCTAGATCTTTCGAGTTAGATATATTATATGGACGACTGGAGAGTAGAGTTGCTCCGGGAAACAGGTTTATGGCACAATCATGTAGTCTGTGTGGAGGTAATGAGAGGGCTTTTGGTTTACTGAAAATTTCCCTAAGATCATGGTACTCACAGGGAACGTTGATCAGATCGCTTTCTCCTCCACTCCATCAGGTGGTCTAGGCACGACAGAGGATGTCCAGAGACAGGTGGACAGGCAGTAGGTGCTCCAGGACTCAATCTGGCCCTGTGTCCAGTTGAACTGGGGGTTATGACGACATAGCCAGGGATACCCCAGAACCACGGGAAGATGGGAAAACAAAAAAGGTTATTTTCTCACAATGATTTCCAGACACCACTAGATCAACTGGTTCTGTTTAATGAGTTATGGTGGGGAGTGGGATACTGTCCAAGGCAGATACATGGGTCGGTGTGGGCAGTGGAACTGTGGGGATGTTAAACTGTCGGACCAGACCGTCGTCAATAATAATAATAATTCTGCTCGCATCCAGAATCCAGCAGTGCTTGAAACTGCAAAGACTCATGGTTAAACAAGATGGAAACTGGAACTGTCATATGGTAAAGTTTGGAACCGGCCGCCAATCCTCCCATCTTCATAGGCGGGCTCCCCCTTTTGGTCGCACCGGACAACTGACGATGAAATGTCCTGATTCGCCGCACTACAGACAGAGACGGGCCTCAAAACAGCGCTGTCATTCCTCTGGTGATAATCTGGTTCGCATGGGTTCCTCTGGGATTGCAGTGGTGGTATAAAGAATTGAGGTGTCAGATGGTAACCAGAGTTTGATTAAACTGACAGGACTAAAACAAAATGTTTACTCTACAGTCTTCCTCTAGTGCTGTGCTATATACAACTGTTTCATTTTATTGTTAACAGTCTAGAACAGTGGTTGTCAATCCTTGTCCTCAGGACCCACTGTCCTGCATGTTTTTTGTGTTTCCCTGCCTTCACACACCTGACTTAAATAAATGTGTGATTAACAGGCCTTTGCAGCACTTCATGGCTGCTTAGGAGGTAATGCAATCATTTGATTCAGGTGTGCTGCAGCCGGGACACATCTAAAACATGAAGGACAGTGGGTCCTTAAAGCCAGGATTGAAAACCACAGGTCTAGAAGACACTGAGTTATTTTCACACGTACACTCCATTGCTAGAAGTATTTGTCTGTCTGTTACTTGTACACGAACTTTAAGGACATCATATTCTTAATATCTAAGGTCCATTTTTGTTAATGGTCCAACCATTGCCAGCAATAGCAAATTTAACTAGTCTGTAAACATGTTCTACAAGGTTTAGGAGTGTTTCCTAGTTAGATAAGAAAACCATATCTAGAGTCTCTGCTCATTCAGTTAAGTTTCTCTACACCAAAACATTATAGAACACCCAAATTCATTGATTGTGTGGTGTGACCCAGTAGATATGGCAATGTAGTGGAGACTGGCCAGCAGAGTTAAGAGCCTAACCTCTGTGAGTACCTTTGAGATGTCCTAGCGAACATATCTTACATTAGTGAGACTTCCTTGTGATTTAATGCAAGATCTCAGAGAAAGATTATAATTTATCATGGAAATAAATTTGGTCACATTAATTTTGCACTTTATTATTGCCATAATTATCTAAACAATGTGAAGGTAAATGTGGGCTGTAAACAAAGACAAAAAAAATTTCAAACAAAAATTCTACAACAACAAAATACTTTATAATAATGTCATGAAATATGATATTGGACATGCTATGTGAGGCATATATAGCCTTAGAAGAACCTTTTTGTGTTTTTACAACTTCTAAAAGTTTCATAATAAAAATGAGTTCTCGAGCTGAATGTGTTTAAAGAGGGAATTCAAACATTGAAAGGCAGCAAACTATGAGAGTGTAAAAGAATTCAAATTTATTGTAATGTTTAGGAAGAACACAGTAATATAACCAAGAGAAAACGATGAGATATAAAAACTTAAACAGGCTCTCGGTCGGCTTTAGATCAAATTCAGATCAGTTATATTTGAAAGTAAAATCAATGACTTTTACTAAATTGAAATATAAGCAGTGAAAGGACTGAGTTTTTATGAGAACCCAGATTCTTTCCATGTTTTTTGAAATTATTGTACAGGATAAAAAAATTTTTTTACCTTAAAGAGAAATAAGAAATTAATTCATTGAATAACAAATTTCCCAGAATGCATTAAATTGCTGTCTTTAGATTTGCTTTTAAAGGAAGAATCAAGAAGCCAGGAAAACAGAACTAATGGGTGCCGTTTACCTCTAGCCTCACCTTTAAAACCAAGATAAATATTAGAAATTCTGAGGAGCTAATTTAATTAGCCATAAAAGGAGGACCTCGGGTGATTTGTTTGAAAATGCCATATCAGATATAATTGATTTTAGAAGCCAGTTTTTCTGGTGAGTTTCTGTACAAACTAAACACACACAGTGACTTGCAATAGTATTCAGCTATGCACCCCACAAATCAAACCATTATAGAAAGTCTGCAAAAAGAAAGCCACTAGTAATCATATTGGCAGTTTGACACAATCCATTAGGGGACACAGCAAACATGACAGAAGGTGTTCAGGTAAAACTAAAATTGCAACATTTGGCCTATTTGCAAAGTGCATTGTGTGGTCCAAATCTAACCATCTCTGTTGTAGCTGTATCCTGCTGTGGGGTTGGTTTTTTAAGCTGGGAAGATTGTAAGAAACCTCCCTAGAGGTTGCAAGCAATGTGAGACTGGGGCGGAGGTTCCTTTCAGCAGGACAACAACCCCAAATATCTACCTCGAGTTACAATGGAGTGGTTTAGACACTGATTCTAAAGCTTTTTATAACAAGTACCAATTTGGTAAATTCAGATTTTCCACCATCTTGACAGACAGAGTTAACAGTGGTACAAGTTGGAAAATTTAGCAGAAAGGTTGATAGAATCAGAATCCCAAATTCAGAGGTTTCTTACCAACCCTGACCTAAAAATCCAATATGGCTGCTGTGGATATAATATTTATTAATAGCCGCAGTAAAAACAAATAATTTAGTCAACTTGGTAGTGAGCATATCATTTAACACATCTCACTTGCAACTGGCTACAGAGGCAAGTGGAACACAGTATAAAATGCTTCAGTTTATACTGGTCCTTCTCAAAATATTAGCATATTGTGATAAAGTTCATTATTTTCCATAATGTCATGATGAAAATTTAACATTCATATATTTTAGATACATTGCACACTAACTGAAATATTTCAGGTCTTTTATTGTCTTAATACGGATGATTTTGGCATACAGCTCATGAAAACCCAAAATTCCTATCTCACAAAATTAGCATATCATTAAAAGGGTCTCTAAACGAGCTATGAACCTAATCATCTGAATCAACAAGTTAACTCTAAACACCTGCAAAAGATTCCTGAGACCTTTAAAACTCCCAGCCTGGTTCATCACTCAAAACCCCAATCATGGGTAAGACTGCCGACCTGACTGCTGTCCAGAAGGCCACTATTGACACCCTCAAGCAAGAGGGTAAGACACAGAAAGACATTTCTGTACGAATAGGCTGTTCCCAGAGTGCTGTATCAAGGCACCTCAGTGGGAAGTCTGTGGGAAGGAAAAAGTGTGGCAGAAAACGCTGCACAACGAGAAGAGGTGACCGAACCCTGAGGAAGATTGTGGAGAAGGGCCGATTCCAGACCTTGGGGGACCTGCGGAAGCAGTGGACTGAGTGTGGAGTAGAAACATCCAGAGCTACCGTGCACAGGCGTGTGCAGGAAATGGGCTACAGGTGCCGCATTCCCCAGACCTGGGCTACAGAGAAGCAGCACTGGACTGTTGCTCAGTGGTCCAAAGTACTTTTTTCAGATGAAAGCAAATTCTGCATGTCATTCAGAAATCAAGGTGCCAGAGTCTGGAGGAAGACTGGGGAGAAGGAAATGCCAAAATGCCAGAAGTCCAGTGTCAAGTACCCACAGTCAGTGATGGTCTGGGGTGCCGTGTCAGCTGCTGGTGTTGGTCCACTGTGTTTTATCAAGGGCAGGGTCAATGCAGCTAGCTATCAGGAGATTTTGGAGCACTTCATGCTTCCATCTGCTGAAAAGCTTTATGGAAATGAAGATTTCATTTTTCAGCACGACCTGGCACCTGCTCACAGTGCCAAAACCAGTGGTAAATGGTTTACTGACCATGGTATCACTGTGCTCAATTGGCCTGCCAACTCTCCTGACCTGAACCCCATAGAGAATCTGTGGGATATTGTGAAGAGAACGTTGAGAGACTCAAGACCCAACACTCTGGATGAGCTAAAGGCCGCTATCGAAGCATCCTGGGCCTCCATAAGACCTCAGCAGTGCCACAGGCTGATTGCCTCCATGCCACGCCGCATTGAAGCAGTCATTTCTGCCAAAGGATTCCCGACCAAGTATTGAGTGCATAACTGTACATGATTATTTGAAGGTTGACGTTTTTTGTATTAAAAACACTTTTATTTTATTGGTTGGATGAAATATGCTAATTTTGTGAGATAGGAATTTTGGGTTTTCATGAGCTGTATGCCAAAATCATCCGTATTAAGACAATAAAAGACCTGAAATATTTCAGTTAGTGTGCAATGAATCTAAAATATATGAATGTTAAATTTTCATCATGACATTATGGAAAATAATGAACTTTATCACAATATGCTAATATTTTGAGAAGGACCTGTACTCAGAGTTCTCAACATTTTCTCCACTTCTCTTTGCTTTTGAGAAATGTCTGATAAAGTTTAATTGTGCTAAAGCAAGTAATACTGGCTGCTGGCCATTTTTGGCCACTTATCTTGAAAATAATTAGTACCAAATTTTTCTCAGAGTACCATCAAAGTTTGACCAGGTACCACTAGAGGCACTTGAGCCACAGTTTGAGAATAAGGGGTTTACATCGTATACTCATCTGGTAAAATGTCCCAGTCAAAGTCCAGCCCTAAATCCAATTGAGAACCTGTGACAAGACTTTAAACCTGCTGTCCATATGGGCGTGGCGCTGGTGGTGTAGGGGTTAAGCGGGCGACCACATACAGAGGCTATGGTCCTCGAAGCTGCCATCCCGGGTTCAAGTCCCCGACCTGGCAAGCTTTGCCAAATGTCTCCCTCTCTCTTTGCCCCTCTTTCCTGTCTACTTGCTATCAAAAAATAAAGGCCTCTAGTGCTGAAAAAATATCTTTAAAAAAAACTAATTGCTGTCCATAGATGCTCTCCATTCATTTTTAATGAGCACAAGCTATTTTCAAATAAAAATGGATACAAAAAATTCAGGCAATGTGCAAATCTTATAAATGCCATATTTTCAGATGTGTATTTGTAAATCAAAATTGAAAAGCATTCAATGTTTTCCTTCCATTTTATAATTATGCTCTACAAAACCCCAATAAAATGTACTGCATGTAAATATAAAATAGTTTTAAGGGGTGGGAATAAATTTCGAAGGCACTGCAATAAGAACGGCATATTGACAGGGGTATAGGAAAAAGTGTAAAGGTCAATAGACAAAAAGACAAACAGCAGACCATGTTCAGTGCTTGTACCACTGCCTGTGTGTCTGTGGAGGAAAAGTTTCTTGTCAGGTAAAAACGTTCCACATGAAAACACAAGCAGCACGGAGGGCTTAAAGTGAAATTCAAATACTGTCAATCGGTTCACAGTGGCGACAATGTCAGCTCGGCACCGTATTAACTGGCAAGCACTGATAAAACAGGTCTAAGTCCGGCGCAAATCCACCCGCGCTCGTTCACTGTGGCCTAGCAGCATGTATCAGCCCGGACTGGAGCAGACACACTCTTAGGGCATCAGAAACTTAATAAGCATTTGGTCCCACTTAACACTAAGTGCTACCAGATATGTGTTTAATATCTGCTAGTCCAGGTAGTCAGGAGTTTAAGCTATAAAAATGTCATTTCACATCTGTAATCCTGTCTATTACTCAGAGGTTTTAGGGGTCTAGTTTTCAGGAGAACGCCGTCACATTAAGCGGGCAGAGAAAACCTTTCACTGTGGATCTTCATGAATACATCTTCGTTTTATTTCACAACTAAAAGGATGCTTGAAACCAATGTGGTGGAAAGCAACTAAAGATGTGCTATAATGTGTCTGGCCCCAGCCTGGCAATGTTAGCCAAGGAATAGAGTATGTTATGCATAAATGTTTAATGATCTTGTGTTCGTTTCGGTGCTTTACAAATGTACAACATGCCCCATATTTAACAAGATGGGCAATTTGAGAAAAAGACAAATATATGAATTTGTCCAAGAATTTGGAGATATCTCATTCAATCCATTCTTTGCCATATATTACAATTATAATATATATATATATAATATATATAATATATTATAATTATAATAATATATTATAATTGTTCATATTGATTATATTAAATCCTTAAATTTGGACAAGGACTAATTATTTTTAGGGCACCCTCAGTTAAGGTGAACAGTCTCGACTCACGGACAACCGTGTGGTCGAGACATGAGCATAGGGCTGTAGTCTGCTATAACACAAGCCATAAATATTCAGAACATTGAAAGCAAAACACTTTGTCTATGAAGAAGGAGAATAACTATTTTTGTCCACACACGATTATGAGAACATGTTTTGAGATGAATTATAAAGTCATATCAAAACAAAAAGGTAGTGAGTTAATGTTTGGCTAGCACCCCAGGGGACATTTCTCTGTGCAAATATCATCATCAGAATCTGCATTGATCTGCATTGTTGAAGACGTTTCATGGCCATATGTGCTGCACCAGATAGAATATCTGGTTAAATTTCCAGGGACAGTATCGTTTTCTGTGACAGAACCAATTTTTTAGGGGATTTTATGTCTCACCTTGCCCTGACTGTTTTGATTAAACTTTAAATACACGCTGGTAAAGTTAATGACTGAGAGGAAATTGTACACAGTGTTGAAGAAAACATGGGCTACAACATTTTAGGAGAATCTTTAGCTAGCACTGCTTTACCTATCTTTAGGATATTCTTTTTAATTTGATGTACCAAGGGGTTAGTTTAGATTTTTTGAAAGGTCTGTGAAGTTATTAGCGTTAATAGTTCCCCTACCTGTACTAGAAAGATATCCTATAACCATGAGATTGTTGGTAAGTAAATAAGTCCTTGGAGTGCTGGAAGCTAACAAGCTAGTCAGCAGTACACCTTTTGCTTTAGCTGATATTTTAAGAATTTACTACAATTGAAGCAAAAAATCTTTAAATAAAGGGATAAGACACTTTTGGTAGATGGTGATACCAGCCTGCAATATTTTAATAGGCCATGAGAACCTAACGTTAGGTACTGTTTTGTCCAGCCGAACAACACTTGACAGTTATCCTGACAGACTTACGATCAGCTGATGAGGCGGATTAATACAGCGTATATCTGACTAGTTGATAGCTTCCACCACTCGGATGAGGTCTACTTTTCCAGCAAGCGCCAACAAGCAATGACATCTTTCTATAACCGGTAAAAGAACTATTACAAATAAAAACTACACAGAACCTCACTTCAAAATATGCGAACTAACATGTCTATATTGAAGTGTTTGCCACATGCTGGCACAGCATAGGGTGAGGGGGGTCTCTGGGCAAGACGCAGGGTACACCCTGGACACGTCAGAGACAAAGACGGAATAGAAGTCTTAAAATATTTGTAGTGTAGGCCCTTGGTTGTGCATGACTGATTGTCTTGTATCTTTCTATGTTGGCCCTGTGACTGGCACCTCTGTCACCCATTAACCCTCGGAGACAGGAACCTGTCTCCTGTTGCCTTGAACAGGATAAGGCAGGTTCAGAAAATGAATAGAAGGAAAAAAATAACAAAGATTTTACAATTTTGTACTTCAAGGAGCTATTAGCAATTATTTAACTCTTAACACATCAGCATAACATTTCCACTTCCCACCCCAGTTGAATAATAGAGTGTTGGCTCATGAAGCTGTAAATCTAATCAGAATCTCTTATTAATGGTTTGTGGTTCAAATATGGCTGATAATCTTGCTCAGATATTTAAAATGAAGCCATCTGCTTTCTGAGCAAATTGGGTTGACATTGTTTTACACAAAACCCCCGCTTTCCATTGGTTTCCGACTGATAGAGGGCTGAAAATCCCTTTCTCTCTCAGCCAAGACAGACACCAAACAGTGCCTCTCTCCTCTTCTCCAGCATGCCTCTAATGCGTCCTAATCCTGGCTGAAGACAGACGCCGGTTGTGTGTGTAAGAAATATCTCTTTGCTTTTTCTGCCTCAGTTCATTATTTTTCTTTCTTGTCACTTAGTGTGATAGGTTGGACAGAAGCGCACAGATGAGCACTGAAGACACAGTCACAAGGCCTTAATCTAGTCTTTAATGCGTGACTTCAGAGATGTCATTTATCTTGTGACTGCAGCAGGCGTCCACAAAACTTTATCTCTAATAATATATTGATGGATTAAAGGGGTCAGACAGGAGACCAGGCAAGAAAAATTGCTTATTGACATCAAAATACAGTGCCCCAAAACCTGATAAACATAGGGACAGGAGAGTGGAAGTCAGAGAGAGAAGGAAAAGAGAGAGATGAGGGAGGGGGGGTTGAGTTGGGGTATTGTGAATGTTTGCACCCGGTAATTTCCTTCCTTCACAAGAGCCTCTGGTGGTCTGAGCCCTCGGCTTGATAAAAACCCCAGCCTCTCCTGCTCTCGAGCTCGGCACTGTGGAGTTGCCGAAAGGAAAAAGCTGGTGACTGCTAGGTCATTCCGCGTTTATCTTGACATAAACTCCCCCACCACCGCCACCTCAACACCAACCATTCTAAACACACACGTGCACACGCACACACAATGCTGCACCTTATTAATCACACTTAAGTGCCGTGTGAGACTGGAGCACTCGTGCGAAGGCAACTGAAAGTAGGAACCTGAATGTGTGGCATTATCAGGAAAAGCACTGCTGTACAAACTCGGGAGACCACCGGTTGTCTCCTCCATTTTGCCATTTCCCCACAGCTTCGAGAGGAGTGCATAGTGTTCTTTATCTGAGCAAATAGGACACTCTTTAGTCGGCTTGATGTGGGATCCGCATAAAACCCCTTCAGATATCTATTTATAGGTAGAGTACGAACAAATACAGTCAACTTGATGAACAAGTTTTAGATGAAATTCTTCAGCATGGTTTGCTTTTTGATAGCTGCGCATTATTCTGGCTAAGAAAGTAAATCATTATGGCAATCCTCTTTATTAATTTGTTGTATTTGTTCAAAATGCCAATCACAAAGAGGGCTGCAGTATAAATTACCAAACCATTTGATGCTGCTTGCAGTTCCCATTTTGTGATGTTACAGCCACAAGCTTCAATGTATTTTATTGGGATAATATGTGAAAGACCAGCAGAAAGTAGTGTATTATTGTGAAGTTGAAACAAAATGCTACATGGTTTCTGATATTTGTACAAATAACAATCAGAACATTAGTGAAGAACAGTCAGATCAGTCAGAATAAGATCAGTGTGACGTGAATTTGAACTTTGCTGCTGTTACAATTGCAAGTATTTCGGGGTATGCCTCTCCCAGCTTTCCATGTCTACAGAATGAGATTTTTGCACTTTCTTGGTATAATTACTTTAATTATTTCTTATTGTTATGCTTTCACCTAAACCGTTCGATTGTAGCTCTGGCTGTATGTTTGCTGTGTCCCTTTAAGGACTAGTGACAAACTTCTTACATGAATTTGTACGGCTTTCTTTAAGCATAGATTATCTTCTTGACACTCTTTCATAAAGGCCAGATTAGTGGAGCTCAAACTCAGTCAGATTGGATGGAGAGTGTGTGTGAATGTCCCTGTCTTTGCTGTAGAAAAGAATGCCCACAGCATGATTATATGACCACCATGTTTGAAAGTAGAGATGGTGTGTTAGGGGTGATGTGCTGTTTTATGTTCTCTGCCATGTAAAATATTTGTCATTTTAGCTAAAAAGTCCAGTTTTGGTGTCATATAGGCAAAGCACCTTGTTCAGTATTTTTGCTGTGTCCCCTGTTTCGAGCATTAGTTGTTGAATGTACAACTAATGCTCAAGACAGGTCTTGGTCTCAGCACCTGTCCTGAGTTTAAATTTTTATAGTCTTGTTCTATTACCAGGCCTCAGACAAGCCTTGGGAGTTTTTTTTTTCTCCTGAGACCAAACACTCCAGCTGAAACATCATGTTTCATTACAATTTAACTCCTGACTGCATCAAAATGCGACCAATAAAGTTTTTTACTCAAAGAATTTCAACACTGCCACCTATGTCCCTACTTGCCGAGGATGAGAAGATGGGAGGGATGAGAAAAAAAGATTAAGCTAAATTTTCCTGTGAAAAAACACAGAACACTTCCATGTGTCACATCCACTCATTCTACCTGCAGCTAATGCTATGTCAGTTAACCTTTAGCTAGATGTACAGTTTATGCTTTTCAGAGTTGTCTGGTTTGTTTGTTTAACTTGTTACCAGAGGGTCTTCTTACATACAAGTCTGTGGTGATGTGACATTCACGATCAAATCGATTATTTTGAACGGCTCCTTACCTTGAACGATAGGACTCGAATCTTAGTTAGTGAGAGCCATTCTTTTTCTTCATATTGTAGATCCATAATTGTTTGTTGGCAGAGAAACATATGTACAGCGTAGGTAAATAACAATACAGCAACTGGTTTTTCATTTGGTTTTTCATTTATTTGTTTTCTTGGAATGTGTGTGTGTGTGTGTGTGTGTGTGTGTGTGTGTGTGTGTGTGTGTGTGTGTGTGTGTGTGTGTGTGTGTGTGTGTGTGTGTGTGTGTTTGTCTGTTTCTGGGCATGTCATTCACTAGGTTGGAGGGCCTCATTTTGGCATTCCGTCCTGTAAAAGATGAACAGACAATGGTGTTAAGTTTCTTTTGACACTTCAAAAAATGATTGATTTTAGCTCCAATAGCATACAAGGTTGTCTTGGGTACCTAAAATAATGAAAGGTTTTTTTTGGTAAACACTTACCTCTGCCATTTTGTATCTCTCAGCAGGTGTGTGCAGACAAAACATTCCCCGGGCTTTGGCATTCAATTTATTAGTTCTGGGATGGTACCAACTAGGACGTGGATTGAGAAGGGCGTGGTTTGGCAAAATTATGCTTTGTATGTTAATCGTGTAATAATTATTGGTATGAAATCAAGGAAGTTTTAGTTTGTATGAGTTTGAAAATGTATTGTTTTGTTTGTTCCTTATTTAATATAAATATTCTTGTGGTGTTATAGATCTTCATTGGAAGCAGTCCTAGATATGGTTTCTTCCAATTTAGATTTATTTCAATTTATGCAGTCTGTCCTCCATTGTTTTGCTGTTGGTGTCATGGCAGCAGGGTGTGCAGCGCTGTGTGCAGCCTGGCTGCAACGCCGACGCAAGCTTCATGCAGTGGGAGAGATGAGGACAGTCACAGTATGCTAGTTACTCAAGGATAAAACGAGTGGCGCAACAAAATGTCTGCGCACTTTATTTGGTTAAGGTTTCCAGTTAAGTGTTGTTCACCATTAGTGTGATGCCTTAATAGTTATATTTAATGGTGCAGTTGGTGATTTTTATTTCTGCCAAAGCTACTCAAGTGCACCTTTTTCTCTTCTATTTTGTTTTATTTTGCTTTCTTTATTTTGTTTCTATATTACATATTAACATTAAATTGCTATTATCGCAGACAAACTTTGTAGTAAAGAATTACATGGATATTTGATATTTATGTTTTGATATATTATACTTAATTTTACAGAAAATATATGCATAAATAGGTTTTTTGCATTAAGATACTGTGGTTCTATTTTGCACCTTTTAAATAATAATATTAAGCTTACTTAATACAGATGATGTAGCTTTAGTTGTAAATTTTACCCACACAGGCCAGGTTTCCCAGAATTAATACAATTAACACTATATGAAGGGTAAAATTGATTGTTCTTTGGAATTTGCACATTTTCAAAAAAGGATCACTTTAACTGCTCTTTTGAACACCTCTTGGAAGTGAGTGCATCCTGAAGATTCGGTTTCCTTCAAAGAGCCACAAGTCCCATCACTACAAGTCTGGGTTCATCTAAATATTTAGGCAGTGCGCCCCACTGAAAAAGTTAGATGCACAAATTCAGCCAGTTAGTTTGGAGCGCTGTTGTAGGTTGCCTTGCTAATTAACTGCTACAGGTAAATTTCTTTAAAAGATTGCAGCAACAAATACAGGGGTTGGACAATGAAACTGAAACACCTGTCATTTTAGTGTGCGAGGTTTCATGGCTAAATTGGACCAGCCTGGTAGCCAGTCTTCATTGATTGCACATTGCACCAGTAAGAGCAGAGTGTGAAGGTTCAATTTCAAAATATTGAAATGCACACAACATTATGGGTGACATACCAGATTTCAAAAGAGGACAAATTGTTGGTGCACGTCTTGTTGGCGCATCTGTGACCAAGACAGCAAGTCTTTGTGATGTATAAAGAGCCACGGTATCCAAGGTAATGTCAGCATACCACCAAGAAGGACGAACCACATCCAACAGGATTAACTGTGGACGCAAGAGGAAGCTGTCTGAAAGGGATGGTCGGGTGCTAACCCGGATTGTATCCAAAAAACATAAAACCATGGCTGCCCAAATCACGGCAGAATTAAATGTGCACTTCAGCTCTCCTGTTTCCACCAGAACGGTCCGTCTGGAGCTCCACAAGGTCAATATACACGGCCGGGCTGCTACAGCCAAACCTTTGGTCACTCATGCCAATGCCAAACGTCGGTTTCAATGGTGCAAGGAGCGCAAATCTTGGGCTGTGGACAATGTGAAACATGTATTGTTCTCTGATGAGTCCACCTTTACTGTTTTCCCCACATCTGGGAGAGTTACGGTGTGGAGAAGCTCCAAAGAAGCGTACCACCCAGACTGTTGCATGCCCAGAGTGAAGCATGGGGGTAGATCAATGATGGTTTGATCTGCCATATCCTGGCATTCCCTTGGCCCAATACTTGTGCTAGATGGGCGCGTCACTGCCAAGGACTACCGAACCATTCTTGAGGACCATGTGCATCCAATGGTTCAAACATTGTATCCTGAAGGTGGTGCCGTATATCAAGATGACAATGCACCAGTACACACAGCAAGACTGGTGAAAGATTGGTTTGATGAACATGAAAGTGAAGTTGAACATCTCCCATGGCCTGCACAGTCACCAGATCTAAATATTATTGAGCCACTTTGGGGTGTTTTGGAGGAGCGCGTCAGGAAACGTTTTCCTCCACCAGTATCACGTAGTGACCTGGCCACTATCCTGCAAGAAGAATGGCTTAAAATCCCTGTGACCACTGTGCAGGACTTGTATATGTCATTCCCAAGACGAATTGAGGCTGTATTGGCCGCAAAAGGAGGCCCCACACCATACTAATAAATTATTGTGGTCTAAAACCAGGTGTTTCAGTTTCATTGTCCAACCCCTGTACATTTTAATAATTACAGCAATGGTCTTACATTGGTTTGATCTTGGTCTTGACTCGGTCTCGAGTTAGGTGATTTTGGCTGTAACACTAACATGGGCTTCTAGGCTGCTTCTTTCATTAAGTTTAGCTTAGTCCGAGTAGGTTTTTAGTTGTGCCATCCTTGTTTCATTTTTGGATGGTAGATTGAACACAGCTCTGTGAGATGTTCAAAGCTCGGGAAATTTGTTTATGACCTTGTTTATAACCTTGGAACCCCGCTTTAAACTTCTCCCCAGCTTTCTCCCAGGCCTGTCTACTGTGTTCCTTAGTCTTCATTATGCTGTTTGTTCACTAATGTTCCCTTTCAAACCCCCGAGGTCTTCACAGAACAGCTGCATTTATAGTGAGAATAAATTACTCACAGGTGGACCTTATCTAATAATTTGGTGTCTTCTGAAGACAACTGGTTGCACTGGGTCATATATTTAGAGGTGTCAGAGTATGAACTAACTGCAATTTTATGGGTTTTTTTATTGTCAAAAACACTGAGAACCATGCATCTTGTTCCTTCCATCTCATAATTATGCACTACCTTGTGTTGGTCTATCACCTAAAACTCAAATAAAATGCACTGAAGTTTGTGGTTGTTGCGTGACAAAATGTAAAAATGTTCAAGGGGTATGAACATTTGTTTGGACAGACACTGTGACGAACATGCTGACCTGTTGAATGCCTCAAAGTGTCTCCTAACTGTTCAGTAAATTAGGATGAAGCTCCACTTTTGAGGTGACCATGCTAAGTAGAATTTGAATTCCAATTTCAAGAATTCCACTCTTGGAAAAGTCCTTAATTACTGAGTCGCCACTCCTCATGATGGATTGTGATAAACCGGTGGGCTTACTCAAGAAATCCACCAACTGAAAGCACTTATTTTTCCCTTTTTTATCCCCACCACCTGCTCCATCCTTTGCCGTTTCCCCCTGCGTGAAAGCCATGTTTGAAGCGCATCACAAGTCACTGCAATCCCCAAAATAGAGTCAATTCTTTCCATTCAGGCACACCCTTCCAGTCCGGGAAAATTAATACACTTTACTATTACAAGATAAAGCTATAGGAACATATTACACCAGGCATATCTGCAAGCCCGTAATACTACAGAGTCAGCATTCAATAAAAACATTTGCAACCAGGCATTTCTCACAACAACACTTGCGGCAGATTTAAAAGCTTCTAAATTAGGTGCAGCTCACACACGAAAGGTGCCTGGTAAGCAGGGTGATGCTTACTTAAAATGACAGAGTTGTTTACGGGAGGCGGGCTGTGGGTGTGGGGTGGAGTTTCCTCCTCTGCTTCAAGGTGGCGAACAGTTTATGATCCCCACACTGGCCGAGTTATTTAGCCTCAAACTGTGTGCATAATGTTGAGTAACAATCAGAGCGCATAACTCTAGAGATCTTCCACCTCATACCGTCACCTGCAGAATACTGAACCCCATCTTATCATGCCATTTATAGTGCTGTGGAAAAGGATTTGCTTTCTTATAGATTGCTTCTTTTTCTTCTTTTTTGACACAGATGTCTTACAGCATCAAATAAATGTCAATATCAGACAAAGATAACCTGAGCAATTACAGTTATTGCAGTTTTCAAATGATGATTGCATTTAGTAAAGAAAAAAAAATTTACCCAAACCAACCTGGGTATATGTGAATAAGTAATTACCCCCAAAACTTCATTACTGGTTCGGCTGCCCTGGTCAACAACAGCTGCCATCAAACTTTTGGATTAACTGGCAATGAGTGTTTTACCTTACTGTGGAGGTATTTTGACCTGTTATTCTTTGTAGAATTGTTTTGTTCTAGCAACGTTGCATGAACAAATTGTTTAAGGTGCCCCTACAGCTTCACAATTGAATTTAAGTTCAGACGTTGACTAGACTATTCCAAAACCTTAATTTGGTTTCCTGGGTCATTCAGATGTGGACTTGCTGGATTGCTTTTTGTTATTCTGCTCTCCAAGAATATTGACATTAGAACTCTCCTATGAAAGCCATTTTGTACCAGTCTCTTTCTTATTGTTGAGTCATGAAAACTGACCTTAACAACATGTAAAACTCTGCAGGCCTCAATTGTGCCACAATCGACCTTTGCATTTTGTTCTGGGTTTTCTTATGACCTCTAAAATGAATCATTGACGCAACCTTGGTGTAATTTGGTAGGCTGGCCATTCTTGGGAAGGGTTACCACTTGCTGAGGTTTAATGGAATCCCATGGCCGTAGAAATGGCTTTGTAACACTTCCCAGACTGATAGATGTTAGTGACTTTCTCATCTCATTCTCTGTCTGTGAATTTCTTACATTGGGGCACTATGTGTTGCTTATTAAATTTTTTAAGCCTACATCATGCAGTCAGATGTGTCCTGTTGCAGTTATTTATTGATTCTTCAGGTCATCAGTAGTCTAGCCTGGTTGGGGTTCTTGAAACTGAACTCCTGTCCAAAGAAATGCCCTTCATCACAGTTAACCTGTTACCTTACAATAACTTTTTTACCTTAGTAATAAATATCACAATTTTATTTTTACTCAGATCTTTGTCTAAAATTTAAATTTGCTTAGTGATCCGTAACACTTAAAGGTAAAAGAGCAAAAATAGAAGAAATTTCTTTTCACAGTGCTGTTTCTGATGTGATGTCTGCAACTTATGGACTCAGAGAGTCAGTTTTCCAATTTTCAGCAATGTCATAAAGTGTAGACAACTGTAGTGGCAAATTGCTGCATAATAATCCTTTGAGTTTTTGCAACTGCCCTCTTTTTCACACAGTTTTATTTTTAACAGCCAGGATGACTGCCCTCGGAGCCATTAAAAATGTAATCCAGCGACTGTGCGCACATATAACATATCACCCTTTGTAAAAGCCGGTGCATCCATGCCAGACAGGAGTGCTGGCAAAAAGTGAAAAGGAAAAAACAGAGAGGACATGGCCATTTTTCATCTGGTAGCAAATCCCACAGCATGGTGGCTCTCATTGTTCAGATGCATTTAAGAGAATGCCAGTGTTTGTGTTTCAGATTGTAATCACCTTTTTTAATGTTCTGAAGAGGGGAAAATCTCATCAGTCTCCCTTGTATTTGCTGACAGAAAGCTATAAAGTGTGATATTAGTTTGGATGGAACAGCATGTGAGACCTGAACGACAGGCAAAGCTCATCAGTTAATCGCCACCCTCTCCCCCTGGACAAAAAGCCAGCAATGGAGGCTGTAAAAAAAAGGTTTACAAGCAAACTAAAATCGCCTGCATAAGACCTGGTAAATCTGTCACCTGCTGCAACAATAGCAATAAAACAGTAGAGTTTACAGAACCACCTCAAGGTTGCACGGCACTCCGATGCATAATATACTCCATATTCAAAAGCGACAATAACAGTGAAGAAGCTGCAGCTCCTGAAGTCACACAGTCATTGTGAGATTATTACATTTTTGACTGGAACTCACACAGCTCTGCTTCTTTACTGCAATCATCTCTGCTTTCAAATGTGCATCCCTGCCAAAACTCTAGTTGAAATACCGAAACTGAAAGGCTTCAAAAAATAAGATCATGAAAGCCTAAATAAAACAGTATAATATATCTTGAATAAATTCCACTAGGGGTTAATATATGAGCCTCATATCCACAATGAAGAAAAAGACACACAGAAGCATGGCTAAAAGGTTCACCAATGTGTAATCTAGTTTTGAGCATTGGAACATTAATTCCATTTTTATATATTTACTGCCCACCCAACCCAAAATAACCCCCTCTGCTCTTCAGCCACCTGCTTGGAGCAGCAGCCAGTGAGTGGAAGGCCCGGGCTACTCCAAAGCCCAGGAATACCCCAGAGCCTGCATGCCGGTGCCACATAATTCTACCCTGCCTCATTATTCAGCATGTCACCACTATTTTACATGTTAAAGCCCCCGCATTGCCACCTAATTTATTATAGGAATACAGAATAGGCTCGCCTAAAATGGGGTCACTTGCTTTCATGAGGCACAGGAAATAAATTTCTACAAAGTCAGTCAAGTCAAGGTGAAAATCTGTGTCAGTAAGATGCATTCTGGCATTCTTTGGATTTCTTTACGCTCTGAAAGCAGTGAGACCTGTCCTCAGCCTGTCACCACTGCCTCAGTTTCCTCCTCAGTGTTTAACTACTTTAATCTTTACTTTCATACAGGAGAAACTCAGGTTGCTCACTGGAAAAAAAAAAGAAAAAGAGAGAAAACAGAGCCGAGTCCTGCCAAGAGTTGAATTGGCTTTGATGAGATTCAGCTGTAATTATTTCTCAGCAATAACAATAAAGACAACAACAACAGAAGACTTAATCCGCCAGTGAGAGGGCCTGATTCTGCTTCCTGGTGACAGTGATTAGGAGTAATCTAGGGCTTTTGGTGTGTTCATTGGAGAAATGCGATTTTAAATGGCTGTGTGTTTTGTTTTTCAGAGTTTTGTTTGCACTGAATATGTACAGTTAGTGTGGCAAAGTGAAAGTGCAATCCATCTTTTGTTGCACTGACATTGAACGAGTGGGACAGTAGAACTGAAACCCAGAATTACTTTAACTATATAAACTGCTGATCATTTTCTCTGATGGACAGTTTTGTAGGATATCAGAGAAATTTAGAATGTTTTTGAGTGCAGTACTCGACTTGTTTTTCCTGACAAGCAGCAAAAAACCTTAAAATGTGTAAATGTGGGGGTTTAATGCTACATCCAGCTCATTAAATGATACACAATATCGGATTCTTGAGAGAGAGACTACACTTTATTGATATTTTTGAAAAAGTTCTCCCATTTTTTTTGCAAATAGAGTAAACGTTTTATGAATCACAAACTGGGTTTTGAAAAATCTGTAACAAGGGTAATATATTTCAGTCCAGGTTTGACGGGTCCATACACTGCCTTTTCGCGTGTGTTCTGTGCTAAGAGGTTCCATTTGCTTAAAAAACACAGAATATGCTGTTTTGTGTTTTCACAAATAAAAAAAGGTTTCATAAACTAAAACTGTCCTTTAAAGAATATCTGTTCAACATAGAATCCAGGTTTGATCGGAGTAAGTAGTTCAGATTTTGATAGTTAGCGGCTAATGGTTAGCCTGTCACAAGAATCTCACAGGGCTTACTTATTATTCTTACCTTGTCTTCTTTTTCTACCAAATGCCCAAAATATTGCCAAGCCACCGAAGGCATCTTAAGTGCCTTTGTAACCTGGGGTTGTTGACCAGCCCAACAAGCAGTCTTCATTAAACGATTCAGTCAACAAAAAAGGGCGACTCAAGATCTACAAATACAACATTCCTGAAAATGTTTTTACTCTCTAGATATACATCATTATTTGTGTACTATTTACACATTATAGTGAGCGGACAGACAGACAGACAGACAGACAGACAGACAGACAGACAGACAGACAGACAGACAGACAGACAGACAGACAGACAGACAGACAGACAGACAGACAGACAGACAGGGAGAGAGACAGGGAGAGAGACAGACAGACAGACAGACAGACAGACAAGGAGAGAGACAGACAGTGAGAGACGGACGGACGGACGCAGCTGTGGGCATGCTCTGCAGAAAGACTCCATCCAACAGGCTGATACACATGATTCCTTAAATCTATATGTAAACAATTGTTTCATTCCAAGCAGTCCTTTCTGATATTATTATTGCACACGGTGTTGCTTTAACAGTATATTTGCTATGTATTGCTGCATAATTAATACATTTAAGATGTTTGAATTGATTTTTTACAGTTTCTAGTATTTATTCCTTTTTTTATTTTCTTTGCTGATAAATGCACAGTCAAAAGTCTTGCTATAATATTTTTTTAGCTCAATTCTAAGACGTATTTATTTTCTCCTGTAATAATATAAGTGATTTCTGATTAAATACAACTTCACTTGATGGATTAATTTTCTGCCAACAGAGAAATCAATCTGTGTACTAATTGCTAGCTGTGTACTGGAGGTCTGCTGCTCTGATTTCTTTTGTTTATGCTCCAGAATATGTACCAAGCTATTAGCTGATCAGTTCACCAAGAAGAAAGGAAGTTGTTTCTGTTTCAAATCATTAAGTCACTTTTTGAAGCAGACCTATTAAACGATCTTCATGTTCTGCCAAAGTGTTGTGTTCTCTGTGCCTTTCAACGCCTTTCGGTTCCACCGTTTAGTTTCCGACTCCATGAGGGAGTGGAGGTCTAGTGGTTAGAGCACAGGGCATTTACGTCCTGGAGAGGCCACAAGTACCCTGGTTCGAATCCCACAGCCTGCCACTCTGGATCCCTGAGCAAGACCCTTAGCCCCTGAATGCTCCCTGGGTGCTGCACAATGGCAGCCCACTGCTCCCTTAGGGATGAGTTAAATGCAGAGGATAATGTCTGGTGAGAAATGGAATCGCCTTTTTTAACAGTTAACTAAGCAAAAGAAGTATAATATTCAAATAGGAAAAAAACTAAATAGAATCTGTGCAGAGTATTGGTTAGATTTAATTTAGCACTTTTTGTTTTTTAATGCTACAACAGAAATGAAGGAGTGGCGATAATTTTCTTCCCATGCCTCAGGTAGCAGTCCTTGGTACCCTGCAAACTGAGTGAGAGGCAAAAAGGATGGAGTGGAAGTGAGAGAAGGGGAGAAGGAGAAAG